>NC_139484.1:21418989-22086489 GCF_008360975.1 Lichenostomus cassidix
GCTTTTATATTCAAAAAGAATTTACTTCAGAAATCCAGACTTGTCCAGCAGAGTCTGAAAAAAAAATTCTTTCTAGCTAAAGGAAGGAAGGAAACAAAGGAAGGAAACTTGTAAACTACTAAATTTCCTGAATAAATATTTCTTGTGTCCCTCATTTTGGGCATTGCAGATTGGAAACTAAGCCTCTGCCTCTGGGACAGCACACTCCCAACTTTCAAGTTAATGCAGTTTTTCAATCATTCTTTAACATGAATCATTAATGTGAATACTTATGCTGGAGCCATTAAGTGCTACTGCTTTGTCCCACAAACATTCATTAATTTATCTATAACATACTGCCATCTGGTAAGGGAACAGGATTATCTCCATTTTACAGATGAAGAATTCTGAGGGAAAAAAACAAACAAACAAAAGAAAACCCCCAAAACAAGTAATGACTTGAGCAAGTTATTTCAAGAAATCTGGCAGATCAAGTCCAAATTTCTTCAGTCACAGTCCAGTGCTTTTAAAGCAAAACTACTCCTTATCACTTCCAGAAACCTTAATTTCCAATTAGCCAAGAAGTATAAAAGAAACAAAACATGAATCCATGTTTTCTTTCAACAACGCCTTTAATAAAGCTGTACATACATGACCTGTATGGTATGTTCATCAAGTCAGCAACAGATATACATTGATATTATTAAATGTTTAATATGTTTTAAGCAAGATTGACCTCTGAATGAACCACAGTACGCTTTGGGATTTAAAACAATCTGTTGTGGGCTAATTTTTCACATTAGGTCTGTATTTAACAGCAACAGTAATTTTCAAATTTAATTTGGCCTCCTGCATCATGCACATTGAAATAAATTTCTCTCAAAAGAAATCATTCAAACGTGCACTATATCAACATCATTTTTTTGCTTGGGGATAATTTTGCCAATAATTTAGCCACACAATCATGAAAAAAGCAGTAACGCCGATTCCCTTTCTAGCATGAAAGTAAAGTAGCTTGCAAGGCATGCCTTGGATCTGAGAAGCAGCAGAAGGAACTCCACACCCCTCTACCACTTTTAAATATAACAGCAAAACAAAAAACTCAGCAGCTATTTCAGGAAGCTTAGTTGTTCAAATAAGAAAATACTTACAAGCAGAGGCTGGGGGTACACTCTACAAAAAAGCCTTTTCTACAGACAGAGTACTCATTATTAACACAAGTTTTGAAGAAAATCGGGAGGAAGTACATCTAAGGATCAAACCAGAAGCAGTCTTGCAGATTATTTTAAACTATGCATGATGGATGCATTCTGCTCTGTCCTCATTTCAAACTGCACAGACTTTTCCCTGTGATAATCTATTCCAGATGAAGCAACTGATATTTCCAGTTTCAACCAAAGAGAAATGGAAAAAAGGGGGCAACCCCCCCCCGAACCGATAACTCTTTGCTATTTAATGATTAATCAGAATGAAACCTTCACTCAACATTTAACTTTCTCTTATTTACAGAGCTCTTTAATACAGAAGGGAAAGTAAATAAAAGGAAGAACGGCGATTCTTGATTTCTTGCCAGTTTACAGTATTAAAAAAAGAATCTGCGCCACGGGTTGGCAGGCAGCCACACTTACAGTAAGCTATCTACTGTTTCACCCCGCAGGAAGGACAAAGGATTCAGTGTGGGGCTGCTGGGTTTCTCTCTGTCAAATGCACCCTTCAAAACAGATCCCAGGAATATTAAAAACTGCATGCAATTAAGAGTATGTTTCTCGTGATCTTTCTCTCTTTTGGGGAATGTTTTTAAAAACCCTGGAGTGCTGTCGTCAAGAAAGCAGGGAAAGGAAATAACAGTGCTGCAGCCACAGCACTGACATTTTAACTTACTAAATCAAGTTACTCCAGCAGAAGTATAAGGTGCTGGGTTAAGCAGTTTGGTTCATATTTCTGTTTCCTCATGACACGAGTGCACACTGCTGCTTCATGCCCTCTCCAGCTGCACAGCACCCACTTCTACAGAAGGGTTTCCACAGGGAACCCCATCTTCTGAGGGCTTATTCCTAAGGCTTCCTAGTGCACAGAGGCAGCTGTTTGCCAGCAATGGAGACATCTGAAAGGAGTACAGACTTCTGGGGATAACTTTCTCAGTGCACTGCTCCATTCCACATGCATCATGCAATATTCCCATATCTTGGCCACTCAAGACCATCTGAGCCATTAGGGGGAGGCGGCAAGGAAGGAGGAACAAAATGATGTGAGGAACTAAGGGCTGGGGAGAAAAGGAAAGGCAGGGTAAAAAGCAGCAACTAGCAGGAATTAGAAAAGGCTAGAGTTAATAGAAAGAGCCAAAAGGAAGTGAATGAAAGCATGACTGAAGAGGAAACAAGTCGTTAAAGGACAAAGAAAATCGCTACTCCGCATTATGAGGGAGAACCATGTGTAAATACAGAGAATATGGATGAGAGTTAAGGATCAACGATTATAAATAAGCACAGCCCGAGTGCTCCCTCCCCTATTAAAACAGAAATAAAAGGAACACTGGTTCCACCTACAAGAAGTGAACATCCATGTGACCTGCCTTTGTTTTATTATGTAGCCTTGAAACTTGCTGTGAATTTCCGACTCATCCACTCCTACCCTGCCCATATTGTGTCTGAAGACATTCTAAATATCCCCATATGCATCAGTATATTTTCAAAAACAATTCCTGCTTTCAGAGTAGTGTTATTTTCTTTTCTCCCAACTGCAGCATTTTTATCTTATTCTCAGGCTTCTGTGCCTGATTTCCCAAAACTGGGGTTTTTTAACCTCTGAATTTAATAGTATTCAATCTTCAAACTTTGGTACCTTGGTCTCTCTAATCTAAAAATGAATTTTCAGCTTAAATAGAAGAAAATGGAGGAATTTTTAGCTTCCATAAAACAGACAATTTTTGCTTACAGTCATGGAAAGGGCTGGAAACAGTGATTTTCAAGTCCCTGACAGTCATCCCCATCACCACCCCCACCCCACCCCTCCCAGCTAAGAATGTAAAATTGCTCAGAGTACTGCAAGTCAGCAACAGCTTTGTTTAAATGACCTTTGCATCTTACTGGATGTCTCAGGTTAGATCCCAGTTCTGAAAAATACCAGCGAAGGTTGTAAAGATATGAAAATCACTGTTTGACGTGCATCTTGCTGTAACAAGTATTTGATTTTTGACAAGTTCAGGGTAAGTACTTTCTCTTCACACCAAAAATCGGGGATTCTGATAGTAAAAGTGCTTTGATACAGAGCAGACAATCCCATTTCTGTCCCCGTCCTGCAGGTCACCTCGGATGGTTTCAGGAAAACCACTTCCTCACGTCTCCATTTCTGTATTCATAGAACTGGGGAGATTTCCTTTTGCTCCTTTGCTCTCATGGACTTTTCAAAGCAGCTTTAACAGGACTCAGCCATCACTATTTTTTTCCCAGGGCTGGTTTTGCTTTCACAGACACAGTATCTACTACACATACATTAGAGCTGCTGCAGCTCCCCGGCAGCAAGAGCACCACATACAGTGTCAAACAAAGTGCAAATTTGGTTAGCATGGAAACAAAACTGAACCAGCTTCCACAGCAGCAAAAATACTTGCTCTTGTACCAAACTCAAGGAAGCAATTTCTGCTGGAAGTAGAATGTTTTTCAGAAGTTCCATGATGGTTGTGAAGCACACCTTCCACAGCAGGTTGGTTTTCAGCTATCTAATCTTCATCTACACCATAACCTACAGCACATTTGCCTGCTCTTTTTATCTTTGTGAGAGTTTAGAAGAGTTACTGGCTTTAAAGAACAACTTACTGTCCCAAATGATGCTATTGACATGAAAACAGTAACTTTACACATAAAAAAATTTAGTTTAAAGGTACTAATTTGCAAAAAAAAAAAAAAAATCACTAAAGCTAGTTAATGCTTTCCTAATCTGCCACACAAGTATTTTAACTTCAAGTACAAAATGCAGCAAGTGCTGGTGAGTTTCATAACAACATACTTGAGGAACAAAAAAACCCGCAAAATGAAATAATAATGAAAAAAACACCCAACTAAACCATGAAAAACATTCATTAATTTACAGATTTTTAAGCTTGATGGAAATGTTTCTGTATTTTAGTTTTAAATCAGATAAATGATGGAGAGTAGGAGAGAAAAACAAGAAAAAATAAATTATACCTTCAAGATTAACACTTCCTACTTCAAAAATATTTTAAACATAAATGAATTCTTTGATTAAAAGTTTTGATAATTCTTAAAAAAACCCAAAACCCACAAACTTGCTTACATAAAGCTGAGAACTTGCAAATACTAGCTCCAACTCTGCAAAACACAAACTCCCACTGACTTCAAGGAATGCAGACTTAGATTCACTATTTGCAAAAATACATTAACTTCAGCATTGGAAATACTTAGCCTCCCTAATCTGATTCCCCTCCCCAACAATTACAGAGCAATTACATGAGATAAGAACACATTTCTCGGCACCATTTTTACATATTTTGATAACCATGTCCAATTACAAATTTCACTCACTGCTTTAATTTTAAAAAAATTTAAAATCTTGCAAAGATTTTTTTTTTTTAGTAATTCAGACACAGTGCTGAAGTGCCTCCTCCAAGGAACAAAGGAATTCACCTGAGCTATAATCCAAAACATACTCAAAGTTAACAGCCTACTTCCAGTTGACTTCAGCACGCCTCCCATCAGGCTGCCCAAGAACTGACCTGGGTAGCTTTGAGAAAGGAACTGTATTTCAATCCATGGAAATGCATGAAATCCATTATTTTTTTTTACTCTTGTTGGTCCTCTCAAGGTTTAAGACTCTTTGAAATGCCACCAGCTATAGCAACAGGTTCTTGTTTATACAAACAAATGACCTACAAAGTACACACTTAATCTTACCACCATGCAATTTTGATTATCCTCCCCCTCTCTTTCACCCGAGTCCTTTGTCAACTACATAAAAGTGAAACATTATTTTAAACAAACAAGAATGTTACTGTTCTGTCAAATATCAAGTTGTCAGTGTCCCCCTTTGAAAGCAGGTTTTTACTTCTTGAAGAAATCTCTCTCATACTGTGCCTGGTATACTGAATCTTTCATTTGTATTTGCAGAACTTTGGGAGAAAAAGAAAAAGGATTTTAATCCGGCTATCACCGAATTCTATACTGGTAGAAATGCTACAATTTATTAAAAAAAAAAACAATTAGCAGCTGGAAAAAAATGAAAAAACTTAAATAACTATGCATCTTGCGCATTATTGTATTAGACAATTAGACAACAATTAGGCAATAATATGAATTTTGCTATTATAGAATAGTTGTAGTATTAGTCTATATAAATTGTTATAAAACAATGAGAAATGTTTTTGAAAACACTGAAACTTCTAAGTACTCTATTAATTATTTCAGTTAGGTATTTTATGAATGCCATTGATTTCACCCCAGGCAATGAATGTGCAAAAATGTTCATCCGCATTTTTTGTTAAAAATGCTCTCTAGGCTCTCTTCCTCATTTGTTCTGTCACGTGCATAACTATGTTGCACAGAGGCTGCAGCAGCTATTCCGAAGTATTTAAAAACGATTTAAAATCAGTAGGCTATCACCGTTTTAATGCAACAGCTTATTAATACCTGATTAACCCAATTTTTTTTATTTTGCCATTAAAACAATAAATTAAATGGTCACTGAAAGGTGAAACTCACACAGTAATAATTAAGGGCTCGATGATCATGGCCCTGGCAGCAAGCACTGAGTGCAGAAGGGGGCAGCTGCAAAAACCTCTGGATTTGCTGCAGATGAGGAGGACTGTGCTGCTTTCCCAGGAACCCTAGCCCATGGCAGCGCTGTTCTCTCCAGGAGAGTTCTGTCTTCTGCTGGCACTTTTATACCCTCACCTAAATCTCGCTTCCTGCCAGCATCCATACACAGAAGTAGAAAATAAGAAGAAAAAAACATAAAAAGGGGAAAAAAATAGAAAATCAGCAGTGAAAGCATCAACTTCCAGCAACATTTTCACTGCTTGGAGAGGAAGGGTGCCAAGCACACAGGCCAGACACTCGGCTCTATAGCTGGCAGGGGGAACCTTGAAAACTGTTTGCAGCTGCTTATTGACACTAATCCTTGCTTCTCCTTTCTGCCTCATCAAAATGTTCAGAGAAGCATCTTCCTGGGCCTGTCACAGCTCCTTGCAGCTGCAGGGCTCGCAGGGGCTGCACAGCTCCCCTGGGCCAGCAGCCATATGCTGCATTTCTCTGGAAAGGCCCCTAAGATAATAGTGACCTGAGCCATATTCCTCGCTGATTGTCTTTGGCACAGAAATGAAAACATGCTCTAAATGCATTCCTGGCCGAGCCGAGCGGACGCTCATCCTGAGGAGGGTGAGACGCTCTGACAGCTGCTGCCTGTCACTGACACTGGCATGGCCGAGCCAGGCCCGACAGGGACACAGGTGACAGACAGCCCAGGGCTGCCATGGGGGGACATCTCCTCCAGTATGCCAAACGGGGCAGGCACCACAAACCCGGTGGGCACCCCGAAGAAGGTGAGGGCCAAGAGCTCTGTCCTTCATGCCAAGCGCTGGCTGGCTCCTCCTCATCTTCTAAGAGAAGGACAACACCAACCAGGCCAAGAACACTGCTCACTCCACGCAACTTCTCCTGCCCTCGCTCCAGGAGGGACACTCAGCTGAGCAGGGACCTACTCACCACCCAGCAAAGGAGGTCAGCTGAGGTATGGATGGGACTTACCAAGTGAAAAAAAAAAAAGTTATCCAGTATCACAGGGCTGCCTCAAGCACCCCTGCTGCCAAGAGAGATGTATTTCATCTTGGCCTTAAGCCAGCCTTGAGACATCCCGTTTCAGTTCCTGATACTTCAGGCATTTGCTCTCCCTACACCCACTTTACAGATATAAACACGGGCAGGGAAAAAAAAAAAAGCATTCAGCTTGTGCAAACACCCAAGGCTCAAAATAAAGGAAATGCAAGAAATTGCTTCAGCTGGGAACATTGCGAAGCCTTTGCTGCACGGGCTAATCTGATGCTGAAAGAATTCTAGCACATGCGCTACACACTCCAAAGAGACAGCAGTTCCTCCCCCGTCACACAGCATTTTGTCTGTGATTTATTAGAAGAAAGAGCTATTGGATCACACAAACTGGGAACTAATACACATAATTCTAGCTGTTAAAAAAAGTTTTAAATGCTGCAGTACATATACACGTATATATCGTCACACAGAGACACTGGACAGATATGTATAGATACTTACCTATCTAAGTAAACATTAGGGTAGTTCATTTCATTTTATAAGCACGAATAATAAGCTACTTGCAAAAACAGGTAAAAGGGAACCGCAACTACATCACTGAACACACTTCTAGTCTCTCATTAGACTGCAGGTACAAATTAACTTGGTCCATCATTAAATGGAGGATAAAGAGGGAAGCCCCAAGGCTGCAAGACAAATATAAGCAACTCTCCTACAACGCCGTAGCAGAGAAAATTGTATTTAGCAAACCAGACACTGTTTAACAGTCCCAGTAAACACACAATTGGCAAATTTCTTCCCTTCCTATGAAAACCATAATGCAAATTAATTGCAGCATGCTAAATCACAGTTCTAATTTAGCAACATTCTTTGCAGTGCTTGAGAAATAAATGCAAAAACAGTAGGGATTGTCAATGCAATAACTGAACAATTTTACAAATAAAGGGAATATTTTACTTGTCAATGGGACACTTACAACTGCTGTTTTCTGAAGGTGTCTCCGATCTTGTGTGCCATTTATGGCAATGTGGGTTTGATTTTTAAAAGTGCTTTCTAGTTTCACCTCTGAATAAATTTAGCAACAATATGGAAGTTCATTGTTATGAAGTCTGCTTCAAATTAAGCAACGAACAGATGCATCTTAATTCTCCACCACATAAGAATCGATATCAAATCATTGTCTTTATGCTCCTGGATTTTTGCAGTAGTATATTTCCTGTAAGTAATAAAATGTCTACGAGTGTTTTTTAATTCCCTGTTCAAGTCCAAGTTGATTAACAGTGCTTCCTCTTAAGGAGTTAATACTATTTTTAATCCAATGATAGCTTTAATAATAATTTCCCTTACTTCTAATCTACTGTTTTGCAGGGTGTATAACATGGTTAGATGACGCTTAATTTTGCTCAGGCTCTAAGACTGCATTCCTGATAGCTCCTTCAGTTCTTCACCATTATGCATGCTGCACCAAGCGGCACTTTCCCTAGTTGACTTGAGAAAGCATGTTTTCAGAATATGTTATTCAAATCCTGAAACATTTGGGTTCAAAATCACAACTTTCTTTAAAGTCAGCATTTGGCTTCTTCTGTGGTGAATGTTCCAAAAAAGAACATTTTTGGATGGCCTCAGACATCCTCGTTTGAATGTAACAATACACATCACATTTAGATCAGGAATGCAAACCTGCTGAAGACAAACAACAACAACAAAACCCTTGGAAGGTATGACAAGTAACATACACCAACAAACAGCAATATAAGTCTTCAGGGCTCATTAATACCTAATTCTCACTCTTGTCCTCTGCTACAGCTGCTTGCTCAGTCAAAACTGCATGAGGGCAGATGGATGGTCTGCTGAACACCCTGCAGCCCCACGCCACAACCAGCTATTAAATGCTATTTCAGCACCATTTTACCTCTCTGCTTTTTCACCAGTGCTACGTTGACAATGGCGTAAGAAAAGGTGCAGCACAGACCAGTTATTACACTCCAACACAACCCTTCGTCCTGGTTTCCTCTCCAACCAACCTAGAGGGAGAGGGTCTGGAGTCCAGAGTTTAGAGGAGCAGGGAGGCTGCAGGACCTCCACAGTGCACTTGTATTTTCCATGGCTAAACCGCCTTCCTTTCTCAACAGATACAACATATTGATACTGTTGCAAGCATTAATCTCTCCTTTGCCAGAGATCTGTAATGAACTGGGCTCATTTTCAATAGCTATACCTCACTCTTCTAATGTTGTCAGTAACTTTGACAATCCTACAGCTTCTATTCTGATCATAAACAAGTTAGACAAATATCTATTTAATCTTTTGGAGATACACAGAAATGGGAAATCACTGAAAATTAAGTCCAAACTAACTAAACAGCACCATTTACACGTTCTTATCAACTTAATTCACTGCTGTACATCTCGGAGCACTGGAAAACTCAACCTTCATTTAATGTGCAGCTGAATAAGAAGCATCACCAGAATAAACAGAAACGGGGATAGGTGCTCCTGCTTGGGCCCCTCTTTGATTTAGCAGGACCCAAACCTGAAAGCTGGCACAGGCATGCCAAGACTCAAACCATGGCAGTGCATTTCCTGCAGGGAAACCAGAGGCCACTGTGCCTGAGCCTGGAACAACCCGAGCACACAGCTGGGACCCCTCTTCCCTCCATTTCTGGCAGAGGAAAGCCAGCCACTGCACCACCCCCTTCTCTGGCACAGGGATGGGGCTGAGGGGGAGCAGGCTCTGTTCCTGCCAGTCATCCCTCTCTCAGCCCAGACATCTCAGGATAACCTGCTCTGCTCCACAAGGACCCTCTGTTTGGCCAGACCCTCCGAGCTCATCCCTCTATCCCAAGACTGCCCCCATGCTCTCCCCACGGTATGGGCAGCTAGCACTGCTCACCCTTAACCATCCATCAAAGTACAGGCTCTGCTGGAAGCCCTTCCTCCCCTCCTTCCAGCTCTTCCCTAGGAGCAGGCAGGCTGGACCTGAGCGTCCTTGCTGCACGGAGCTGCCAGCAGACGGATGACCTGTAAGCCAGAGCCCTCTGCCCCAGTCCCACACATCATCACCAGGTTTCTCTCTTTCGATTCTAAGCAGTATCAAGGTAGATTTTACTCTAAGAATTATTTATAGACTTCCTGCAAGTGACTGCCCACAGCTTTGATGAACATGAGACAATAGCTCTGTCTGACCATAACTGTGCAAGCAATAAATGTTTCTATCAACAAACATTTGAGAAAACAACTGATTTAGTTTGTCCCAAACACTTTAGGCTAGAAAAATAATATAGAAAAGCATTTATATGCTAGCTTGTTCCTCCCTACTGCCATTTCCCTCTGAGGAGGCATTTCTGACGGAAAATACAAAAAAAAATTAATGTTAAACATTTACCTGCAGAGAATTTAAACTAAAATTTGTCAACATAAATCTGAGAGCATTCGGTGTTTGCACAATACATATTTTTAGTGCCTACCTGTGCAAATACTAGAACAGTTAAAACAGAGTTACAGTATAAAACTAGCAAAATTTAGTGATGTTTAATTCCTTGCACATGGGCCCTGGAGCCTCCGATACCATAGAGGTTTGCTTCAGCGTGGGGAAAACCTGCAGGCTGCTGTATGGATGCTTTCATGAACCCAGCAAAGAAGAAGAGTTGCTATTTGTTTTTGGAATATACAAATATCATTAGGAGCCAAAAAACCATGTTGACACTTTACAGTAATGCCTTTTTATTACAATTCAAAGCCCGTCACAAAAATCTTGCCGCAGCAACTGGTGATGTTTGCTACTGTACTACCTACAACCACTGTCCTGCAGGGTTACAGTAGAATTGCTCTTTTCAGATATGATCCCAAATATCACTAAATATGGAGAACAAATTCCTGAGAAAACAAACCCTTACCACATCAGCATTCTATAATATTAGGAAACTATTTGCATCATGCGGCTTGTGCTAAAATACTTAATGATCTCATCCTTACCATAACAAATTATCTGCCAGAAAAAGACCTTGAAGGTCAACACTGGCAACAATTAAAAAGTAATGAAAAACATTCATCCCTTAGGCAGAGTTACAATTTCTAAGTTTGAAGCAATGTGCTGTATATTTTATTAGCTATCACTTGTTTAATTATTCATTGGAGCTCCTCTTATGCTCCATAGAGCAACCTCACATTGCTAAGATTTCCATTTGAATGCTATTACCGATTCAAGGACAAATCTCGTTTAAACTTTAGCTTTTGTTTTTATTTTCCAAAACATAAATTATGTTCAAAAATTAATGGGTCTGTCATACTTGCTATTTTTAATTCTGCTCACATTAGCTTCAACCTGGGACTCTACACACTATCTCTCCAACAACGGTATTTTGAGTGTCTGCATTCATCTGCTACAGTATTCCTACAAAACCACACAAGTTTTCAACCAACTGCATCCCTTCCTTGGCCAGCAGGAGTAATTTTTATTCCTGTCTCATTTGCAGTAGCAGCTCACTCGAGCACAGTATTTCAGTATTTTCTTAAAGAAACTCACCGAGTTCAAACAAGGCGATAGTGCCATGAAATAACTCCTATGCTTTAATTGCCATTTAATTACACTTCCTGGATTTCCTAGCAAGTAAATAAAATCTTTCTCAAGGTTTACTGGAGAAATAAGGAGCTGTACAAACAGGGCAGGCTAAGATTGGTATTATCTGCCGTTCTTAATTTATCCTTCATTGTGGCCATACACATTTATGCCCTGCTGGGGATTCACAACACACACAAGGGAAATCAGCTAGAAGAGTTTTTTGAGTAAGGGAGGAAAAGCCCGTTTACTGTTTTGCGATCAACAACTTGAGATAGGTCCCCCATTTAAAATTTCATTAGTGGAAATACGTATGTGTATTGTACTGAAACGGTGAAAGGAAAAAAGGGAATAAAGTAGAACAGAATAACAGCTCTGCAATGGTTTAATATGTGCTTTGTACAACATCATTTTGGTAGAATAAAAAAAAATGGAAAATGCTATGAAAATTGATGTTAACCCCTTTTTTGCCTCTCCCCTTCTTACAGAAATATACTCACTTCCTGAACTGAACTTACAAATGATACCATGGTTTATAAAAATTGAAAAAGGGCTGCCTCTATGGGGAAAAGGAGCAGTAACACAATAAAGGAAAGGCTAAGTATTAAAATAATCATTCATTTTATGCTACTTTGAATTCCACATGAAGAAAAATAACAATGAGCATGTATTTCTGTACAGTTAATAGTCAAACTCTATCTCATGTCCTAAAAAAGTATCCATTTAATTAAATAATTTAATTTGGTTTAATTAAACCGAAAAAGACAACACTGCTCTCTCATACTGCTTGGTAAGAGTGAAAATGTACTTTGAGCAGCAAGAAGAACTGAAATTTATTGTGCAAGACAAACCTTCCCCTACCACTCAGGCTTGGTTTCATGACACTCTCAGTATCACCAGGAAAGTGAGTTGTTTATGGGGTAAAATGGGGAAAGCTATTCACTAGCATTACTACATTAGTATTATATAAATAAAGGTGGCAGCAAAATTCAACTTAACCCACTCTGAATTAAAATTAATTCCCAAGATCAGATAAATTTTGATTTTATGATATCATAAAACTGGTCTTAGATGGCAAACAAAAGTTGTATAGTAGCTGCCTTAAAACTTCATTTGCTGAGTTCAGGAAAGTGCAGTGGCAGAAAGGGATGACACTGCCCATGAGCCCTTGTGCAGAATGGGGCACAGAGGGGCTGCAATCTTATCTCAGGAGGCTCTCCTGCCAGGAAGACAGACAGGAATATTTCTTAAATATACACACACACCTCAATATAGTCTCTCTGTAAATAATCCCATTTCTGTACCCAAAATTTCCCGTTGACTACCAAGACAGAGAAATTTCAGACCTGTGATCAGCAGGAGACTTCTGTGCATATATTTTGCTTTACCAGTGGGGAATACACTTCTGTAGTGTGTTTCAGATCCAGGTCATGTGGAAATTTTGCAGAGAAAGTCTCTTAAAGCCTTTCTGATGAGACCAGAAAATCTGGACAGACCAGTTCCTTGTTGGTCTAATTAAAAGGCCATCGGGACGTTGATCCAGAAGTGAAACCTGAAGGAACACATGTGGGAACTTACACAGTCTTAACTGAGGATGACAATAAGGGACACCATTCACCAAGGTCGTTTTTGGCCAAGAGTCCTCTGATATTCCCCCTTCATGTGGGGGTGAATACAGGCTCCTCCTGGGGGCAACTCTCAGCTGCCAGTTAACAGGAAGAGGGAGAAAGATCAAAATCCACACACACAGACAGGAACAAAAGGAAAATTTATGGGCAACAGAGCACAGAATAAATATGGCTTCCACTTCAGCATCCTTTACACTGAGTTCCCTGTAGTCATTAGCAACCTCCTATATCTGGCTTGCCCACTTCAATCAAACCATGCTCAAGTCCATCATAAAAAATGAACATGGGACCTTTACTCAGATGTAAACAACACCTTGCATACCCAAGCTGTGTCCCCTTCTTTGTCTGCAGAACTTCAGCGTCCCCCAGCCAGGAGCACCGAGAACACCTCCAGCCTTTTTAGATGTTTCTCAGCACCTCTCACACGTCTGCAGAAGTCAGCAATGACCACGAGCAACATCTGCTCCACTAACCCGAGCTCAACAGCAAGGCTGATGTCTCCACGGACACCAAGGATGAGGAGGGCTGGTTGTTATCGCTGCCCAAACACCTTCAGTGTCTCACTGGGAATGCCCAGTGTGAACTTGCTACTAAGAAAAAACAATATAGATTTCCCCAAAAAACCCCAATTTACTTCTAGATTTTCCTACAACAGTGTTAAGCAGCGTGAAAATGGAAGCAGAGAACTGCTTTCCATTATGACACATTTTTAACACATCTGCCTTCTTTCTCTAAATAGATCCATCAGACTTATAGAATCATAGAATGTCAAGGGCTGGAATGCACCTTGAAAATCATCTAGTCCCAACCCTGCCTGCCATGGGCAGGGGCACCTCCCATTAAACCTGGTTTCTCAAGGCCTTATCCAGCCTGGCTTTGAACAGTGCCAGGGTTGAGGCATCCACAGCCTCCCTGGGCAAGCTGTTCCAGTGCTTCACCACCCTCAGAATAAAGAATTTCTTTATAATATCTAACCTAAATTTCTCCTCTTTCCATTTGTACCCATTACTCTCCATGCTATTGCTACACTTCCTAATCAGGAGTCCCTCTCAGGCTTCCCTGTAGAGCCCCTTCAACTTCTTCATTTGAAGTAAAGCCCAACCCTTTCAACCAGCACTCAGTCAAGGCCACCTCACAGCCCCCCTTCTTTGGTCCATTTTCTCCCAAACCACATGTAAGCGGTGGTTTAGTTCTTAGGAACACATGCTAAAGATGCTATCTTCAAGCTCCTGCAATAAAGCATCATTTGACAGCAACCCAAACTTCCTTTTTGTACCCAATCTGCCTAATTTTCTGAATATGCCAGTGTGAGCCATTTAACACTCCAAGGCTGGTCATCAAAACCAGGAAAACACCTACCAGCTTAGGTGCACAGGAACACTAATACCAAGAAGGCTACTGACAATAAGCATATTTGTGGTTTTGAACACTTATAAACAATACAATTCTAATTTCTTGTCAGGCTGAGCTGCTGAATATTTAAGTTACATTTGCATCCCAGGCAACAGTACTTTGTAAGAAACAGACACGTTCTATGTGTCTATGTTAATTACATTAGGCAGTTCTAAATGAATTAACTCTGAAAAATGACAGACTAGATATGTAAAATATGTCCATCCTAAAACTGCTCTAAACTTATAATGGAGATTTCACTAAACTGTATAAACATGGACAAAACCCACTGTCACCTACATAAGCCAGTAGTAAGAGCTTTTCATAATGATACTTTCAGGAATGAAGTGAGGAGTTGATTTTATCTGGTACACCACAGTAATTTGCTGTGCAGCTTCATGAAACTGCTACAAATAGCATTATAGCCAAAACCCAATTGTTGCTGAAATGCATTCAGTAAAATGGAAAATACAGAGAAATACAACCCAGTAATTGTCTCTCAACCCACATTATATATTGTGTTTCCAAATTATATAGTATTATATTTTCAAGTTTTTAATATAGTTTCCCACTGAGGAATTGATAACACAGGAGACATTCTTTGACCTTTTCCCTCTGAATATCCAAATAATATACCACATAGGTTTATAAACCAAATAACTCTCCAGCCTTTTATTAGATCCCAAGGGATAAAATCTGTTATAAAAAACCACCACATGTAGCAATGCACAAAAGAGCTAATGCAAAGCACTTTCCTTGCTGTGCTATTTCTCACCTGCATCACAATTTCTCCTGTACAGTTGCAACTGCAGTTTATGAGTTTACACATATTGGGAAGACAAAAATTGGACCCCGAGCACTTGAAAATCTGCACTGAACACCCTTACACAACCACTGACAATACAAACCATGATCCTGCTCACCCACCGATTCCTACTTAATGGATTCAACATAGCATTGCCATCTCTTTAAAGGCTTGACCCAAGCAATGGACGAAATAACTTATCAAGCTTTTCTATTCCCCAGATATTGCAGAAAGTATTTAATGGACTTGTTCCAAATTTAGCAGGATGTTAAAAACCACACAGCCACCAGATAAGTAATTTGTGGGGCAGCTCAATCAAAAAGCTAGGCTGATCCTTTAAAAGAGGCCTTTCGGGGATTTTGATTTGATAATGTTTGTATCTCTACAATTAATCACAAAATAATGAAGGATTCAAGCCATCACAGTCAGGCATTGGGAGTGTGAAAAGATGCATGCTGTGAATGACAAGAATCAAAGTGCCAGAACAACTCAGGAAAAAAGCATAATATAAAACAGTTGATGTAAGTTAGAAAAGCTGGAAACTTTCAACCTGCAGCAGCCTTTTTAATGTGGCCAGTCCCACTGATTTTAATGGGGCCACTGCTGCAAGTAAGAAAGTTCCATGCAGGAGCCTGTCTGCCAGACCATGCATCAAGCAACGTGTCAGGAGAAGCTGTCAGGACTCTAACTGATGCGAGATCAAATCCTCCCTCTAAAGACACAATTCTGTCTGCTTCTGAAACTTTGAGCAGATGCTATTTCAGAAAATGTGAATTACAATTCACCATTAAATCCAGAGCTGATTTAACTTTTGGAGGGGGCTTGGGGCTTCCTTTGGGTTTTGGGTTCTTTATTTTGGTAAGCGACATACATCTAAATGTACTGCTCTGGAAAGGGGCAAAACACCTGCTGTCATCAGACCTATTTACAAGGATCATTTTAGAACTCTATTTCAGTTTCATTCCAGATCAATTTATCACACTGGTTTGCAAAATCCAAATTAACAAGTAGCACAATGAAAAGTTAATGTCAATTTGAGCTGCTTCTTCTAATGAGACCAATATTTCAATAAAGTTTCCAAACACATGACAGAACTTTATTCCAAAAAGTAATAAAATATTAATACGTTGTTTATCTTCTGTTTCCAATTTCTCAGTTTTTGACAAATGAAACTGCAAGCTGAAATATTCCTGGGGCCTCTCCAACACAGATAGCTGACATTGTTAGGTTTTTTCAAATTTAGTGCATTATTCCAAATTAAATCTACCTTGGCCATACACAGGTTGATTTTCCCCTCCTCCCTCCATAGATGAGCTCTTTCTCAGCATTTCTTCAATGAAAAATTCATGGTCACAATAAATTAAGAGTTTTAATTCCCACTGCCATCACCTGGTATAACACTGGTATAATAATGGAAAGTGAGTGGGAATGGTCATCAATTCTCATGAGGGCAGATTTCAACTTCCTGACAGATTTTTCTCCTTGTTAATTCAAATGGTAAGACATTCTTTGGATATTTTTAAGGAGCTGTTTTCCCACATCTCAGTGCGATAAAAATATATAGTTCTTTACCATTTTACCCAATCTTCTTCAAGAAGTATCAAAAGCAAAGTATTTATCGACATCCTTTCCTCAAAAAAAAAATATGCCTTTTTCTGTGCTACCCCAGGAAAATTTTACCTACACGTGTCCATTTCAAATCACTCAACAATGTCTAAAATGGTTCTGCTGCTATTAATATTTAAATAATCAAAAAAACCTAGTAAGAGAGCTCAGGAAGTCATTTAGTGCAAGATTTTATTCCAATACAGAGAAACTGAAGAACCTACTGATGCAGAGCTAAAACTGCTTAATAAGTTTCACAATTTATTACAAACACAAAGATGAGAAAAAGGTATTAAATTTGTTTTAAAAAACCCAACAAAAATGAAACA
The DNA here is from genome assembly GCF_008360975.1 of Lichenostomus cassidix. Taxonomy (NCBI): domain Eukaryota; kingdom Metazoa; phylum Chordata; class Aves; order Passeriformes; family Meliphagidae; genus Lichenostomus; species Lichenostomus cassidix. The sequence goes on from NC_139484.1 coordinate 21,436,064, forward strand.
AAGTTAAACATGGGTGGGTCTTGTTATCTAATGTTTATGCAAACCTGGAAGCAGCAAGCATCTTACTGGTACAGGACATGAATGGACATCCAAGGCAACACAGACCTATGGGGAAACACTGACACCGCTCTACCCCTTTCTCCCCTGCCATAAATATTCAATATAACCCCTTTCTCTGACTCCTGAAAAATGACGAAGGAAAAAACGAGTTGCTAGCAAAGCCTGAGCAGCAAAACTGTTGTCATGAACATTTTTATTTCCAATGTGAGCACAGATATTTCTGGGATTAATTCAGCACTGGAAAAGCTCATTTACTGCTCAGATAATTTCAGCTCCTATGAACCCTGACATGTGAATAAATGCTCCTCTGAGAACTCTGGTTCAGCTTACCTTCATAATGCTGTTTATTTGACCAAAGCTACTTTTTCCACTTATAGTATGAAGGATCACTCTTCTGTGGTTACAGGGCTGGGGGCAGGGATGGTAGAAGGAGTTTTGCTGTAAGGTTATCTATTACTGTTACTGAAGAACCTTCTAAAAATACTGTATTTTTTTAAACTTACTAGCTATTTATACTCTAGCTGTACATTGTGTTTGAATCTCAACTCAGAATATTTTTCGAGTGTATCATTTACATTTCCTAGAAAGCATCTCAACTGTTTGCAAAGCTCATCATGACTCCCTTAAATGTCTATTTCTGGTATCATAATACACCTCAACTAGTTTGCACTCTGAATTACCATCAAGACCTTTCTATGTATATTTGAAAAAGTCACAGTTTACACAGTAATTTGATTTTATTAACTCGAAATTCAGCTTTTGGGTTCATTTCTCTGTTTCGCTTCATACAAGGCATCTAACCCAGAGAGAAGGCAGGCTGCTCAGGCTCGTCACTGCAGCATGAAATGAGGGCAATATGCTGCTTCCTTATACTGCCATGCTTATTCCTGCTGTCAGGCTATAGTCCTGGCTTCTGAACTATGAACCCTGGCGGGTTGGACCTGCCTGCTGGGCTTGGCTAACTCAGAAACTCACAGCAGCCTACAGAGAGAGAGTCGCTCTGCAGAGCATCCGGCACTGACACAGGCTGCAGGAAAATAAACTGAATCCCAAATACAGCATCTTCCAGTTTCTCAATTTCACTGGTGTCTGTTGGTAGATTTTCAATAGGCCTCCTATCATTCTTTTTTTTTCCCTTCCCCTCCTCATTCTGGGATCACAGCCAATCCCCAGCACAGCAGCTGACTTTCCCCAGAACTAACTAGAAATATTCTGATAGACTCTATTTATAGACTCAAAAACTTAGGACTAGAAGCAGCCAACCAAATTTTTCCATTCCTTGCTCCCCTCCGATATCTATCTATCTGTCTATCCTGGGCTAACCTAAATTCCAGCTTTCTGTGTTTCTCAGGGGGGAACTACCCTACTCCCAACAGGCATACCACAGCCACACACACACCTCTTACACATCCCAAAGCACCTGTGCAGAGAGCCTTGCATGCAATTTACCAAGCAGGAATAACAGGAAATAACAGGAAACCTCTACTTTTACCTCATTGTAGAAAGTATTCTGATCTTCTATCCTGTCAGTATAAATCAAAGCTGAAGAAAAATCAGAATTTCTGAAAGAGATTCTACCACCTGTATCTCAGACCCCTGAAAACTCATGAGATCAGCTGGGATACACACATGACTTCTTTGTTTTCTATGAAAAAAACCAATAATAAATAAGAACTCTTTTTTAGCAGGCTTAAACAGTGGCTTCTATTACTGTGTTTTTAATATACACACACATATCTACAGTTAATACTTGCAGAAGCCAAATAAGGTTTGTCCCCACTAGTTTAAGTACAGTACAAATACACAGCAAAAGAAAAACTGCGTCCCAAAGTAAAAATAATATTTCAGCTGACTTGCCCTTGGACATATGATTCTGCAAAATTTTCTATTTACAATACTTTCAGATTCTGTTCAGCATTTCATACTGCAGATAATGTGTTGAAAGTATAAATGTCGAAATAGAAAGGCTAGTGTGCTCTGGAAGCAACACCTGGCAAGGCTGATTTTTACTTAACCTTACAAATGTTGCTAGGAAACCCTATTCAATATTTACTTCGAGTCTTTAAAGAAACAGACTCATTCATACTAAGCTGCTGGTGGGAGCACTGGGGACTTGGCGGAGAAGTCCCAACCTAAATTTCCTCTTGACATCTCACTTTCCTAATGCACAGACCTGACGTAATATAGAAATATAATTAAGAGTTAGATATGTAGTTACCTTATGAGACCCGTAACAGCATTAGTATTTTGGACGCTGCTAGCAGTGCAAACAAAGTAACAAAGTTCTGCTCTTTTCTTTGGTTTTATGAAAATTTCATTAAAAAAAAAAGCTACAATGTTAATGCAGAGCCTTCTACAAGTGGTATATTATTTTTATGTTTTTGTGAACAGCATATGATTTAACAAATTTCACTGTCAGCTCTCATGTCCAGTTCAGAGATACAGGGTACCTTCATCTGCCCATGTGAAACACCAGAAAAAGCCTAGACTGTAGCAAAACCAATAAATGGGAAATATTTGTGTATTTACTGCTGTCCTTCAAACTGATTTCGTTAAATATATCTATAACATCAGTCAAAGCTATTTCTTGCAATCCTAAGTGATGAGATGCTGAATATTCCTAATTTTTAGTCATGTCAGACAAAACCACAAGCTTTCCTAGGACCTAGTGCACTATACTGAACTTACATCCTGTCGTGCCAATACCTGCTATTCTCCTTGCTCCTGGAATCCTTCTCGTCTTTTCCATTAGATCATATTTCTTATTCCCCTGCATTCCTGATCCCAAGCTCATTCCTATTTGGTCCTGAATAATTTTTTTTTTTTTTTTTTTTTTAACTCAGCAAGAAAATTGCATTCAGTTGTATTAAATTACTGATATAAGTCATGCCAACATCAATACCACCTCTGAGTTTGGGGCACGCTGTGTGATGGAGAAAAGCCAATATATAGCCCAACCAGCAGCAACTCTTCCTACGTAGTTAGATCAGTGCAAGCTGAATTTTACCCCAGGCAAAATTTGGAAAGAACTATAAATGCCTGTGCTACCAGCCCTGGCATAAAGAAGCCCCCATGAACACGTACTGATCCCCACCACTGCTATCACCAAAAACCACAGCTGGGGCTGCCACCCTCTTGTGCCTTGGAGCATTCCAGTTTGGAACATGAGCATGGCAGAGGGAGAATCCAGCTCCTGTGCAGCAACATGGACCTTGCTACAACCTTAGTAAGACTTTCTTTTAATAAGCACAATATCAGGTGTTTGTGCTGAAGCAAGCAGAACCTGAAGCATCTTGAGATCATAGGAAGGGCTACTACACGTGGAAGGACATGGAACAATTAGTGGAGGACATGGAGTATCTTGCTTGTCACAGTGTGGAGGGTATGAAAATAAGAAAAGCATGAAGCTTCTCTTGTGAGCTCAGAAGTCTCCTGGACCCTGGTATTACACTGCTGATTCATTAGAAATTAAGATAGCTACAGGAAAAAAGAGTTATAAACCTATCTTATAAATAGACTTAATGACTGTAAGTCATTTACAACCACTAATACATCACCTAGTCAACTCAGTTAGCCTCATATTAAAATTAATTTATCAGACATCCACAATATCCAATTAGCTGCAAATCAATAGGTTTACTTTACAAGAATTTATTGATCCACAAAGTAGCTTTTTTTTCCTGAAATGACAATTGTAAGTTATTAAATTTGTTTGCCTAACTTACAGCTGCTTGTAAATACTTAAGGCAGCTGCCTATAATCAAAACAATTCTGTTTGCCTTTAGAGATTAGTATTATAATAAATATGAGAATATCTGTATCTAGCTGAAAAGAAGTGAAATTCACTTCATGAAAAAAAAAGGATGCAGCTTATTTGTCACTTTAGTTTCATTTCCTACTTCCAGGATTTAATTCAGCTTTTTTTAGGATTTCTAGATTGCGGTGAAGGATGAGTAAGTAGGTGCTTTGCTCATTCTGGTCACAACTTATGAACAAACACATCTGCTGAAAACAGTGGCTCTGATTTTTCTGTGGAATAATTTCCTCTGCCTGTAACTCTGAATCTTTTCTCAATTACAGATGCCTGAGCTAACAGGTGGAAATGCAATTACACGCAGGCAGCACTTACGTTAAAGGCGCGATTAAAGGAGCCCTACCGAGGGCAGCGGTCAGTCCTGAGAATCCACCATCCAGTTATAGGTGTCACCAGGGTTGTGCTTCAGGCCAACTCCAGAGGAGTTCCACAGGCAGAAGTCGAGGCTGGAATGGCCTGGGTACCTCCTGGAGTACTTTTTTCATTCCCTGAATGGCTCAGAAATATCTGGTTGTTCTCCTCACAGCTGCCCAGTGATGCGAACCACAGGACAGAAGATGGTGGCAATTGGAAGATTCACTCCAAAGCAAATTTCTGATCCAAATAACAATGTTAACAAAACCCTACAAGCTCTGTTATTAGCCTTCTGCACACAGTTAACTCTGTTTATGTTCGAAAAGAAATGCAGGACAATTTGCAGACCCATAATAGATGCAGTTTTAATCCCAGAAATAAAAAAAAAAGTAAATCAGCAATTTAGAGTTTCACTTCTATTTCTATATACATTAGCTCCTCTGATTTTTTTCCCTTTTTAAAATAACAAGTCCATCCAAAACACTCGTCCTCTTTGCTTCTTCCACCAAATGGGTTTAATATGAAGTGAGTAACCATTCTTTACCTCATTATCCGCATGTGCAGTTTGAAGTTGTCATTACTGCATATTTAATCATTCGAAGTTTTCAATGCCCAATCTCCTTTTTTTACTGTCAAATCTCCAGAAACACAAATTCTAAGCAGTCTGAAGAATCAGAAAGGTTAGTTGGGAAACAAATGCAAATCAAGTGCATTGTTTCACTGCAACATTATCTTATGTCATTAGTTGGCAGCAGCCATAAAGCTCTGGACCACTTCCAACATTTACTTCCATACACTGAGCAGAAGCTGACATGTCTAACCCCCCACACTTTGTTCATCTTCCAGCTAGTTTACATGGATCCAGATTAAAAATCAGGATTTAAAAGTCCTAATTGTATCAACTGGAATAATTCTCTTTTGCCACTGCAAATCTGAAGGAAGACTATGGTAAAGCTGTGCAGGGTTTGTAGAGCTAATTCTGCAGCGATGTGGGTTTACTTGATGGATTTTCCAGCAGGGCAGTCTGCAACAAAGGTTCAATGCAGAATTTTGACAAGCCAGTCATGTTTAGTAACTTTTTCTAATCCTTAAGAAATATTTATTGGCCAATATTTGTTTTCAATTATTAACATAAGAAAGTCTTAGTGCTTGAAACCAAACAAATTTAAAATGGAAATAACAAAACAAACCCACTGCGTACACTAAATCCAAGCAAACAGGCTATGAGCTGGGGGGGCAATCCTTAGGAAATGGGGGAAAATGACCTCCACTGCAGCATCCCCAAGGGCATCATGTTCTCTCCCTGCTGGGCTCAGGGAGAGCTGCAGGAGTGCACTCCTGACCATCTGCAGTGGTCCAGAAGCATGCATCCCCTGGCCAGAAATGACGACGCTTTCAGTTTCTACCAAACAATAAAATAATAATGGACCTTGAGCCTTAGAAACGGCAAACATTAAAGTATATTGTCTTCAAGTGAAATTCCTGATTTTTTCTGGGGAGTTTTCCCATATCCCAGGATCCACACCTGTGCAAGGTTTTGGTTGTTTTGTTTTATTTTAATTTATCCAAATGAGTTTGAAAGTTAACACAGTTTTATCTAGCAAAGTAGCTCTGAAGCTGCCATTAGAGGAAGAGCTTTCTAACCGCTCTAACATACTGCACTCTCTAGCACAAATCTAATTTAGTTTAAAATAATGAAGCTGACAGCTCAGATAGTCTGCCTGGAAACTGTGCAAATTTCCCACCCACCTTCATTTGCAAGGTCCCTGGCACTCCAGTCTTCAAAAACGCTGAAGTGCATGACAGGTTTCTAGAGACAAGTCTTCAGCAATGCTAAAAGTGAGATCTCCGACCTTTTGGAGAAGCTCATATTTGAACTCACGCCTCCTGAGGGAAAAGAAAGGTTGCTGTCGTGGTGCCCCAAACTTAAGACACTTCCAGAAGCAATCCCTTTCCTGTTCTTAGTCTGAGGGCAGTGACCTTGACAAAACTTAACTAGGAGACCACATCCCACCTCCAGCACTGCTCCTGTCAGACAAGAGGCGGTGTTTGACTGGGGAATATGGTGAATCACCTGCAAAAGGCTGGAGAGGGACTTTTTACAAGGGCACACAGCGATAGGACAATGGGTAACAGCTGTGCCTGAAGGAGGGTAATTTAGATTAGGTATTACAAAAAAACTCTCTGCTGTGGGGGTGGTGAGGCACTGGCCCAGGCTGCCCAGAACAGCTGTGGCTGCCCCATCCCTGGAAGTGTTCAAGGCCAGGTGGGATGGGGCTCTGAGCAACCTGGTCTAGCAGAAGTCTAGACCAGGTGTCCTTGGGTGTCCTTGCCCATGGGTGTCCTTGCCCATGGCAGGGGTGTTGGCATTCAATGACCTTTGATATCCCTTCCCAACCCAACCCATTCTATAACAGCAAGCACAGCTCCCTCCCCACTCTCCTCCCTGCAGCAGCACGAAGGCAGAGCTAAAGACACAAACACAATTGATTTTCCAAGGTGAGACGCTGCCAGAGTAAACCGGGGCTCGCCGGTTGCGAAACCACGTTTGCAGAGGGCTCGGGGAGCACAGGTCTCGGTGAGGACACGGCAGGTGACGCACTGCCGGGGTACACGGCCACGGCTCCTTGCGCAAGCCGCGGGGATGCACGGCAGCCGTGGGCCCTGCTCGGACAGCCACACTCAGCACCTGCCCCTACCCTGCGTGGCCTGGATCTGCCAGACAGAGGCAAAGCACGACGTGGAAATTTATTGAGCAGAGCACTGCCTTACTCAGTTACGGCTCCCATCTCCACGGGCACTCCTGAGCCAAATCCCGGACAGCTCCATGTGCCATCCTGACCCTGTGAGAGAGGTGCTGGAGGGGAGCTGGTGAACAAAAGACATCCAAGACAAACAAAGTCAGCAGCAACGGGTTTTGCAGGACTGCACGACGATCTTAGCACGGCACAGTATCCAGAAAAGCATTGCCAAAAATGCTAGCAAGACTCTACAGTTCCGCAGCTGGGACAGGCTAAATCCTGGTCAGGACAAACAACTTAATTCCCAATTCTACCCCCTGATTAAAAGTTCTTAGACCACTGATAGATTACATTGCCCAAAATAAACCTCTAAAATACTGCTTTGTTTTGCAGACATAAGACTAAACAGGCAGCCAAAAGGGTCATACACACACACAAAAATAAGTAAGTAAGATATTCTCACAAACTCAAAAGATTCAGAAAACATTATTAAAGATGGTAAGATTTTTTTGAATTGCTTTTTTCTTTCCAAAAACCTAATTGCCATGGGATTGGTTTATGAAGCTGCCACTTTTAGAAACTTGGGGTAACACCGCTCGAAAGCAGATATGGAATGAAAAGCACAATATAAAAGACTCATGTATTCAGTCCAAATTTTAGCCTGAAAGCTCATTCAAAAAAGTTATTTCACCTCCAGATTCAAGTAGAAAGTATTGTTTAGGAGAGAGGATGGAAACAAGCAAAGTGATATAAAAATTGTCAAAAACATTCAGCAATTAGTCTGAATTTGCTTTTTAACCTCAGGGCTGTAACTCTTTGATCTATTATTATCACTAACCACAATCAGCAGTATACCCATGCATCTTGGGGGAGCGTACAAATTCCTATAAGCCATTATACATATTATCCACAAACACTAGATTCTGTTTCTGCTCAGAGGATCTAAAAAAATTTACTTTTTTTTCTCTCCTTTTCAAAAAATAACATTCTATATTAACTGTAATTATTAACTAGTAACCCTACCTCCAAATATGAAATTTAAGCTATCAGTTTGTTCATGAAGCCAATATGCAGTTTAGAGATCGCAGATCTGGAGAAATTCAATTTAGCAGCCAGCTAACAACAAATTCTAATGTAATTGCAGGTGCTTAATTCATTGTTTAAGAAAAAGAAATCAAATTCTAGTTATTTTGTGATCTACCAGCAATGTGGGAACTTCTGCTAAAATATAATTCAGTAAAGAAATGGTATATTGCAAAAGGACTTATTCACGTACTGTATAGATAAAACCAGTGTTACTTATACTTTTAAGAATGCAGAATGAACAGCACAGATTTGTTTTTCTGCACTTTTTTTGTTGCTGTTGTTGTTTTGGGAGAGGGTTTCTGGGGATCAGGGGGTGGTGGTGTTGTTTTCTGTGTTTTAAATCCTTCAACACTGATTTCGGCAAAATACAGAAAGAGAACCCCCCCAGATCACTTCCTTTCAGAAAACACCCTGTTAAGCTCTGGTAAACCACATTATTAAACCTCAGCTACGAAACAAAACAAAACAAAACCAACAAAAACAACCAAAAGAAAAAACCAACCAAACAAAAAAACCCTAACAAATAAAAACCCCACAACCCCAAAAAAGGTCACAAAGCCTTCCATTTAAAGAGACAATTTATTTGAAAACTTTGCCCTGAAAGTAAACCACTCTCAAGGTTTTTGTAAAATTCTGGGGAGAAAACACGGATGCCCAGAACACTCCTGTTTCCAAGTCCAAGGAGGGAGTGCCTCCTCCCACGCAAACCCCGCAGAGAGGGGGAGATGCTGCGGCCCCTGCTGCCGCAGTGGTACTGGAGCACTGGGAATTGCTGGCATGGATAAACAGGGACTTCCTGACCTCTGAGCCCTTCCCCTGCACTGTAAGCCAGAAAAGTATGCCTTCCTCCAAGGTCAGCCTGACTCCTCCAGCACCAAGCCCAAGGTGGCTCCAGCAGCAGAGGGCTGTCAGAGAGCCCACCAGATGGTGACCTTCCGCTGCAGGTTACACTAGGAGGGCAGTGAGCACTCAGATCATGCCATGGTCTATTTAGGGTGCATTCAGACGTGCCCAATAACACTGCAAGAACCTGGTCCATTGCACCCGACGAAAATACTGCTTTTTTTTTTCTCTCCACAGATCTCTCACTCAGAGGAGACTGCAACCGAAGTAATTCATATGCTGAGCACCAGGCACTGTGTAGCAACCAGCTGCATGTGAAAACTGATAAAAGTACTAAACTTAGATGGATTTAATACCTGTTTTTCACACACTCTTTTTAGTTTCCTCGTTGGACCATTTTTATCACTCTTAGACAGCCATATTTTAAGACACATTTGCCAGAGAACAAGTTACAGTTCTATATGCATCCTTAACTGTGGTATTTTCTGACCTCTGAGATCTCAAATCACAGCACTCAATTGCTCTCCAAGAAGTTTTGGTCAAAACAAGCCCATTATTAACTCCATCTCCTACAACTGTGTTCAAAGACTCAATACATACAATTAAAAAAGAGAAAACGCCTTTTGAAACTATATCCTGAAAATATAAGTGTTGGGATCATGGCCTGACAACATACTATCTTTTAGCAGAAAGATAATAATCCCAAAAAGATGTGGGATATTTCATAGGCTCCGTTCCTTTTCTATCCTTTTAATTTGTTCTCATGTCTGTATCACATCACACTGCTCACCAAGTTTCACTGCCCTGTTGGTTTTTTAGAGCTTCAGAGTGAACTGGATCAGGAACCCAACCTGGCTCTCACATACAACACACCCCATTAAAGGGCAAAACCAACACCAGAACAGACAAGGCATGGCCCAACACAGTATCATCACCACTGCAAACAATACATTGTTCAGCCACAAGTGACACCCAACAGCAGCCACTGCTCCAGCCTGGCATCAGCAAAGCACCAGTAAGTACCTAGAAATCTGATTCAGCCGGGCAGAGCACTTCGCAGCAGGTTGTAGCTCCATTAACGTTAAGTGCTGGTTGAGTAAGGCCAGGTTATTGAACCACAACTTAACAATTTACTCCCTCTGCAGACAACATGAGTACTGCACGAGCACTGCATCTGCTGCAGCAATCCCTGAGCATTGCTTGCCTGCCTTGCTGCAACACACATCACATAAAATAGGACAGGAACATTTTTATACAGTGCGAATTTCTGTGTCTTCCAGTCCTCAGGAAAACGGACTGAACCATACTGTTGGAAAACACACAATCAAAATTTCTTATGCTTGCTAAAATCTGTGCATTGAAGGTGACCCCACCTTCCCCTTTGTCAGAAGACCATCAAAAGAAGGTTATCATAGTGAGATTCCATGTCACCAAAAGTGATACAAAAACTAGGCAACAACTATTAGCTACTACCAGAATATATAATACAGCAAACTGATTTTCAGTAGCAAAGTACTGCAAAGCTTAGTGGTATTAACCAGCAATTGAAACATTTTGGAAATACACAACATTATTTACCCCTGCAAAAAGAAACAACCAAGCCCTAGATACTGGCACCCAGACTGACAAGGGAGTCCTTCTTTCCCCAGATGTGGAAGATCCACCCATTTATGAAACACAATATTCCAGTAATGTGGACTTCTCCCTGCCACAGCACAGGAGTCAATGAATGTGTATCATGTTAAGGGAAAATGAAGCATTATTTGCAGTCACATTTTAAGGGAAAATACTTTATATAGACTTTGAACTCCTCTACAAAAAGCACCTCACCAAAATAACAACAAAGAAATCTGCAGAAAGTAAAAAGGCTGTTCAGTGCATGCTGGTATGCCCAAGGGAACCTTTCAACCTCCCGGTCTGACATATTAATGCAGACTTCTAATTTCTCTAGCCAGAAATAAAGAATATGCAGAGGTCTCGGTTGTGTCAAGACTATACCCAAAGCTGCTAAAAAGAAAAAAATAATCACACAAAATTATACAAAAACCTACAAAAACATGTACACATTCTCAAGTTGAAATGAAGGAAAAAATGCAGATTTAAGGCTATGGTGTATGATATTAGAAATTCATTTGTGAAAAAGGTTTGCACAGAAAATTTTTGGGCAGATAAAGGGGAAAACAGTCCTGCCGAGCGGAGAGTATTTTAACAGCACAGTCCTTTTCTCATAAAGTCCATCAGCAAACAGAGGTCAAGGCCATTCATAAATTCTAAAAATAATATTTACCAGACCTTTATCTTTCTGGCAGGTATAATTCTGATAAGTGACTATTCTAGATAATATTTAACATAAAAGTTTATTTACAAAAATACTTGCAATAGCCTGAAATCAGATTTTAACCAGAATCACTCATTCAAGCCAGTAAAGGCTACAGGTAAATCAAGATCAGTTGTTGGGTTGCTTTCTGGTTTTGGGTTGGATGGGGTAGAGTTTTTGGGGGCCTTTTTCAAGTGGCATCTATGAAATTAATACTGACACATGTGAATGGCTTGGGAACAGATAGGCGTAAGTCCTCCCTAAAATACTATCAACGTCTGATAAAAATTCTTGAAATATCATTATAGATAAACATATGCAACTCATATTAAACCACTAAACTTTCTTAATAACAGCACATCAAACTTTGTGAATTCTTCCCACACTGGATTGCACCAGTGGAATTGCCAGGAAGAAATGACAGTAGGAGTATCAGCCCTCTGTTTCTGTATGTGTACATATATGAGTTAATATGGAAATTAGAGGGAAAAGACACATTTGCAGAAGAAGCTTTAGGTAAGAGCTAATGCAGCAGAAAGGTCATCCTCCTCAATTTTTACTGTTGTTTTAAGCAACCATGACATTTTCCTAGGCCATTCTGAAAATCATATAATTGGCACAATCATGGGGCTTAGGCTAGCACCCCAATTCAGATGAGCCCTGATCACATTAAAGGGAAATCTCATCTGGATTCTTAGCGTAGGTTTTCATCAATGACATCACACAATGGCACATCCCTTCTTTTTCAAGCCCACTTAGCTATTATTTAGTTTAGAAACCAGTATTTCTTAGAAATGCCATTCATGGAGGGAGGAATCTATACACACAGACAGACAAGTATGATTCACCCTTTATTAAAAATTACACATGTGAAATCTTTCAAAAACAAAGACATGTTCTGCATGCATATTAGCAGAAGAAAAATATTTAAAAGGGAATAAGGGAATTTGGTTTTGCTTAAGAGGCTCTAGCTCTCCAAACACCACAAGCCACAATGTTATAAAAAAGTTACTAGCAACTAACTTAAAAAGAACCGTAACTGTGTATGTCTAATAAAAGTAACTGGAGGAGAAAAAGAAAAATGTTCTAGTTGCAGTGGGTGCTTGGCACAGTCAGCAAGGTAGCAAGGCATTTAAATGCCTCAACTATGGTTATTAGACATTACCACCATGTGTAACTGATTCAAGAAAGGGAACACTCTAATATAAAAAAAAATACAGTAATAGTCTAAAGATTCATTATCAATGTGAAAAGTCAAAGTCATCTTCTTTTGGCCACCTACTCCTTTCCACCATGTAAGCTGCAAGTCTGAAGCAGTTCAGAAAGGGTATGACATCAGGGTTCAGAAAATAATGCTGCTAAAACAAGACATATTCCATGCTGGTCATCTACTGGCTTTAGAGAACCATGTAGCCTATTTTTTCCCTTCACCCTATTATTTGCTTGCAGCCATTTATATTGCAAGCTTAGTATCTCTGGGGAAAAAAAAAAAAAAAAAAAAAAAGTGAAGACTTAGAATACCAGAAACTTTAAAATATTGCAAACTTTGAAGGGTTAATCACATGCTGTAAAAGTGTGTAAAATGTGTGATGCCTGATATGGTTGACACATCAGAAAAAAACCTGACTGGAAACAGCAAGGATCTGGTTTAGATGTAGAGGACAGAGGTGTGATGCTGATGTTCTGATGACACGAAGGAAGAGGTATTTTGCAATCCACGTACCACATGGATATGGGACAACTGAAACCCAACCTTGGGATGTTGGGTCTGGCATGGTTTTAAGCTATGTGTGTTTTATTACAACACTTCAGAGCACCAACTTGAGCATGATTTCCTCTGTTCTAGCTACAAGACAGCGCAGAAATTAAGAGAAAAATAAAGATCAGTCCGAGGTTCAATAACATGAGTTTTAACAGCTGAGTTTTAACACGTGTGAAATCCTATGTTGAGTCGTTATGACTTGTCTCACCAGCAGACAAATATCTCACCAGGCACCTCTGCAGTCAAATCTGCACTGCTAAAATAATCTCTACACGAATTTCCCTTGAAAATTTTAAGGGCTTTGCACAGGTCCCTGGCTGCACCTGCTGGCACAGAGCCATTGCCAAGCAGATTAAGAGCAACATTTAGTTAAATAATGGGGTTGAGTTAGGAGATTTGAAATGATGACACATGTCCTAATCTGGAGTACAGATCAGGATGCCACAAGTGTCGCAACCCTGCAGATCTCCATCACCTGAACAGAATTCCACACGTAACAGCTCTGAGCACCAAACATTTCAGGATTTCAATCCTGCAATGTAGTAGCTACACTCACCTGCACATCCTACAGATACCAGCTTAGAGAACAAAGACAGAAAAGTGCACCCGGCCTATGTCAACATCAAGTCTGATTACACAGATTATCCATTCACTGGTCTAGAGCTACCATGGACTAATGTCAGATCAGAAAGACTCCTTTAAAAGCCTTATGAGAAACTGTCACTCCAAACACAACTATTGGTGGCAACCATGCTCCTACCTGCATTTCCCTGGTTATTTTGCCTGCCCCTGCAATGGATGACAGCCTTGACTCAGCGCAAGCACTCAGTCGCACAAGAGCTCTCACAGCAGGCAGGAGCCACCTGCCCAAGCAACAGTGCTCAGCCACAAAGGCAGTAAAATATCAGGTCTTTATATTCAGGCATTCCATCAGCCTTCTGGTGAACTTTTCTCACTATATAAATAATGCATTTTATGAAAATTTCATCAGGTAAAATAACCAGAAAACAGTAACTCTTTCTTCTTTAATCCAAGAAAGTACATTTAAGTCAAGACTGGATGATAACAAATATCCAGCTACATTCGAAGTTCAGCATGATGATGGGATACAGCCCTTTCAAGCTGACTATATGAAAAAGTGCATTCTTTTTCAAAACCCTATTGGAAATGGCCAAAGAAAAAATAAAGTATGGCCTACAAAATACAAAGATTTTAGCAGTGCTGGACAGAATTGCGAATAAAATAGAAACAGTTGAAGTCTTTTTTTTTTCCCTTATGGGTAGATAGGCTGATTTCCCTCCTGGAAAGCACCATTATTTTAGATATTATGTTTTTCACTGCAACACTATTTTCAGAAATCTGTAGTATCATACAAATATGGAAAACACCACGCATCCTCCTCACCCCATTCCAAGAATAAGGCAGATGCTTCATTCACCAAGGGCAGCTGCATAGCTCATCATGAGCTAAAAAATACTTGAGAAAGGTAAATGCCAATCTGTTACTGGCTATTTGAGCTTTAGCACAAGCCTCTGGTGAGCCTGCTGGATACATGGAGAGGCTATGCAACCATCCTAACTCAGTCATGGTGTCAGAGGCGCTTCATAACTTGTTCTACTGACTCTGAAACTAGATGATTTAGGAAAGTAAGCATGCCTCACAAGATACATGGACACCTGCTTGAAGAAGGACTCGCTGCCATGGATCAGCCAAGAAACCCAAATTCAGATGACACTTGCTTATTTCTCTTTCACCAAAAGTGAGGAGATCAGTTTATCCATTTTCTCCCTTTCAAATGCATCAAATTTTAACAGCCCTCCTCCTTCTGGAGACATTTTTCTATATATACAAACCAAATGTTCCTACAGTTAAAATACAGAAATAATATGTTGCCACAGGCTTGTAACGTTTAGTTTTTTAAACTTAACCAGTTAAAGTCCAGCGCAAACATAGAACTGTACTTCTTCACAAAAACAGATTCCTGACACTATCATTTTCTTATCCTCATCTCAACTTTTCATCTGAGGTACAACACATTCAAGCACTAGCTAAGAAAGAATAACCATTATAGGACACAAGAGAGCAATTTTACTAAGCTCTCATTATGGGAAAAACAACATTTGTAGTAGTAAGAGCTCATAAACATACTAAAGCTATACCTTCAAACCTAATAACAGAATATAATATGTTCTCCTTAAATATTAAAACCAGCACTTTTTGTTTTTATTAAAGGCAGAGTAAAATACAGCAGGATAGCAACAAATCTAATAATAACTGAAATTCAAGCAAAGAATTACACATCAGACTGAGAAATACCACCCCAGTCCTCATTTTAATTCGTGCCTTGTTTGTTTAATGCCACGGGGAAAAAGAAAAAAAATGAGGAGACAAAAAGGAAAAAAAAACCAAAAGAAGTAGTAATTTGCAGCTCACCTGGACACGTTTTCTGGAATGTACTCTAGAACTGGATACCCATCACTTCTTCTGGATGCCAACTCTGAATGCGACTTCCAGGTCTCCACGAGCGTGCTGACAGCAGGGAAGGAGCTCAAGTGCTGAAATGTCTGCTCTCGAGCAACCGGCCGCGACAAGGATATCGTGCCCTGGGCACCGATCCTGTAGTGAAATGACTGTCCACCTGAATTTACACCCACAATGGCAGAGGATGGTATACTGTTTTCTTGGTAATAGCTGCCATCATCAGGCTCCTGCTTAATCCCCACACGTAGGCCTGGATTTGGAAAACCGCTACCTTCACAATTTCCATCAAATGAAGAAACAGGTGGTCCTAAAATCCCAGAAAGAGAGTAATAGTCTTTGTCATCCATAAAAGAAAAATACGAGCCATCTGTAAATGGGAAAGGATTTACTGTTTGATTCCCTTTAAAGGAGGCACCAGAACAAGGATGTTTGGCCGACTCTTGCTTCACTGGTACTGAAAAGGGGGAATCGGAGTTTATTTTGCTGCTGCTGTCACCGATGCAGGCGCTGCCGAAGGACCCGTCTGGCTCGGGCTTTATGAACTGAACAAGGTTCATCTGGCTGCTGTTGGAGATGGCGTTCTTCATTTCCTCCATCTTAGGAAACGCGAGTTCTTGAGCACCCTTGTCTTTTGCTTCTGGACTAGGAACGGTATCTTGGCTTCTGCTAGGTCCAGCTGGTGTGCCGCAAGGCGGGAACCCTATGGAGTTGTTTACGGGGCTACAGATGGATGATCCCACAGTGCTAACCGCTGGACTAGAACGAGTGGACCTATTATTGGCATTGGAAGGGCTGGCAATGGAGCTCCTGGAGTTCAGGTTTGCAGGACTGGACACAGAAGATCGCATAGTGATATTATTGGGACTCGAGACAGGAGATTTCACACTGCAGTGACTGGGAGGACTGGAAATCGGCGACTTCATGCTACTGAGAGGGCTGGAAAGCGGAGAGCCAACGTTGCTCACGTGCGTGGGGCTGTGCAACATAGAGCCCCGGCTCTCAACGTTCGGCGAGCGCGACAGAGGGGTTCCCTGCCCGATGGGGCTGTGCATGGCAAAGTTCCCAAAGTTAGCAGTAGTTGAGGACACGGAGTTAACTCCCGCAGGACTGCATACTGAGGAGGCCAAGTTCTGAGGGCTGCAGCCCGAGGGGCTCTTCTCTTGACACATGATGGGGCTTTTGACAATCGTGTGCATGGCACCACCGTTCACAGCGCTCCCAGAGTCCGACATCAAAGACCTCAAGGGCCTGCTGGCGCTGTGGAGGGGAGAGGAGCAATGGCCATTCTCCTTGTAGAGCTTCACCAGCTGCTCCACATTCTGGTAGATCTTTCCCGGGCTCCCCTGATTCTGCTGATCGTAGTGGTAATCGGCGTCTCGTATCGAATCCATATATAAACCCATGGATTCGGCCACCGTTGCCGACAGCTCCTTGGACTCTGTTTCAGTTTTGATGTCAGAGGGCAGAAGACCAGGCTGGCTGTTGTCTTGCTGCAGGCAGGAGAGTAGCTCAGGTTTTTCTTTGCTGTTTCCTTGAGCGCTGCTGTTCGCGAAGGTGCCGGCGGCGCAGCTTACGTTTACAATCTCCATGTAGTTACTGTCATCAGTCTGCTCTCCAGCACCTATGGAAGAATACTCCACAGACTGAGAAACTTGACCCCACCGTCTCTCCATATCTAAGCCTTCTGGGTAGCTGTGGTATCCTTTTGTCTCCATAACTAGCAAAGACATATACAAAAAAGTAAAATTAATGACAGGACAGTGTGACTTCCTAAGGAAATTTCCTAATTTCCTAAGGAAACAAGGCATATCCGCTCTCTCTGTCTATCCTCCTCTCTCTCTCTGCCTGCCAGTCCCATTTCCCTGCCCCATCCATCATCTCTCAACCATTTGTCCAATTTCAATCAAACTGAGCGAAAAGGTCTCATGGATATGACAGCCCTTTGGGTTCAGGGAGAAAATGGCTCAGCAGTTAGGAAACACCCAAATTATTGCTCCCAGCCCTGCCCCAAAAGGAATGGCTTGGCAACATCAGCACAACCACCCACCCTCGCTAGCCACAGCCCCGTGGCCAGTGCCAGTTGCACCAGGGGCTGTCCCTCACCCAAGGACCTGGCAGGAAAAAAGGAAAGGGGGAGTAAGGAAGGAGGGGGTCCACAGAGGTCCTGAAAGGACATGCTGGCGGTAGGCAGGATGCAAACCCACTGGAAATTGCTCATTATAGCTCTGCTCCCCCAAGGACCTTCCACTGTCATGCTACAAAGACAGCAAAGCAAGGGGCTTTCCCTTCATCATCCTCACCACCCAGTGAAACACAGGATGCTTTAGAAAGAGCCAGCAGTTCTGAGGCAGCTGACTTGCCCCTTCCCAGCTATACAAACTTCTAGTAAAACCTCCCAAGGAGACATGAAGGTGTGGGGAGAGAAGTAGGACAGAAGCTCAATAGGAAACATTTCTGCCACAGAGGAAGGGGATCAGACTAGGTGCGAATGCATAGCTATTAAATGGATCCACAATTCTGCCAATTCTGCAAACCTCCATGGCAGCCAGCAAGAGGAATATATAAAGAAAAGTAAACCTTGTTCTAAAATGGACCCTAAAAAACCCCTCCCATCCCACATGCCGCTCTCTCGAGGTAGGGAGCAATATGCATGATCTAGTCTCCAATAACCTGAAAACCACAAATAAGTAACAATTTCTAATTTTTTAAGGATTTGGCTCATAGTATCATTAGAACTGCGGAATCTCAAGTGCCAGCAGTTACAATATCAGTATTATGCAAATACTTTTTTCCCTTTCAGAATGCATTCATATTCCAGCATTTAACTTAGTGTTTAACCCCTTTACTTAACACTACTTAACTACGCTATTTTAAGCAAAATTATAAAAACAAAACAAAAAACCTTAAAATGAATGGCTTGAATACTTCTTTGCCCTTACTTAGTTGGAACTGTAGCCCTATGCCTACATTCCCCTCAAGCACAAATTTTATTAGAACCTAGAATTATGTGTCTCACATCATCATGTACATCAAATCACATTCTTATAGTCTAAAATTTTCAGACAGAAGTGCCTAATTCCACAAAAAGTCACTCCCAGACAATCAGCTACCCCCGATTTAACTGCTGAGCAAGCCTAATTCCTGGAGAAATCAATTGCAGCTGTGAGTGACCCGCATTTCTGAAAACCAGGAAACTTAGTTAAGGCTTAAAATTAGGATGTAAGTTAATTTTAACACTCAGAAACACCAGCAGAACCACTGCATACCAGGAAATCTCTTTTACAGGCCTAACATAACACCAGTGTTTGAGCTTTGTAGCGACTTCTCCCACAGCAATAAAATTCAAGTTTCCTATAAAATCAATAGGCAAGGATACTCTAAAACTTTAGTGAATAAAAATCTGGGTCATACAAAGCAAAAGAAATTAGAAAATACCCTGATCCTGCACTTGCAAAGGCTGGTAAAGATATCTGAGAGGATCAAAAATCAGCAGAGATTATTTGTGGCCTGATACAAGTTGTGTTAAAAATGACAGGTATAAACTCGGGAGAATGCAGCAGCATTCTATCACCTCCAAGCGCCTCAGTGGATACCAGAACCAAATTAATCATCTCTGGGGTTACCAGTAACATTAGGATTTGGTTTTGTTCTTTTCAGCAGAACTTATTACAACTTGACTAGCATGTTTATCCACAGAATCCACACTTCACCTACTGCACAGACATGCCTTTTGACTAACTTTCACTAAACAAATCAGACTGTGGGCTAAAACATCCACGAACATCCACAAGTAAAGCTCAGCAGTGTTACCTATCGGAACCAAGATCATCTCTGATACTTTACAAAGGAAGATACACTGTGAGCACAGCAGCTTCTCCAGACTCCCTCCCCCAAGAACTACTGAGACACTGAGAGTTATGCATTTCACCCCAAACATATCAACAAACACAGCCCTCCGCAGCACAAGTCTCCGATCAATCAGGCATGAAACCAGTCTCACAGCAACAGCCAAATAAAAAAATTAAATGGTACCTGGTATCCCTGCAACCAAAAGGTCACCTAGATACGGGAAAATCTGAAGTAAACCCAGTTTCATTAAAAAAAAGAAATAAATAAACCGGTGGCTCAAGCAGCCACCCACTTCTTAATTCTCGGTGCTTGTAAACGAAATTTTCTTGAACTTTCACTGCCTGCCAGCCACCCCGCTGACAGAGGACAGCCCAGGGGACCAGAGTTTCATCGCTCGGCTGGGGTTTTCCCCCCTCTTTCCCCACGACAGCGGAGCGGCGCGGGGAGCCCCGGCACCGCCGCTGTCCCGGCACGGCTGCCCACGGAGCCGAGCGGAGCCGGGCGCGGGTTCCCGCGGCGGGGGCTGATCCCCCCGGCCCCGCGTGTTAACCACCCACGCGGGCAGCGCGCACGCTGATTCCCCTATTTACCCTACGCTATGAGGAGCATCACCGCTGCTCCCGGGGAGCGGCCACCGCTTTGCACCCTACCCCGCCAGCGTTCCGCCTTCCCGCAGGTGCAGTTCAGGCTGTCACGCGTGGGGGAGCCCAGCGGTGCCCGAGAGCTCGCTCCCTCCAGGAGTCCGCGGGGGAGGGGGGATCCGAGAGCCCAAACCCGCTTTCGGCCGAGCCCGCCCCGCCAGTCCCCCCGGCCGCCCGCTCCCCGAGCGAAGCGCAAAAGCGCTTTTCCCCGCGCAATCGCCGCTCAGCACCCTTCGCGGCGGGGAGGGTCAGGGCCCCGCAGCCGAGCCCCCCCGGCTCTCGCCACACCCCGCCGGCCGCCCTGTCGCCGCGGCTCGGGGAGCGGAGCGGTGCCCCCCGGCGCGGCCGCGGTACCTGTTGCGGCGGGGCGCGTCCCCGAGCCCCCGCGGCGCGCAGCGGAGCGCGGGACGGCGCGGAGCGGCAGGGCGGGCGGCGCGGCTCCCCCGCCTCCCCCGCCTGCCCGCCCGAGGCGCGCCGCGCCGCCCGGTGACACGGAGCGGCACCCGGGAGGGGACGGGAAAAGGTGCCAAGTCCTTTAAAAACATGTCACATGCCCACATAAAGTTCAAGTTTACGTCCCGCCCGCCGCCCGCCGCCATTGGCGGGAGCGCCGCGGAGCGCCGCGCGGCCGGGGCCAGGCCGGCGCGCCATTGGCTGCGCCGCGCCGTCAGTCACCCGCAGGGCGACATGACTGATACAAAGTTGCTGCGACACAGCCTGGGAAACGCATCTCCTTAAAGCCGCAGGGACCGCGCGGCCCCCGCGCTCCGCCCGCCCGCCCGCCGGGTCCCCCCCGCTGCCCCGGGGGCTCCCCGAGCGCGGCCGGCGGCGCGGCAGCCCCGGGCCCACGGCGCACAGGTGAGGTGCGCGGGGCGCGGCCGCCCCCGCCCGGTGCCCGCGCCGCGCCGGCGGCAGGGCCGGGCATCGCCTCTCCGCCGGCCCGGGGTTTCCGCCTGTCAGCGGCGCATGTATGCGCACCGTGCCGATGCAGCGGCGATTTAATTAGAAAAATTAAAAAATAATAAAAGTAATTAAGAGGAGGGGGGGAAAAAAAGAAAAAAGAAAAACGAAAAAATAAAAGTATAAGAAGAAGGAGCGGAGGAGCGACGGCGGCGGAGCGCAGTAGGGTTCAAGGACTCGTCCTCCGCTCCCCGCCGGGCTGGCTCCGCTCCGCGGCAGCCGCGCATCCCGCCGGGCGCCCCGCCCGCTGCCTCCCCCCACCCAGGGGCAGCCAGAGGAGCCGCCGGAACGACCCCTGGCCCCGGTGTTGCTGCCACCCCCCACTCCCCAGCGTCCCCCTGGGTGCCTGCGTCCCGGCTGCAGGAATACCCTTTTCCCAGACAAGCAAAAAAAAAAAGAAAGCTGCCGAGCAAACTTTCAGGCGATGCGCTCCCAACTCGCTCCCTCAATACCGCCCCAGCCCCCGGTCAGCGGCCCATGAGAGCCCCGCTCCCGGCCCCCAGGTGCGCCCACGGCCCGGCGGGGACAGCTCCGCGGCCCCGCAGGGTGACAGCGGTGCCCCGGGGAGCGGGGCGGGGGGCTGAGCCCGCCGGGCAGCGGCAGCGCCGGGCATCGCGCACCTTCTCCCGCAATCGCCCGTGCGCGTCCGCAGGGACCCCGCGTGTGCTGCGGGTTTGTATTCCAGAGTCACGGCGAAAGCGCCAACATCCCCAGGATTTTGGGTGTCACGTGCCCCCCTCGTTTTCCTATTCTGCCAAATATCGACCCACACTCACGGGCCGAGGCGGCGGCTCCCAGCGCCCGCGGCACGACCCGCGGAGGAGCAGCCGCCACCGCCGCCGCGCTTCCCCGCGGGCGCTGGCGAGCAATGGACGTGTCCTTCCCGCGAAGTTTTCACGGATGGGGACGGGACTAGCCGTGACCTGGATACGCCGGCCGGTGTGTCGGACACCCGCCCCGCTGCCCCCCGCGCCGCTGTTCGCCCCGCGCAAAGCTCCGCGCTGCACTCACTCACCTCCCCTACGACATGGTGGCGCGGCGGGGGGAGGAGGCGCGGCCCCCGGCTACTGGCAGGGAACCATCCGGGAGCCCGCACCGCCACCCAGGGTAAAAAAAAAAAAAAAAAAAAAAAAAAAGAGAAAAAAGTACGCGGAGGAAGCACCGGGAGCGCGGCCGGGCGGCGGGAGGGAGCTGCGGCGGCAGGCGGCGGGGTGCCCGCGGCTCGGCTCGGCTCGGCGGACAGCTCCCACCATGGACGCCTAGGTGGGTGGGTGTTCCCGCGGGTCACACCCTCGCCCGCCGGCGGAGGGGAACGGGGGGTGGATCCAGCACCGGTGGGGGAGGAAGGGGGATTTTGGGGGTGGGGGGGAAGAGAAGAGGGGGCGGAGAGGGAGGGAGAGAGACACCCTCCAAAAAAAAAAAATCAAAAAACAAACCCGAAAAAAAAAATTAAACTTATGTCATTCCAGGTAAAACTCCCATCTGCGCCACCAAGGAAGAGGAGGGAGGAGAGTGGCGAGGGTGTAAACTTTTTCCTCCCCCCCCGCCCCCTCCGGTGCCGCCCGCCCCTCGCAGCGCCCGGCAGCCGCGGCGCCCCCGCCGCCCCCTCCCGCGCCGCCCGCCCCGGCGGCTCCCGGCGGCTCCCGGCGCCGCGGGGTTTCTCACGCACGGAGCCCGCCGCCGCCGCCGCCGCGGTTCCTGGTTCGCGGAGCCGCCGGAGGAAGGGAAGGAGGGCGGGCGGCGGGGGAGGAGGAGTGTCTCCCCGTGCCCTTCCCCAGGCGGAGCGTCTCTCCCGGCCCTGGCGGCGGCAGAACAGCCCTCCCCTCCCCTCTCCGACCGCCCCGCTCGGCCCCCGGGCGGGCTGCGGGGAGCGGAGCGCCCCTGGACGGGATTGCGGGAGGAGGCTGCGCCCCCCCGCCGGGCCTGCGCCTTCCATCCCCCCTCCCCGCCGCTGCCGGGCGGGGGGAGCCGGTCCCCGCTGCCCCCCGGCGTGCCCTTGGGTCCCGGGATGCGGCTGGGAGCGGGAGCATCAGCGCCGCACTCGCGGGGCTGCGGTGGGGCAAACCCGCCCCGATTCCAGACATTAACGGAAAAATCGGTGCTAACAGCGATGCTGGTTTTGAATTAATATTTCACTTCTGGCTAAGGTCTTTTAGAACTGATTGTGTTTGAGTTCAGGGCATTAAATGTCTCTTCATTATAACATCTTAAGGAGAAAATTAGGCATTGGAGGAAGGGGAAACGGCCCTGTTTTAATAACCTCGATGCAAGTCTTTAAAACGTGGGAAAGGGCTGCTTGCCGGGAATTTTACCTGTGCCAAAGTCTGCAGGATCGGGGCCTTGGAAAAGGTGATATTTTATCAGCTGTTGTTTGCATCCGTCAAAGTTTGTGGGTAACTTGATAAATGTTAAACAGGGAAGCAGAAAGTGCTGGTGAGGCCAGACTCGGAGATAACGGCACATTCAATAGCTTAATTTCACAATTAGTTTACTGTATTATTGGAAGCAAATCATATTTCACTGTGCCTACACTCGTGCTCTATTTTTAGCCATAATGTAGCTAAAAAGGAGGAACCTACTGAGATGTATTATAACATCGAATGTGAACAATTCTGTTCTCTCTCTTTTTACTCATTTTGTGTCATACATCTGGTTTGCAATACAGCTCATTTATTAATCGAACAGAACTACCGTGGATGGGCTGGAGGCTGCAATTCCAAGGCAGAGGAAAGTTCCATGCAACTCTGTAAGGAACCTGGCAAATCACAGCCGTGCAAAAAGCACCCAAGCACATTGTCTGCTCTCCCAATAACTGGCGTAGCTAGAACAACTATTTTTTATTAATTTAAAATTACTGCATATTTGGCTCTTTGGTTTAACTTTTTTTGTGTTTTACTCTTCCTGATTTTCTTTTTCAGGGCAAAGTTGTAAATGAAAAAGGCATCTGAAATGCTTGAACGTAGCCTTGGTCTTTGTGTTGCATCATCTATTTTGTTTTATTTTTTAAGAACAAAACGGAGAGAGAAAATAAAATTGAGGAATTATACCAACCCACTGCCTTAGTAGCAAACATTTGATCCCCTCCCTTTCCCCTGTGATACAGACAGAGATGGCTGCTGGAAGAATAAAGCACCTTTTGCGGTATATGCAAGATGCTCACAGATTTTCCACAAATTCAGTAGGAACCGTATTTGTTTTCTGCTTGTGGTTCACAGGAGCACTTAGCTTTTTCGTGGTTGACACTATATCTATTTTTAGCAGCATTTTAACAGCTGTCACTAACAAATACGACCTCATCTTGAACGGGGAGGGGAGTTTATCTGTTTTATTTTAAAAAATCAAACTATGTAATTGTCAGATTATAAAATGCAATTTGGATCTTTATCTGTGACGAGAAAAGGCTATCTCTTCTCATTATGCCAATTCCATTGGAAAAAAAAAAGTGATCTGTAGTGGGCTTGATAAAGTAACGAAAGGGCTTTGCAAGGTTTGGAAATAACGTTGTTCAAAGGCATACAAATGTATATATAGCACATTTCAGATTCGGTTAAAAGTGGTCCTGTTTTACTGCCTTCTGCAGCTGTGTTGCGATGGGGGAAGCCGCAAAGAGTCGAGTCATAGTTTTCCAAGTAGGTCAAGAGGAGCAGCGCGGACACCTCCAATGAGCAATTCTCTTCCCTCCTATTAGATTTTATAAGAGGTTAACTCGTGTCAGACATATGACACTGAAAGCAGCAGACAGACAAGTGTAAGGCACTCTGTAGCAGATGTCATCTCTGTTCCTAAAGATAGGGGCAAATTTGCTATGGATAATGCATTACAAAACAAGATAACGCTGGAACTCGGCAAGTGTCAAATTGTGCCTCCTTCCATGCTTGGAGAAACGAGTGAATTGGTATTAGAGGCTGCAGGAGCAGCAATGTAGTGTAAAAGCAGCCTACTGTACTGTCTTACTTAGAGGTCATGTGCCCTATTTTGAGAACTGAACCAAAGCGGATGAAGTTTTGAGTCGGTTCCAACTAAGGCAGCTGGGCATTTCCCACTTCTCTCCAGCTCCAGCCCAGGAATGCAGGCAATCACATGGTCACACGTATTATTCCTTTACCCAACTTTACTCACCGTAGGTTTAATTTTTGTGCCGTTTGGTTCTTATGGGTTTGATTATTTGAGATTTACAGCTGGTCAGAAGTAGTTGCATTTTGGGAAGACACTGGAAAAGCATTGGGCATGAGAGGTGAGCGTTTACTTTCCCTGACCAACAGGTGTGAGTCCTCCAAGAGAAGAATACACAGTCTTCTCTAACTTGCCAGTTAATTGTGTTAAAGCTAATTTCCCAAGCCATACCTAAAGTCTTTAGAATTCTTTACAAGACCAATTGCATGTTTTCTATATGGTATTCTTGTGTTCTCTGACATATCAATATTTTATCTATTTAGTCTAATTGTGAACAATTTTGTTTTCTAATTATAGATAAATCCTCTAGCTGAGCAACAGAATGTGTTCCCTTTTAACCTGTATTTTTTCTTTCCTACCTTTTCCCCCCTTTTTTTAATGCTCTTTAATGGCCCTGTTGTAACTGTGGTTGAACCGCATCTAAGTATAGTACAATTTCATTTCTAATGCACATTGGCATTAGCAACCACTTGCTTGTGTAAAGGGCCAAGACACACATTTAAAAACATGTATTTCCAATACATCTCATATCACAGTTTTTATTGACTATTAGCACTGATAGTTTCATCTGCTTCAAAATAAAAACATCTCACAAGGAATTGCTTGTTGTGCATAATAGGTCTTGTAGACAGTGGCAGGACAAACAAAGCATAAGGACTAACACATGGGCACTACTTTGTATTTTCTGTAGCTTTAATATTGCCCCACATTGTTTATAGTCAGCTTCTCTCTTGTTAACTACTTACTCTATTACTTGTAAGAAAATTCAATTTGTAAAAAAAATTGTCATTGCCACAGAATGAGGCCTTATCTTGATATTAATGAATTCCAAGCAATAAAAGGTAGTGGCAGCTAATTGTATCTTAATATTTATCTACTACCTACTGGCATTTTTACAGTATCAAATGGTTACCCATGCCGTAATCTGATAAAAATTTTGTAGTAACCATAATAGTACTGCACCTATGCCAAAAACCCAGACATAGTGTTTAACAGCAGTAAAAAGAGCAAATAGCACCCTCCAGCACTTAATAAACATATCAAATGCAAATTGGAGGAAATTATTTAATCAGTCTATAGGCTAGTTAATTTTGATGATTATTCACAGTTCTAGTAGCAATAATTTAAGTGTGGAATAAGTTAGTACCAAAATTGTCATGACACCAAGGTCATAAGCAGAATTTGAAACTTGCTGCATAGAGGAAATTATCTTCCTGATTGAGTGAAGGTGCAGCCTTAAAGCTCCTACAGCAAAAGGAGAATTCTTATGTAATTTTCCAGATTCCTCTATAATCCTAAAATTGCCTGCTCTCAGATATTATGCAATGAAAGATGGTTTGGTATTAACCTGCACGATCATATTCACATTGAGGCTTGAAAGACCTTTGTTTGCTAAATTTTTAAAAATCTATGTTTCCTTGAGAAGAGAGATTTCAGCTGGACTCTCCCCAAAGCATACAGTGAAGAAGAGACTGAAGAGAGCAAGGCTGTGAATCTGAGTTAAGAGAATGAGCAAGAAGCCTGTGCAAGACAGAAAAGGAAAAAAAAACCCTATTGATTTTGGTGGAAGTTGCACTGCTTTCCTAAATAGATGTATTTTGTTGATTTTGTTCATATATTAAATGCTTGTTTCCTGTGTAGGCTATGATCCTGCTCAAGAAGCTCATTCACTGTGTCCCCTGGGCCCATGCTGGACAGCTGATCTTGCACAACATGGAGAGTTAGTCCTTGTCAGATGCACATTGATTTGCCCAGACTTGGTTAAGAAAGCCCCAAATCACAAGGAACCATAAGTTAGTGTTCTGAGAATGTGTCCTGGCTTTGAAGATCAAGGTTACACCAGAATTTGTCTTGCCTAGATTAAATGTCTGGTAATGAAAAGTCATGTATTCTGTCATTTTCCCACTGTACTCACCATACTTGGCCCACAAGCCAGGGGTGGCAGAAGTTTTGACACATTGGAAGCTTTTGTCCCTAATGACCCCAAACATGCAAATACACTGAGTGATTCACAGGTGAGAGGAGATATCCTCACCAACCCTGTTGCCTGGCTATGGTTCCTTCTCTTCTGGTTGAAGTGAGAGTCACTCAGCTTGGTTTCCAAAAAGGCTGCTGTCTCTATCCATGCCTTGTGCAATCCTGGCACCTGCAGCATCCAAGGACCACACAGACCTATTTCTTCTGAGCTCGGGAAAGAAGAGCAGCATTATCACCATTTTATAGCTGGGAGTGGAGGAATAAAGAGATTGCAGGATTTATTTCAGGCCACTAAGAAGGCCACAAAGTACAAAGCTCAGTTCTTCCCAAATCACAGTTCACTGCCTTCCACTGCAGGTCCAGGTTTCCTTTTCAGCTGTGGCCTTCCCAAGAATGCTGCCTGAGCATGAGTGGCGTAGAGTTAAAACACTTTTGGTTGTTGTCTGGGGAAGGAAAATGTGCTGTGCTCTGTTTGAATGGATTCAGTATTGAAATTAATTTGGAAACCCACATTGTTGAGGCTGTTACCGTATGGATTAGCACCAGCTGCTAAAGATTGATGTTACCTTGCCAGCTCGAACCTGGTCAGAAGAGTCACATTCCATAAATGTGCAAGAATTTCTGGCATGGGTTCTTGTACATGCACATTTGCATTTTGGCTTCTGGGCATGCTGTTCATGCACTCACCACTTTGAACTCTGTTTTTCATGAGTAATTCAGAAAAAAAAATCATTCTTTCATATAATACACATAAAGCAAGCACATAAGAGGCCAAATGAAAGTAATTTTATAAGTTATTTATTTATTAATTTTGCATTCCATTCTCAGCCCTGGCTAGGCAGTCATGGAGTAGAACTTATGTACCACTCTCAAGATTTCTAAAGGAAAATCATCCAGGACTCAAAGGAAATCTTGTGTAAGAGTCAAAGCTGGTCCAGGGCAGGACTCATAGAGGGTTTAGCAAACAAGAATTTCTCCTGGCATGGTTCATTTATGTCCTCTATGCATGACTTAAAATTGAAAACATGAGCCTATCAGAAATCTTTTGGGTTCAACAGCTGCATGGAAGACATAACTACTTCTAAATGTAAAAGCAGGTACTGATCCTTTTAATCTGGTTACTTTAGTCCTGCTCTAGGCAGAAGATGCCTGTCACTGTGATGCTAGTCCTGCAGGACTTTTCAAGTCCTAACCATTATTCTTTTTTGTATGAGTGCCTAAGAGTACTGAAAGGAAGCACAGGACAGTTAAGAACTAGGGGTGCTGAGCTGAATTTGCATTATTTGTACTACTTTTACATAATCGCAACAATAGTGATTGTAACATGATTTACATTGTCAGGAGAGAAAGAATTAGACCTGTTTTTACTAGAATCATTAAAAATGAATACACAAAGTAGGCAGTACACTCTGCACATTTTTATTTCAGAGCTTCCATTGAAGGGTGCCTAAGCAAGTGCTTCCTTGTAAATCCATTGCGGAGAGCAAATGAGTTCCAGGGACTGTCGCTCCTTGTTGATCGTCAGTAGGCGTAGATGCAGTAGATGTAAAGGTCTATGACTCACTGAGCTAGCTAAGGTGAAACCAGATGAGAGGAGATAATTGCACCATTATAAAAAGAATTATCACAGTTTGATTACAGGAAAAAAAAATCTTATAATGGTGCTGTAACTCTTGGGAACTAAAATATGAGATGGGACCAAAAGTGAGGAGCTCATGTCAAGGAATAGCA
Source organism: Lichenostomus cassidix (assembly GCF_008360975.1). Lineage (NCBI taxonomy): Eukaryota > Metazoa > Chordata > Aves > Passeriformes > Meliphagidae > Lichenostomus > Lichenostomus cassidix. The sequence goes on from NC_139484.1 coordinate 21,464,853, forward strand.
AAATGTCCCTTTTAATTGATCCATTTTAATCAGACATGCCAGAAAGATGATTTCAAGGATTGAAGGTATAATTGGTCAAAACAGCCTAAGGTACTTCCCCATGCCAGTTATGATTACAATAAAAAAGAAGACTAATCAAAGAGACAAATTGACATGGGCAAGAAATTTATTAATCCAGAGATTACTGGAATAGTTCATGAAAGAGATGATGCAACCTCCTGCCTTATGCATGAAAATAGATACCAAGTTAAAAAATTCTCCATCTAGAATAATCTGTAAATTGAAGAGTGGAAGGGAGGAGTTGCAGGTAATCCAGACTGATAGAAGAAATTCTAATACTTAGGGCGACATGAAGAATGCATTTCCTTTTGACAGGCAGTGAAGGGTTATTTGGTGTCACATAGCCCAGAAAGCATGTATATAAAATGCAGAAAGTATTTGGGCAATTAAGACCAAAAAGGAAATGTGGTGTAAAGTAATGGGCATCTATGACCTTTATAGAGTGCATGAAACACTTGGCAGGATGGTTTTCATACCAGTAATGACATTATAAGCTGAGTATGATTTAAGCTGCAAAGGCAGAATGAGGAAGACAATAAACATTTGAAGCACACTAACAAAAGCCTGTCATTTTCTCTTTCTATTTGGGTCTGTGTGGAGTGGTATACACTAAGGTGAGTAGCAATACTTGGGGAAGTACCAAGATTTGAAGCATCCCTTTGATAATTTCCTGCTAGCTCAGTCTGAGTCTGCAGCTTCAGAGGTGCAGCTTCAGAGGTGGGAAGAAACTGGCAGCAGTTTTTGAGTATCACCTTAGGGGTTGTAAGAGAGGGGCAATATTCACAACTTTTGCCCTAAGAGTTTATTTCCGTGAAGGTGGTTCAGAATTGGCAAAGAAACATCCATTCTCAGGTGGGAAGGCAGCTTTATATGGCTCACATGAAGTGAGAAAAGTGTTTCTTATAAGGTGCCTTCACAGCCAGCTTTTGAGTTGAAGCTCTCCAACATTACGTCCCAGTAGCCTTGGTAAAGAATAAGACATGGCACTCCACTCTCGTTATGGATCAGTAGGGAGAACAGTTCAAAGAATCCTTAGTTGGAGGCAGCAGATAAGAGTTCATCAAGACCAGTCCATCCTCCTTTGCCTCTGCTTCCCCAGTTCCCTGCATCTCTGTAGTAGCTGAAGAAAGAGGGAGACTCGGACTTGCATGTTACAAGTCTTATCCAAACCACATCTATAAATGACAGCCTCTGCCTTCAAGTGTGTTCAATGCTTGCTTCTTGTTCAGTGCAGCAGTAGCCACATAATGATGTTACTTCAGGGCTTGCTAGAACATAATATTAAATATGATTGCAGATATTGATGTGCATCCTTGCAAGTTTTACTTGTTGGATTTAAAGTTAGTGATGTTCTGATGTAGCCTTCTGGATCAGGTGAAGGGGTATCTTTTTTTTGATGGGTTTTCCATAGAAAAAAAACCAGGAGATTTTTACCACAGCTAATGCTTGCAGACAGAAATGAGCACTCTTCAAAATGCTGCTCACCACAGGGAAAGCATTGATAAGGCATTGATAAAGGCAGTCAAATGCATCAAAGAAGTTACTGTCAAGCAACAACACATCCTCACAGAGCAAGGAAGCCTGTCCATCAATGCCATTGGGGCCTTCTGCTTTCAGGGCACTGCCACATCTTGAAACAAGAAAGCTGCACCTTATTAGGATGATGAAAAAACAAAGGGACATTTTTGGATTGTGGTACTGAGCAGACTGATGGGGTTTCAGTTAGACTGGAAACTGTAATGTCAATCCCACTCCTCTGGGTTTCGGGGTGCATTATGGAGACAGGCAGTGACCAGACAAATGGGTGGCCTAGAGGATTAGGAGGCACTATTTCTCTGGATTTTTCTCTTAATATCAGTGTAAACCCATTTGCATTCACTGTGAGCACTGATTTCTTAGCAGCCTATGGACATTTATGTTGTTGATCCTCAGTTCTGATTTGGGGATGATGCATTTCAGGGTGTCTCACTCTCACCCTCAGTAGTGTGGCTGATAAATTCTGTCAGCTGAAGTGGTCCAGCCAAAAGCCAGAGCCCCAGGAAGGGGCTACAGAGCTTTTAGCCCTTCCCCAAGTACCATGGGTTACGAGCTTCTCTGGCATGGCATGAAGTGGTTTCACTCAGCTTTTCAGTTGCTGGTGGCTCTGGGTGTTTTGTTGCAGGCTGGCAGGATTTCCTGAGCGGTGCAGGGGATTTCTGCTTAGGAGAATGTTTGACTGATGATGTGTTTGCAACTTCTTTGGGAATGTCCCCTCATGTGAGCGTCTCAGCCCTGAGAGGCTGCAAATCTTACCCTGTTGCAGAGCTTGGCAGGTATTCTCTGTGGTTTTCTGCCTTGTCTTTAATAATACGGTCCAGTGAAACAGCCGTGTGCTAATACATATATAAATATATAAATACACTTTATGCACATCTGGACTGTAGCCACTCTAAAAGCAAGTAAAACAAGTTGGATTACATACATTACAGAAATGCATATCAGTTTATTTTACAGGCTATATTAACTCATGAGGAACCACATTTTGGTCCCTCACCTGGTTTCTGGAGGAAGATTAACGGTCTCTACATTGCTCTTTTTCATGCACTGTGCATATGCAAAGTTTTTTATCTTTGTTGTAAGGATATTCTTTTAAAAGCAAGAAGGAAAAAAAAGTTGGAAAGACTGCTAACATTTATGATGTAAGCAGGGAAATGGTTTTAAGCCAACAATTAACACAGATGGAATGGCTGACCTGAGGCTGGGTAATGCATGCTGTTTCTTGAGATAAAGCCCCAAGTTCCCCAGAAGAAGCCAAAGAACTATGCAGAAATCACCTGGGTTCTCCCACAGCTCTATGTACTGAAGCTGAGATAGGTGATAAGCAATGGCTTGTTGAGAGCTTCAGTTTTCAAGAAAGAGAAACCTCACAAAATCCCACCCCTGGGATCCTGTGGGCATATGTGGACAGAAATATGTGGACTCTAATTTTTCTGTGAGTTATATGTCTGATCAGTAACCACACAGCTGCACATACATAGCTAAGCAGAAGATACACATGCAGACATATCTAGGTTCTTACTTTACTGAATTCATTATATATCTATGTAATACCATGCAGACATGCAACAAAATATGTGGAGATAAATATGGGGACAGAAAATCCAATGCAGGGTATGTGTTTTAGATAAACAAAATTTTTTTGTTTGGATTCAGTGTTCTAACAGGCATGGTAGTGACTTGGCATGCCATGGCATAGATTAGCAATAGAAAAAGTAGTTATTTTGTAAATTATTAGAATTTTGCTTTTCTGCTGCTGATTTTAGCTTTTTTTAATGCACATCATTCGATGATTAGTAAAGGTTTAGTATATGTGTATAAATACAATGCTGGATACTAATTTTTAATACTTTGATTATTACCTTTCATCCATGTTCCCTCTTTAGAGAAAGTATTTGTTTTTTGGGAGGCAGTTTCAACAGAATGTGGCAGATTACTTTAATAAAACAAAGTGAGATCCATATCATGGAAGCAAGATTAAATATCCTTAAGAAGATGCTCGTATCCTAACCCTTTGTATGTGGCTTCATATTTTGAAGTGGAGAGATAAATAAAGGAGAATCACAGAATAAGATTCCCTGATTCACTTGTACTCAGGAAGGTAAAGATTGCTTGAAATATGTATGATGAAGCTGGGTTTCTCATAAAATAAAGTAGAAGAGATTATTCAGTGAGCCCAAGAAAGCAGTATTCCTGAAGGAGACAACCAAGAGACTGCAGGTGATGTAAACAGATTATATTTCTTGGAGATTAAAGTGAGGTTTCTGACATTTGAGAGACTCTATTAAAAAATGCACTGTGCTCACTGTCATCCATGGACAGTATTGATTGCTGAGCTGTTTACTTGTAAAAGGAATTCTTTCTGGTTGGGTGATGCAGTTTTAGGAAAGGAATGACCTCTGCAGGATGAGGGGGCGTACAATTATAAATCATACCAAATGCGATTGAAACTCTCCCACTGGCAAGAAAGAAAATCAAATTAAAGCAAATATTGTATTAAAGGAGTTTCAGTGGATGCCTTGGAGAGCTCTGATTTTCATGTAAATGCTCATTTAGACTGAAGTTTACTGCCTCCTCAGAATAATGGCGAAGAAAAGAAAAGCATATTTAATTGGAAAGGAAGGGAATGCCAAGGAAACAGATGAATTGCAACTCACTTTCTAGATTTTTTCCTGCAGATCTAGTGGCTATGATAGCTCACTGTCTTAAATTGTTTGAAGGAAAACAGTAATTGAACTTCAATCCACGTAATTTGGGAAATCTTGCCCCCCCTTTTTTTTTTTTTTAAAATCTTTTTCACATTTTCTAGATTATTACAGCTTTAGCTAATTTTCCTGTCAGGTCCTTTTGCATGTCCCTTTGGGAATTGCCTAGTGATTGACAGCTTTGATCTGGAAATTGTTGCAGCTAAACTGCTACAATTCATATGGAGGGAACTGCCAAATAATTTGACAGATAGATGCCAAGAAATGACGTATGAGGATCTGTCAGACAAACTTTTTAGGAGGAACCATCCTTTGAGTTTTGCTTCTGGTGGACTACAAAGAGCTGGCAGCACCCCTGTTCTGCAGAAGCAAAGGGATGGGATGGGCTACAGCTGCTGTAAGTAAGTCCCAACAAAATCATCATCAGAAATCAGAAATCAAGGACATTTCAGGGAGGGCACTAGCTCACAGGCAAACAGTTTTGTGCCTGAAACAGTGTGAAATTGATATATAAAATGTCTTGAAGTGAGATTTTTAATAAGAAACCCAGGAGTAGATATGGTCATTTTATCTGAGCACTGCATGAATGTAAGAGAAATCAAACATACTGTACTGCTGCTTTCTGCTTTTTTTTCTCTTTTCTCTGGCATTTGCACACAAAAAAATAGCCTAAAATTTATAGAGGTTAAACCTAACTGTAAGAATCAACACAACTGTAAATGTCATGGCAGGCTATCAGGCAACTGAGGCAACACATGTTCAAACCTAACTGAGTAAACATATTTTATTTGCATTCAAGCTAATGCCTTGAAACTGGAGTTAACCTCGCAGTGCTAAAATCAGGGCAGGTGCAAGGCCGTTTCCCTAATCCAACAAATTGAGATGTCGACTGTGTAGCCTGAACTATTCCTTTTGTTGCATTTGTCTGTGTACGTGGAGATTTAACACAGCAGGGTATTGAAAATCTCATCAAGTTGAACGGGGTAAACCTTAAAAAGAGCTTCTCATCATTAAACATTTCCATTCTCTATAATGTGCAAGGTAACGTGATCGTACTTTGAGTAGGATTTAAGCAGCAGAAAGTGTCCTGGTGCCTGAAGCTGGCAATATGCTAATTAAGATGCATAGAGGACAATTTAAGGGAGTCAGTTTGAGGAGGGAGGGAAGAGAGGAAGGCTATCCCTTGCAGAAAGACGTGACGCTCCAGCCGCCGAGCCCAATCGCTGGGGAGCAGGAATGCATAAACAGGAAGAGGCAGGAAAGAAGAAGTCATTTAATTGTGGGCTGGAGAAGAAAAACGCCTCCCAGGAGATTTATCCTGGATGGCTTATGGGAGCAGGGAAGATGTCACTGAGAGCTCTCTGGGTCATGCCTGTCCTGGAGTAAGTTAGAGCCGCCGGTCAGACTGAACAGTGAGAAGGTAGCAGCAGGGGAAACGAAGCATATTCATCAACATTTTAATAATATTTCCTGCCGTGTTATCCTCTCATAACTTTTTCAATCATCCTCCCATCTTGACAAATTCCTTCTTCTAAAGCAGCCCACAATAGATTTTTCTAGGATGCCCAACTGAAAGTGGAGGCGTGCTAGAAAGTCTGGAGCACGGGGAGCCTCAGCTGAGCTGTGGGAGATGGTTCTTGTTTGGCTCTGCCAAAGAGCACTATTAGGACATTGCGTAGTTGCTGAAACCAATTTTTTCACAAGTTATCTTTAATTTAGTCTTTTTCAGACACTTGGCCATGGCTTCTGGTTTTCAGACATATGAAGAGCTACATCTGTAAGGAACTCTGAATGCCTGAAACATTATGTAGTGGTAAATGCTGTGAGGAAAACAAATAATGACTCAAAACAGATACCAAGAATAGCAGAAACTTTGGAACTACTCCCCAGGTTTTAGGGGTTTTTTTTTGTAAATGTTGTTAATAGTATCACCTCAGTTCCCATCATGCTGTGAAAATGAAATCATTGATGTTTGTAAGGCACTCAGGATTGGTAGTGATGAGCACCATGAGCAAATTGGTCTGCCTTCCTTGTCTTTTCTCCCTCATTTCTGTCTTCCTGCTCCCTCTCTCAGTGCTGGACCCTGGCACTCCACCTGCCTGGCTGGAAGAAGACTTGGTAGCAAGGTACTTGCTGGCAGGGGCTGGTGGCAGGTCAGCTCCTGTCTCGCTTGTGCCCAAGTGCCACCCTGACACACAGCTGGCTTCTGGTCTCCAAAAAAGCAGAGAGGTTCAGACATGCTCCTTGAGGCCAGCATCCTCACAGGCAGCATCTGCTCAAGGCTGTAGCAAGTCCACACGGAGTGGATTCAATCATAATTTTTATAAAGCTCATCCTTTAACCAAATGTGAGTGGACCTGTGCAGAAACTGCACAGAGAAGCTGTTCTTTGACAGAGATTCTTGTCCTTGCTCTGAAGATATGGGAGGGCACTAGGTTTTTCAGCAGGAAGCTTGTTCCTGAGTCTGCTCCTTAGAAACAGCTGAGCTAATTCAGCTGAAATTTGTATTTTAAAGTGAAAGCAAAGAGAAGAACTCACTCACGATGGAGATGTTTTGTAGTGTTTGGAAATGTCACACACAATTGGAAGTGGGCTCTTCAAGGAGGTTGGCAGCCTTATTAATATGTAAAACTACTGCTGTGCTGATATTAGCAGTGCAGGTAGGAGTCACACATCTAAATGCACCCAAACTGGATTGTTCTGGATGTAAGCTGAACAGAGAGATGCATTTTGTCATTGGGAGCTTTGGAGAGCTTGGGAAGTAAGCAAAATTTGCTTACTTGAGATCTTGAGGTGTCTGACAAACCTTAAGGTTAGTCCTGCCTTGAGAAAGAGATCAGTTCCAAAAGTCCCTTCCAACCAAAATTTTTCCATCATATTTTCATCATGTAAGCTTCCAAGTATTTCGTATTCTAGTTCTCAGGATGGTTATATTTCCTAGTAATGGACCACTGCTGCCTGTTTAGAAAGTTGCTTTTGAAGACAAGCTATGACACACATTTTTAATTGATTGGTCTTGGACAAGAGGGTTGAGAGACTTAAGGAAAGACAAACATTATCCTGCCACATGTTAGAGCATACTACATGTGAGCTGTGGTAATTTGTGGGCTATCTTTGCCACCAGCTTGTTTAACCACGCTGTGCCTTCTGCCCATGATTTAAACTGCTCTGTATGGAGTGTGAAAGCCATCATGATTCTACCAATAAGAGCAATCACAACAGTAATATTCTGCCATTTCTAAGAACTACAGACTAAATCTTAATAAATAACAGGCTAGATCTCAAAGCAATAAACATGCCATGGTATGAAAATCACTTTTTTTTTCATAGATGTAAAAGTTAAGTGTGATTTAATGTTTCATACCTTCATTGTATCAGTATCATCCTCCCAGCAATCATCCACGATAAACTGTTTCACTATTTCAAACTGTATATAATATGAAGTGTTGAGGAGGCAATTTATTTGAGAATAGTCAGGCTGAAAATCTGTTCACAACAAAGATTTTTTGAAGTGTTTCCATTCCTCGTATGTATATATGGATATATACTGATTTATTTTTTCAGATTTAAAACCATTTAGATACTAAAGAAATCAAGCACTAAAGTGCCCTCAGCTCTGATGGCAAAACACTGAGAAAATGGAGGTTATAGGTATGTTGTGAGTCCTGCATAAGAAGTATGTGGTAAAAATAAGAGAATGCAGACTGTGAGGGCCTGCTGCAAATCTCTGAATACACCCTGAAAAACTAAAGCATGCCAGAAATGTCTGGTTGCTTGTACAACTGGTTGCACAACATTGACTCCCCTTTGGTCTAGCAGAGCTGTTGACCTGGACAATCTCTTTCGGTCTGAGAGGAGAAATTACAAAAAGGACTTTCCAGTAACATCCTGAGAATAGGCAGAGATTTGCTTAGCACACTTTTCATAATTTTATAAATGTGTGTTTGTGCCATCAAAAAATCCTGCAAAAAGTTATGCTGAGTAGTCTTTTGGGAATGTAGGATGGTCTGAGCAAAGGGGCTTCTCTCCAGCATTCAAAGATGATCCCAAACACCTGAGCCCCAAACCAGCCTTTTTGATTTGCCTGGTGACAAACACATTCCCTTTCTTCTCTTTCCTCCTGCACCTTTGGGACAGGGGGATGTGGTGTGATGGATTTTGTACTGCAGAATTAACACCTCCAGAGCAGAATCAGTGACAACAAAAATGTACGTGGTACTTCCTAGCTACCTTCCCAGTCAAGCTGTAATGAGGCTTCTCAGTGAGCAACAATTAGGTCTGATTGTGTTGGGAATCAGAGCAGATAAGTTATTAGCAAAACAGTTATACTAGGAGAATCAAATGATCTTTTTTTAATCACAATAGTCTGTTTTCCCAGGCAGGATTTTTTCTGTCTCTTCGTAGGCAGTAGGATAAAGAAGCAACATGGTTTCCTGTGCGCTCATAAAGATATACTGTGGGGTAATAAACCTGAATAATATTCATTTCCATTTGTTATAATGATTGTAATAAATCTACAAGGCACAGATGAAAGCAGTTGTACTAGCCTTACATCTCACAGAAGATAAAAAAGCTTCTCAAAAGGACAGAATGGAGTGTTTATTATGCCTTCTTAATTTTAAGTACATTTAGAAGAATTGCCATTTCCTTCTGTTGCCTCATTTACACGCACCAAGTTAGGTAGTAATTATAAGATAATTCAGTAACACTCTAAAATAATGATTCAGCTAATTAATGCTGAATTACAGAGGCAGTCCTACACAGATACTTATAACACCCCCATTAACACTGACAGAGTTCATCATGATTATTCCAGCAAGCAGTGAAGGAACTGAATGTGATTAGACCCTTTCTTGAAAGCATTTACTCTTTTCTTCTTCTTTTTTTTCTTTTTAGTAAAACGGTGGCCTTTTGTAGAGCTCTCTCTAGCACAGGTGTCTTAGGGAGGAAATTGGGCAGAGGAACCTTCCTCCTACGTGCATCAGTCACCTTCTGCAATTTTCATGAGGTCTTTAGAGTCTAAATTGAGATCCCACATTGGCCAATGGAACCATGACCACAAAAGGGTGTAGCCTTTTGGCTGCGAGCTGTGGACAAGGGTCATGTTGACATCTGTGGTATCTTTGAATTTGGCTGAGGTTGGCGAAGGGCAGAGGACAGGAAGGACTTCTCACCAAGGTCAGGTTTTGCTGCTTCTCACTCATGGTCAGCCTCAGCATCACAGGGCTCAGCATCCTTCTCTTTTATTTCCCCCATTTTCTCTGGAGATTCAGTTATTCTGCATCACTGTCTTATGTTTGCAGAGCTTTGTATTTTGTAAATGCTGTCACATTTGTATATGCTGTATGTGTGCCTCTCTGTGGGGAATGGAAAGGAGGCTATATGAAAGCTCTTAAAATAGATTCAGCTCTTTTTTTAAAAAAAATATTATTTTTAAATGGGCATGATTGTTACAGATAAAAAAAAGCAGGTTTAGTAATTTTATTTGCATGTAGAGAAGCACAGGTCAGAGTAACACAATGCAGCACGAGGATTTCAAGGCAGCATGCTCAGATTTTATAGAATCATACAAGACTTTGGGTTGGAAGTAACGTTAAAGACCATCTAGTTCCAAGCCCCCTGCCATGTGTAAGGATACTTTCTGCTTGCCCAGGTCCTCCAAAGCCCCACCCAGCCTGGCCTTGAACACTTCCAGGGCAGTCCCTAGTAAATTTAGTTGGTTTTACTACCTGCGAGCTGATGTCACCATTTCGAATGGAGTATAACTCATTGCCGGCAGAGATGACTCTGGAAATGAAAGGAATCCACCCATTCATGCCAGCTGCCTGGGCATCAACCCCCCGTGTGCTCTCTCTCTTTCACAGGCAATGTTTACAAGACTTTAAAAAGTCACAGCACTATTCTTCCATAAGGATCTGCACCCCAAATGTTGAATGTGGGCTCGAGAAGAAAGAAGCTAGAAATCTTATCTAAATATATACAGCACAGGCGCTGGGAAATCGAATAGAAACTCATCCCTTTGCAGGGTGTCGGCGAATACTTCTTGCCCCAAAGTTGTGATTATTTTGTCTCTAGGTGGGAGTTGTGCAGAGGCTACAGTGTGAAGATTCCCGCAGCGGGGCCCGCGGGGCTTCCTCTCCCGCCGGCGGAGAGCGGGCTCTCGGCGGAGGCAGGCCGGGAGAGGCACAGCGTGAGGTGGCAGCAGAGCTGCTTCAGCCTCCTGCTTCTGGCTGCGAGATGGGAACAGTCTGGCGGCGGTGCTGCCTGCCCGCGGGGGGCACTGGGTGATGGATGGATGGGCGCGCTGGCACCGCGGCCGCAGCCCCACCATCTGCAGCTGTCCGCGATGGCAGCCCGCCGTGCTGCAGCCAGCTCCGAGCTGGGCTTGGTGGCTTCCTTGGGTCACCAAACCCCCTGCTCGGGCTGACCGGAGGAGCCTGGAAAATGCAATGCCATGGATACGGAGGCAAATCCAGGCTTGGCAGAACGGAGCTGCTTTCGCTGATGTAAGGGCTGAATCTGCCTCCCGTTGTTTCAGTGGCTGGTTGCTTCCCCTCTCTTCAGTGTAAAAGTAGTGCTGTCCCAGGCAGATAGAGGTATTGTTAAAGCACATTCATCCAGCCCTTTGGAATCAGTAAAAGCTGGAATGGGCTCGGGTGGAAAATTACAGGATCAAAATCAGGATCAGGGATCAGGGTACCAAACTCGAGGGACTGAGGCTCTGCTTGGGCTGTGCTGCAATCTGTGAAGCAATAACCTAATTTTCCCACTTTCTCTCTTGTCTATCTGCCAAAAGGGATGATAATCTTTTGTTCATCTATTTTACCTATTCAGAGTAGACTATATACTGAAATGTAAGTAACAATAACAGAACATTAAGCAAACATTAAGGCCTTGGAGTTTAGAAATTACGGAGGTGAGTAGACAGAATCACAACAAATATCTTGAGAAAGAGAGTAGAAATTCCAAATGCAGTTGGCTCAGTGAAAATCTCTGCTTAGATACACATCTGAGGGCAGGTTTTGGGTAACTCTTTCCTTTTCCTTGCCTATCAGAGTGGGATGGGGCGGGGGGAGTGGGGAAGAGCTGACTCCTCGCCAGGAGATGGAGCTTTTGTGGACTGTTGGTGGCAGATGTTTTGCTAAAAGGGCAAATCCTGGGTGCACACAGGGTAGTGTTCCTGTGACACCTGGAAATCCAAGGTGGCTAAGGTATTAGAAATGCCTTTGGAAATCTGAGTGGTAACTAATTTCCCAACAAAGGGATAAATTTATTCCCCGATGAATGAGCCATGTCAGCCAAGGAAGAATTTCAGAGATCATGTATCTGTTGCAGAGACTAGTGAAAGAGTGGAAGAAATGGGCCAATCTGGCCCATGTAAAGATAAACAGTGATTAGAGAAAAGAAACAATCCAAGGAACAAGCTGGATTTGGCAAGAATACATCAACACTATGTTTTCCAACTCTGCAAGTTTACAGCCCCTAGGCAAGACCAACTCCAGTGGAAAGCTTCAGCCAGCAAACTGCAAACACTTTAAAAAACTGATGATAGGCTCTTCGGGAGCCTCTTTGGGAGGAAGCGTCTTGTCTGGCAAAACGACTTGCATACTTCTGGCACTAAGCAAACCACGTCTAACTATGGTGCTTCTGTGGTCACTCATTGCCACACTATTTTCGTGCCTCTCTGCCCTAACCCGCGCTAAGTGCGCTGTCCCTGGGCAGAGCAGGCAGCTCTCCCCAGCTTGCCGACAGAAGGCAAAAGTTTAAATTTGGGCTTGAGGAAGGATTTGTGATGAAATCCAGAATCACAAACCAAAGCTGTCTTTTAGTTGTACAAGTCAGCAGCAAAGACTTGTTTGTCGGTGATGCTGCCCAGCATCGCTGCTGCAGCAAGGGCTGAGCATGATTTCGGGGCTCTGGCAGCAGCCCACACCACAGGAGCAGCTCCCCATGTTCCCAGAACCCCCAAAATCAGCAGCCACTGCTTCCCCCACTCACTGTGATGGTGCCCACAAAGCACTACAGGCAGCAGCCAGCCCTGCTTGTCTTCCAGCACACTTCTCCCACAAGCCATGTTGGTCAGGGAGCCACCCCTGCCCCTTGACAGCCTTTTCCACCCAGTCCCATGCAGAGAGAATTCCCAACTGCTGCTCCTCACCTGGAGGTCAGCTCTTCCCTTTTGGGTGGGGGAGAAACCCAGTGTCTTTTAGAGCCCCTCCTCCTTCATGAGGAATGCTTGTCTTCAAAGCATCCCATGCTTTATGGGTCTGGAATCTTCAGCCTTGGAAAGATGGAGAGTGATTTTTCACAAGAGCATGTAGTGATACAATGAGGGGGAATGGCTTTAAACTGCAAGGAAGTAGGTTTAGATCAGATATTAGAAGTAAATTCTTTACTGTGAGGATGGTGAGACACTGGCAGCAGTTACCCAGAGAAATTTTGGATGCCCCATCCCTGGAATTGTTCAAGGTCAAGTTGGATGAGGCTTTGGGCAACTTTGTCTAGCAGAAGGTGCCTCTGCCCATGACCAGGTGTTGAAACTAGATATCTTTAAGGTCCCTTCCAACTCAAACCATTGTATGATTCTGTGATTCTGTGATTCAGGCTCTGCAGGAGTTTGTATTCCCTACAGCCTTTGCTGGAGCAATGTAGTGCAGAGACAAAGTTGTCCAATGTCAGTGAGGTTGGCTCTGAAGCCTGGTGTTTATGGCATCCCTGGGTGGGAAGGCAGTCCTTCTTTCACTTGATCTCTCTTTTCAGAGAACTATTAAAATGTGAAATGTATTTAATTGGGTTGTCAGGGGAGCCGAGGAAAAGCTTGTGTGACGTTTACAAGTGAGATATCAGCACCACTGAAAATGTCTGGGATGGCAGAGAAATAGTGCTTAAAGGACAGTGAGGCAGGGATTTGGGGATACAGGCATCTGAGACAGTCCTGCTCCTTGGTGCCATGGGGCAGGTGTGTGATTTGCCTGAGATTTCACAGGCAGTCTGTGACTGATAAGGTAATTTGCCGCATTTGAGGTTTGCTTACTGGTACCTCCCAGATTGCAATATTTGTGTCATGGTGTCAGCTGTACACCTCTTGTGTTTGCCATGAACGCAATGTGATTTCTACCTTAGGAAAATACACACTAAATAATAGAAATCAAAAAAATCCATCCTTCCTCTTCCCGGTGTGGGAAGGAGATGTGACCTCCTGAGGACCACACATGGCAGCAGAGAGAGATGGAGGGAGGGAAATGATGGGGTGGGACTGGTGCTGCCATCATCTCTACGAAATGAGACCTCCCCTACACACAGCTCTATGGATTCCCATTGGAGAATAAGGCAATTTTTTTCCCCTTCTTTGTTAGACTCACATTGTAGACCACCTTTTTTTGCTGAGCAACTCATACTGAGCTTGAGCCAGGTCTGGGTCCTCACTATGTGTGTTTGGAATCCACTAAATATGTGACCATCTTACCGAATTGACCCTTGGGTGGTTCCTGAACAGGTCCTTAGGCCAACACACAGGCACTGCCTGCTTTTGTCATGTTAAAAGATTTTGTGCCTCTGTTGTCACATGTTTTTATGGATTCTCTGGGATCCCTGAAGTGGCAACTTGTAGTTCGGTGTGATTTACCCCGTTGTTTTCTGCTGTGCAAAACTGTTTGTCAGTGGAGCTGTGATTTCAGGAGGGTGTTTGCACAGAAATATAATGAGGCTTGGCTGGTCCTCGGGAGCAGGAGTGATTTTGAATGGCTGCTGACCTCGCAGGGAATCTGGGCTGCAGTCAGGCAGAAACCACTGAGCTGGAAACAAAAACCTGGAGAAACTAACGCGGGCTCTCCATCTTCTGCTCCGAGTTAGTAAAGGGATAGTTTGTCCAAAAGTCAGCAGCAAATGCTAGAAGGTGCATTCATAGCTCTGCCTTTGAAAATTATTTTCAATGGTAATACCACTTTTCAAAATGGGTCTGCACTTCTTGGTGTTTGTGTAAACTGTTCACTTGCAAATGAGCTGGCCTTCTCTTCGGGTCTGTTCTGGTGGCTAGCTTTGAGTTTGCTCTTTCTCCTTGGTGTGGATTAGACCCCTGCACAGTCTCTGTAAAGCAGAGGGTGCTTTTACACTCTCGGAACTACAGAGAGAAAGATTTATTTGTTTTATAGTCAGGTTTATTAGCTCCCATTCTGTTTACGGCTTATAGCGATGGCTTTCTGATTTCCACTGTTACACAATACATACAATTACAGAAAAAATATATGTAGGAGTTGGTTTTGAATCAGAAGTATGGTAAAACCAGTGGTTTTGTCCAGTCGTACTTTTTCTGGCCTTTTTTAGCAGTTAGCTATCCTATGGTAATAAATCACATTTTGCATTATGAGGATACAAAGGCCCAAACAAAAAGGCTGTGGGTTTCAGAATTGTTTCTCACAGGGTTGATCTGCCCTCTTTCCAACATCTTCTCTCTTGAAAATGAAGGGTTTGCTTACACTTAAAAGAAAAAAAACAAAAGAAGAAGAGTTGCCTTTGGCCAGAGATCAATCATGGAAAAATTTCAGCCCCATCAGAGAATGTTTTGGAAACATATGAGGCTGTGAGCAGATGATCTGATCCTGATGCCACTTAGCTCACAGCTGTTTGACTCCTGCCGTAACAGCAGTGAGTGCTGTGGATTTAATCATGTTTTTTCCCCATTAGCTGGGATCCAGCTCAGGCAGTGGGTTCTCACACCTCTGCTCAGCAGCCTCGGCACTGGCACTTGCTGAGGGAGGAAAGGGACAGTGAAAGGAGCTGTCACAGCCCTTGCTCTCCTGAACAGCAGCAGTGAATGGGACTATTCATGTGCCTAAGACTGGGGCCCACCTAGCTGTGCTATAAATAGTGAGCCACAAACCTCTGAAGATAAAGTGCTTTAATTCAGATGGAAATCTGAACTTTCAGGTGCTTATCTTGACCAGGTGTATTTGGCCTGCCAAATGCATTTTGGTTTGGTGTTTTAGCACTTCAGGCACTGGGCTGAACTGCTACGAAGGGCAAATATAATTTAAAATAATTTTTAGCTGCTCTGCCTAAATCATCCATCCCTTTTTATATGCATAAAGTTTACCTAAGGGTTGAAGGCTTTTGCAGAAGCTAGTGTTTGAAATATGCTATCCATTGGGACAATTGTGTCCAACTCACCAACACTCCCAAGCCCTCTCCAGTTTTGGGCTGTTCAGTGTGTTTGTGCATCCGTGCCTGCTGCAGGCACCAGGGGTAGCAGTGCTTTGCACATCTCTGTAGTTTTCTTTCCTGTCCAAAAAAGCCTGGAGAGACATTCTTGCAAGGACAGAGGAGCAACTGCCTCATCACACTGTCATGATCTTATGCTCTGGAAGTGAAGAAAATATGTTAAATGGTTTAGTGAAGCTGATTTTTTAAAAAAAAATCATGTGTCCCTTTCAACCTCTAACAATACAGCTATACTTACTTTAAATTACTTGGGCTACAGGATTGAAAGTTATGTCTGCTTGTGTATTTATCATGATTGTTCCTGAGGAAAAGAGGGTCCCTAAACTTGCCACTCCAATACTTATGGAAATTCAAGAGCTGGTCTATTAAGCCAAGCTAGCACATCTTTGTGCTGGAGCTGTTTCTTGTCTCACTCTCCTGTGGGCATTCCTAGAGCAGCTGTAGTTGGCAGGACATTGCCTGAGACATAGCCTTGGTCTCACCTGCTAAAACTGCCTGTATGCCCCAATTTTTACAGGTGCAGTACCCAGCACAGATATCCAACAGACTCTGTTCCTCTTCTTGGCCAAACTGCACCATACAATACTTTCATGTCATTTGAACTACAAAATTAAATTCCAGTCTGGGATTTCATACACTCAGAAAAGAACACCCTGTCAACAACTCTGGTGCACTTGTGCTGCAATTTGGGCAGATCCTGGCTCCACCTGTTGTTTCATTTTCCCCATTAGTTATCTCGATGCCAGCACTCTTGGAGGCACCTCCTTCTGTTATAAATAAAACTTGAAATGAAAGACTATTGTGAAACTGTAGAACATACTCAATTCATACCACTCCAGGTCCTGGGGAGCCAAGTTGGATGGCTTCAAGGGTGGCTTCCAACCTGTCGAAGATGTTACTTTTATCGTGCAAATAGATGTGTCTGAAAATGTTTGCTGAAAACGTTTCTTAAAAGCATGGCAAAAAAGTTGCTGGTAGCTAAGGAACCAGGGCTATTTAGCTATTGTCCCTAGTCACAGGCTATACTCAGGTTTCCTTCAAAAAACTATGCACCTGCCAGGAGACATTTGTTTATTTTATTATTGATTTTGTCAATGTGCTGCTTGAAGTGACTGTCTGATCTGGTTTTTGGTCATCAAAATAAATATCAATGTCAATGGGAAAAATGCAGGCCCTGATGGAAATGAAAATGTAGAACTTACCATTTTATAGCTGATAAATGTTGTCCAAAAGAATTAATCATCTTAAATTCTTAAATCATTAACAATGAAGCCCCAAGCCCTAGCAGAGCTGTCAGTGCTCTGCTGCTTGTGAAAAGCTGCACATCACTTGTTGCTGCTGCTGAATTAAATCTTCACAATTGCTGTACAGATATCATATGGAAGAAACATTCAGTCACATGTCAAAGGAGGCCTTCAAATAGGCATCCCTGGATCTTGCAGACTGTTGATCCTGGTAAGTTCCAGGGACACAACTGCTGTCCCAGGGATGGGTTTGCAGCATGTGCAGATCCCTGCAGATTCATCCGAGTCAAGGAGTAGCACTTCTTTTCAATGACATCCTGGGGCCAGGAGTTCCATCCATTAATTATGTGAAAGAGGACCTCCTTTAGTCAAACCTGCCAATTTTTAATGTAATTGAATGTCACCTTATCCTCATATGACTAGGGAAGAAAAGCAGAAGCTCTTGCTCAACATCCATTTGTTTTATGCCCTTACATATTTTTTGTGCCACCTGGGGCTTTGTGTGTCTGATAAAGGCAGGGAAATGCTGTATTTACCAGAATTTGAGCTAGAGGTACCAGGAACTAAATTGAAGAATAAGTGTCCTGCCTTTTTTGGCTGACAGAATGGCTGCAAGTGGTGCTCCCTCAGGTGAAGGACAGGTTGTCAGGTATAAGGAGGTGCCATGGCTCTCTGGGGTCTCTCTGCTGGTGATCATCGAGCAAGAGACCCCTTGTTTTGCACCATCTCACAGATTTTTTCGGTGCTGGTCAGACATCCTCATAGATAAGTGAATCAGGACAATCCTCGTTAATAATATTTAGTATATAACTTTCATGCAGTCAGAATTTTTAAAAAAGCTTTATGAAAATAAGAAAACATGGCATGAGAAATATTTCTTTTGTTGCATGATATTTGAATAATTTTCTTCTTTCCTTCGGGAAATAAAATTATTAGAAACAAATATTAGGAAGTATGCAAAATAAGCTATATTTGTGAGCAAACATGAAGTAAACATGATGTGAAACTGCTTTGGGCCAATTTTAAAAGCTGAATATGACCATTTCAATTCAGTAAATATTGATAAGCAGACAGAAAATGCCTTTCTTTCAAAATGCAGGCACTGAATTCAGGTGTCAGTGGCCAATTAAACATATTCCTTCAATAACCTCATAGAGGAAGTTGCCTACAAATAGGGTGAGTCAAACTCATCAAGTTGCCTTATGAATTCTTCTTTTTTTTTGTGATTAGAATAACTCCTTCTTGCAAGATGATGAACTGCCAGTCACATAGGAAGAGAAAAGCAGACACTTCTTTTCTGGATAGATTAAACTCTCTAGAGGATGGTGAAAGCGAAGCAAATCAAGTACATCATCTTTCATATTCACATCAACCCATCTATTGTGGAAAACATCAGAAGTCAGCGTTTTCTCCCTCAGCTGAAATATTATTCCTGTGCTATTTCTAGACCGAAGAGACAAATATTGGAGAAGTGAACACTTAATAATCCCCCAAAGAAAAAAGACAAAAACACCGAAGGAGGCAGAGCACAAAGTCCCACTCTACGGCATCCAGTGCTGCTGAATTCAGAGAGGCAGTCCAGGAAGAGCAAATGCTAGTTTCTGGGGCTCAGGGAGCTAGGATGTTCCACCTTCTTTCTCTTCTGTCTCCTTCTTTCTC
Source organism: Lichenostomus cassidix (assembly GCF_008360975.1). Taxonomy (NCBI): domain Eukaryota; kingdom Metazoa; phylum Chordata; class Aves; order Passeriformes; family Meliphagidae; genus Lichenostomus; species Lichenostomus cassidix. The sequence continues at coordinate 21,483,274 of NC_139484.1, forward strand.
TGTCTCAAGAATTTTTTTTTTTTTGTTTGTTTGTTTGTTTGTTATTCCTGCTTCTTTTATGAGAACATGGCTTTGGAGAAGGACTAGACAGAGGACCAGGGACTGGGTGCAAGGAGGTAAAATTATATTGGTCTTGTGCTATTTAATGACAAGCAGACTAGCCACCAGATAAACACAGGTGAGAGAGAAGGCAGGTGACAGATTGCCTGTGCTGGCAGGTGGGTGGTGAGTGCCAGAGTGTGATCCTGTGATCTGAAGGCTTTTCCAGAAAAGGCTTTCCTTTGGTGGACCTTTTCCCCATTTGAGTGCTAGGGGACCAGAGCCCACACTGTGACAAGAGCACCATGAAAGTTCAAAGCAGCATGCATGGCTGAAATGAGGTGCAAAATGTTTTTGCTTAGTCATTAGATCTTTGCCTGTACTCAGAGATGATTTAATGGCTCCTGGGTAAACACTGGTACTTCAAAGAATGTGCTAATTTGCCTTTTGAAATGAGAAGGCAGGTAAGATGCATGACCTCTGCTGAGGCATCTTTTGATATCCCACATTAGTACTGGGGTTTGATGGTTATTCATTTTTCCATCTCAAAGGGAATCTTCAGTAATGGCTTATTCTGCCTGCCTGCAGGATCAGTTTCTCACTCGGGCTGCTGGTTGTGAAGTATACATTGCATACATTAGGGAGCACTTTTTGCAATGCCATGAGTGGGACAGAGTAAAATGTAGAAGAGCAACCAGTCCTATATTTCCAAGTATCAGATGTGCTTGAAATGTGAGCATATCTTTCAGGAAGTTTAAGTTAATATTCCTAGGATGACACTCCCACGTCTCTTCTGTGCTCATCCGCATTTATCGATGGTGTGCTGATGTATGTGCCTGTAGTGCAAAGCACCTATAGATAAGGATCCACCAGTCTCAGACTCCTGGGTCTTCTGTAGCCATCACTGATGGTATCCCAGCAAGCTTTCTGGCTTTTTTTGTCATTAGCAGGTAGTGAAACACTGTTTGGAAAGTATGCAAAGATTTCTCTTCATGGCAAGCCAGCTGGTAACGAGGCACAGCACAGCCACTGCAGTGCACCCATCCCATGCATGTAGGGTGAATCATTGCCTATTTTTCCTGTTAATGACTCAGGAACTCAAGGAGTGGGAGTGACCTCTTGTTGTGGCTCTGCTCTGCCAAATGGCATCAGTCAAAAGCCACTGTTGTGCAAGGTATTTGGCTAAAGTGGGCTTGCTGATGACAGGAGGTCAGAGGTGTAGCTGGCTGGCCCAGGGAATGCCTCATCAGCATGACCACATCTGCAGCGTTGTTGTTTGCACACTGATGGGACTCCCAGAGAAGAGGACGGCAAACCTGGTGATTACATTCTGTTGCAAGAGCCCCTGCAGGTGTCGATTATGGCTGCTGTGTTCATGGGACACCTTTTTGTGGCCATTTTCCTCTACAAGGCACAGAATTCTGGAGGGTGTGACAGTCATTCTGTTTGGTACAGCACGTGACACTGAGGTGCTGTGGGAAACTGGGATGTGCTTTTCTCACAGAGCTGTTCATCCTTCAGCTTTCCAGCTTCTTGCTTAAGCATGGATATCCTCACACTGACTTGTCAGTAGGTGTTAAGAAGCACGGCTTTTCCACGAGCTTTTTTACTGCAGCTTGGTCCCTGCTGCAAATCAAACTGCTTGGAACATTTAAAGTTGCGGGAAATCTACAGCTTTGGTAACTGTGCCCCTGTTAAATAAATGTTAAGCATGTTAAAACATAATCTAACATGCTCACATCCACAGCAATCTTTGATGGTGTACCTATCATCAGGTATAGTGGTAGGTGTATCCATATAAGGAGGACATTAGATTATAAAGATTGTTTTCCTTATGGGGTTTCAAAATTTAGATTAACTAACTGCTACCCATGGAAAGACTTTAAGGAGTAGCTACATAAATAAAATAAGAGAGCTGCTCAGTAAGATGTGTTTAGAAGGTTCATGTCAGAACAGAAAAACGATTTTAGAAATGGAAAACCTTTCATTAGGTCCATTAATGTTATAATTCCACCAAGCTTTGCATTGAAGCAATTAAAGATGTTACTCTAGAAATCAAGACCAAAGAAAACAGTTGGTAAACATGGCATATATGAGGACTTCATGTTCTGATAAAAGAATCTAATGTTATTTTCTAGTCAGTAGAGGTCACAGTTCACATCTCAGTGTCCCTGTGCTTGGAAATCCACCACAGGACTTCAGCAGTCTGGATTCCATGAAACATTTTCATTCTTGGCCTTGCTTGAGACATCCTACCTGGCCCCAGGGAAGGCATTTTGCTTCTCTATACCTCTGTTCCTCGTCTGTAAATCAGAGATAGCATTTTCACTCTTCACTAGGGCGTTATAAAAGAACCCAAACCCATACCCTAAAGCCTGAGACATGCAGACAGCCCTATGGTAGGACCTCAGATAAAGTACATTGTTTGCTTGAATCTTGTAAAAATCTGTATAAAACTTGCAAGGATGTAAAAATGTATGCCCACAAATTCAAATGTGGTCAGTTTTGGGAATATGAAACAGTCACACTGATATTATTTTCACTGGGATTACAATGATCCAGAGCACTATACTGACACCACTACGTAACCAGGACCAGGAGAAAGCAAGTCCCAGCCTCTGTGCAAAGAGTGAAAAGTCAAGACAGAGAAACCATAAGAGAGTAAGAATAAGCAACTCAAAAATGAAGGTGTTACTGCGTATATGTCCTGTAGTTTTTCCCTCCTTCCCTCCCTTTCCAGACTGACCCTGCCTCATTTCCCACCTCTCTCCCTGCAGAGGGGCTCTGCCCTTCCTCTCCCTCACAGCTTTCCCATTCCCTTCCCTGCAGGGTGCCAGAGTGCACTCCAAAGAGCTACTGCCTTCTGCCCTGCCGTGGCTCTTTGGAGGAGAACCTGCACTGCAAGTTTCTGCTCAAAACAAACATTCATGGCTGAGTTATGAACCCCCAGAGGGATAGATGGTGAAGTGGATTAAAGCACTAACACTTTGCCTTTGGCTCGAAGCCACATTAGGACAAATGTTAGCTTGAATTTCAGGGTTAACTTTCATTTGTTGGTATGGCTTGGTTCTGGATGTGGCAAAAAAGACCAGGCACAAAAGGACACTGGTTGGGACACACTGGTGGGGTTTCAGGAGGAGCCTACACAGTGCTCCAGCCAGTCTGACCTAGTTACTGATGACAAGTTTTGACATTTCAGGAAATGTTTAAGCTACGGAAGCAAAAACCAACACCCATGGACAGCCCTCTGGAGCAAGGGCCTGTGGGAATGGGAGACGCCCAGCATGGTGCTGCCTGGGAGGCCGCCCTGCTTGGGAAGTGTCTCCCAGGGGAATGCTTGCAGCCATGCTACACCATCCCAGCTGTGGTGGTGGCATGAGGGTGTCTGGGGACAGCCTGTGTCCCTGCAGTGGCTGTGAGGGGCTCCTTGCTGCCCTGTGCCTGCAGGATGGTGTGTGCTCATGGTCCGTGCTTCCTCTGGGAGCTGCTTTGCTCTGGAGCTGAGCTAGTTCTCTTGCACCTCACAGACACTGTGGGAAATGTCTGGCAAAGTCTGCATTCTGGAAATAAGTTTTCAAGGTTTTTTTCAGTTCATCCTCCCAGGTGAAGAAAATCTTAACTGTGAGTCTAGAGCTGCATGGAAAGCTTCTGCTCCCCTCACGTTCCCCTTAGGGAAAGAGGAGCAATGCTCAAAAGCTTTTGTTTCAGTCATCCAGGCATACTAAGGCTGAATAACAGAAGGTTGTTTTTGTTAAACTAAGAGGCAGATCCTTAAGAAGTGTGTATGTACAAGTCAGTGTTTGCTCTTCCTCTCCCACATCAACAGTTGTCTGAGAGTGTAATTCAATTTGCTGTTTGTAAGGTGGGAAACAGAGGAATAAAAACATTCAGGAAGGGTTGCCTAAATAATAGTCTTTCCCTCAGGTTAAAGAAAACTATTTTCAGTGCATGGGAGCCACCACATTTGAGAACATTCATTACCATTCATTGATGTAAGGAACCCAAGGCTCCGGTGGAGGATCTCCAGCCCCTGGCTGGAGGTGTGGGAGGGGCTGGGAAGGAATGTGTCTGGGCAGGGAGGAGGAGTGGCTGAAAAAGGGATGAGGCAGTGAGCTGGAGAGAGACCCAGGGAGGGAGACTCTCTGAATAACAGATTATCCAGAGAGATTTTAATTTTCCTAATATTCTAAGCCACAGGACAGGATGCACAGGTATCCATGCTGGATGGCAGAGGTGCTGCAGTTGTCCTGCACTGGGCTGACGTTTCCTGTCCTCTGGCACTCTTCCTGCAGCATCCCTGGTCCTGCAGACTCCGTGGCAGCAGAAATGCTCCTTTAAGGAAGCAATGTAGGACAAGTGCTCAGTGCTGCTTTCTGGAGCCAAAGCAGCTCCTTCCAAATCAAAAAAGTCTCTTGCTATATAAAGAGATGCTACACCTTTGAAGGGAACCATTTCAATGGAGGGTTGCATCTCAGAATACTTAGAAAGGGTTTTTGCCCCTCTGATCAATAATGCTCTCAAATCCAGGTTGAGAGGGAAAGAGGAGGATGGTGACTGTTTTTACTGATCACCTCTGTCAGAGCATTGAGGCTCCCGATGGATAAACAGCCACCTGATGGCTTGAAGAGCTTTGAATAAAGCTCTGTGATGCCTTTCTTGTTTCTTAAACTGAAAAGAAAGCAGTAAAAGGAAAGGGAGCAGGGATTGCAACCATTTTAGATCCATTCCTTTCCTCATACACCTGCAGAGGCTGTACTCAGGTGTCTTCTGCACTCTCTAAATTTCTTCCTTCTCTCTTCTTCCAATCCTTTCCCTGCTCCTTTAGGCCAACATCATAGGTGCTATTTCTCACTGACAGCGTATTATAATATTTGATCTACCAGGGAGAAGAAAACATAAAAGACACCACTTTTTTTTTTTGTTTAGTTTGTTAGGCATTTTTTTGGGTTTTGTTGTTCAATGTATGTAGTCAGCTTGTTCCTAACTCTGGTTAGGCTTCTGGAAACGTATAATGGATGTTAAATTAGAGGTTAACAAAAATCTCACACTTCTACCAGTTCTTGCACCATGTTAACATGCAGGTGTATGGGGAGTTGCAAGAAATGCTCTACCAGATGCCACTGAGTCAAAAAATAGCCTACCTTAATCCTACCTACACCTATATACATATGTGCATGCCCTGAGAGATTAGTGCTGGTAGGCATTTCTACAGGATGAATTTCTAACTGGACTGAACACCTGAAAACTTGTTAGATACAGCTTCTGTCAATCACCCAAATTAATACACAAACTGGGGAGGAACTATTCACAGTGCTGATAAATTCCAAGTGAACAGACCAAATGTGATGCAGTAACATACATGTTGCATGTAGAAGGGTAAAGTGAACCAAAAAGTGATCATTTAAATTTTGGTTGCATAGGCTTCTTTGTTTTTCTGAGAACTGGCAGAAAGCAAACCATATAGTACATCAGTGTAATAAGCTGTTGGTAGATGCCTCAGGACCACTGAAAGGAAAGCTAATGAGCTGCATTGCGTTTCTTCATTAAGCTCTTAAAATGTATCATGAATAAATGTGTCTGCAGGTTCATCGAGATTTATATCACTGAATTTTCATGTGGTATCCTCTGCAGAGAATTGACTCCAGAAAAGAGAAACTGGGTATAGTTATTTTTAACAGTTCATAAACACCATGAAATTAATTGTTTTCTAATGTGAAAAAACCCCCCAAAACAAAAAAAGACATGGATGTCTCTGAATTTTTATCAGAAACCAGTCTGTCTCCACCAATGAGCAAAGCCTCATAATGGTAGAATATTCTGTGTGAAAAGCAGCAACACATTTTTAGCATTCCCGCACTATATTGTGACAGAGGTGAGTTTTGCAGTAATATCTCACACACTTGCTTTTAAAATGTGGCAGCAGAATGAACACCTGATCCTGCCCAGCTTGGCATACACGAGGGAAAAGCAGTTGCCTGGCATGCCACTGATGTTAAAGACATATTTGTCACAAGCCTTGCAACCTGTACTGCTTTGTTGTTGAAAGCAAACTCTGGAAGGAAATAGCCATAACTCCTGATACCAGCCGGCTGGGAATTTTACAAGAAAACAGCTTTCCATGGAAATAAGGCACGTTTGTCAAAACAGAGATGTGCTGGGAAGCAGGGAGGTTAAACCCTTGCTAGAAAGCACCCCCCTCTTCCCTCTGGGATTTTCTTTTTAAAAGCCTCATCTCTAGGATATGTATTTTTCCTGCTGTTGGGAAAAACATCTTTGCCAGACTACCCCAAATTCCTCAGAGTGTTTCACAGCTATATGTAAAAGTTACAATATGTGTTAAAAATAATTATTGTAAAATTCTTCTCTATCTCAGACAAAAATATAACATTAACTTATATATCAAAGTGGTGTACACACTATAATTTAGTAAAATAACTCAGCGTGTGATTTATTTATTTCCAGAAAATGACAGCTCTGTGCACTCTGAGTTCATTATTTACAAATGCATTCACAGCTACCAATCATCTCATCTCCAGTGGATTTCTAACAAAATACAGCCATTTGTAGTAGCAGAACACTGACCATGTCTTTCAGTGTTACAAATATTATATCACATGCCGTGTCGAAACACTAAGCTAAGATTCTTCTATGAAATAATGCAGTAAAAGCTGTGACAGTTTAAGTGGGTATAGAAAGCTTCATTGAAGTAGCTGTTATAAGCTAGCAGTGCTCAGAGAAAAACAGCATCGATTTAATAATTTAGAATTTTTTTTGCATTGCATATTGAATACTTATTTTCAACTTTATGTATTTTGAGGATATACAGCACTCAAAATGCTTAAGTTCTTTTTCTGGTACCATGTCTGTATGTTTGTTACCCTATAGGATACTGTGGTGTGGGTCAAATGCTTATAAGTCTGTGTCTCGTGAGCTTACCATGAATTTTTTTGTGCTTGAGTATTTTTTTTCTGATATAAACCCTCAGACTTGTAATTTTTAAATTTTACTCAAGCTATATTTTTTTTTTAAATCGGTTGCACAGTGATACCTGCATAATTCTGCAGACAGCTGGTTCATAATACAAAAATCTATTCACACCAAACTTTTTTTTTTTTTTTTTTTGTGGTAGATGTTTCTATGGAATCACCTCATTTATAATTCAGCACACATTTAAATGCACTGTGTGAACGTGTTTCTCACAGCTTTATTATATTTGTGTCTTTGCACTCAGCATTATTCCTTTCTGAAGTCTCCTAAGTAATACTGTTATTGGGAGGACATTTAGGAGAAAACACCAGCTAAACCCACCTGTTGAATATATATTTATATTTGTTATCAAGCCACCCTGAAAAGACTTTCACTGAGCCAAATGCTGCACTGATATTGTGTGGGTTATCAGTATTTGTACATTAACAGAGAAGACTTGCCCAGCACAACCCTTCCCCACTGCTAAATAAACCCAGCAGATAGCCATGTGCTTGGACTGCACTGAGAAATTGTTTCAGGATGCAGCCAGGAAGGAGGAGGTTAGAGCAGCAGACGCGCCGAAGAAAACTGGAAGAACAAGAACATGCCTTGTGTGAGCATTCCAAAGGGTGTCAGCTCACGCTCCACTCGAAATATCCCTCGAAAGGCACAGTTGCAAAGGTTAAGATTCTCATATGATTGAAATAATTCCCATTTATGTGTTACTTGCTGACAAAACTGTTGACTTGTTTTCTACCATGTATTCCAAGATTTTAGAATTTGCCCCTGTCAAAACCCTGAAGCGAAACACTCTGAAGACATTTACTGTTCAGCTTGTAAAAAACAGTTTCGTTTGAATTGATTGCTTTGATTTGTTCTCTCTTTTCTTTTCACTTTCTATTTTCTCATCTGTGGAGTTCAACCATTATGAATTTTGAAGCTAGTATGAGGGCTTAAAAAATCAAGATATGGGTAGTTTGGTGCCTCAGATGCAGCAAGGTATGGTAAAGCCAATTATTACTGAGTGATATGAACTAGGGATTGTAATTAAAACTACAAGGATATCCTTATATTACCATTACTTTACTATTTAATTACTTCTAGCTTTGGAATTTTTTCTCAACATTTTCTCTTCAGGCATTGTAGGTTTCTAGATTTGGCTTTTTGATTTTCTCATTTGATCACTGATCTGGTGCTGACATGAGCAGAGTAAAATCTCCTAACAGAACCCTCCCCGTGGCAGGGGGGTTGGAACTAGATTATCTTTAAGGTGCCTTCTAACCCAAACCATTCTATGATTCTATGATAACAGGCAAAGAATGTATAATCCTTCAATTTTTCATTTCATTGGGACAAACACTTCTTAAGGAAATGGTGAAGACAACACTCATTTTCCATTTCTATTCCTCTGCACTGTGTTATGCAGCTGATTCCTGTCACAACAGTAAGGGGCTAAAGAAATCACTGAACCTCTTTTTATTTTTGTAGAGTTTCTCCTCATACCTCCAGTGCAGGAGAGTGTCTGGCAGTATTGATAGCCTTTCGCTTCACTGGCTCTTCTTTGTAGGGACATTAAAATTGATTTTCTGCATCTTGGCATATGAAGACTCAAAAGTGTGTTACATGCCCTATTGCCCAAAAATGTGCAGCCGCAGAGCAAAGGTTCCAGTGACGGTGACTTTTATGGCACCAGGAGGCCTGAGCTGCTGAACTGGAGGAGTGGAGAGAGAGGCAGGCTTATTTATAGTGCTACTGAAAAATTAGCCTGCCTTTGAACCCGCTGCACAGATACCCTGATTGAAAAAACTGCTTTCCTGACGGGAGGGAAGGCAGGGGTAGAGAGGGGAGGCAAAGTTTCAAGGCACACTTGGTGATATAGCGGAAAAGGCATCGTCCCTTATGGCAGTGCCTTGCCAGGGGGCTGCTGGAAACATATTTACAGCTCTGAGGTAATAAAGTGTAGTGTAATGTAATGTTGGAAATGGAATTGTTAAGAGAAAGCATGCAAGGAGAAATTCAGAAATAATGCATCACCAGAAACTGAAAGAATTCTGAGCATGAAGCAGCCAAATGACTGCCACTTCCCATGCCCCAGTTAAATCAACTTCCTTTGCTAATAAAAGTCCCCTATGACCAGTCTAGGTGTTAAGAGTAAGCATGACTTTAGGCGAAAGAAGGCTGGCTGGAATAAACATCTAAGAACTTTTTAAAAGACCAAGAAGATTATACAGTAGAGAAAATCTGTCATGATCAACACAAAGGAAAAATACTCGCATCCTCAGTGCCATGGCAAAAGGACCAGTCTGTTTGCAGCTAATTTGACAGTGAATCTAAAGTATCCTGCTTTTTTTTTACAGAGCTAGAGAACGTGTCCATGTCACCTGGGGGCTGAGGCAACCAGGGGGATGTCGTGGGTACCTGATGACTCTACTGCTGGCTCTTAAATGGAAACCAAGACCTGGAGAGAGAGCCTGACCACACTGAAATAATTGCATGGTTCTTGATAACATTGTAAAATCCAGGTTTGACTGCCTGTTAGATTTATGAATTGGGCTTTATCTAGTGTGATACTACATTTGTTCAGTTGGATCACTGCAATAACATGTTTTACTTCTTGTGTTGTTCCATCTTCAGACAGTAGCAAAGCCAACACCTGGCTCATTTCCAAGTTAATGGGAACCTTTTCATGAGCAAAAGGTAATTTGGATAAGGTCTTTAAAGAGCACAGTTAGGTTAGGGTTAATAGGAAAGGGGCAGAGAAGTGAAGTGAAAGAGAAGTCACGTGAGAAGACGAGAAGAGAAGAGAAGAGAAGAGAAGAGAAGAGAGAAGAGAAGAGAAGAGAAGAGAAGAGAAGAGAAGAGAAGAGAAGAGAAGAGAGAGAAGAGAAGAGATTTTTTCAGTCACCCTAAGTTCCTGCTCTAGCTGCCATATGCATTTCTGATCTTTTTTCTCATAAAAAACAAAGCAGAAGAGGAAGAGAAACAGAGAAGAACAGTGATAAAAAGCCAGCATGGTGTAGATCCTGTAAGAAATAACTCAGTAGAATGAGAACTAAAGAAAAATACAGTAGAGATCTGTGGAGTTAATTGTGGCAATAGAGAAAGTGAATCAGGAACAATTGGTCATTGTTCTGCATATGATAAAATTTAGGGTTGGCCAGATAAGATTATCATCCAGCAAGCTGTAAACAAACAAGAGGAAGAATTTTGTCATGCTGACGTGTGCTGGTTACAGAATGCTGCTGATACTCAAGTTTTCATTGTTCTCAAGAAGTGATTTGACAAATTCATGGAAGACTTACAGGTGCAGGGACATTATACATGGCTTAGAATGGGCAGAGATACCTGGAACAGAGGAAATTGCACAGGAAAGTGCTATCATATGTTCACTCTGCTCTGCTGCTTTTATCTGTTTTACTTACATTTCTTGTCAGCTAGTATTGGAAACACAGGGCCTTTGGTCCAATACAGACAAGGTGAAAAGGTATTAAAACAACATTAAATTTCTCTCTCAGTCTCACTCAGTCCAGACAACTTTCCTTGGACACAGCCAGGATATAATCAAGAGCAGTCAGGCTTCTGGGGAGGAGGAGGAGGTGGTGGAAGGAATGGCTATTACAAATCAATTCCTAGAGGATCTGTTCCTAACATATGCGACCAAGCACACAGATTTGGAGGTCTAGTTAGATTTTCAGTTAAATAGATATGGTACCAAAGATATTTATTTCTGACCTTGCCTATAGCTAGAGAAACAACATTTTACACAGACTCAGCTTAAGCATTCAGTGGTTGCACCATCTGAGCAACAGACCTGGCTAAACACAGAAGCGACAGAAGGATTTTTTGTTATAAGTGAGGAGGCTTAATGCAGATGAAGTGGCCATATGGAGTGAAAAAACATAGCCATTAAGAAGATGGAAAGATACTATTAGAACAAGGATTCCCGAAGTTTGTTTATGGAAAGCTGGCACAACAAGCAGGGCATCAAGCAGCAGGACCCGAAATAATGAACCTTTAATAGGAACCCCAAAACTTTTTGTGCCCCCTCTCCTACCACTCCTGAAAGCAGAAGAATGAGCCACAGTCCCTTGCTGCCTTTCAGAGAAAAGAGGGGTGAAATTAGGGGGGACACACTCAGCTCTCCAGTCTCTTGGGGTCCTCAAACGCTCAGGAAACACTTTGAATATGTGTAGCTGCCTTTGCAGCTGGAATAGCCTCAAACAGCACCTGAATTAATTGAGGATAGCTGTGCTACCATTGCCTTGAGTCTTACCCAAAGGTGTCTCAGACTGCCCTTTGGGAGCTCTGCAACAGAAGAGGTGAATGGCAAAAGGCATCAAGACAAGCCTTGGCATGAGAACATAATGTCCAGAAGTCAAAAAGTGGCTGGAATTCTAACTGGGTAACATAAAATCAATGATCCCTTCAAAAAACTCTTGTATATAAAAGAACTTACATGGGCACTTTGGGACTTAATTCACGGTGTAGGAAAGCAACTGGTGAGATTCCTCCACCTATTGCAGGAGGTGTTGTATAACACTCCTACAGCAGGTATGCTCTTATGCAAAATATATTCCTAGCCTGATAAGAGACATTTTTTCATGAATCACAGTAATCTTCACAGAAGATACAGTATTGCAGGTAGTTAAAATGGTCTGATAGGGAGCTGTCAAAAGTGGTGTTTTGGACCAAAAGAAAGACAAGCTTGAATGGCACCTGAAAACTATTTATAAGCACTCCAATAACTGTGTGGACAAACACAGTGGTAAATTCACAGTGTGGATAACAGTCCTCAGAGCCAGAAACTCAGAAACAAATGAACCTTTTGGCACGAGCTCACAATATGAAGTCACTTTAAATAAAAATCACAAAAAACATTAAGCCTTCTGGTCATTTATTTTGTGTTATGCTATGGTACTGTCTCTGCAGCCTAGAGGTGATTAGCACAAAATACCACTAAATCTCTACCTGGTACAGAGAAAACCCTTAAAAATCCTCTTAATTATCTGTCTGTGCCAGAAAACCCAGTCAAGTTTTTTATATTTTTAATCAGTGTTGCTACTGTTGAGTCTTCTCATGTTTATTTTTCGTGGTTTAAATACAAAGATTTTGTTGAAATAATGCTCTTTGATACAAATAATTTAGAGTGAAGAATGTGTGCCAGCAAAGCTAAGTTAATTATTTTGTCTGAATGCTTGGCAGATGAAAATGATGATAGACCTGGGACATGTCTACACTGGGCAGGAAGGTGTGGTGCAGAAATCCCCAGACAAGCGCTGAACAATCTAGCTCCAGACCTTGAACCAAAACAGCCACGTTTGCATGGAGCTACTGACAGCAAGCTTCAGTAAGCTCAGAACCAGCCCTGCTGGAAAAATGCTGCTGGATCACCAGCTTCCCAGCTGGCCACTGTGCAGTGCTGTGCTGGTTGGATGATGCTGGGATTCAAGGATTCAAGTCAACCTGAGTCTAACCTGATGATCAGATCAAAAGAAACCAATGAAGACAAACTGTGAGAAGAAAGTTCTTCTCCCCTAGTGGCAGCTGACTCTGGTTGGACATCAAAAATTGGCTGACTGGTTTGCTTCCTTATTTTGTTCCCCTAATTTTTCGTATTTTCAGCCTGTGTGAGGAAGAAGATCAAGGCATGGCTGAGTCACCTTAATGCCCACAACACATACTTGGTATTCCACAGTAAAAGGCACAGGAAAGCTGGTTAGACTTCATTCCTCAAATCAAATGTCAGAAATGTTGTTAAATGGAAGGTTAGTTAATCATTTCAGATTCCATTTATCTTATCACCTTCATTTACATAAAGGTAATTATTTATATGGTACACTAATTTGTTTGTATTCCCTATGGGAAAAATCCTAGTTTATAGGAAGCAAACCAGCAGTCACCTAAAAGGTGCAAAAATACTCCAGTGCCACCTTGTGCTACAGCCACCACACCAGGATGAGAAGATGGATGTGAACCAAGTGCTTCCTGTCTTCTTGGAGGAGTTGGATTGGCAAGGGACAGGAGAGGGGAAAAAGGCAGAGAATGATGGAGAGGGAGGGTGCATTCACAATCATCCTCAAGATAGATGTATTCCCTAAAAAGTGGACCTCACCCTCTTTGTAAGTTCTTTGCTGTAGATACCACAATGAGCTGCTTTTCCCATTTTTGATGGTAGACCTAATTCTCATAAATTACATTACAAACGGATCTGTCCAACTGGAGGAGAACCAATGGAGCTTTTTGTAAGGCTATTAGTGGGTAATTAGTAACTCATTAAAAAAACCCAACTCCAAAACAACCCAAAAGAGACCACACGTGAATTTCCTTGAGCCCATGCTGCAGAGGTATCCTGGTCTCCACCAGGCCAGGGGAGCGTCTGCTGTGGCAGAACAAACCTGCTGAGGGTGTGATTGCTCACAAGTGAGATCTCACTCCCGTGGAATCACATCATGCTCTCATGGGTGTGGTGAGGAGACTTTTACAGCTTGACAAATATTTGAACTATCGTTACTAGCAGTTATTTATACAACTATATAACATTAGACAGTTATATAATACAGTCTGCAAGGCACCACTAGTGATTTGGTCACCAATGTTTTGGGTAGGGTGCCAAATGAAATGACACTCTGCCCACATCTCTGAAGGGATGGAGGACTTGCTGAACCTCTGCTGAGGAGCCATGGGTAGGTGCAACCAGTAGTTCTAGGAAGCATCAAGGAATATGATTAATCTTATCAATTTAGAAATCTAAATCCGCTTAGTCATCCATCTGTTTGGCAGGAATTTCTCTTCATGATTTCTCTCGCTTCCATAGCCACCATAAGCCCAAGGCTAGATGTCTAAATAAATATCAAATTACATCTGAAGCAGAGCAGCACCCCAACATTCAAACATGAGGAGAAACCTAAGTGCCTCTCTCCCACCTGTGTCAAACAGCCAAGGCTGCTTAATCATTGCTGCACCAGCCAAGTCCTAAGGCAATCCACCTCCTGTTTCTAAGCCTCCAGATTCCTCGTTTGCAATCCATTCATAATTACCCATGCAAGGCCTGAGTTGATCCCAGCTGGGCTGCTCTGGGATGAGGCTCTGGAGGTTTCCTTCCGGGATGTGGCAGGGGTGGGGCTCAGGAGGTGTCCCTCTGGGATGTGGCAGTGGACAGCTGCGGTGCTGTACCATTGCCTTTCCCTTTCTTCTTAGTGAGACCACATAAATCTGATGTTTCAGAGAGGAGCTGAGGTTTGCTGGTGTCTCCTGCAGTGTGGGAGGTGATGAACAGGGCTCCAGAAGCCAACTCAAGCCAGGGCTGAGCCACCTGACGAGATGCTCAGGTGTTTGACTGGGTTTCAGCTGTAGGTCCATGATATGCAGTGGGTATGTAGGAGGCAGGAGAGAAGCCAGCTCACACAGCAGAATGGAAAACCAATCGCTTTTGCTCTTCTTTTCAACAGAGGGGCAAATCCCAACGTGTCTCTGCCACCCAAACTACTTAGACCAGTCCTGCCACACTGCTGGAAAGCTGGTTCAGCTCCTAACGATGCTTCCTTCTTCCTAAGGGCTCCATTGGGCATGTGACAGCCTGGAGGAGCACTCACAAGGAGTGGGTGTGAAACTGGCCCTGAAGGAATTGTCAGCTCCTGACAGAAGAGTTTCTGGCTGCTGTTGAGAGATGAAAAACGGTTGTCGGGTAGGAAGGATGGGTCTAAAGTCCTCCTGGCTCTGGCAGTGCAGAGCAGGAAAGGCAGGCCATTCCTTCATGTAGGCCCTTGCCATGGAAAGATCTCAATGTGGCTGGAGATCCCTGCTGGGAGCAGGCTGGCATTAGCAAGAGATACCTGAGGGCAAGGGCTCAGCCATGCCTGCCCTGTCACTGGCGTGGCTGGGAAAGGACATGAATCTGTGATTCTGTGATCTCTCCTCCAAGATCTTTTCTCCTCCAGGTTGTCAGAAGAGGTGTAAGCATGGGTGACTACACAAACAAACAAAGTTAGGAACCTTTCTTATGACAAATATCCAGGAGCACTCAGGTAGAAGTGCAACTTGGCTGCTCGAGAACATCACAAACAGCCTCACAGCTTGCTCAAAAGTCAAGCAAGGCTGCTGGCCCCTGCATGTAAGTGCTGCAAGGATGGCTCAGAATACAGCTTATGTGGGGAAGCATGGGTAATTTTAGCACCTATGTGTTCCTTCTTCCAGCCTCTCCTCCCTGGTGCTGCAGAACCAGGCTATCAGCTCACTGCTGACAGATGTGTACAATCTCAGCAGGCAGAGGTTGGACAAGGCTGTAATGTTCTGCCCTTAATGAGGTACTTTGATCTTACTCCTCCCTTTTTTTATTTGTTTTACAGCAATTTCCCTCACTTTCATCCTCAGCAGACAGCCCTCGAACTGCAGAGACCCTCCCTTCACAAATAAGTTTACGAGGAGTGAACCTGTGAAGTAGGCTGCATTTCAGGGAACTTACACCTGTGTGAGAAAATATCTTTGAAAAATTATCTATAATAATTCATAGGATACCTGGGAAGTCATTCAGGCATGAAAGTGATTTGAATAGTATTAAAACAATCCAACTAACTAGGGAAAACAATGTGAGTTTTTTCCCCCTGGTGTTTCTAGTTAACTGTAATATGTAATCATAATTCAATGAAGTCAACAGTTTGCAATTTCAGTGGTAGATTTACCATGCACTAAAGACAGAATATAGCCCACCACCTTCTCTATTTGTCATTGAAGATATTGATATTCAATACCAATATAATGAAGAAGCTGGCTGTCCTTTAGCAATTTCCATTAAAATGAATCTTTGTCATGGGAGCCATAGAAAAATCTCTGATACTGGATATTTATGTATCTTAATATCCCTTTTCTACACATACATCTCTATGGACTTATTTACACCTTTATGCTAAATAGATAATTTTAAGAGCAGGACTAAGACATCTTCTTGGATATCAGCAAGTCTCCAATAGGAGCATTTGCACTCGCCATATTGCTGGAACAGATTCTATAACTTCAGAAATTGTTAAAAAAAAAAAAAAAAGGGAAAATCTAAATAATTAATTAAATAAAAGCCAGATCCTGTGAAAAAGACCTCATCAGCTACTTAACAGTTCTAGCAGATGTAAAGGCATTGGGCAGTTGCCTATAGCAATTTCATACACGTAGAAGTTTGGGAAAATGGAAATGAGACAAAAATGCTAACTTATCGACTTATCAAGACGGGGAGGGGGGACTGTGACTCCGAGTATCACTTCTCTTCCCAGACATCTCAAAATCACGGGTGTGTAAAAGATGCAGCCTGGTACCCGTGTGCCTTCCTCTGAGCACTGGTGCTGCGTACAGGTGTCTGACACCAGCCCCAATAAACGCCCACTGATCTGTCAGCATGGGGCACACGTGCATGCCTGTTACATGACTCGGGGTTTGTTTTTTACTCAT
The DNA here is from genome assembly GCF_008360975.1 of Lichenostomus cassidix. Taxonomy (NCBI): domain Eukaryota; kingdom Metazoa; phylum Chordata; class Aves; order Passeriformes; family Meliphagidae; genus Lichenostomus; species Lichenostomus cassidix. The sequence continues at coordinate 21,499,714 of NC_139484.1, forward strand.
ACCTAACTGAGCAGCCACATGAGAGCCGTGGCCCGTGAGTCACTGTCAGACATCAGATATCACATGTGGGAGAATCGCAAAGTATGACAGATACTGTTGCCATTATGTAAACTTCCTGTCATCATCGCTCTTGGATGTTCATATTCATGAGTTACCCTCTGCATGCCTCGAGCTGGAGCTTTGCTTTCTATGTAGGCACAGGCAAACCCAGTTGTTCCTGATCGTGCCATGGAGCCTGATTTGTTCTCTTGTTTAGACCCTTAGTTCAGTTTTTTACCAGGCCAGCAACACACTGCACACTTTGCTCTATGTACCTTAAATTTCTGGTGCTAGGATTGTCAAAAGTCTCAATTATTAATTTGCACCTGCTAGCAGGGAGACTACATCTACAGACCACGTATTCAAACTTAAGATCAATTTGACAAATAAATAGTTGAAGGGAGGGGCTGTCCTTAGTTTCCTGGTATTTTTCTGACTTCATCATATTGTGTGATCTTTCCCCCCCAACCTGAATGAACAGATCCATAATGCCCCTTGGCACTATTATTTTCTCTCATTAATAAGGAGAGCATCTGTGTGTCTTGACTCAGAAGGTAGTCCGTAACCCATACAGCCTGGTAAACAACAACAACAACAACAACAAAAAGTGAGGAACCTGTGTTTATCTGAAAGGCTGCATTTTATAAGCAGCATACACTCAGAACCTGAAATGATTTATTGAGGCAGCTGATGTTTGAACTGTACCATGTGCTGAAGGCATCCAGGATGGGAAAAAAGTGCCCTGCTGGATGCCCATCCACCCTTAGCTGGTACATACCCAGCCTCTGGACAGCCACGTATTGCACGCCAACTTCAACATTCAGAGGAGGTAACTTGGAGTGAGTTTTGTAACCTGGCGGCTGATGGTTTTGCTGTGTTTTCAAAGGTTTTTGTATACCACAAAATTAAAGCGAAAGGTGTTATCCGATGCCTCAAAATGGCACAGAGAGTGGCAAAAGCACCTTTGTTCCCACAGACTGTCTGAACAATGTGTTAATCCTTACCTTGAGAGATCACCTCTAGAAAACAGAGGAGGGTTCCAACCTTTCTGTCAGTGTGAGCCAGTTTTTCTACTGTTACAGCCAAAAGAAGGTGCCAAGTGACGGCAAAGTAGGTGTAGATTTTTAATGAATAGGTTTGAGCAAACCTTGGCTTTGTGCAGAACCAGGGAGATGGGGAAAGAGCAGAGTCATTCAAGTGAAGGTGCAGGAAAAAGACAAATGGAAATGAAGTATTATTTTTGTTGTCAAGCACCTGCTAAAGGCTGGTGTCCCCACACAGCTCTACCTGATGGCGCAGAAGGTGACAGTGGGGTCTTGGTTCTGTGTCAGCAAGGCAGAGTTGCCTTGGAAAGCCCACCTTGGAAAGGCAGGGAAGCTGAGGTCTGCAAGGCTGAGGAGGATAAACTCTGCCCAGAGGGTTAGGTAGGTGGATGGATGGGTAGATGTCACCTTCACCCTTCTTCTACATCCAGGAATGCAACAGGCAGCTCCCACTCCTCTCATAAAAAATGGAAACCTGGGCTCCTGAAGTGTTCTCTCAGATTTATTCAGAAGTTCATCTCCCTGAGGAGGTTGTTGGAGGAGAATGGTCTTTTTTTTACATCTGAATGTTTTGCAACAGAAAAAAAATCTTTTCGAAATGTTTCAGTCCCATTTAAATATAAGTGTTAAAGAGTCTGCTGTTAATTATCCATCCAGGATGATGGCATCTGTTATTTCTTTTTAAATGCTCCATTTACTTTAACTTTATAATGAAGTGCGGTAAATCTATTTGCAGTGGTTGTTAACTCTTTGAATTAGTTTCAAATTTTGTTATTGTAAAGGGTTTTTTTGCCACACATTGTCCTCTTGAGGGGCTGAAGAAAAAGCTAATATTTACATTTGAGGGAGGTTTAATTCTGACCTGTTATGAAACCTCTCCTGCCTACTTCATAAAAAAATAAGAACTTTGGAAATTTTGAAGGAAACAAACTATGTCACTTCTCTCAACGTTTTTTTTTTTTTTTTTGAATTGCCAACATTTCATACAGATTTGCACTCCCAAATCTTTCTGCTGGAAGCTATTTACATCAGAAAGGAAGAATTGTGAAGCTGGGGGCTGAAAAACAGAATTTACACTTTTTTTCCACAGCATTTCACATATATTTAATGTTTCTTTTTTTTTTTCCTCAGGTCTTTGTAACACACTGTGTTCCAGATCTCAAGCTGGATAGATTAAGTGGCATGTACTCTATTTGACATGTCAAATTTCTGTTACTGCTGCCTGCAAACATGGGAGCAAATGTCACTTGTATTTTTTGAACATATGCAACAAATTTCAACCTAGAAGTCAGCTCATGGGTGTCTGGGTTTTTTCCTCTCTCTCTCTTTTTTCTTCCTCTTATAATGCCAAAAGGCCTGAGAGCCAATCTAAATGTAGCTGACATCAGCTCTGTGGTTCCTTACCCAGAACAGAGTAAGGGGAGACTTCAGTAAAAATGAGAATTTTCCCTCTAGGATGATTCTCCTGGGATCTGCAGCCCTGGAGAGCTAATAATCCTGGAGGGCTCAGTATTTTCTCAGTTTTGTTTGAAGCAGGCAGACAAAAATAGAAAATCTTGCCTTTTGTCCTAAGAGTGTGTGTTAGGTCGCAGCTCTGCAAACCAGGCAAGAGCTGGTGGGAGCAGCAGGGCTGTCTTTGCCCTCTCCTGCAGCCCTTCCTGCAGCTGCTTGTCCCCTGCTGTTGCTGATGTGGGGCCGTGCAGCGAGGAGTGGGGCTGGGAAGGGGTTAATCTGCAATGACTCCCTCTCTGGAGACAATCCAAGGCTGTGCCAAAGCTTGTGCTGGTGCCAGTTTGGGATGGATGAGCCCTGAGTAAGTATATGCCTTGGACACTTCTCTTGACCTAACTTTTCTTGTTCCCTTCTTGCAAGAGCTTATGCTTTATTTTCGTTTAACAGGATTGCTCTAAAAAAATATATCCTGGAGATGTGATTCCTACTGCAAAATCTTGCATTCCATTTAAAATGCTACCAAAATTTATTTCCTCCTCAAAGCCTGTTGTTATATGCAATCTACAATTAGTCAAGGAAATGGGTTATCCTTTCTAATTCCAAACCATTTTAAACATCCTTCTCATGTGTTTGGAAAAGGATATTACATAAAATATCAGTCTACTATAAAAGGCAATAATGCAGCAATACTTGTGACTGTGACGTACTGAGAACATTGCTATGATGGTCTGTTAGAAGTTCAAAACATACAAAAGTGAAAAGTTATTCTATACAGAAAGGGAACCAACCCCAAATGATATTTAAGTGATTTTTTTTCTTGTAAAAATATTTAAATTGACAGTAAACAATTCGGTAAAATATGAAAACCAACTGATATCTATTGCAAAACATGGCATTTTTGTAGTACTGTGTAAATTTGCCAAAATAGAGAGAGAAAATCAGTCCACACCAAAGATGATTTTGTATAAGTCAAAACAATACTTACGTGTAGTTTCAAAAATTCTTTGGAGGCTGCTTATTAACTGTGAAAAAGTCTTCTTTCTGGAAAGGCTTAGTAGACATGGAGATACTTGTGAATGTCTTCTCTCCTCCAAGTGCAAATCAAACTTATATTTATTGCAACTGTATGACCACTTCCTCTCATTTCCTCCAGGGCTGTGGAGCCCTATGAGATGTTCTCCCAGTTTTGCTGCTTAGCTTTCAGATCTTCTAGAGGACAGAGACTTCATTTTCCCCCTACATTACCAGCTTTTTCCTCCCCAGACTCCTCTCACCCAAAAACTGCAATGCCATGGAGATTATTTATTTAAATATTAGACCTAATCCTACTCAAAGTGGAATTAACTGCTGTGAATGCCCCTGATTAGCAGCCTGCTGTCTGTGCAAGAACGGGAAAATCTCTGATAATTAAAAAAAAAAAAAAAAAAATTCCAAAATTCTGTCTCTCATAGCTTAAAGTAATAGAATTTTTCTTTATCTTTTAACATTTTGAACTATCATTTAAAGCTTTCCCTCTTTAACCCTCTAGCCCTCTTACACCCCTGCCTAGACCAGAAAAGGAATTCCCCCCTTCAAAAACAAAAAAGAAAAGGAAAACAAAGCACTTTCTTTAGCAGGTATAAAAATTGTATTGCACATAATCTGAACCGCAGTTTTCATCTGAGGAACTCTTACCTCCTCAGACCCCCTGTGAGCTGCCTGCCTGTGCTCCTGTTACCCTTGGCTTTCTGCCCAAAGTTAAAGTACCTGTTTAGTATCTTTTTAATATTTCATGTGTCTCCCATCTGGTGGGCCATGTTCTAGTGTCACAGGAGATAGACTTCATGATCTGAAGTTAGGTGGCCATTTCTCACTACATAAGGGTATTATAAACCACTCTGATAATATACTGGAGGATTATTCATTAATACCTACCTGTTTTTTTTTTTTTTTCCAGGATCCTCTAAGATCTCTCCACTAAATGCTGCAACCCACATTTGGATTATTTTTCTTAACAATCATTATTCTATATTTATCCATACTGAAGTACATTTTTAGCCCATGTCTTTCATCAGTTCAAGGATCTGTGTCCCTTTAGACCTATTTCATTCTTCCCTGCCATTTGCCATATTTAGCTAACTGGCATTGCCATGTTACTACTTATCCTTTTGGGGATTATTATGCTACTGCTGAGGTTTTGCTGATGAACTATGGCATAAATTTCCTTGACCGTTAATTAATACCAAGCATTACATTTTACGGGCGGTTCAGGATGAAATAGGATTTCATCTTCCTACAAGACACATCAAGGATATATGGATTTTAGAAATTAGAGACAGGCATGCATGCGCTCCGCATAAAAAATATATTCCCAGGAACCAATTTCCTGGTGGCAAATTATTGGCTGAATATATCAGTACAGATGGCTGTCTAAAATGCAATAATGCTAGGCATGTGTCACCATGATGTGGGAACTCATTCAGAAATGGAATACTGCAGCATTGGAATAAATAGATATGTAGCTGAAATTACAGATTGTGGAATACAGGATGGGCTCAGGCTGCTGCTGCTGCTTGGTGCCGAGGCTCTAAGTTCCCTTCCTAGCAAGCATAGATCTCCACAGGCATTTTTCATGTACTTGGTGCAATTTCAGCTCTTAATTGTTTATTGCAGAATGGAAAAGAAGTTAAATTTAAAAAAAAAAAAAAGGGTCAGAGTTTGGCATAGCCACGAGCTGATGCTTGAGGTCCATCACCATCATTACAAGCAATAAGGGACCAAGCCAGATGGCTTGGTCTGCCTGAGGTCAGAAGCTAACTTAAGTGTTGTGGGTATTCCAGATTTTGAAGAAATTTCTCTCAGTAATTAGACTGAGACTTTTTGTTTTGCAAGTGTAATTCTTGCAAAGGCTAGATAGAAGTAAAAACACAAAACCACTGAAGATCTTTAAATGGAAGAGGAAAAGCAATTCATTTCTCAATCTCCATATGTTTATATTTTGAATATGGGTTGCAGTTTTATGTTGGTAGAGAAAAAGATCCAAAGTTTTCACTTTGTATTTTTGCTTCTTAGCACAGCATTTTAGGCATCTATAAATGCTGTGAACCCCTTAAACATAGAAATAACTCACGGTTCTGAAGCAAATGTTTAAAATCTTGAAAGGCCTGCTTCAAGGGCCACATGACAAATTTTGAGTTTACAAGAAGCCCTCTTGGATTTTCAGTAAAAATGAATAATGGAGCACTTAGAGCTTTTAGACTTAACTGCACTTCACGCTCTTCAGTGACACCACACAATTGTTCATTATTTGCTGTAAGAAATGTAATGATTTTTCTTTAATTCTTTGCTATTGAATTCTTGTACTCTTCCTGTTCTACAATAGAATTAAAAAGGGGAAGAGAGATGAGACCTTGACAGTTGTGGCATTCTGGTACATGCATAAAATTTCTTAACTTTTCACCCTTTCAAGATATGTAAAAATTTCCTTGTCTTTACCATATGTCCTAAAAACACTTGCCATGTACATTGCCACGGTGATGGTGTACATGGCAAAGGACTTAGTTTGTCCATGAAATAGGTATTAAGCCTAAAACCCCTGAAATTATGGGTTTGCTTAGATTAAAACTGAATAGTGATCAAAGAGCTAATCAATGGTGTTTCTTTGCATGGATGTATAAACCAAGGTGTCTTCCTCAAAGCTGTTTAAATTCAAAAGCTCCCTAAAGTACAAAGATCAGACTATTCTCTCTGTAGCAGACTAATTAGAAATGTTATTTGTAGGCCTGTCAATAGACACTGAAAATACAGATATTTGGCATTAAATTCAGCTTTCAGTGACAGATTCACGCAATTTGTGGGCATCCAAAGTGTTGCACTGAGAGCAGAATTTTGCTATCCAACTTTGCCTAGAATAAAACTTGCTCTTTGGATTAATATAATTTTTGAAAGAGCACAAAAGGATTGCAGTACATCGAAGATGTTTTAAATTTTGTTTTAACATTTAACCAAGCCAAGAGTCCTATCAGAAATGGAAATTTCTGTCTTTCTTCCATTCCTTAAGACCTGCAAAGGTTTGTTCTTGGAATGTAAAAGCATACAATGAAAACCTGAGCATACATTATATATTTGGAGAAATAGGAATTATAATTGCTTTTCTCACTCTCTCTAGTTGTATGGGCTTACTTGTACTTGCATCTGCTAAATATGGTTCATATATTTCACTCAGATTAGAAAGCAGTCTGACCTTCATAACCATGTGTACTTGTGCTCTGTCTAAGGAGAAATACATTTTAGAGGCAGAGTCTTCTATTCAGTTAGATAAAGACACTTCTTGTTGTAAGAAACATGCAATTTTGTTTTCACATGGAAGACTTTCTCATGAGAAAGGAAGGGAGATTAATCAGTTCAAGAAATCCACAGTTATTCGTTCATCTTAAAAATAGAAGTTATTCAGTCCAACAGGTTTTTTCCTTAATTTTTAAAATTAAAAGTACTTGTAAGTGTTGAACAATAGTAGAAGAAATACCACTCTCATTTCCTATGTAATCAAAAAGACGTTTTGTTTTATTCTATTTTCTAATTCAGTTTTTAACTGTAAGAGTGGGATTTATACTAAGTTGACAAAGGCCTTGATAAAATAGGAATGGGTCAAAGAACATTTACTACTACTACTAAATCACCACTATTACTACTTATCTAAATACATTCCTGATTTATAAGAGCTGCCCCCACAACAATTTCTTAGTTGGTCTCATAGTTGGATCAAATCTTACTATATGTTAACTGAGAGGTGGTTAAATCTCTTTGACGAGACATGGACACGTTAAAGGTTATTTTCTCACTTTTTGAGATGTCTCAAATGTCTCTCAAAAAATGTAGGGCTTTTAAAGGGAGCTTTGAAAGAGCTTACACTTTAAATGGTGGCTGAACTGAGAAACTGCTAAAAATAAACAAATGGAGGAAACCAGGGATCTGTGCTGGCGCGTGCGTTTTCCGCCCCAGCACGTGCTCGTGCCCACACAGCACAAACTGCCTGTGCATCCTCACCTGAGATAAACTTCCACTGCTTTCAAAGCTGCTCACACTGTGTTGATTCATCTGTGATGGTAGCTTGAAAAATCCTAATGATACCCTCGCTGTTCAACAGCACGAGCAAGGAAGGAATTTAAAGTTGCTGCATTCACTCTGAAGCAGACATCCTTTGCTTCCTTAATTCTAGAATCAAAAGTTTATCACTTGGATGTAACCCCATATTCCCATTAGAAGTGACCACTGCAAATTAGGAAGTGTGTGTTTCCATATAAAGGCAAATTTGTAGGAAGAAGGAAGCAGCCTGCCTGCATTATTTAAAGCTTGTCTGAGAGATCTGTAGATTTATTACAGAAAAAAGTACAAACTATGTGTCCCTCCATATTCCAAAGGGCTCCATTCTTTCTTCTTGGCTTTCACAGGCACTTTGCCTAAGTAGAGGACAGGGCTCTGAAGTATCTAGCGCAGCATGAAGGCTAATTAAATTGTTGCATGTTGACACGCTGCGGACTCCAGTCCAAAACCCTTCTGAAATGTTTACTACATTGCTGATTTATTTCCCGTGTGGGCACAGCTCTGTAACTGCCCTGCAAGCTCCCAGCTGCTCTGAGTGACTGCTGACCACATCTGTACTGCTTGTGGGACATTCTGCTGCATTCTACCCCACTGTTCCAGTGACTTACTGCATCTCAGGGCCCATCACATTCATCCTGAATTTTAACAAATTATTGCAGTCGTTCAGGTTGGTGAGTTTCCTAAAATTGTTCTCCTGGCATATTTTGGGAAAAAGAGAGAAATCCTTAGTCTGTATATTATTGGTGCCTCCTGAGCTCTTGACCTAGGAAGCAAAATATCTGAACAACTAACAACAAAAAGAATTTCCTTGCCTCAAAACATGTAATCTCAAAATGGTAATAATCAAAGAAGATAAACCTTTTTGTGCTCATTTGATAGTGATTGCATGTTTTATACCGTAGCCTACCCACAAGATTTTTATTTTCATAGGTGAAGACAGTGTGAACCTATCATGTCTCTCAGTAATTTTACAGTGATTCCCTCTGTAGGAATCTTAATGTCACACACCAGTGACTAGTCCAATCACTTATCTCCACTGATGTTCATAGGCATTCCATCAGAAGGTAAAATTGCTCTACAGTGCCTTTTTTTGACAAAACTTTGCAAAGCTTTCATCCTCAGGGAATCTTTTTCCGACTTTATTTTATGCTTTAAAGTGCAGGGATTGACACTTGTCATTTCAATGTAGCAGGTATAAGTGAAAAACTTTTAATCCATACCATAGTACAAACCTTCTCCTGAAAATGTTTTTTACACCAGTAGTGAGCTTTGCTTGGTTATCCAATGCAGGAAAAACTTTCTCAAATTTATGTACTTCTTGCCTTTTACTCTCTACACTTTCAAAAGAGGTGGAACACAGCTGGGTTAGGTCAGACTAGTTGGTCTCCAGTTTAGGCTCTGGTTTGGCCATGTGGTCTCAGGACTGCTTGGATCATGGCTCAGAGATGGTGTCTCACCGGCAGAAGAAGCCCAGGGGCTGGGTGTGCACATCCTGAGAGTCTGTCCCTCTGAAATCCAACAGGAGCTGCTCCCAGCTTGGCTTATGAGCAGATCACCTACATAACTCTGGGGAACATGAGGTTACCACAAAAATTTGGGGGGAATTGCATTAACTAGCAGAAGTCAGAAATCAATGATTGTGATTTCTCTTACTGGTCCCATTTAATGGAGAGGAAAAGAAGAAAATGGTTGAACAGACCTGACGTGAATTTCCAAAATAGCTCTTAGCCAATGGTGTATTGCTGTAGCAGCAAAACAATAGTCACAATGTTTTCCAGAATGCAAAAAAAAGAGCATTTCTTTCAGAAGACAGACATTACTGGTGCAAAACAGAAATCTGGATGACGTAAAATCCCACAAACTGAGGTGTATCTGACAGCACAAGACTTGTTGAGGCCCAATCTGATTCAGAAACTGTAATTTGCCAGTCGATACGCCCCAGGAAAATGAGTTGGTCATACACGCTAGTGCCCCAGCAGCGTTTTGGCTTGTGATTCCCTTCTGCCAGTGGGAGCTGCAGTGTGAAAGGAGGCATCTTCCCAGCACTGGAATGTGCTTCTGGCGCTGGTTCATGTTGTGATCGACCTGCACTGCCACCTCTGCCAGTGCACCAATGTGAGAATGGAGCCTGAAGTAAACTGAATGGGAAAACTGGCCAAACCTCCTCAGTGGAAAGAGCAAGGGAATAGATTTTTGGTTCAGAAAAGAGTAGAATAAAATATTTCAGTTTGTGGAGGCTAATAATGACCACAAAGCCCAACTGCTTGGTCACTTCAGGGCTGTCCATATTACATCAAATTTGGGGGTAGTTTGGGCTAGGGTGATCTAAACTTTCCACTGTATGAAGCAAGTAAGACAGTTGGCAAAAGCAGTGCGTGTGAAGTTCCCCCTCCAGGCTTCACTGAGGCTTTTATCAGAATGCTATATGCATGTCTAGCTTTAGTTACTGGATGGTATGCAGAGACAAGGCAGGTGTACGACATTTATTTTTAGATAGCTTCTGAGAAAAGAGGAGGAAAGCTGCATGCAGCAAAATTTTACTCTGCCAGCACAACATAAAAATAATTTGCTCTCTGTCTGCAAACAAATTTAAATCCTTATTTTGCCGTATTAAAAACAATGTAAAATGAACAGTTAGCATAAATAAGTCTCACTGCTCAGTGGACTCTCAGCTACATGTGATAAAGAACGTAGATGCCCATATGTTTAGATGCTGCAAATTGAATATTTAGCCAACTGGTCCCTGGAATAGAAGCAAAAATTTAAAGTTAAGTGCTTGGACCCTTTGAGCAGCACACAGCATTTTGAAAGGGCTTGTTGGAAAAAAAAATCCCCACAGCTAAGAGGACACCTGTCCACTTGACAACAGTAAGCAAAGAGCATGGCCTTAATTTTGTTCATCTCAAGAGACTTGGCACCCATGGAGGTGGCCCTGTCTCCCTGGGGTCTGAATCCAGGCTGGTCCCATGGGGAGGAGGGATGATGCAGACACCCAGCATCGCTGCCAGAGGTGCAGGGAGAGGAGAGAGTGCTGCTCTAGCTGTGAAGGAGTGACTCACAAGTTCATGTTGCAGCACAAGTGAAAGCAGAAATCTCCCCTGGGAAAAATGCACTTGATGCCTCTGGGAGCTGTGAGAGGCAGCAGGAGAAGCAAATCGGGTGCTTTGGATGTGTGACAATGGTGTGGGGCAGCCCTCCCAGGGATCCTGCACCTCCAGACTCTGTTCATCCCTCTGCTGCACTTTTACTGCCTTGGGGCTTCCTCAACTTCTCACTGCCTTGATGTATCCTCAGCTTCTCACAGCTTTTGGTGCTGTGGTGGAAATCCCAGAAGGATGAAGACATAGTGGAAATTTCTTAATTGCCTTTCTTCTGTGGTCACAGCTTGCTGAAATACTCCTCCAGCTTATGGGAGCAGTGGTAGTCAGATTTGGAAAGGAAATCTATGTGGTTTTGCAGAAATTTGCAGCTAATAAAATAATAATCAGGAAACTAAGAGAGAAAGATCACTGCAGATCTGACTATTTGATGACTAATGTGGTCAATATGGGGAGAGATGATTTGTGGATTAAGGTCAGTGGTAATCTCTGGTTAGGAAAACTGAAAAAAAAGCTAAATTGCTTGTATTTTCAGAATGAGAAAGAGGAAACGTTGATGGTGTCATTCAAGGGTCACAAAATATCCCTGTAATATAAAAGTATATTAATGAAATGCTGGCTATACTGCAACTGCCAGCTTCAGGTAATGTACTTATGGCTCCTAGAGAGGGGAGTGTAGAGTCCAGATCTTGACACAATTGTCATGAACCACAGAAAACAGATATTTAGCATGTATAAAACAGCAATGGCATCCAGATCTGTTCAACATCTTGACTCCAATAATTGTTCTCAACAACAATTTCTTCTCTTGCTGAATTAGCTGTTTCTAGCAAATATGAAGCAAATCGTGTTTGGAATAAAAATATCATTAAACAGTCAGTTCTGTGATTTTGAATATAACTCTTTCAGTGAAAAACTGGAATATTTTATGTTTACTGAAAGAAGGCCTTGGAACAGTATGATGTTTATGAAAAGCCAAACTGATCTCAAGAAATCCCCAAGATATGATCAATTTACATTGAGCTCCCAAGCCATATCAGGCATTGCAGCGCTTGCTTCCAACCAGAGATTATTCTAGAGAGCGTAGAGACTAGATTTTTGAAGTTTCTTAGATGTTTACTTCCCACTGATTTCATAAGAAACATCTGCAAGTCTTGATTTCAAAGGGAGATCATCACCTACCTGCTGCAGCCAGTGTGGTTCTAAATTCCCTGCACGTAAAAGCTGTGGCAGGATTGAGAAACAATCCTGAACTCCAACTGCTCTGCAAAATCCTTTTGAAACATTCATTTTAGGTCTTTTAATAAATAATTACAGAGAAGTAGCATGCCAGAACCTGATAACCTGCAGATGTGATGGTATCAGAAGCAACCTGCTGAGTCTCCAGGCTTTTCCACATATTTGAACAGCATATCCTCCCTGGTTCGGTATTTATTTCCCTGTAATTCATTTTTCTCAGACTGAGAAGGAGAAGGTTTCTTAACAGAAATTATTTGCTTAGAGTTGTGAACAAGTCTTGAGAATTTAATCTTGTTCCTGTAGCTTTTATGAAGGCACAATATCTCTTTTGGCAACTCATCTGTTAATAGTTACCAGATTATGCTGTAAAAAAATAAAATTAAAGGGCAACCTTATACATTTCCCCTTTTGATGAGGCAAATATTGCCAAACCTTGTTTCTGTTTCACCCTTCAGTTAGGCTAGTTTTTAGTACTAGGGAAGTTCAACTGATTGCAATCAAACATATATAAGCAATTTTCAACATGCATGCCTACACATCAGTTACTGTATATTCAAGATGTCGTAAGCCAAGATATGTTAGGGCAAGAAAGACATTTGCAGGATCCACAAAACTATTCCAGGCACTTGGTAAATAGATTTATACTCTCAGACAGAGAGGGGAATGATAAGCTACAGGCATTTTGAAGTCATTCTAGGGGGTCAACATCCTATTACTTCCATGCGTGTATGAAACAGACTGGCACATCAAAGAAAAATGTAATACTAGAGCTTTTCTTTTTAATTAAATACAGAAAAATAGTTACATGAGCCTCTGCAGGGATCTTTTTTCTTTTTTTTTTTTTTGGTAAAATATTGAGAAATCAGTTTGTTTAAACGTTAAGCTGTTCATAGGAAAGTAAGACCCTGGAGGTTAGAGAAAGTGTTGTCACTCAAATCTGTTCTCCCAAAGAGCAATTACTGTAGTCATTAATGTGCCTTGTTCCAAAATCTAGTCTGACATTAAATACTGCTTGAAATGTTCAGAAGACAGTTAAAAGGTAGGAATGGATCATTTTCTCATGCAACATGTGCTGAAAAGCTTCCCCGTGCATTCAATCATCTGGCTTCACAAATCCTAGTGGTACCCTTCTGAAGCTGTTATGGAACATATTGGTTGCATATTTCATTTGTTTCTGGCAAGAATAATTAGATGAATGTTTAATTAGAAGTGATTTTCTTTCATGAATCATGGCCAGCTGACTGAAGGGTTGATGACAGTCCATATTAACCAATAATACATACATCAGAATAACTCTGACTTGCTAGTATAACAAAATTATAGGTAGTTTAGAAATGCCCCAGCAGAAGGATAAATCCCCAGTCAGTATAAATCAAAGATTCACTGACGTTGACAGGACTATTTTATTAGAAACCTCCTAAGAATCTGGGAAAATGTACTGCAATATTATTCAGAAAGATTCCTGCTTTGCTGTGCTCAGTGCCTTGGATTCAAACCTGTGTGAGACAAAATACATCATTCCCCCTTACGCCTCTCCCTGCACCCAGTTTTGTCTGCTCATGCCCATTCCTTCAGTCCTGTTCATCTCCCCCATCTTGGGATGCATGTCCTCCCTCCACCTGCAGCCCTCACACCCAGAGAAAACACCAGCTCCTTTTCCCCCAAGGTGAACATGGACAAACTCACCCTCACCACTCCAGCCATGCTCTCACTGTGCAATGGCATCGTGAGGCTGGCGGGATGCTGGGCAGTCATGCATGAAAGGAGGCAGAAGATCTTCAGGAGAGGAACCCTAAAGCTGCCTGGGGTGAGAGCATGCAGGATCTGCAGACAGCTGGACCTCTGTGGTCCTTCTGCAGGGTTGCTCCTGCAGTTTTCCCCACACTTTTGTATGGAAAATAGCCGACGTCTTGTCAAAACTGGATTTGATGGCTTTTGATGCATTTCTGTGACAACTCAGGGATCTTTCATAACCTGTTCTTTATATAAATACTAAGTAAAACATGTCTATTTTTTCAGTACGTTGGAAACTTCATCTTCTTTTGTGAAGAAAATTCGCTTGTTTTACATCCCACACTTCTCCCAGTTTTTCTAATTAACCTTACTAGTTATAGTTAGTAGGACCATATGAACACATTCATTCCCAATCGTTACCAATTACTTTGGACCACAAAACATTTGCTTGCTCTGGGGTACCAGCAAGGAAATGGTAATTAACTGAGATAGTTGCTGCTTTCCCTTGAAGGCTAAAGAATAGGATTATGCCCTCTTGATAAACTAATAGGCTTAAATCAATTCAATGTTGTTAATAGGAACCCTTGATAACAGGAAGACACCTCAAAGCCTTCACTGTGAACTTTTTCCATTACTTCAAAACTGTGGACAATGAAGATAAATGCAATTTCAATTCAGCAGTTGTAATAGAAAGGGTAGAGGATGAAGTGTGCCTAGAATCAACGACTAAATTGAATGATCATATTCTAATTAATGATTGTTATAACTCTTCTGACATCTGCAGAGCCCTTTGCAAACTTCAGCTTCCCTGTGATTGGGCAAGTGGTATCACCCTCATTTTACAGGCCTTGAAGAGAACCCATTCTAAACTTAAACCTACTCTTTGCCTCAGAGTCTCTTTGCCTTTTTCCATCTGACTGGTTTAGTATCAGATCTAATGAAAGCAGGAATGGTGGTGAAGGCAAGGCACTGCTCTCCTTTGCACCACTTTTTAAAGGAATGAAGCCATGGTTTGTGATGCAGCTTCATGAGCTTTTGTAGGCTTGAGGCAGTGACATGTTTGGCTCAATAAATCAGTTGTCAAAGATACATCTTGACCAACAATTTGGTGCTTGCAGGATTTACATGGATTTTGAATCCTTGTGTCAAAAAAACCCCAAATGTTTTTTCCAGTATTCATCTGGAATTCAACACTTTCTCTGGGAGTGTCTCAGATGTTGAAGGGATGGGCACCTCACAAAGAAAACAGCTGTAGCTGTGGTGTTTTGAATTGCTGCTGCTGCCCTTTCTATCCTGTTTAAAGAGTCACCCTGCTGATGAGTCCTGTGGGTTCAGCATCGCTCAACAGGAGGCTGTGCTTCCCTCTGTCTCCAACAGTCAGGACTACAGGAGATGTTGGGTGACTCACTGGCACATCCTTTCCTGTAAACTAGGATTTCCAGTGTAATCCAGCTGGATAGCATAAAGCCAGACAGGAATTGATACTACATGACTAAGGCATTAGTGGTGCCTAAGACTTGAGATCTAATGCATGATTTTAAAGTTGTGTATTGTCTTTCAAACAATTTAAAATGAAGAAAGAAGTACTTATGTGTACCAGAATCCATATGTCCACTGGTCTGTGGGTTTCAGGTGAAGAGAAGTGACTCCCTAAAGCTGCACCTGAGGTGACTGAGACCTTGGTTGACAGTGGCCCGTCCTTCACATCTTAGTTTCTTTTCTGTCACTACCCAAGTGACACCTGTTTTGGATCCTACTCAGACCTTCTCAAGGATCCAAGCACTTAGCCTGAGACTACATTTTACTTAGTCCTTTCTTTTCATTTTTGTTTTTTAACTGTTAACCTCTTACGGGACCTCCTGTACAAGCTCCTGTAGGAACCTGAATCTGAACTCACACCTCTAGCTTGGAATGAGTAGCCTGATATTAAAAAATAGTCTGTCCCTCTTACTCTGCAATGCTATATAGAATCGCTATTTTTTTTTAAAATGTCTGTTTATTACCGTGTCTACTTTTACAGAAGCACATTTCCTCTCCTTCCTATTATTTGTCTACTGGCTGTTTGGGTTTCAGTCTTTCTAACTGTTGGCCAGATAATGTCTGCTTGTACAAAATCCTTTTTATTCAGTACCCAATTCCAGTGGAATCAGAAAATTTCCCAGTAATGCTAAATACAGTCCCTGGTTCCTTGCATGTGAAATTGAACCAGGAACAGTTTGCTACTCCACAGAAGTTTTAATTAATAAATAATCTGAAAAACTCAAAGTTAGTGGGATAATGCTAAATAAGTAACACTGAAATGATTAAAACCTTAATACACCAGTCTGAAGGCTGAAACAAAGCCAGGGAGAAGAGTGTTGTGACAAGGCTACAGTGTGGAGCAGAAGGGCAGCTGGGAGGAATACAAGCCTTCATGAAATATTTTTGGAAGGGTATCTCATCCTGTTCATTGACAAAACTGTTGCCACGTGAAAATGAGCAGGGACTATATTTTTACTAGGTCTTGCTTCTTGTCAGCTGCAAGAGAGGTGATGTAGGGAAGCTCCATACAGTGATTTACTGCTTCTGCTTAATTTTGTTTTTTGTAGATGGTGGGAAGGGAGGAGGGAGGGCTGAAATGGAGGGCAGTGATCTAAAATACAAACAACCAGCACAATTACAGAGCTTTATAAGGTTAACCTAGCTCTGCCTTCAGACAGAAGGGAGGCAAAAGTACTTTATTGCCTTAGATTGCCTCTGTCTACAAATCTTAAGCACATTTAACTCCACCCTGTCTTCTAGGCAATAAGTAACTGTATTAAGTACATACGTTGAAAGCTTAGGTTAAGGTAGGCCGAGAAACCACCCACTGGTTAATTGCTCCTGTGCGATATTAGGAAGAGGATTTGCTCCTGGAAAACCTTAAGGTCTTGTTTTTCAGGGATTTGGGGTGGAGTGGTTTTTGTTTTGTTTTGTTTTTGCAGTAAGTACTTTTTGCACACTCTACCCTGACAAGAAGCATGTCTCAATAGTGAGGTTAAACAGGTACAGCTGCCACGCCAACAAAGCTGCTGGTGCTTCTTCAACAAAGCTGCTGTTGAAATAGTGTTTTAAGTTCCCTGAAAGAAGATACTTTAGCTTACCATGTCCAAGTAAATTAATATTTTTATGGCCAACTTTCCCCCATGCCAGTAGAAATACAAATATATATAAATAAAGCTGGCTTGAGTCAAAAGGCATGGTTGCTAGGTAGCCACTGTCATGATAGTGAAAGTACCAGGGAAGCACAGACAGGTGACTCCCTTGTAATTGCAGAGATCCATTTTTCATTCTCCTTGAAAATAAGTCTTTATTTTATTTTATTTTCTTCTGTACAGATGACAAGATCACCAGCTCAGCAGGAAAATGTCTGCAGAAAAACACAAGCATGAGGCTTTACTGTGTCTCCCCGTGGAGATACAAGGATTTTTCAGATGAATCCTAGAAGTGGGTGGGGAAAGGGGTGAAGGAGCCCATGCACTTTAATTATGGGAGAATGGTTAGATGTGATAAAACAGGTGGCAAACAAGCTCCGTTTCTAACTTCCAGTGCTTCATGATTGCCAGTACTAACTGATAGAGCAAGGATAAAATGTCACCAGAGCATAAATCTGATTGCTCTTGTTTCAAGAGCTATGGAAGCAGCTGTGCAGTGTGGCCCTCATGTAAATCCTGGTTTTTGAGGTTCTCCTTTGCTCCTCTGGGCAGCGACAGTGTTAAAAGAGAGTGGAGTACCTGGCTGCAAGAAGAAATGCTGCTAATCAAGTCACACCTTAACTTAAACCCTTTCTGGGATCTTTGGGTTACAGCTAAACCACAGGTTGGCTAGAAATTAATTCTCTTTTTAAAAATCACATTAAGCCCATGGGGTTGGGAATATGTGAAATCACTGCAAGCTATTTACTTTGATCCTCCTAAAGTCCTTCTTGGGGCAGGGGGTAAGGGGATAGGTGTGCTGGGGCTCTGTCAGGCCACAGAACTCATCCTCTGGCCAGGGAGATAACTTTGCTCATTGCACTAAAAGGGGAATGAGATACAGGGAAGATTAATTGGTTTGTTGATAGATGGACAGAAAGTTTGCAACTATATGAGGAACTGGAACCAACCCCCGATGGATCTTGTAGCGCAAGCAATTATTCCTGTTTATTTACAGTTTGTGTGCAAGTCACATTTTATGATATGGTCTTAAGAGACGGCTGCTTTTTTAAACATTTACCAACTGAAACAATAAACCAGAATTGCTCTGGTAAGGAACTCCTTACTTTGCAAGTCAGTTAAAAAAAAATCCTACCCTATCTTCTGGGGTGTGAAATGTTCAGTAAGATTTCACCCACAGTAAAGATGAAAACAGTGTATAAACAACAAGTGCAAGGAGTCAGGGATCCCTTTGCAGAATATGTGCAGAGTCACACTGTAAATGTTATTATGTATCCAAGGACAAGTTGTTGATGGATAGGATGGAACTATCAAATATTTTTTCTCCGCAATTGATGACTTAATACAAGCAAGACTGTTTTAATATATACAAGGTAATTTCTTGGGCTCCAAAGTTTGTTGGGGGAAAAGAAAATTCATATTTTAAGCAGCAGAAGTTGTACATTGTAGGTTTTGGGCCCTGTGGAACTCTGGATGAGCAGCTGGAGAAACTGAAACTTGTTATTCATCACCTTCCAAGCTTCAGGAGATTATATGGCAAAGACTAGAGGTTTTGCAGGAGGTACACTTCAATCTTGGGATTCAGCTGGGCTTTCAAAGCTTTCCCCTGTAGCATTGTTTTGTTGGATTTTTTATGTTATCCTAGCACTGAGCCTCCATCCTACCTGAAAAGACAGCTCTTGGGTCAGAGAAGCTGTTGTGTCCACTCAGCCCGTGCTTTTCTGAAAAGACAGAAAACAAGCCTGGTAATTACATCTGAGTCAACAGTAAGACCCCAAAGCTCTAACCCATCCAGTCCTAAAGGTTTAGCTGGATTTTCTTGAGAGCAAATGAGTTTCAGTAAGGTTCTTGCAGGCTCTTCAGGAAGCAGTGTCTCCAGGCCACCAGTGTAGCAGCTGAGTGCAACATCTGGAGGAGACAAAAGGCAGAAGTGCCACATTTTCATTTTGGGCACATCCAGAAAAATCTTGAGGACTTCCACAACTTCTCTGGGTGGCAATAACTGTATCTTGTCCACCTACCGTGATGCTCTAACCATGTTATGATTGAACTGTGTTTTTCTTGCTGTAGAGGAGAGGAGACGAGAAGCAAGATAAGAAAATGTGTTCTCATGGATGGTAGAATGGCTGTTCAAGATGCCCAGAGGGATACACACATCTATGGGGAAGGCTTGGCTGCAGATGCCTACAAAGCTAGTTGAAACAGATGAATGTCAGGCTTTAAGCTGACACAGTGTGTACACTGACAGTGGGACATTTACTCAATAAACACTTGGGAACAGCTGGAAAGACCTGCCCGGCATTTCAGGGGGGCTATAATTTCTCCTCTGCTTGTAAATCTCTCTGTTTGGCTGGCATGTAGGGAGTTAATGAAGTTATTGCTCAGTTAGCTTAGTGGCTTTATCAGCTTAGTGTCAATCTTCAGTTGAGACAATGGTTAACCACTTATCTCACTAGAAGTGTGAGGTGTGGCCTCACGGGCAGTTATTTTCACAGGAAATAGTATCCAGAGCAAATACATGGATTATGCAGCTCCAGCAGATGATTCAGCAAACACAGATAAGCCTCTTGCTCTGGTGAAGGCATGATGGAGAGGAGAGCTCACAGTTCTCCCTGGTGTGTGCTGGTCAAACCTATGACTTAATGAGAAGGCAACCCCAGTTTATCAGTGCCGTTGATCTCTAGCACAGCATTAAAGCAGTAATTCAGAGAATACTCAGTTTTCAAAGCACTGTAACACACTCATAAAATAATGCTCACAACATGACTAAGAGCTAAATAAGCCCTATCTGTGTTTTATGGCTGGTGAAAATAAGCAGAAGAGGAGGAGAAACATGCAGCTGAACACTTGGGACCAGGAAAGAGGAGATCTCCAGTCCCACCCAGCTCAGTGCTCACCATCTTCAGAATGACCTGCCAGCATGGTACTGCCCTCTGCCCTTTGCCTTTTGCTTGTGGGCCTCAGATAAAAGAAATAAATAAGATGAAAATGGCCTCAACAGTGTCACTGACACTTTGGTATGAGTCTTACTGTGGGTGCCAGGCACCCTCCCTTCCTCTGTGAGCAAAGGTCACTGTCCTCATCCCAGGGCTTGTTCCTAATGCCATGGTACCCCCAAGTCCTGATGGTGCCGTGGGTGGAAATTCACGCTCCTGGTGCTGCAAAAGCTGACTGGAATGTGTATCTGTGGGACCACAGCTTTTTCCTTCATCCTGACGCTCCCAGCAGATTAATCTCATTTCCAGAGCTCTGTGAAGTATAATATCAGCATCTGAGGAAAAGGCAAGCAGATGCTTTGCAACTCTTCCCACAGGTAGGAAAAGACGTGATTTCCTATGGGATCACCTCCTGCACAGCAGTGCTGAGCACTTCCAGAAGGAGATGCCCCAGCTGCAGAGGAACAGCCATGGGCTGCTCTTGCCAGAGCTGCTGGTTGTCTCACGTTGCCCTCCGGGGGAAGCGATTGATTACCCCCTGACATCTGGGAAACTCTCTCCACCCAAACGCGCACTTTGAAGGAAGTATCTTTCTGATCAAACCGTGCCTCCTCAGATTACTGTCAATCAGAGTGAGCTTTCTCTGAATGAGCCTGATGCTGCCTGACAGAGAGCAATCACATTTCTCCCAAACTGCTTGGACAAAGTGGAAAAGCATTGCAGGATTTGACAGCAGCCTCGGCGACAAACAGCTCGTTTTATAGGGGCTTGTTAACCATGATAAATCTTTGCTGAGTGGATGCACAGGTGACCAGATGCTTTGTCAGGCTCCCAGTGGAGTAATTTCAGCTGAAGTATGGAGATTTCTACTTAAGAAACAATATATATTATAGATATTTTGCATGTTTGATTGTCAGGAAAAATTATAAAATGTAATAGCAACATTTGTCTGGGCTTGCTAGTAAATAAAGTGGGATAAATTCTGTGAACCTAAATTCATAGGAAAGATTCTAGGAAAAAACTGCTGCTAGTTAAGATGAAAAATCAGTCCTCAGTCACCAAGATGTTCGTGATTACTAAGGCTAAAATCTGAAATCAATGTAGTCAGTTTTAGGAGTGCCTCTCTAGCTAGAGATATTTATTTCCTATTTACCTGCTTCCATCACAGCCTTTCACAACACTGGGAAAAGCACTACCACGGCAAAACTTTCCAAAATAGGAATTCTGTGAAATCTGGGGATGGAACTTTCTCAGCAGGAAGATGCAAAACATGAAACTCACCTCACAGCAGGTAATAGTGATTGTTAATCTCACCATGCTTCGAATTAATAAACATCTTCTTGCTGGGTTTTAGCTTTTAATAGAAATAGCTGTTCACAGGCACAAATAAGAATGACAAAAGACAGCTAGTAATTATTACCAACACAAGAAATGTTTGCATTTAGCTAGAGAGAAAGGAAAAGATTCTCATTGATACTTGCATGTAATTCTGGCAATTAGACATCATGTCACTAATTACCTACCTTTATAGGATTTTAGAATAATTTTCTAATCTCTCCCCATCCCACATCTTAATTAGCTCCTACTTCCCTGTCATTGACTCCCAACTGTAAGAATCAGCTTATGCAAGGAAAGCCAAATTTCAGACTGCTTCCCCTAGCAGCTTGTCATAAAGGCTTGTATTAATGTCACATTTTGCTGTATCTATCACCATTATGCAGATGTTAGCCATCAGGTGCTGGCCAGCTCTCCACACTGCCAAGTGCCCTGCCACTAGTTCTAGGCAGCATTTATAGACTACATTTTCCTCTGCCTTCACAGCATGATGAAGGATTATGAGTGCAGACTTTCAAAATGAAATCCTTCCAACAGGAAACTTCTTGATAGACAGCCCTGGGTAAAAAAATAATGAAATTTGGGATTTTCAAACCTTGCACAAATGGTGAACAGGGATGGTCATAATCCTGCAGTAATAAAGTTTGTTGATTTTTTTGTAGAAAACATGCATGCCTCACTTTTAAATGAGGCAGCCAGCAATGACTGGGGGTCAGAGAGTTTGTGGGGATGCCTGCCAAAAACTTTTTTTTTTAACCATCGATGTATCACTTTGAAATAAATGTTAGTTAAAAAAAGTCACAGGTTTTGGAAATGAGTTGCTGGGATTTGCTTAAACTACAATAAAAAGGGAAAAAAAAAGGTCTCAGCAGAATTGCCTGCCCCCAGAATACAAATTTAGCATTATTATGAGTGAACTGTGAAGGTCATGGGTGCAAGACAGAGCACTGAGCAAGTGGAGTGGGCGAGTTGTACCTCCCAGTAATAAGGAAGCCCAAGTCAGACAGTCAGTGATTATGAAAGTGTTTCATACACTCTAGAAACCGAACACATAATAAACCAAATGTGCAAGAACGACTTCTGTACTTTCAGAATTAGTTGTATACTCTTAGATGTGAATGTGAAAATGAGTCATCATACTTGAACATCTTTCCCCCTCTTAAAGCAATTTACATACATTGATAAAAGATGCCTATTTTTAATAGCAGAAACCCATATAAGTTCTTTTTGTATAGGTGGCAATTCCACTGTGTGAGCTGATGGTGCAGGTGGCAGTGCTAGAGCCCTCCAAGGGTGGTTGTGGCCTCTGGGAGCTTCTCCCTGACTTCTCCAAGCTCCAAGGCTCTTCCTTGCAGCATCTCCCTACTGTAGCAGTGTGGGGATGGTGTTTGCTCTTGGATGTGTCAGAGCTGGCATAGCTGCCTGCTGTGGGATTTAGTGACACAGGTCTCTTTGCAAAGGTGCTCAATGGTAGCTCGGCTAAGCAATCCTGGCTTGCCTCCATGGTGCCTTTGGCAGGATGGAAGTGCCTTACCTGGGAATGCTGAATGGTGCACAGGTCAAATGGTGATGTGCTTCCTGGAGTCAGCTGTCATTACAGGCCCCTTTTTTTACCTTGAAACTCTGTAGGGAGACAGATGGAGGTTGCCTGGGAGGTTCTGTCACATTCTGGACAATGTGCACATGCATAGAAAAGCCAGCTCCCAGCCACACTTAGATTCCCATGATTCCCAAGTAGGGCAAGCAAGTCCACTCTGCTGTACCAGCATCCCAGACAGACCTCTCAGGAGAAGGTGTGTGGGACATCCTCCCATGGCACTGGAACAGGTTGCCCAGAGAAGTTGTGGATGTCTTATCCCTGGAAGTGTTCAAGGTCAGATTGGATGGAGCCCCAAGTAACTTGGTCTAGTGGGCAGCAATCCTACCCCTGCTGGGGGTTTGGAACCAGGTAATCTTTAAGGTCCCTTACAACCCAAACCACTCTGGGATTAAATTAACTTGTGCTTGTGGGGCTCAGGCACACGTGAGAAGCTGGATTTCCACAAGTGCTCAGCACTGAGAGCCAGGGCCAGATATTCAAACAAGTTCAGTTGCTTGCAAATTTTCTTTTGCAACTAAAGAAAAAAAAAGAGAAGAGTCTGACTAAGACCACAATGGGAACTACATGTCGAGGGCTTTACAGAGAATTGCCCACTTAGTGCCTCAGCAAGAGGTGGGCTCATCTGAAAATTCAGCTCCAGATGTGGGGCTGAATACTTGAAAATTTAACCCGGATCTCCTTTGAAAATCTGGTTCTGTGTGAGAACATCTGTCACTGAAATGGTAATCAGACTATTATCCATGTACAATTTTACCATTTACATATTTTAATGACTCTTGACTCTTTAAAGCAACTTTGAGAACTGATTTTCTTCAAGTGCAATGGATTCATTTTCAAAGGCAAACCCATCTCATGTAAAATCTGTCCTGTGGACCACTGCAAACCAACCAGGTGCTGTTACCTGGGGCCCCCTCTTCTCCTGTGGGTGGGAATCATGGAAGTGGGAGGGATGTCTCTGGCTGTGCCCAGCAAGGAAGCCCCTGGGCTCCTGAGCTCCCAGCCAGCTGACTCACCCACCCTCTGGGGACCAGGGGCAGGGTTGCTGCCAGAGCCTGCAGGGGTCATCCCTGAATACTCCAGGCTCCTCGTGGGAAGGTGCTGATGCTTGCTGGTGCCAGGAAGGAGGCTATCTACCATTCCTGTGACTGCAGAGGGTGTGGAGGAGATTAGCCTCACTTACTCTTCAGGTTTTTGTGAATCCCTTCCCACGTGCATCATCTGGCAGAATATCAGGCAACAAAGAGCATAAACTAATTCCTGGAAACTCCTCCCCGTGCATTTCTCTGAATGGGGTTTATATGGCCAGGGGCAGGCTGAGCCTTGTTCTGGTAATAAAGGAGGGAAGCCACCATGGTGCCTTCCTGAGACACTGACTGCAAGCAACAGGCAGGATTGTCTCTGTTCTTATATTCTGCAAACTGCTGACAAACACAAAGGCATTTTGCTGTGTGAGAAGGATTTACATGCACATTTATTTGTATAGCTGACATCTCCTTTGTTTGCACAAAACAAAATTTGCATATTCAAGTCCCTCATTAAATGAACACCTTTATCCAAAACTGGCATGCAAATTGTAGCATAGCAGGGGTTGGGGATATACAACATGGCTTTTATTATTGGACAGATCGGACATGGGGATGCCCAGATCTCAGAGGCCAGCTTGTGCTTGCTGAGCTGACAGTTCAGAAAGAGAGTGTTTTTATTTATGAACTGTAAAGAGTGTTATACTTGGACGTAAATGAAATATAAAGTTTAGGCAGTCTAATGTCATTTTTACAGTCACTTTTAACCACACTTTAGATGAAATAATAGGCCTTGCCATGCTTAGCTATAAAATAAAAACAAAATGGGAACATATGCCAATTGTATAAGCTTCCTATTACCCTACTTAGTCACTGTATTAATACTCCTTTAAGCATGCCATTTCATTCATTTTATTACTTCTTTCGCAGTTTATGGTCAAATAAACACCAAAATCCACATAAACTTTAGTTTGTCTCATGTATTTACATACATTTACCTGCAGCTGACCCTGACCTGCTGTTCAGGTGCACAAATCTTCATCTCTGCACTTGTATGAAGCTTTATTGCCTCCAGTGGTGGGCTGTACCAACACATCAGCATCTCCTCATGCAAATCCACATCTTTCCAGTTTAGAGACAAGGATGCTTTGTGGGGCAGTGGGACTTTGCACAAGTCCAGGTAGATAATATTCATTCTTCACTCATCCCCCAGTGCTGTAGCCCCATCATAGAAAGCCACCAAATCTGCCAGGGATGATCTGCCTTTGGTGAAGCCATGTTTACCATCACTAATCACCTACTTATTTTCCACTTTTCATGATCCTGCCAGGCACAGAGGAGAGACTGACCAGCCTGAAGTCCTCCAGCTCTTCCTTTTATCCCTTTTTAAAAATGGGGGGTTACAATTCCCCTTTTTCAGTCAGTGGGAACTTCTCTGGACTCCCACAACTTCTCAGCCGTGATGAACAGCAGCTTTGCCATCTGCACCTCAGGTGGTGTGGCTGGACCACTTGCTGGTAGAGACTGAGGCAGGAGCATTATTGAGTACATCAGTCTTCTCCACGTCCTGAGCGCCCAGGTCACCCATTTCCTTAAAGAGAAGGCCCACATTTTCCTCATCTTCCTTTTGTCACCAGTGTCCCTTAGGAACCTGGGATGGTTCCTAAGGCAGATGGTAAAAGCACCTGACATCAACATTATGTTACACCTCCACCACTTTAGCCTAAAGCATGTGTTTACCCCTGTGCACCACAACTTACTTAAAACTGACTTCAGAACATGCTAGAATTTACAATAAACAGGTTTATCAGTGTGCTTATCAAGCTTCCTGCTGAAGATAAAAAAAATATTTTAAAAATCATTTTACTTGTGTGGTACAATGGAAGACAAAAGAAGATGATAACTGAAACACAGCTCTGTATATGGAGTAAAAAAGCAAAAGGCACTTATGGACAGTCTTCAAAATGTATTAATAGTGAGCATCTCATTAATTTCAAGTTATCACAGGTCCAAATATTTTAAAGCTAACATTCAGATTTGTATGGAAGCACTATTACTATCCAATGACATCTATTATTAGCAAACAAGCCAGCCCTGATATTAGATCCAGAATCAGTGCATGGCTACTTTAGAAACAAAAGCCTGCCAGGTATACTGCCTGCAAAAATAAGGACCTGTGCCTTTTTTCCTCTGAGGGAGGGAGCCCTGGCACTGACATTTTGTTTTGGTGTGACACAACCTACTGCTCTGCTTGCTGCTTCCACTTGAGCAGTGTTCACCGTGTGGTTTGAATAATGCAACTCACTCAGTTATGCTGACAGCATGTCAGAGAATATTGGAAAAACTGATGCCTTTTGATAACATTTTATAGAGAGGCCTGGCCAACACAGACACTGAGGATGAAGCAATATTTTGAAGTTAATGAGACAGCACAAGAGAAAAGAGTTACAGTTCAATTGCATTTTACAGGAAGGAAACACACCGTTTGCTGGGTGGTTTGAAGGCTCCCCAGAGCCCAGCTAATACAAGATTTGCACAAATTATAACATTTCTATAAACTTCAACCTCTAGTTACTGATGAGGATTTCAGACTCCAGAAAAGAAATCAGCACAAAGCTGAAGCCATTAAGAAAGATGACAGCATGCCACTGGTTTTAAAGTAATGCAGGTTAGCTTAGAGATTCTGGGCTGAAAACCTGGTGGAAGTAAACATGTGAGGCAGGACTTGGATTGAACTGAAACCTTGGAAATTCTGTACATGTGGATGCAGCTGTAACAGATGCAATAGAATCAGGGAGAAGAATGAGGCATAAAAATTATGTGACCAGCAAGTGTTAGAGGAAAGCTGGGAGACATATATTAAGCAAAAGAAAAATGTCCATACTTTTTCTGGATGCAAATTTAGAGACAATTAAGATAGAAGGTGAAGTAGCAAAAACTAAGAAACTGCTTTTTGAAGAAGAGAATGAGCCAAAGACATGAGTATACTCAAGAGGATGAGAACAGAAAGGGAAGATAGAGCTGATACTTTAGTTGGCTGAAAACTTTTCAGTCAGCCATTTCTGAAAAAAAAAAAGGAAAAAAGTATTTTTCTAATTATGTTATATATTACCCCATGTACATTTTCCTAGAAAAGCTTTTTTAATAACACTTCCTTAATTAAGAACATGCTCTGTCTTCTCCCAGCCAAAATGAAAAACATTTTTTAGAAGCTAATTATTCCTTTGAGGTGGAGTGAAAAGGAATGAGGAAAGCCTGTGAGGAGCATGGCACAATAGAAAATACCTTTGCTGAAGTTTTTTCTTACGTTGTTGATTGTCCCTGGCAAAAAACTGAAAACCAAACCAAACTAGACTAAAACAAAACAAAAACCAAACAAACCAAAGCCAAAAATCCCCATGAAAGCAGAAACTATTTTGCAATTTTTAGCTGTTCTGGGGCTTTAGAAAATATGTTAAGCAAGATAATTATTGCAGCTCTTCAAAGACAGCATTTTTTATCAGTCAGTCACACAGGTGAAGGCAGACATGCTTCCAGAGTAACATGTTTTCAGTGTTATACACATGTGCCTTTGCATACAACACCCAGTGTGGGTATGAAGGCCTTTTATACCCATTTTTCATAGGTCTAAGTACATGGGCTAGAGGAAAAAACCAGGAGGGTCAGATTCAAGTGCTACCCACATTTATCTTTCTCATTTAAGTCAGTAGGGCAACCCTGATTCACATTCCCTATTGCTAAAGCTGTGTAATGGCAAAATGATTTCTGTTTGGCTGGTGATGGAGAACACCACAATAACTTATTTATCTGCCCTGCACACAAGTGGGAACCAAAGCGTTGCTATCTGAGGCCATAAAGGGTTCTCAGACTTCAGCAAATTTGGCACTCGGTGCTGGTGCTTCAGTGGCTCTTGCTGCTCAATAGCTGCACAAACAGGCTGAATGCAAACACGTTACCTAATCAGGTATCTGTGTACTCAGAGATATCACAGCCTACAAATATATGCTTTGATAAAGGAGAGTTCATGGTCCAGATATTCATTCCTATAGAAATAGATTACATAAAGTTGAACAGGAGGAAAGGAGCACGTGACCTTGTGGCGTGTCGGCGAATTGGTGCAAACAAATGTGGCCTTGACTATACAGCCATGTGTGGACATGTGTTTCTTCCACAACCAGTCTCTGCCCATGCTTTAAAGAGGAAGAGCCCAAGGAAGGAAAGAAAAAGATATTCAGAGATGCACAAGCTGGTTTTCACACCAGTAAAATATTTGTACTGATGTAAAAGCACAGCAGAAATGATGGGGCTGTATATATTCTGGAGGGACCCCCCCCCAAAAAAAAAAAAAAAGAAAGAAAATAGTCCATAGGAGTGTATTAAAATTTTACTGGAGATCTGGTACTGAGAGCCACACAGCAAATTCTGCTGTTTTACAAAGCTCTGTTTATGACACTTTCTGGTAAATTAGTGGCAAGCCTGCCTTTATTAATCTTTTGCTATCTTCAGCTGAAATTTAAACAAAAATGGAGGCCTATATTATAACATATTGTTTTTCCAACAAATAGATGATTACACTAGCAGAAACGCACACTCTCAGCACCTACTTTTGAATAACAAAACAGGCATCCTGTATTTCTCTCCATCCTTAGGTATCAATATTATTCATGTCAGATTATTAAAGTGTCTCCTACAGATAAGCAGACTTAGGGTATTAAAAAAGTGAAAGTTAAATTCGAATATAAATAAAGAGAATGCCTGCATACAAGCACTCATTTTGAAGGTGAATCTTCTAAGAAGTGGGGATCATGGGCATTTTATTGATTCTCAAGAAACACAGAGCTTATAAGAGAAACAGAAAAGCTATTTATATTGCATCCATCAGGACATGCAACACTGCAGCTGAAATCAAGATTTGGGCAGTTTGATGGTTTCTGAATAACATGGCAATGGTACAGGCAACCTTTACCCAAATACTGCATGGCAGAAAATAACTACTGACAAAGTAATCTGAAAGAACATTTTTCCAGCACCAGCCTGTAAAGAGTGGCTGAAGCAGTCTCCCCTTCTGTGAATATACAGAAACCTATATGGCTATTCCTTTCCCAGACTGGTGTATTTGACAACATAAAATAAGCATGAACAATGTATTTTTCTCCTTTCACGCACTCAGAAAAATCTTTCCCTGGTTCATTTTAACTCATATTTCTTCTCTCTTGAATAGCAATGAGCTGAAGAAACCAAGACAGAGTATTTTTTTTTTCTTGTTTCTGCTTGGCTTTTCTTTGGACCCAGTAAATCCATTTAATCCTTTTCTGGGCTCAAAGGCTTCTTTGGCTTTTTCATTTGGGCTTCTGACTCCAAGACATTTTGCCTCAGGGCCCCGGAGGAGGTTTTTTTCCATATTACATGACCCTTTGCTTGCTCTTTGCCACCAACAGCACCGTCATTTCGGGGGAGTGATGCCAGTTCATAGCCTCACCCAGCCCTGCAGAAGCTGTTTGTGAGCCACCTCTGTCCTGGGGCCATCCTGGGACAGTCGGATGGCAGAAGCTGCCAGCAGGAAAGCCACCGAGCATCCTGGATGACGTGGCAGCTCTGCTCCCAGAGATTCAGCCAGCACACATCCATCCCTTTGCCCTGCTGGGTGCAGCTCTGCTCTTTCCAAGGAGAATGCTGCAAAGAGGCTCAAACCCTTGCAGCATTTTGGGACCTGAGCTATGCCTTGGCTGCTCTTTCCCAGGCTGCTGACAGAGGAGTTATTCCCAGGACCTGATTACAATCTTGTGTCTGGACATGCATCTGCAGTGTGGATGCTGCTCATGGCAGGGTACCACCATCCCCCTGAAAGGCTTGGTGGAGAAAAGGCACAGCCAAAATCCTGCCCTGCTTTTCTGCCTGATTTGGCTGCTGCTGCTGAAGACCTTGGTGTCAGTGAAGAAAAAGTCCTCTGATCCTACTGCTGGTGCTCTTCTGGCTTTTTTTTTTTTTTTTTTTTTTAGTATTCAGGCTACTTTTATCCTTTGAAATGAGGGGTTAAATATTGACTTGAAAATCAAAACTATTTTATTTACATTTAATTCCCAAATGTTACAGTTTTAGGAGTTATTACCCTGAGGATAAATTAGATGATTGCAAGCTTTGTTGATGTGTATGCAGGCTGATCTAAACAGCCTATGACATTAGATGAGTTGTAATGAAAAGAAAAAAATCAATGTTAAATAGGTTCTACACTTGTCTAAATATTTATTTTTCATAAAGTATTTGTGAAACAATTGGGAAATTTTTAGATATGGGAGATTAAATATACTGGAGGCTTACAAACTCTATTAAAGCACAAATTAAGGTCTTGATCCTGGAGGACTTTTGCTGGCTGCAGTGGGGATTCTTTCTATGAAGTTCATGAGAGAAAGCACAGTTTTAAAACATCATTGGGAGAATACAGCTACCTCCTCTTTTCTGATCCTGTTACAGAGGAACAATAACACTGTAATTGTACAGACAAATTATTATGAAACAATCCACTTTTACATACATCTGTTTTATTTTCTAAACTACATGTGTGTTTTGGATTTGCCCAGTGACTATATATGTATACAAATGCATAATAATGGGCCAACTGTCCATTCTATTTACATTTTTGATACTGTGCAAAATGGCTTTCAGCTGGTTAATTTTACTAGACAGCATTATTTTGAAAGAGCATTGTTGCATTCTGGCTTGGTGCATTGAAATATTCTTGCTGCAAATAATCTTTTCAGTGAACTCCACTGGTCCTGCCAAACTGGCAAGTTAAGGGTGAGCCAAACTCCAGTGCCTGGTACCAAAGGTAGGCAAGGAAAATCAGTCAGCCTTGTCTCACCAGGCTCAGGGAGCTTCACCCCCATGTCCCTTCCAGGCATTAAGCAGTGCCCAGTGTTAGGTAGGGGATGAGGGGAGCAGAGGTGCAGAGCCACACTGCAGCTGATGGAATGCTCCTGGAAGAGATACCTTCCCTTATCCTGCTCCAGGTCTGCCATCCCCTGTCCTCAGGGAGCACAAAGATTCTCTGCAGAGTGGACTCTGGAGTTGTCTTCAGCTGGGATGTAAGTCTGTATTTTAGTTGGTTTTGCAGCATGTTTCTCATTTATGGTATTTCAAGGGCAGCTGGTCAAAATACCTAAAAATTTTGAATATGCATCTTTACAACAAAACTCTAGTTATTTTTCCCCACTTGCAGAAGAACAAGCTTTTTATTTAAAGAGCTGTATTGGAGAGTTTGGTCCAACTGTACATGTAACAGTGTCCAGGTGGAGTTGCCACTGTGGCAATTTTCTGATGAGTAGAGTATGTGTTTATAAGTGGCTACCTGACAAAGTGATATAATCTACTGCAGAAGCTGCTCTGATATCTGAGTCAACAGGATTCTAGTGTCCCCTCTGTGGGACTCCGCCCTGAAATATCTGTATTTACTCTTGCTAGGACATGGAAGTACAATAGCAAGGATCAGCAAGGATCATTTGTGAGAAAAGAAGCTGTTGTAGTAGCAAGTCATGCAGGTTGGCATGGGGGAGAGGAGAGACACACATTGCCTACCTCAGATACACAGCACTTGCAAATACCTTCTCTTAAAAGAGAGCACTGTGTCCTGTCATTCTAATTACAAGTCGATGGGAACTTCATGGTTACCTTCCCTAAGGTAGGAAGAGTCTTTATGTAACATGCAGCTTCATCCCAAATCATTCTGTGGTTTTTTGATTCAGAAAGACATCTCTTTTTAGGCAAACTCCTCACTTGAAAACAATTAGAATATTTCTGGAAGTAGAAGAAAGATGTTATTTTTGTGTGTTCACACATGGCTAACCTCAGAGCTGATACAAAATAAATGTAATTAGGTCCAGGCAAGTTCTGAAAGTATTATTAAGGTGATCTTTAAAGCTGAGCTAAACTCAAATCAAGCTCCATACTGACATTAAGACTTTAATTAATTACTTTGGAAGCATACCTGGGCTTATATGCCAAAATGGACCTATCTGCCTTTTCGAGGGTGATGTTACAAGACTGAGCAGATGATCTGTTTTGGCTCATATTTTCACTATCTACACAGGAAAGGGGGAGACCAGCATCCATTTATATTTTCATTGATGGAAGTGTTGCCTACTGTCAAATGACATTTCTTGCTGATAGTTACCAGCTTATGTCCAATATCTGCTAGATTGGATAATGTTATTAGTTTTGAATAAATAATCAAGGTTTAACAAGTGTCTGTGATTTTTTAAAAGTTTCTATATATATATTACTCATTTACCCTTTTCATCTGTCAGGGTCATATGTAAAACATGACGTAAATAATTAATCATAAGTTTCTATTAATCTATTATTCATTCACTTAAGTGGGGCTTTAGTGTAGCAATTTCTTTTGTTGTGTCCATGGGAGGGGACCTCTCTTAGGCCTTATTGCAAATAGTCAAAAATATTTGAAGGGCTCCCCATAAAAAAAATTTCTCAGACATGCCACTAGTTCTTGGCTCTGCTGCTGGGGGGAAGGGAGTGCATGTAATAGCCAAAGTAAGCAGTTCATTTCATATCCTCTTCTAAAAGGAGTAAGATTGTGTCAGCCCTTTTTGAGAAGCCCTTTTGAAATCCTTCACAATATTACACAGATGTTGTTTCCATACTTAATTCCTGTAAGCAGCAAGGGAACTTAAAGAATTAAGAAAAAGGTCTTAATATATTTTCCAGATCCTATACTATTTTTTTTTTCTAAAAACCCTACACAGAGGCAAATTCTTTGGTGGGTATTTGAATACGCAAACAATATGTTAAATTAAGCAAATTACGTAAATGTACTCTTACGTAAGTTCTATACAGTACCTGTGATTGGGACAAACCAGGGTGTCAAACAAAGGGCAGTTGTGACTGCACACCATTTTAATGGCCTTAACTTTAGCAGTGCTTTCTATTAGTGTCAGTGTTGATCAGGGAGGCATATACAGTGATCCAGCCCTTTACCCATCTGAAAAAACCCTCAGCTCCTCTCCAAACAAAGGTAAAGTAACCTTTATTAGCAGCGTGCTCTATTTTCTAAGAGAACAGTTAAATATCTCAGCTTGTTGGCACACCCATAAATGAATCGACTTGTCTTTTGGATGGAATTCAAAAAATGACCAGTGTCTGCTTCTGTCACTTTTATGCAAACCAAAGACCGAGGCTGCATGCCATTCGCAAGCCCTCAGCTTTGCCCTGGGCTTGGTATGTGAACCAGTGATTTAGTGGAAATAACTGCAGCTGCCTCTGAAGACTGAACTCAGCCCTAGTTGAAGTCACTTCTCACCGAGACTGGATTTGTACCAGGGCAGAGTTGCAGGGAAAAGAAGAAGTGATCAATCACATTTTCAGCATGAATGTTACTCGCCTGCTTCTGGCGATTCTTTCACGCTAACACAGCCCTGCTGGCAGCTGTTGAGTTGCTCTTTGTAGTTTCACCCCCATAAAAATGTTATCAAGATGGAGTTTTGGCTGCAGTCTCTCACAATGCCTCCTTCAACTTGTACCTCCTGGGATGTGTGAGAATAAAGCCCCAAACAAACATTAGAAAACCAGGAAACACTCCATTAAGGTCTCCCCGCAAACCGCAGGGTTAGGGAGAGCGGCAGTGAGACGCGGCGCTGCGCAGGTTCTCGTTTTCACTCACCAGGAAGGGTAAAAGCCATGGGTTTCAGCCTCAGATATTTGAAGAGTAGCTTAATGTCCACAGGATCCTTCAGAAAAGCCAGTGTGTGCCATCAAGCTCCTGGCTGTGCAGCTGGGGCACGGCAGAGGCAGTTTGCTGACTCCAGTGTGGCCACAGAGTCAGCAGCAGATGCTACTTGTGAGAAATGCTCAGAAACCAGGGACAGAAGTTAATGCATCTCTTCCTTATTACTTTTTGTTTGTTTGTTTGTTTTCTCTTTTTTTTTTTGTTTGTTTGTTTGTTTTTTTCTCATGAGAAAAGCATGAAGGCAAAAGACCTAAGCAGGCTGGTTTGGATCTGTTTTACATCCAACACTAGTTATCTCCACTGAGACAAGGTAAAACCCGAGTTTGGGGGGATAAATCTCACACCGTGGTCTGGCACTTTTTGTCCTTGCTTCAAGCTTCGTGCAAATCTGGAGGAGATACCACCATGATCTTTCATTTTTTCTGCACTCTAGTCAAATTTGGGATAAAATGGATTGCATGGAATAATGTATATTGAATACCTGTAGGAAATACCCCTAAAAGTGAACTCTGATTTAGTTACTTTGCTATTTTCCTGACACAAGGCAAAGACAAGACTGTGGCAAGCTTAACAGCTATAAAATAAAAGATGAGGCATTGTGTGCTGTGTTTCTTCTCCAGCTTATTGCCAGGGATAACAAAGGGCTTTATGAGCATTTGTAGAAACACCAGCATGGTGCTGCAGGAGAGAGATTTTATTAGCTGCCAACACAGCCAAACTGGGGATTGTGTGGGGACCCAGGGAATTCACCAGAAGTGAGGAACCAAGGCAGCAGTCAGGAAAGCTGGTTCTCAGCCTCCTGCTCAGAGCAGGGCACACCTCCACTCTCAAGGTTCCTGCATTTCAGATCCCTCTGCCAAAAGCCAGTCCAGCAGCCAGGGCAGCACAGAAGGCAGCCACATCCTGGTACCATGGGAAAGGCAAATCAAGGGAAGATAAAATTTCCATCCTGTGCCTGCAAACTGCTCTGATTCTGTGAAAATGTTTGGGTCTACTGCCAGCAATGCTGGAAATGCTCAGACGGGCCATTCTTCAAGCAGAGGCAAATGAACGTGCAGATTAGCAACTGGAAGAAGAGCAAGTGCAAAAATGTTCTTCCTGGCAGACACATCCGCTATATAAACACTGACCTCCCACAGGAAGAAAATAAGAATGTGGTATGGTCTTAGATCTGTGAAAAGTGGCGTATTCTGATTCTACGTTGTACTTACATTTTTAAGCTGTTCACATATTTCTGCTGTTCCACAGTTGCTTGTACCCAGATCTCTGCTGATGGCTTTTGGGGAAAAACATCAGAGATCTTTTTCTCTGGAGTGTGATCATGCTCTTACAAGGTGCTTTGCTATCTACAAAGGAGGAGGAATAGGGCTTTGGTGCTGTTTTGTGTTTGGCTTGTCTTCATCCATACAGAAATGAAAGTCATTATGCCTTTCTGCACTTTGTAAATGGGAAAACAGACACTTACAAAATTATGGAAGAAAACATATTCTGCCTCTCATACACTGAAAAGGAAACTCCTAGTGTAAGATATTGATTTCTATTTTAATGGTTTGAATCCATAGAAAAAGGATTTAAATCCATACTTGGATTACACCATCAGTTACAGTCTAAAAAGAGAAACTTCACAAAAAGTCCAGCTGTGTTATTTTAGAGAAAAAGTGCAGTAAGTCACAGGAGAATCAAGTTTGATGGAATACAAGTAACTATTTAACACCCTTTACTGCATTAGCAGCATATGAGTCAGGCTGATACTGATTATTCAACTTCTCACATTGATCAGTCTTTCTTCCTTTAAAATTTCTTGGAAAAAAAATACTCAAAGCTTAGTTCCAATTCCAATACTGTGATGTGAGGCTGGGCTGAAAATTTTAAACTGTGCTCGGCATCACAGATACTCATGTCTCTGACTGAAAAGCCAAAGATAATTCATTCTGTTTCAGAGAGAAGATCTCTATGACCCCAAATTATTTTGGTTTTGTGCCTGTGTTTCTGTTAGATAATGCATTTCAAACCCCAGAATAACAGTGCTGCATTACCTGAGTGTGTTTCTGGTCTGTGATTTGGTGTTATGGCTTTATGTCCCATGCTCTGACTGCTGCAGAGGAGACAGGGCTGAGGAGCAGGGCTCCACTGGCATGAAAACTCATAGGTCTCACTGACTTAACTGGCATCAGAAATAGGGTATAAATGTGAAATCCAGGAATCTGGGCCACGGCGTATGCTGAGTTTCTCCAGGTGTTGCTGTTGCAAAGCTGAATAGCACTTCACTGGAAATTAACCCTGGGAAATACAGTAACCTGGAATCATGGCTTAGTGAATTGGTTATTTTCTTCATGTAAATAAAAATATTCACTGATATATGACAATGAATTAGTTGAAAGATTATTTCTTATGCACCAAAGCTGTACTACTGATGTGCACAAACACAGGATAAGTCTTTTTTTCCGTCACATTCTAATTATTTGCATGGAAAAGATGAAAAAAAGTTAACACGTTTTGCTGACAAGATTTTAGAAAGGAAATGTTTAATTATAGATACATAGAAACTTGTATTGATATTTTGTTACACTTTCATAAGAAACTGACAATTTGCACATTGGAAAGGAATTAGCATGATAACCTCAACTTAAGGAACCTAAGTGGCCATGGATAAGGCCCTCTGACCCCAGAAGGTGGATTTTAATTATAACAGAGTTTGTGGTCCCTTCAGTGTGGTGAAACAATATTGATGAGATGTGGGATGTAAGCTCGCTGCTGCTGGAACTCACTTTTTTTGGAGAAAGCCCATGCAAGCCCCTAAGAAAGAGATAATCCAATCTACACAGCTTGTTGGTTTATAAGCAGAGTCTAAAATGTGTAAAGCTGGGTTTTCATATGTGTTAGGGATATTTTTTTTGTGTGTGATTGCATTCATGAAAATATTTAGTCTGAAATATGTATATATACAGGCATATCTAATATTTCAGGAATCTTTTGGATCATCTCACATTATCTTGGCTGTTCGCAGCTGGACTGAGATTGCCAGAAATCTGTCTGGGCTTGATATGGCTTGGAAAGAAACTGACCCTTTAGTAAAATCAACTATTCAGACACAGATAACTTTTTTTCCCTGTGTTTGATGATTTTTCTTTGACTAAAAAATGAATTGTAAAACCTCACAAAAGGTAGAACTAAAAAGAATAGAGAAGAAGTAGATATTAAACTTAACCACCTACCTTAAAATAATGCAGAACTTGATTAAGTTTGACATTCTCACTATCAGGTGATTAAAATGAGTTACAGAGTAGTGTGTTTGAAGTGTGTATACACGCACATAAAGATAAACCATGGCATATGTGTAAAAAAGCTTTTAGAAAAAATTCTATTTCTGTTAAACTTCACAAAAATTTTATGGGAGGATATTCATTTCTGTCTGTTCTGTGTTCTATTTTTTTCTGTCTAGTAAATACATTTATGGGTTATAAACCTATTAGTCTATACTAGGAGAGGATCCAGCCTGTTTATGGTAGAATTGCCAGGCAAATGGTATGTTTTAGTTCCACTGTAAATTAGCTTGATGGAGCAGTAATTGCTTGCATCAGTTCGGAACGTGGGTTTATATGTTTTATGGTATATTAAGATGGTGACTGCAGTTGTGCAATGTAATATGAAATCTTCCCTCGTATGAAGTCTGCCCAGTCTTTTCTGTCCTTACTCTTGTCTGTAACTAAACCATCACCACCAAGGATTTCATGTCATTCAGGTCCCATGTGAGCAGAACTTGGCTCAAACAACTTTCAGATGTCACGTATTCCGTGTATCCATATTTCATATTTACCATGTAGCTCTGAAAGCCCTCAGAACTGGAAGCTACACAGCTTTCCAGCAGAGGAGCATCAGTGACAGAAATCTCTTCAGCTGTAGGGAGCTGTGGGTCGTTCTGCACATCTCAGGGTTTTTCCAACCAGCTGCAAAATCTAGAAGCAAACCCTTCGTGCTGCTCACGGTGGGCAGCGTGCCCCATGTTGCCTCCCAGGTGGTGCCTTTAGCTCTGCCAGGGGCACAGCATGCTGGAAAGAGGCTTTCTTCTGCTCCATCCCCAAGTTGTGCTACAGAGCAAAGGGTGGAGTGCTCAGTGAAGCTCTGGCAGCTGAAAGAAGACTTGGTCACAGCCTAAGCAGGCTGGCTGGGAGGCTGTCCCTCGGCTGGGGCATCCCTTCTGCTCTCTGCCTCTCTCATCACTGTGTCAGGCTGACTGGTATCAAAACAGAAATCAGAATGGAGCTCAGCCAGCATCTCACACCTTCCCGCTTCCTGATTTTCTCCCATTACATGCATGTTCCATATCAGGAGAACACATGACTTTCCGATTTTTGTCTCATCTGACCACTGCTAATGCACGTGGTTGTGAAAATTCAATCTTGCAGATCATATGCATTCCTTTCTAGAGTGGATGAGGGTACCTTTTGGAATGAAATTCTGGTGCTGGCACCTATATTTCCAAATGAAAAATTCATTACTCGCCTATATTCTCTAATACTTGCTTAAAATTTGCTGTTTCTACAAGCGTTCTTGCCAGTAAATGCAATAGCTAGAACATGCACAGTAAGCAAACACAAAGAGGGCATTGAAACACTTGAAGAGAATATGTTTATAAACTGAAATGAATATTCATTGGAAACTTTTTTAACAGTGCTCACCAGTTCTATATTGGAATACTGTGTAAAGTTTACACTCCATATAAAGAGTTACACTGTTCCCTTGTGAAATCCGTCTTCTCCACTACCTCCATATTGGATATTTGCATTTTTAGAAATACCATCTGCCAAACCCCACACAGACTGCAAGTGATTTCCTGGTTATATATTTTGGATATTCTGTGGTTAGAAAACTATGGAGCCATATTACATGTCCTAGCCTCCAGAACATCTGTGAGACTGAAACCACATGAATATAAGCAAGTCAGCATGATAAAAATGATGGAGATTTTCAGTTATATTGTATAGGCATGCTTGCAAAATTTTTTCAGTTTTATAAATTTATCTCTGTATATGTGTTATTTTCTTCTTGTCTGTACAAGTAGCTTTTAAATATTACTTTGTTGGATCAAATCAGCTTCAAAGTCTTCTCCCCCGAAAATCTGCAATGGCTACTTTCCCTCTCCACCCCAGGCCCTTTTGGCAGCATCCATCTCAGGAAGGCACCCAAAATGTAATAGATGGACTATTCATTAACCAAAAATCAGTTTAACTTTCGCTTCTGTGTTTCTTTTCTCCACTTGCAATCAAAAACTGAAAGTCATTATGGTGACTGAAACTCAGATTTTGGCAGACCTAGTTTACTATGGAAGGTGACCAAGGCATATAAATACATTAAATGTAGTAGGCATATAAGCATATAAATATA
This sequence comes from Lichenostomus cassidix, assembly GCF_008360975.1. Classification (NCBI taxonomy): domain Eukaryota; kingdom Metazoa; phylum Chordata; class Aves; order Passeriformes; family Meliphagidae; genus Lichenostomus; species Lichenostomus cassidix. The sequence continues at coordinate 21,538,588 of NC_139484.1, forward strand.
TAATCTTTAAAAAGAGCTTTAATGTGAATGGGGTAAGCAGATAAATGCTGTCTGTCAGGAGCTACTGGGATATCCACAATTCTTCTGGTCTGGTAAAACCTGGGACTAATTTTGATGTGAACGTTTCCCCCCTGAAAAATGGAGATTTTGGACCTAGTTTTGGTTCTGTTGTGGCATTGCTAGATATTCACAGAATCACAGAATGGTTTGGGTTGGATCTTAAAGATCATCCAGTTCCAACCCTCCTACCATGAGCAGGGACACCTTTCACTAGACCAGGTTGCTCAAAGCCCCATCCAACCTGGCCTTGAACACTTCCAGCTGGAGCACCCACAGCTTCTCTGGGCAACCTGTGCCAGTGTCTCATCACATTCATAGTGAAGAATTTCTTCCTAATATCATATATAAACCTATCCTCTTTGACTTTGAAGCCATTCCTCCTTGCCCACACCCTTGTAAAAAGCTCCTCTCCAGTTCTCTCACAGGCCCCCTTTAGGTACTGGAAGCTGCTCTCAAGTCTCCCTGGAGCTTTTTCTTCTCCAGGCTGAACAACTGCAGCTCTCTCAGACTGCCTTCACAGGAGAGGTGCTGCAGCCCTCTGATCACCTTTGTCATCCCCTTCTGGACTTGTTCCAACCAGTCCATGTTTTTCCTGTGTCAAGGGCCCAGAGCTGGGCTCAATATTCGAGGTGGGGTCCCTTGACAGTGGAACAGAGCAGGGAAATCATCACCTTTGCCCTTCTAGCCATGCTGCTTTTGATTTGCCCTTCGTGAAGCCTTGTTGTCTGTCTCCAATTTCCTCATAATTTTCCATGTGCCTTAGCATGGTTTCCAGAAACATCTGTTCCATGATCTCCCTGGGCACTGAGGTGAAGATGACCAGCCTGTAGTTCCCTGGGTCTTCCTTATTTCCCTTTTTAAAAATGAGGGTTATATTTCCCCTATTCCAGTCAGCAGGAGCTTCACTGGACCGCCATAGCTTCTCAAACATGACAGATAGTAGCTTAGCCACTTCTGTCTGCTCCCTCAGGACCTCTGGATGCTTCTCATCAGGTCCCATGAACTTGAGCACCTTCAGGTTCCGTAAATGGTCTTGAACCTGATCTCCTACAGCAAGCAGTTCTTCCTTCTCACTGCACTCTCTGGTGAATACTGAAGCAAAAAATTCATAGAGTACCACAGTTTTCTCCATATCCCAGATAACCAGGTGTCCTGTGTCCTAGTAGAGAAGGCTCACATTTCATGGAGAAAATTTAGTTCTATCAGGCTTTAGCTTTCCTAACCTGATCCCTGGCTGCTCTAATAATATCTTTGAATTCCAGCCAGACTACCTGCCACTATTTGCACCCTCTGTAGGCTTCCTTTTTGCATTTGAGTTTGCTGAGGATCTCTTTGTCCATCAGTGCAGACCTCCTGGCATTTTTGCCTGACTTTCTCTTGGTTGGGAAGCATCACTCCTGAGCTTAGAGGAGGTGATTCTTGAATATCAGCCAGCTTTTTTGGGACCTCCTTTCCTCCAGGGCTTTGTTCCATGGTGCTCTACCAAGCAGACTCCCAGAGAGGCCAAAGTCTGCTCTCCTGATATCCATGGTAGCTAGTTTGCTGTGTTCCTCCTTGCTGCCCTAAGGATCTTCTTTACTTCATTTGTCAAATATTTTTTGCTTTGATTTCCTCATTGTGAGACTTGGATAATATTTATCTATCTTGCAGATCTGCTGGGCTCAGTCATACTTTATGTCTTAGGCACTTTCAGAGAAACAGTTGTTGCTATGTCAGTGGATCATGCTATTCACTATTTTGGAGCTTACAAATTGGTAAGATGATTCAAAACCTTAAAAAAAAGTGCTTGTAAGGAGCCCCATCCTTCTACAAAACTTAGATCAAAATCACTATAAAAATCCAATAGATACATGTCTACTTAATGAAGGAGTAATCCATGGAGAATAGCAAAATATCTAAACATTGAGTACAGGTTTGGTTCTCTCATTTGCTTCTGGGAGCATTTCAGAAAAATGCTGTTGAGAGACAGATCACAGAGACTTTACAGAAGGCTGTTTTAATTCATTGGAATGAAGGATCTCCACCTACAAATATGAATATTAGTCATTCTACTAATGTGATGGGAGTCTCTGGAATTTATGGTGGTTTTACAGAGGACTTAAGCTGTAATTTTATCATGGCTAGTTTGTATAATCATGCCTCTGACCACAGAATTGTTCATAAAGCCACTATGGTCTCTCTGTTTCATTAAAAATATTGCAGACAAGTTGACTTATTTAGGACTATTTTTTTTTTTAAGTTTTACTATCACATGTGTATGTTCATACATATATATGAGACTGAAAAAATTGTTTTTTTGCTTTTGCACATATTTATTTATATATAAATAATGGCTATATATACATTTACATGTATATTTTAAACTATTTTATTATTAATTTCTGTGGGGAAGACGACCGTTTATTATAGAAAGAGTTTAACTGTAAAAGGAAAGGTAACAGCCTGCATAACTGAATTTTAATTAAAAACTGAATTTTAATTAAATGTATTTTGTTCTTGAAAGAGGTTTAATGCAAATTGTATTTATGCATATTTGATATTCACATGTGTTTGTACATCTATCAAATATTTAAATATATAAATCTAATTGCTTGTTGTGGGGAGCACAGAAGGTAAAACTTCGGTTATCTAACATGAAGTATCTATACTATATATTGATAGAGGTTACAAAACCAAATTATTTCTATTAGTTTGCTGCCTTTATCAAAAGGAAATGTGTGAAATATGGCCCTGCTAAAGTCCATGGCAAACCTCCCGCTGTCTTCAAAGGGATCAGTATTTCACCCTGTGTATTTTCTCAAAGAGAGCTGCCAATAACATCTGCCAGCTGGAGATCCAGCTAGATGTGGGTTAAGACAAAGGAAATGTGTGTCAGCATTTCATTGCATGACAAAGGGTGAAGGCTTTGGAAGTCTGCTGTGGTAGATTAGCGCATAAAATGTACTTTTTCCTTTAAAACAAAACAGGGGGAAACACTTGCCTGATATTTCTGTTTTGGTGCATCATTGTAGGCATGACCACATAAGGCACAGCTGTGGAGTGACTGTCCCTCACCTCAGCCGCCAGGTTTAAGAATGTTCAGGGTCTCATTTCCCTTGAAATCTCACCCATGCCCCCTCTGGAGACTGTGTGCATCCTTTTCAGTTTTTTACTCTCTAATTTTCCACGGTATGGCCTGTTCCCTTCAGCTTGATACATGGCTCATCACTGAATGGGGAGGTTTATGGTCCACAGCCTCTACAAAAGCACTCCACGTACTTGTAGAAAATAAGCCTTGCCTTGGAGAAGTCTCCCTCCTGGTCATGTTAGAAGTGCTGTTACTTCATTTATCTCTAACATTATTCATTAAGGAAAGAAAATAACATATAACCTTAAGTTGGAGAGGCTGGCACTGCAGTAAATGTGCTCTACCTAGAAAAGGCAACCTGTGACACCCAGGTTGGAGGTCTGGATTTGCAAGATCCCTCCGGTGTGTTCATGGACAATACTGATGTTGGCTTCTGTATATTTTCACCTCAGTCTCTTTAAAATTCTACACATGGATAAGAATAGTTTTATAATATTATTTTTCTGATTAACAGGCTGCACATGGGTAGGAAAAATTGGAAAGTGTAAAGTCTGTATTCCTATGGGCCATGAATTAAAAATGAAAACCACAGGTGGTTTGGGTTTTCTCCTTCTAAATCAAAACATGATGACTGAGGCTTAGCCAAAACCAAAATATGGCTGCCCATGGCCATTTTTTAATAAAAGTCCCCCAGATTTGTTGTACATTCCACTGAAAATCTTTATTGTTAGCATGTTAGTCACCACAAGTGTCTTGCCCAGAATTAAGTTTCTCATTTTACTGGTTTTAAACCTTTTTTTTTTTTTTTGCTTAATATTCCTAGCATTTTGCAAACACAGTACGTTCTTTTTGAACATGATACGTTTCTGTGATTGCCTTCTGTACTACATTCTGATATTCCTTTAAGAGAGAAATCTTTGTTTTGGCTTCTAATAAACATTATATTATGATAGCCTAGGAACCTTGAAGTCATGCAGCTAAAGCATTACAATGATAAGAATTCATTCTTTTATCTTCTCTTTATGCTATCAAAAGATGTTTTGCTTAGTTCATTCTGTCAAACATTTAATAAGATTAATCATTTTCTGACCCTGGAAATTCAAGCACTTCAGTACACTGAAAAAGTGATCAGGGGTATAAATGGAAAAGATTTACATTGTTTGTCGTGTCCAAGAAGATAGAGATCTATGCAGCAGCAAATATTCAAGCTATTGCTCATCATTACGAACAGTAAACTGTAGGCCTTTAGAGGGTCAGACAAAGGCAAATGCTGACTTATTTAATAACGTTCCAGTGTAAAAAAGTAATCAAGAATTAACTAAGTAATAATCTCACTTAAGCTAGTTAAAAAATAAAAAAAAACAAAAACAACTAAACAAAACACCATGGCTATTAGAACAATTCCCTGCAGGAAAAAAACTTTGTGCATATTCCTCCCTTCCACTTCATAATTTTCACTTATTTATTTTATTAACACATCATTTAAAAACTCCTAGGAAAAGACTTACAGAAGACTTTGGAAGCTTCTTTTTGAAGTTTTCTCAAAAATCGTTAAGTGTCTAAAAATTGCCCGAGAAAGTAAATGACATCCAAACCATAAATGAACGAGAAGCCTGAAAGTTGGAAACTGGCAGCATTTACAAGCTGACTGCCTTTTTTAGGTTTATTCAGTAATAGAAACTGAGTAAGAAAAATATAAGCATCTTTCTTCAGAGAAGTGCCAAACATCCATTCCTCAGTGCAGTGAAGATGAGACTTGCAAGTGCTTAGGGTATTTTCCTGCTGATCACAAGTGTGGGGCTTGAACATTAGACACACAGACTTGGGGTTTTTTGATTATAATATTATTTACCTAAATGCTGTTCGAAGGCTGTCATTCTTCTAGATGCTAAATTCCTAAAGTGCAAATTTTACCTGGAGAATTAAAAATCATTTGGATCACTGTGTCTGTTTGAAAGTTTGAGGTTCTCCTAAAGCTTTCCCTACTGATCCCACATTCCTGTTGATTAAACTATTTTTCCAACAATTCTTATTACTAGTAAATCAACCAGTCTAAGAAAGCATCAGGTAAACCAATAATAAAAAAAGATTTCTGCATGCCATAATTTCTAAATTTTTCTACCAACTTCTCCACCTCAGTGGTCAGTGGCAGGGCTGCCATGCAAAGGGTTGCCACAAAATATTCCTGTAGCTTTGGCGTAAACTCTGAACAGAGGCAGCTCGAAAACATGAACTAAATATCAATTTTGCTCCACTGCCTGACAGCAAATGAAAAAAATCAGTATCTGCCATTTTTGTAGGGAGTGTAAGACTTGGGTTTTTTACACAAGTGCTGCTTTGGGGCTTCTTACTAGTAGATCTTCCATAGGAGAGATGGAGTAAGGGAAAAGTTCAAATTGCTCATTGCTATACCTTCCTATAGCAATGCAAAAGAGGTGCTGGCCTTCTGCAAGTGCTTTGCATGCATCAAAAGCTCTGACCTCACCCATCAGTGAGGAAGTTTTAAGACTTGTAGACAGAAAGGAAACATTTTACCTGTGGCTGAGGGAATGAAAAAATTTTTTAAAATTGTTTTCAGGGTTTAAAATCAATAAGTTCTGCCAAACTTGAGCCTTCAAGTCTCCTTTGCTTTTTAAAAATTAAAGGAATTTTCGGCAGGAAAAGGTAGGCTTAGAAAACTGACTTTACTTTCTAATAAATAATTTAAACAAGCAACTAAAATACCCTAACATTTTTTAGATTTTATTTTAAACCACAATAATTTGCAAGGAAATGTGTCTGAAAAAAAAAAGAATCAGCAGATTCTTGTGGATTAATGATAAACTTCACTGTTAGAGTAAGGAGTGAGACTTTCAAAATACTGAGTTGAGTTCTTTTTGTTTATTTCTTGCAGTTGAATGCTTAGGTATCAGAACTGACATCAACTGTTTCTCTCTAGGATAAAGACAAAAGCCTTTGTTTCTAAAAAGCTGGAGTTTCAGGAGCTGAGACTTTAGAAACCAACTAATGAGACTTCATTGACGTCATGGGAAGTGGCAACGCTGTATACTTTGATTAAAAAACATCCCCTCACTTATGAAGGTAAAGAAATTTTCCAGACATTTTAAAGTTCTGTAACTTCTTTGTCTAGTGTCTGTTAGAGAATAAGAAAATATTTTTATATATAGGATTTGATTGACTGAGTGTGTTGATAGATGATGTTGCTGGAGGTTTATGTGACTATATGTGGATTGTATAATTTTGTGTTTTAACTATACTGTATATCTACTAACATATGTATTTTTATGTAGTGAGTAATACTGTAACATATGTTCATGTTTTAGTACTTTGGAGACAGTTCAAGTGAAAAGGAAATGGGATTTTATATCTCTTGAATGTTTATTTTGACCTTTACATGTTCTTCAGCAACCCTGAGAAGCTGCAGCTATCGGGCAGCAGCAGTTGTGTGAGAGATGAACTGCCTTGTTCCCATATCTCACAATAATCAGGTTTTAGTTTCCAGTGTAATGGTGTTACAGGCAATCATCCTGATATTCCATGTATGCTGACGTTGGCTGGACTAGGTTAAAACCCGACATGCACCCATGGCCACACCAGCAGTGGCTATGGAGCAGGCTTAGGGACTTGCCCCTGGGGCAGGACCAGAAGGGCCACCAGTTTGCCTGTCATGAATAACAGGCCAGTAGGTTTTAAAGCCTTGTGTCCATCCCCAGGGATGTCTCTCAGACAAGAGACCTGGTCCGTTTCTCATCTGAGCTCCAAAGTCCCCCAGCCCCAGGAGCTTGCCATCTCTGATGTTTCAGAAGAGGAAACATCACAGGTCAAGTGAACAGTGAACCTCTTCCTGGGAATTTTTGATGGCAGTGATAAGTGTAAAGGAAGAGCCTCCTCGAGAGCAAAGTCATTTGTTTACTGAAAGGCAGATTAGAAAATTAAAACCAAAGCAATCAATGCTCTTCTTAACAAAACCTTAGGTTTTCCTTGCCGCCAGTGGTCAGTTGGGATATCTCTGCCCTGCAAATGGAGGAATAATGTTCTTCCAATGCTTCCTCTGGCTGCTGCCAGCTCTCTCCATTGTCTTGTTCCTAGCAGTCTGAAGCTTGTAATTGTGCACAGAAATGTTAGATGCAGTTGAGTGAATGTTTCCAGGACACGTAGGGCTGGACAGGGGTTGCACAAACATTATTGTTCTTCCTTGTTCCTTTTCTAGCAATCTATGATATCCTCCACCATGATCCCTTAAATTTATCATAAATACCCCTTCCTTTTAGGCCTCCCCTTTTGATTTAACCCAATGCAGCATGTACATGTGCACTATGTTTAATGAGATAAGGCAGCAAGATCATAGTTAAAATGGGTTAAATTGAGGTGCATGTAATATTTATTTATATATATATATTCCATTAACTCCCCACAGCCTTCAGAGTGCAATTTGATTGACATTCACTTTTACAGTCAATTGAATTATACTAGTTTCCATTTGTAAAGTAAACAACTGCCATGGCTATCTAATTCAGGCTTTGGACAAACATTCTAGCATATAAATAATTTTTAATTAATTTTTTTACTTCAGCTTTAACCTTTAATTAATGTCATCACATATTTTTCAAGAAAGACAATGGCCTTAAATAACCCACCCCAAAACCAACATAATGAAGTACTCAGTTATTGATCTGATTGAACAAGTTTCTATAAACGTTCAACTCAAGTGTGATTTTTACATCTCTTGTTCTGATTATTAATGACATTGCTAATACTTTCCTCATAGAAAAATCCCTTTTTTGATTTTTCTAGCATGAAGGGACTATGCAGGGCAATGTCTTGGATAACACAAGGGAGAAAGGGTTTATCACAAGAAAACAGAAGACTTGTTCTTCCTTCAAAGTGCAGATCAATCTGTTTAATCATTTGTTATACAGTGGAAGCTGTGATACAGATTAATCAATTACTTACTGCACATATTCCTATCTGACATGTATATCTCTATTTGACTTGGATTTCCACAGCTGAGTTCCCTAGAATAGCTAAGATTGACAGTATTTGGGGGACTGTTCTCCTCCTGTGGAAGTCTTCTCACATGCATTAGGAGCTGAGATTTAACAAACACAGCAACATTTTTGCTTTTGGCCTTGAATTCTCTGTATTTTTACCATATATTAAGGCAGGATTTAAGCACTTCTTTCCACCCTATAATTAAAATTAAGCTTGTTGGCTGGTTTTCACTCAGTTTTGTGAGGCTTTCCTGCCTAATGCTGGTGTGGTTGATAGGAAAGAAATTAGTGACAAACAGCAATGTAACCATATCTGCAGTACCACTGTTTTCCATCATTGCTGTAACAGCCTATGCCAGGAGGGGCTGAGTGATGTACCTGTGTCTGCAAAAGCCCTTCTGCTTCTGGATTTGTTGTCAGAAAGTTGCCCTTCAACAGGTGGTGATTGTATTGTTCAGGGTGGGTGGGAAGAAACTGTACCTGCAAATATTAATTATACCATTGAAGAAACTGCTCCTGCAAACATTAATGATACAATTGCAAGTAGTGTCCACCTTGATTGTATAGTAATTCAAACCTACATGTTCTATTCTAGACCTGGCCTTAGGGAAACACACAAAGCAAACGAAAAGCTGAAAAATATTTCTTTGTGACACAGTAGAAAAAATAAAGGGAATAGCTATTTGAAGTAATCCTTATTTCTATCTTTTATCCCCACATTTAATCTTTGATTTACAACTACTTATCACTATGAGCAATCCCTCTTCTTCTTCTGTTGAAGTGCAACTTCTGCTTTGTGATCTGGAAGAAATGCAGATCATTCCCTGCCAAAATACAGGAATCAACAAACCGAGTGGGAAAGAAAGCAAATGCAAGATTTCTTCTGATAATATGCTCACAATGGTACAGTACTAGAGGGTTCTGTCCATGACAACAAATACAGTATTAGCAGAAATCAATAGAATTTATATTTGTTAATTCTTTCCTTTTTCCATCCAAGGGGACTTCCTTTATAGATTTCAGGATCTAGTATAATGAGAAAATCAAATATTTTCATTCCCTATGCTACAGTAAGGACTGAAATTCAAACAGTATAAACCAAGAGAAATTCTTTTGAAGAGAAATTATCTGTAAGAGATTTCCTAAATATATGAGCCTTTGAGGAGATTTGCTCTCTCACGTGGAGGTTGTGATGCTCCATGAGCTCTGGACTGTGTGAAGGTGGGAAGCCTTCTCCCGAGTCCTCACAAGTTGTCCTTGATTGCTTTTTGAGAGTGTCCTTGACTGCTTTTGGGGAGTGCAGTCATCCTCTCCTCACCTCCCATTCACTGTGAGGAGAAAAGCTTCACAGTCTGCATTAAATAAATGTGGTGACTAAATAAAAGTGTGTTACTATTTTCCAACCCGTGCATCTCTTGTTTCAGCTGCTGTAGGTCACCCAAAGATAATGCTGGGCTCGTGACAGCTCTTGTCTTCACCTGTCCAGCCCCAGCCTCTTCTCTAACACACAGTCTGGACTCTGGTCTCAGTTTCCAGGGCAACCACAAAATCCTGTCTATCCTTCAGATTCATCTTCTAGGTTCCCATTGCTTCCAAGATCACTTCAGGGAAGGACTTCAGGTCTGGTGAGTCCCCCGTGCTGCCTGGCCCTTGCAGACTATAGGGAAAGTGGAGCATTCCTCAAAGGCTTGGAAAGCTCTAGTGCTGTGACAGAGGAATCTCTCAATATGCCTGAGCACCAATTCACCATGACTTTTGTCACTAAGCAGCAACAGCAATGGGATCAGCACAGGTTGGAGATGACCCCAGTGACTCCTCTGCAGTGTCAGTGTTTGCTAAGCTCTGTCTGGCACTGCCCTCATAAAATACTTGTGAAGGACAAGAGAAAGCGCAGCTAGCACTAAACCAGAAGTAGGATCTGCAGTATTATAAGGCTGAGCATCAAATGCATCACTGAAGTCTTTCAGAGGTGTTCAGCATTTTCAACTTCTGTTTCTTTAACTCCTTGTGTTTCCTAGTAGGGGTGTGTTTTGCACTTGGATCTTATTGATTTAGCCTGAAGGCTGGAAAGAAGTGATGCGCCCTGCCTGAGAGATGATTTGACAGTAGTAGAGAAATGAACACTTTCTTTACTCACTACTAGAGGGGAATACATTTTTTTCTCATGCCTAAATGCACAGCAGATATGGTCATGAAAACCTGGGTTAAAATTTGGACAGCTCTGGGAAAATAATTTTGTGGAGAAACACTGTATCATAAATGTCAAAAACAGTCTTACAGGAAGATAGGTCAAAAAACCTTAATTAAAAAAATGTGTTGTCTCTCAGCAGATGCTGAACAAGGAACTGGGATTGCTATCAATGAATATCCCTGGCAGGACTTGCTCAGGTAGGTGGGTGTGAGAGCTGGTGATCCCTGTTTCTGTCTCCACATCGCCACTGGAAAGAATGTGTGTTATGGCTGTGACCATGACCATCCATGAAGGAGAGCCCATCATCATGCTGTCTTGCACAATGTCCTTAGTTTTGATGTAGGGGAGAAAAAAACCCAACTTTTTTCTTCATGAAGATATGAGTTGTTCTCAGTATCAGAGTTATATGAAGTCTTCCATAAAGTAGAAGTAGGGAAGGGTAAAAAAAGTAAAGGCTCCTAACTTGAAGCATCAGTGATGTGAGGTCCAGTCTTGCACTGGAAGGCAGCTCCATGCATGAGATCCCCACCTGTCCCCTCTACAGGAGTAAGCTTTGGCAGATGTGTAACCAAGAAACAAAACCAACATTCAAAGCCAGAACCAGCACTTGTAAGAAATTGCTTTCAAGCTGAAGAAATCAGGGACACCAGTAGAAAACAGGCCAGGCTTGTTTTCCTCTGCAGGAGGTGGCAGAAACAGCAGAGCTGTGATTTCCCAGTGCTCTCACTGAGTGACAGTGGCTACAATTAAGGGGCAGGATGCTGCCTGTGTGGGTGACACTGTGCTGTAGTGAGGGGGAGGAGGATGCTCCCACCTTTCAAACAGTTCTTTGTAGGAAGGGAGAGCAATTAAGTGTCTCACAGTGAAGGAAGCTAAATGACAACAACATGTATAACTAGGAAGTTGTTTTTTCAAAGAAGAATAGCAAGTTTTTACAGCCAGTGACCTGGCATAAGGGCTGAACTGTCAGCTTCTGTGACCAATGGTCTTTCCAAGATGATCATCTCTTAGGACAAAGACATGGTAGCAGGGCTGGAGGACTCCTCATTGCTGGAGCAGAGTGCTGGTGGAGCATCCCCAGAAATCAAAGCTGCTGCCTGCAGGGGCTGGGTGAGGCCATGGCACAGCACTGCTCCCCTGCTACTGCAGCAGTGCTCTTCAAAAGCGTCCGTGGTGGCTGAGACACCTCCACAGCCCTGGGTGATCTCAGAGTACAACCCACTCTTGAGGGCTACATTCGCATTCAGCCTCAGATGTGAATCTGTTTCAAAAGGATTAAAGATGTTAATTAATGTAATTATCCCTTTTAACGTAGGCAGACATGGATACAGGCTCCTCTGAACCAGAAATATTGTCATGGAAGTGGTCTCTTTGCTCAGTGGTGGATTTTTGATGTAACATTCATGAACTTTCTCTTCCCAGCAGTGTGAGTCTCAGCATGGTGGCCATGCTCTCCAGACCACAGGGCTCAGTGGTCGAAAGGCAGCAGGAATAAATCTCCTGGATACTATCACAAACAAATGGCTTCTTTAGCCACTTCCTGGTAAAAACAATCAGTGCAGAAAATGTTAGGTGGAAGCTCTTGCAAGGAGACTTAGGGATGAAAAATCTATTTTTTGTATTGGTATCTCTAATCTTGGGTAGCTGGAGTATGTAGGTCACCAGAAGCTGAGCTTCCATAAAAGGAACAAAGCATTAGATATAAGTATATAATTTTAAGGAAAAAAACCTTACAAGTAGGTAGACCATAAGATCCTCCATACTGGCTCAAAGCAAAGGTCAATCTATCCTCCAATCTCTTAGGGATGCTGGCACACACAGAGGCTGCTTTAAGTGATGATTTCCACACTGTGGTTTGCAATTTAGCTGAATTTGTCCCTTCAGCTTTTTCAGGATGAGTATCATTTTTCTTAATAGAACAGTTTTCTGTTTTTCAAAATTTAAAAAAAAAACTTCTTCTACAGATCCAGTTTGAGTCAGGTCCTTCAATTCATTTCTCCCAGAGTTCAGCTTTGGTTTGGGAGCCTGCGTGACTGACTCTACAAAGACGAGTTTCAAGTAAAAATAATTCACATAACATTTCTGAGTTTTATTGTCACCAAGAACTTTTCTTCTCTCAGATCTGGGATTCACCCCACTGACTTTCTGACAGACTTCCTGCTCCTGAAACATTTGAAAAAGGTTTTATTATTAACTTTTATTCCTTTAATGAGTTCCTTTAATAAGTTGCTCCTCACTAAATTGGCAGGCCTTCCTGAGGTTTAACAGTTAGCTTGTCAGGATTTATGCTCCTCTCCTTTTTGGGATGGGATTTGTTCTTTCTGAAAGGTATTATTTTTACCTGTAGCCACCTTTCCTCTTCCAGTGGCAGACTGTGAGGCCAGGTATATCTTGGGTACACCATCATCAGGTTTAACATCATCACCAGGCAGCCACCATCCCTCACCCCATGTGAAATTCTTATAATCTCTGTGCCATTCAGAAAACTGAAAAACAGCCAAATGTGTCTGGATTTTTAAACTTTTTTTAAAATTAGGGTTTTTTTTTTAATTTTTTATAAAATCACTATGATAAAAAAATGTTCCAGGTTGGGATTTTGCATGCCGAGTTTCAGTGTGGAGTGAGTTTTTATGAGTGAGTTATAAACCCCCTAAAATATGGTTTTATAATGGAAATGCTGACACAACCTTTATACAGACCCAGCCATAATTCTAGGTGATGTAGAATACCTTATACAGAAAGCCAAGATAAGTGGATTTCTGCTATAAAGAGCAAGAAGAAGATGAAAAGTACACCTTTTAGCTAAGTATTTTCATTCTATGTTTTAATTTTGACCAGAGAACAAATCATATATCTAGAAGGGCAGGTTTTTATAGTCATACTTCATGTTTGTATAAGACTAAATTATGTTTTTAATCTTTCCAGCTACCTAGAGTAATTCTTCCAGGAATATCACTGTTTCCCAAGGCAAAAATCAAACTTACGCCTGCTATTGATAAATAGGCATTTTCAAAGGAATTTTATTAAAAAACTGGAGGATATCACTGGAAATATAAAGGAGTGTTTTCAAATAATACAGCACTCAGAGGAAAGTGTGTTAGAAGTAACAGACTGGATATAATTGAAACTGACCTCATAAAATCTACAATGTATTTTTGTGACGCTTCTTTTCAAGGTCATTTCAGGACAACTGAGGATCTGGGAAGTAATGATACTCATCACTAAACAACACTCAGAGTTTATTTCAGCTATAGATTCAAAACTCTGGGTATTAACTTAATGGTTATGTGCAATATAAGAATCCCTTCAGTTGGAAAATCAGCATGATAACAAGAGAAAATATTAAAACAGGTTACTCTTGTGATTTTCTGTACTTCATTCTTATTTCAAAGTAGATTCTGTTCTAAAAATAACATTTCAGTTAAAGATTTCAGTTTGTTTTCTTCTGTATGTGATCTTTTATTTAAATTCATAAGGATAGGCAAAAGGGAAATTTTTAGGCTTTTTGGTAACTGATGATGTGTAAGTTAAAATTTCAGACTTTGGATTGCATTATACATTAATGTTCACCATTATCTCAGTTTTAGGGGCTGTTCAAGAACACACTGAAAAAAAAAATTTTTTTCAGCTAAAAACATTCAGTTTTAAATACATGACATATTTTAACAGCAACCTATAAACTGATTCAATTGGTCACATTTGCACCTCGGTGACCTTTTCAAGGCTGCAGCTTTTCGTTGCTATTTGAGAGGAGAAGCAGCTGTGAAATATTGACCATCCTTATCTTCCTGACACCACAGTTTCTGTCATCAGCTGGGTGGAATTCACATCCTCTGCATCCCAGGAGAGGCTGGGCTGCTGATCCAGCCTCTGTTGGCCAGGAGGTTTGCAGAGCATTTTGCACTCTGCCTCCAACCATCTCTGCTGAAATAAAAGGGGTATTTCAAACCTGAGGAAGCTGAGCATTTGTTTGCCTTCCCCTGAGCAAGTCTTCCCCAACTGCAGTGATAAAAACTTAGGCAGGCTTCAGAGAGGAAGAAATGGAGGCACAGAGAGATTATGTCACCCCCTCCAGACTGTGCAGGAAATCTGCGGTGGGGCCAAGAATAGGACTGAGGTGCTCGGCTTCTGCACCTCAACCACAAGACCTTTTCTTTCTTCCAATTAGTGTCACCAGTGACGTCACTGCCAGAGTGGTTAGCAAGGAAAGAGTTGCACTGTGCTAATCAGCTGCTCTCTGGTGCAGACCTGAGACTCAATACTCCAAAAATGTCCAGCCAACCTCTGAAAACTGAGTTCAGGGCTGCATATGTTGATTGCAACCATGATTTGTTTAAATAAAGACACATGAAAGAAAATGTTCATTCAAATGAAAACAAGCAATTTTCTTCTTTATGTGAAATTTCATTTCTTGAGTTTTGAAGCAGAAAGATGCTAATACAAAAGTAGGGATTTTTTTCTTGGTTTCAGCATACACTTTTGTCATGGGTTGATGCTGGCTGGATGCCAGGCACCTGCAAAGCTGCTCACTCACTCCCCTCTGCAGCTGGACAGAGGAGAGAAAATATAACCAAGGGTTCATGGGTTCAGATAAGGACCAGGAGAGATTGCTCCTCAAATACCACCAAGAGCAAAAGAGGCTCAACTTAGAGATATAAAGCAAATTTATTACTAACAAAATCAGAGCAGGATAATGAGAAGTAAAATAAGTGCTGATGGTATCGGATAAGGAGCAAGGGTTCATGCACAGGAGGGTGCTGCAGTTACAGCATGCCCAGGGCTGGCAGTGCTGCAGATGCACATCCAACTCTGGTCCCTCCTGAAACTGTGACACCATCAGCACTCCCTGGCTGCTGTCCTGCCTGCCAGCACTCCTATGGAGCTGGGACACCAGCACTGGGGCAAGCTGGAGTTTGTGAATGTGACTGAAACTTGCAAGGGCCATCAGAGGTGAAATTACTTTGAAGCAGTGTTAGTTGGGGTGAAACTCAAAAGCCGATGAATTCCTTTTGGGCAGCTCTGCGTGAAATTCTGTGCAAGGTCATGAAAACTGACTCTACATTTTTATTCAGCTGAAGACAGAGAGAGCTGTCAGGTTGCTGCTCCTGAAATGTCCAGGTGTGAAGTGAGAGCTGCTGTCAAAGTGTTTACAAAGAGCACCAACGAAAAGGAGTAATTATGTAAAACAGCAGAAAATCCTTTGACGGTTGCACTCCTCACAAAGAAAGTAAGAATCCAGGTTCATATGAACACTGAAGCATTTGCTTATGCTATTAGATTCTAAAAAAAATGTACAGTTGGCTGACACTACATATTCAGGGAAGTGTTATCCAAAAAAAAATCACTGAAAAAATGAAACTGTAAAAACTCTGGGTTATGTGCTAATGGTGCAGGTTTTGCAGAAGACAGACTATAGATATTTCTGACAAAACTAGATTACTTTTCTACCAATGAACATGCATTCATTTGCTGAACCAACAGACCAGGGAATTGTAGCGACCTGTTAGACGCAGCCCCTGCTCTGCTCCACTGGAGCCAGCAGTGATGAACACGTGGCTGCACTGGCAGGGGCTGAAACTGAGTAACTCTGCAGTTTGCAAGACAAACTCACCCCTCTCCATCACTCACAGAAGCTAAGGAGAAAGGGTTTTGCTAAAACTACTACCTGCTGCCTGAATCATATGTTGTAGTTCAGTTTATTCTGGTGTAGGTACAGAGTTTGTCTAAACAAAGTGACAGAGGCACTTGCCACGTTGAGCAGGGGCAATGAAGGAAAGCAAAAATTTCCCTTTTACATTCTCACCTTTCACAACACAATGCAATTATTTGTATTGCAGGTAATGGAATCAACTTCAGAAAGAATTGAAATCTATTGGTGCCTATCCTGATATACAAGAAGCTTTAACTTTAAATAAAATAATATTTTTTATTCATTTTATTGATGTTTCTGTTTCAAAAAATTGGTTGAGCAATTCTGACAATATTAAAAAAAAAGTCCAAAAGTCTTTTCTAGTTCTGCAAAAATGAAAAATACTATATGTGGGTCCTCCTAGAAACAATATGGAAAGGTTCCAAACTTTTGAGTTGCATTAGGCAAAGGTTAATTACTTGAGAAAAAGAACTATGTATGGCCTTCATGTGGACTGCATAGCTGTGGTGCTCAAATATTCAATCATCTTTACTGCACATAATGTGCGTAATTATTAGAGTTAATTTATTTTAAGAACAGATCCTTTTTGTCAGTCCAGAAGGTTTTGATTCTGAATGAATTATGGTGAGAGTGGCACTGGATGAAAACCTGTATAAACTTATTGTGTTATTTACACTGTTTCTTACTAAGAAAACAAGAAGATTTAATCACATTAAACAGCTACAAATGATACAACCCATCTCTGGACAGCATTATTTCAGCCTCTTGGTGACCATGCCACTGGCATATTTTCTTTCTGCATTACACAAAACCACAGGTGATTTGTATTTGTTGTTTCCTACTGGTTAAATTATCCTTAAAACCATTAATAACATAAATATGTTTTTTTTAGGAAAACAAAACAAAGATTTTGTTCAGCAATGGGATAAAATGAGAATTTTACAGTCTTTGGTGCTCTGCAAAACACAGCCAGGATTTGGGGCAGATTCTTGGATGCTGATGAGTATATTCCAGGACTGCACTAGATGTGAAGCATTCAGTATCTCCCGAGAACAGACTTGATCCTGAAGTCACTATTTATGCATCACTCTTATTCCAATCTGTGGGAGTTTTGCATGAGTTAAGTGTCAGTCACTTTGACATTTAGCCCAGCTGGTTGAATGATCTACCATGACTGTATGGCACATTTTAATCTGACTTTTCTCCTCCATGCAGTATTCCATCTCTTGCTTTGCTATCTCTCCTCTAGCTAGTTTATGAGTGCCTAAAGCATCATTTAATACATCTGGATAAGAAGGCAGCCTTGGAAGGAGTTTGCTGGCAAGGACTGACTGGTAGGTGGGTAACAGCTGGAGAGGAAGTCAGTGGGAAAAAGAGACAGGAATTTTAGCTTTACCTCTGAAATACATGTGAGTGCAGCCCACCTTTGCATGATTCAGCTCACTGACAGTACAAACAGGGACCAAGACAGTGGGGTTTACCTTTGCTCAGAGAAATGTGTGGGCTCAACTGCAATACCCAGAACAAACCACATTAGTAGCAGAAACTCTAAGCTGAAGGAAGTGTTTCCTGTGAAATGCTCCTTGACAAATCCAAACCATTTCCTTTCTGTAAAGTGAACATAACAGCTTGTGATTCACAAGTGTATTTACTATACAATTTATGATTTGCCTCATTACTTATCCTTTGTCTGGTCCTAATTCTTTTTTCCCCCTGGCAGGGGATCTCAGTTTCTTAGTTGATTTGAGACATTTTATTTTATTTGGGCTCCACAGATCCTATGGTATTGCAGCTCATTGATGGGGTGAATGTAACTCACATGATAAAATATCTCAAAGGAAAAGCTCATGAAAGCTCAGTGAAAAATCATCTTCAGCAAATGCTCCCTTTTGTTTGCTGAGAACTTTCTCCACCTGAATGAGAATTATCTAAAAACATCTCAAATTTTCCTTCCCAGAAAATAGTTTCAGGTTCTTTGCCCATGCTTATTCCTGCTGATTGATTGAAATGTCTTGCTTTCACCTTCTTGCACTGGTTTTTCCTCCTATTCTACATTTCCACGAACATGTCTTTCTTGTCTCTGTTCTATACCTATTTTCTTTGGCTTCAACTTATTGTAGCATTTAAGGATATGTTTATCTTGGAGCACACAAGCAGTCCTGGTTCTCTGTAGTGGGATTAATTATGTACTCAAGGACATTTTTAGCCAAAATTTTGCTTTCACAATACTCTTTTATTTAAGAACTTAAATGGTGTAGTAATTTTCATCCAAATTACATCACCATCATATTTTCTGCATTGGAGAGGTGGGATTTGCATAGGGCAAGCTTGACATGCAATAAAATGTAGAGTGGCAAAAGTTTGCAATTTGTTTTCGGGTTTAGTATACTTCTGCCAGATTCTGGGTAATCTGTGCATAGATGCTTAAAAGACAAAAAAAAAAGAAAAAAATGCTTATAGAAAAAAAACCTTTCAGTTGACCCAGAGGACTATTCAGGACTCTAACACAGACACTTATTTTCTACACCCTCTGTGTCTGACAGGTCTATGTAGGGCTGGCAGACATAACAAAATACCTATAGGTGATCCATTCAATACAGCAGCTAGCTGGGCAATTAAAATAGCAATAACAGATATGCTTAATCATTTGCATTGCACCCTATATCTGTCTTTTAGCTCCCTAGAACATTTCTGCAATGGAAATAAGTTCAATTGGAGAGAATATTTAGCATTTTTATTTATTAGGAACATAAAATGTTAGCAATCACTGAGAAAGTTATAAAGACTGTCAAAAAACTCAATACAAAAGTAAGTATCATCTTATTGTAGATTTGTTTAAATATGTCTACCTTGTTCTTTGGGCACTAATTCATGATTTTGCACTTCAAATCAGTGAGTGAAAATTTTAAGTTATTATTCTTGTAAATCACAGCTTGACCACCAGGTTTTTCTTGGGGTAGTGAGATACTTTGGTACCATGTGCTCAAGGGTATCTGAAAAGTGAAAACCCACAGTCCTCAGTGTTTTCATCACCTCTTATTGATATGTGATTTAGCATGGGCTTAACAGACCTACAACCTTCTTGTTTTGTAGGAGTTATGAATCATGTGAAGTCTGTCTTGAGACTCTAAATCAAGCTACCCTTCAGCAGCCATCAGTGTGTTTTAGTGCTCAAACTGAATATGTCTTTTGCAGAGAAGCACTGACAAATACATAAAATGGGATCAGATGTCATGGCAAAAATCCTGGTGTGCAAGCCCTGTGAGTCAGTATAGCAAATGCAAAAGAATCTTTAATCCCCCTCAAATAGAAAACATTCTGCTCTTATATTTGATTCCAAGGCCTTAACCTTGTTACTACAGTACAACAGCATGTGACTAGCAAGTGAGAAAGAAAAACCAATGTGACCTTCTGTCTCTGAAGCAATTTCTTAGTAAAATGAGATACTTCAAAGAGACCATGGTGGAAACAAGACAGCTTGGTAAAAACAAGGTTGTTTGAAGCTTTGCACTAGAACTGTTCACCCCCAAGGAGCCCACCACAAGATTAATGTATCAGAATTCAGAAGGTAAAGGAGAAATCATGTTGTTTTCCAGCTTATGCATACATATACACATATATTTACATACATACACATACACATATATGTACATACAAATATACACCTGATATAAGAACTTAGTGTTTCTTGCAGTGATATATGAAACACATATCCTTCCTTATAAGATGACTACCATTTGAGAAGCATTAGGAAGGAGCCCTATATTCAGAAAGTGTAGCAGAACTCAAGGCTGGCCTGTTCAACAAATGTCTTCCTTTCCAGACATGTTTTGGGAAACTATCTGTTACTCCCATATTGAAAAGGATGGACTATTGTTGTCAAATGGGATACCATTACTGATTAAAAAAGTCCTCAGAGGCTACATGAAGTGAGAAATTGAAGCAGCCTCTGCATTGTCAGATGTGTTAACTCATTTTTTCATCTTTCCATTTATTTTCCCAGTAGACATAAAGCATTGCACCATTGTCAGTTAAAACTAGTTTTGCATATATCTCATCAACAAAAAGTCAAATCATAAGAGGTTTAATACTTGTGGTTTAAAAGAGCTACTTGATAACTAAATTGTCTAGGTAATTTCTGCCTCACAAAGTACCCTGGCCTGCCTTGCTCCATCCCATTGCATCCACCCAAGCAGGACAATAATTTGTCAGGTGGAAAAGAAAGTGCCATCCAGAATATTTATCTGCACTGGCTGCTCGGGCCTCTTCAGAGGAGAATTCATGCTGATACGTGGCAATTATATTTTAAACAAAGGTATTCTACAGACCACAGATTCCTGTAAATCTCCATTATAATTCACATAAACAAAATAGAGATGGAGGGTTATACAGATGGCTAGGTACTGCAGCGACTTCCTTCAGTGTATAAATGGTCTCATACAGTTTGGGAAGGCCAATTAGGAGCTGAAGTCTCAATTTAAGACACAGTTTTTCTCCACTACCACTTAAACTCTATTAAATATAAATACTTCATTCTCATTAGTGGCTGAAGGGAGGTTTTATTTTCCAATAAAACAACGCAGAAGTCATGAAATCTCAAAATTATGCAGCAATAATGTCTCTAGTAGACATTGCAAAGGTGTTTTTTTAATTCAGAACACAGCCCTTGAAAGGACTCTAAAAGAGGTCTTGTCCCAGAAGGATGTGCATGGCTGGCACTTGTCAAGACTGGGATTTCAGGCAAACCCTTCTCAGTCCTGGTGATGGGCAGCTGCACAAGGAGCAGGATGTCTTGAGCTAAATCCCTGCTCATGCTGTGGGCTGTTTTGTTTTCTTTTTATAATGAAACATGATTTCTAGAAATTCTAACCCAAACTCTGCAGGTTTATGGAGAGTGATCTGGTCCTGGGGATGCTCCATCCAAACTAAACTAAACGAAACTACTTCAGGTGAAAAAAACCCTTCTCTTTTCAAGGGAAGACTTTCTAGCTCTGCAGCAGAGTCCCTCTAGCAGGGTGCACCTCCCACAGCTGCACTCTCTCTGCTGGCTGGTACTGACACCAGAGCAGGGGTCAATCACCTTGCAGCCGTGCACCCTGACACCACAGACCATGGTGACAACTATTCCCTGCCCTGGCCTCTTGCCCTCTTACTCATTTAAACACACAGTTGGATTTGCAGCTTTTGCTCCTTGCTCAGTGGTTTTTTTTTTTTGGTTTTTTTTTGGTTTTTTTTAATGGTATCTTATCACCATTCCTGTCACTATTTCCTCCTTATTTTTCCATTTTACCAGATGCAGCTTGGCAAGTTCGATAGCTGTAAGTGGGCCTAAGCCAGTCTTGATGACTGCAAGCACAGCTTCACTGATGTCAAAGTTAGGGACACTATAAGAGGATGGACTTGGCACTATGGATGCACTGCATGTCCCAAGACTTTGTTATCTCCTTTATTCACACAGCTGCTGCATCTAAACCCAACTGTAAAAACGTTCTTAGATCTTGGAAAAGCTTCCTGTAGTTCATTCCACGTAGCTCTGCTGCTGGCACAGCTTCAGATTTCTACTCCTCCTGGTGGTATCCTCCACAGTCTCACTGCAAGGACCTGGGGAGGTAAGGCAGTTTGACCTGTGTCCTCTTATTTACCAGCAGCCTCTCAATGAAAAAGGGCTCTGTCTTTCTCACACTCTCCCCACCAATTTCTCACTTTCTCCTTCCAGTTTTAGCAATCAGCAGATATAGAAAGCCTAGGTTGCTCCTCAGGGGTAACCAAGTAAGTCTATTTGCTGGGCCTTGAGCAGAAAAAAGATACCAAAGAAAATTTTTTGTAAGACTTCCCCTTGTAGAATAGTGGCTAAATCTCCCTTTTCTTTTGAGAATAATTAAGTGTTGAATTGGCCAGGGTCACACAAAATTGGGAGGTTGCCATGTGCAGGGGATCTGACATTCTTTCTGCTGTAAACTCAACGCAGAAGCAACTAGAAGAATAAATTTTATGTGATAAGTAAATTAAGGTAATAAATACATGACATCTCACATTAGCTTGTGACATTAAAGTGTGAAAGCAGGCATGAAGGAGTGGAAAACAAAATGAAAAATCTGCAGATTTTACAAGAGGTGTGGACAGAGAAAGGGGAACAGGAAATTGTGCAAACATTTATCTCAACTACTTATGACTTGCTCTGGGGATTGTACTTTTCTGTAGTCTTCCTCTACCTTGGCTGACACTCCCTATAAACATTTTATGAGACATGTTAAGTATTTTATGCAAAAAGTGAGTTGTATTGCATTGCACTGGAGGTCAAGGTGAGAAGGACACATTGCCAGAATAGTTAGTTAATCTCTTTCATCTTTCCCATGCTGTCATTAATGCTTATCTGTTCCCATAGGTATTGCAAAGTCACCTGTTTTCTCCAGTGGTGTAGTACAATAGTAAAATCCTTTGATTTTCTATACAGTTGTTTTTGATGCTGGTTTTGTTCATGTTCATTTTGAGATCAGATTTGTGCTTTCTTCTCTCTGATGTTTCTATCATGCCTTCTAGCTTTTCCTTCCTGGGAATTCAGGAGTTTGTTTCAACATTTTTGTCATCCTCCTGTGTGTGAATAGTTTGATGTTGATTCGTGCGTGATAATAGCATTTGCTTCAGATCATGCTATTCAAAGACCCTATGAATTAATGCACTGAGGTTCTTTCTGGGGCTTTCACCCCGGTTGTTATCTGAAAGCCTGTCTTTTGCAATAAAAACCAGCATAGAGCTTCCCTTCTCACATTGTGCTAAAGTGGGAACCCACCAGCAGCTCCTGTGTCCTGTTCTGATGTCACAAGTGACATTTCTGGATTCATAAGGAGTCCTTGACCAGCCCTGTCAGCATTCTTGACAGGGAATTCCTTGTTTGTGTCAGTAAAAGGTTTATCAAAAATGATTTAGTGCAAACAAGATAGCTAAGGTCATTAGCAGAAACTCTTTGTTAGCAAAACTTTCGAATGCCTCTCATTTCAGGATGTCTGTTTTCAGGAGAAAACTATGCCTTGCATTCTATTACTTTTGAAAAAGGGTTCTAATATTATCATTAATAAGTCTGGGAAGCAGGTGTTATGCAAATAGTTTCCTTCTCCAGTTACTTTCTCAACTTGAAAGTTGTGACCAAGGCTTGGGATGGCCCAGCCACGAGGAACGTAATGTGAACTCTGCTGACTACAGAGAAATGAATGTGTTTACAGACAATATAGGCAGCTTGCCACTCCAGAGATGAACAGGAGATATGTAGATGTTGGTAAAAGAGGATGCCACTGGTGTGTGAGATTCTTATACTGATAATTTCATGAGAAAGTAATTTGATCTTAAAATTCAAGTCTGATCTTTAATTGCTCCAGTAATTCTTAGCAAACAGAACAAATGAAGGTAAATGAAAACTAATTTCATACTAAAGAACAAACACCTGTGAGAGGGAGCTTTTGCCCCTGCCTTGTTTGTTGACTTGCAAAGGGAATGAAGTTGAATATTTCAGCATGGTTTAGTAAAATCCATAATTTTAAAGCACAAGAGAACTTATTTTCTGTTCCTCAGGACTTTGATCCTTTAATTTACCGTAAGTAATTAAACAGCCATGTCAGCATGAATTTCAATGTGAGCACCCAATGAATATTTTTCCAGTCTGTAAAATGGCATCTAAATATCAATGTTTTTGAATATTGCAGAACATGATTTTACCTGAATAACTGAGAAGAACATTTCTATATTTTTTCCTTCTTTCCAAATGCATCTGTGTGGCTTGTGTTTATCCATTACTATTGGAGACACATAGCAGAATTGATCATAGTTTCTATTTCTGATCACAGTTTTGGGAGCTGAGGTTTAATATGTAATAAAAAAAAGCAGACATGGGAATGATTTTTTCTTTATGCTGAAATGGTTGTGAGAACTGATGTCAGAGCCCACTGCACAGCAAGAGTGCATCAAAATGAGTTTTGCTGCTTTCCTTAGGCTTTCACACAGAAGTGTCCTGTGAAGTAACTCAGAGCATAAATGGAGGAGACTTTTCCTGGAGTGCCAGGAAAATGAGAGCTCATGGCATAACTCCCCCAAAGACAGAAAAGTAGGTAATGATCAAGTCTACCAGACACTGCTGGATTTGTTTAATGCGCAATATAATGGTCTATTTGTTCTAGATAGACCAATGTTTTCCGGCTGCCCTAGGAAGGGAGGGGAAAACACCTCCTTCAAAAGTCAGCATGAACATCTGAAAAGACTGGAGTAATACTTTCATACATTCAGAACTGTCTTGTTCTGTCATACATGTCCTAATACATGGTATTCTGGTATACCTTGTAGGAACATCTTTACTGGTGTATTTTAGTGTTATCAACTCAACAGGTTGGGTTTCATTCATGTTAATGAAAATTACTTAATTTGTGTGATCTCTACTCAGTTTTAATTTTAAGGTATTTTAGACATTTTCATGTCATTTGCTTTTTCATCTCCAGTATAATTTTTTTGATCTTCTTCATTTATTTTGTGTTTTTAGGAGAGGTCCTTCACGGAAATGAAGAAGAAACCTAACTACTCATAGCGTGGAGGGTAGTTACATTTCATGGAGCAAAATTATTCCAAGCAAGGAATAGTGTCATTGCTTTCAGGAGCCAGTGACCATAGGAGCCATTTCTCTCAAGAACAAAGAGATTCTAGTCTATTGTTTATATCAATAGTGATTCTGATTTTCTAAAAAAACTTCCAGGTCAAAGTAATTGATTGCTACCATTCCCGTTTCCATGGGTCATTATCATCATTATGTGCAAAACCTGCATTTGTTAGCCTGCTTTTTTCGTGTGTCTAGTTCAGTGCTGCATGTGAAATAAAGTTGTGTTGTTACTCACTATGGAGGGTTTCTCTGTAAAGGAATGCTTGAGAACTGTGCTCCAAATGTGGGAGAAAAAAAGGCATCACGGAGCCCCACAGGCTGGAAGAGCAATTGCAAAGGGCTGATAATTGACCCTTATGGAACAATGAGTAGATATTCATATGGATGGTCTATATTTAAAGAAAAAAGGCATTTAAAGTAACTGGAAATCCACTGAGTTGTCATATGTTATGAATTCTCTCCTTGGCCAAAAACTCCTTGGTTGTCATTACATGCACAAGTTCATGATGATGAATCATGGCAGGCAAAGGCTTTTTAATCTTTGATTCCAGGACTGTGTTCAACCTTGACGAAATCCATGACTGTCAGTTATATTTATAATTTGCTTTCTTAAATACTGATATATTTGATGCAATAAGGCAATAACAAATGCTTCCCATTAAGTACTTAGTCCTGTTCCTATTTCTGCTCATGCACACTTGAAATGCCTGCCTGGTGCTGAGCACTGAACAAAAGAGCCTGAAACATGTTGGGCAGAGCTACATGCAGGAATTATGCTCAAACAGTCTCATACAGTATTTGGGATGTTGCTGAAAAACACTCTCCATACAGAGGCTGGGGAACTAATTTTGGAGTGCCTTAATTATGCTGTTTATATCAGCTTGTGTCAATCCTTTGCACACTTTCTAAGCAGTTCCTCTCACCACTTTACCACGTCCTTTCTGTATGGTATGTGCAAAAGTAGTTTTATGATCAAATTCAGGTTCTTTTCTCCCTGACATCCTTCCTCTTTTCAGTCTGAATTCTGTGTTTCACACTGAGTCTTCTGAAGGCCAGAAGCAGTCTTATATGCAGTCTTCCACGTATGTAAATCCAGCAAGGATTGAATTCTTTCTACCTGGGATGGAAAACACACTTTAGGACCTAGTGCACTATGCAAGTTCTGTTATGGACCCCTAAAGTTAAAATATTCTTCTTTCTTTGATAGCTTTGACTTGTAGCTTATAGCTTTGACTTGGTAGCTTTTTTTTTTTAATATATATTCAGGTAGTGCAGTGAACTATTGTACTGTAGATAAGGCTGTTACAGGAGTGTAAATAGCAGTAAAAGTGCATCATTTGATGAGTCAGTTTGTTTCAAGCAACAGACCAGCCACAAAGTTGCAGAGCTCATTGTAAAATTGCAGCAGGTCAAGAAAAAAATTGCAAAGTAAGAAAACTAGATCAGAGGGTGATATTTGTTACTTGTTCAATAGAAATTTTTTTTTTTTCAGGGCTGAAACCTGTCCCTTCTACAAATCCCTGGCTGGCCTCTTTACCTCACAAAAAGTATTTTGGATGCACTGCAGTCTTTGCAGCCCATTTGATTTATTTCTGCCTTGAATTGTGATTTTCACGTGTTAATACTTTGCTCCAGTTCTTTTCTGTATTGCAGCATGTGGCCATTATCACTCCCCTCCCCCAGGCCCATTTCCCTTGTTATATATCTGTTTCATTTTCTTAGTTAAGTTGAATGTGAACTTGGGGTCAAGAACAGACAAGTCATGTGATGGGACTAAGGTATAACTGCATTTTCCAGTTTTTTTCCACTGCATTGTCTGAGGGTTTGGAAGCACAATCTCACAGACAGTGCAAAAAAACCCAAAGTTCACAGTTCAGCTGTCAGTTATGAAGTAGACTGAGGAATTAATGTCTTTAAGGAAGACTGGGCTGGAAAGCTATCGGATACAACCTCTCCTTAAGGTGTACTTGCTGAGGTGTGAAGCCTCCTTTTGGAAAGCACACTGACTGCAATCCTTACATAAAATCTAACTTCTGGAGGGCTGGGGCCATGAGTCCTTCCTGGAACAAAACCCCGTTGCTTTTCAGTCAGTTTTCCATAGTCTTTAGAAATACACTGTCATGCCCACAATGTAGAGAGGGAATCTGAACTTTATGTTTGTGGGAAGATGTGGCAAACAGGAGCAGACAACCCAAACAGCAGACCTGATGTGTTATTGAAATACTGAGTGTGGCTGTCCAGTGTGAGCTCCATGTATGCATCACAACACTAAGAGCATTTTTTGGACTAGCATGCTATTATGCTGCCATTTTACCTTTAATAAATAATAATAGGTCACCTTAACGTTGAGCTTAACAAAACATATTTAGAATGCAAGAACAGTAATTAAAGGCTTGTATTAAAATAATGTAGCATTTACCTAAATGACAGCATTACTGTTGACAACCTGAACAGCAATGACATTTAAGTTTTCCTGAGACATTTCTCATTCAAATTATGTCACTAGTTCTGAGGCTTCCTTTTGTAAGTCTTCCTGCCATGTATCTCTATAGTTATTATCCCTCATTGTCAATATAGCCAGTCATTTCTTCTCCACATCAGTTTTGATTGAGTTCTTCCAGTTTTCCCACACACCTATCTGTGTATAAACCTTTGTGAGTGATTGATATGGATTCATGCTTTTATTCTAACTTATCAATTTTTGTCTTTTTTTTTTTTTTCTTTCTGAAGCAACTACCAAATTTCTGTCTGCACAGCGTGCAAATCCAGCCAAACCTGGAATTAAAAAGCTGTAGGCTGAGTATGGCTTTAATACCTTGTTGTCATGTATTTTGAAAGGCAATACATCTCTGGGGCACACTGTGGTAGACTGTCAGTCAGGCATCCCCACCGCTGAAATTCACACGACCTTGACCAGAGTAAATTCTTTGCTAAAGCAAAAAGGGGAGGAGCAGCCTTCCAACAAACCAAAATATTGGACCATAAATTTCTTTGACAACATTGCACAATGTAGCAAAGCTTCACAGAGTCTCTCCAGCATGGAGGGTATTGCTGAAGAATTAGAGATACAAGAAGGCAAAAGAACTTGAGGACAAAAGCAAGGCTTTGTTCAGGCAGATTACCTGGGGGGGAAATACAGTACACGATGTACCGTGTGATACATCAGTCATGCAAGCTATTTCTAGAAGTTTTTACTTACTGGAGAGCTGTTTTTCATTTAGGGAGGAATTCCTCCCTGGGCAGAGTGCTTGGAAAAGGCCAGTGTGCCTCTGAGACTCACTGAAGCCATATTCTGGCACGGAAGGCACACAGCCTCAAAGAATACCCCTGCACATGGATGAATTCTTCCTGTGCTGAACTGACAGTCTAGCTTTCATCAGATCTAAAATCAGGCAGGGGATTTATAAAGACTTTAGGCTCTGCTCGGCTTTGTGCAAAGAGCATCAGTCAGGCCTTCATCCCAAACTCTCCCCATGCCAGAAATGAATGATTTCATCCTGCCAGGTCACTCTGCAGAGCTGGCATTTCTCAGGCTCTGCTGGGTACCTGTTGGTGCAGCGCAGGAAGCTCTCCAGCTGACTGGTCCTACCATGAGTGGCTGCAGGGCTCAGAGAGCTTGTGCACAGCCAACAGGTGCTTAAAAGGAGCTTCTGGTTTCCCAGCTGTGACGTCCTGCTTGCCAGGTAAAGGCATGGAGCTGCACAGCAGCGTGGAAGGGCATGTCTGAAGGCAGGATGTGCCTGTGTGCTCCAGTGTGCTTTATTAATGTGGCTGAGAACCTGGCAAGGGCATGGCAGGAGAGGTGGAGCTGGATTGTTGCACCTCATGATGCCTACCTGAGGCTGCAGTGAAGATCTGCTGTTATTCTCCAGCTGGGTTAAAACCACAGCCTTTCTCTTACCTCTGCTGCAAACAAACCTTCAGCTGCTCTGCAGGGGTGTAGGATTTTAAATTTGTCCTCACAGGCAGGAAATACCCTCTAGAGGAGTGATTCCGTCATCAGGGTGAGTGACAGAACAGACCTAGAGCATGAATTCCCTCACCCAGTTGCTGCTGCTCTTGGTTGTATTGATGCTCAGTTCTTGAGCCACGGGTCAATGTACCACTTGACTTGCCCTGATCAAATTAATCATTATGACTGGAATGTTGATTCAGCTATAAGCCATGAATATTCTAAGAGAGATGTTATTTATGCATAACAGTCTTAGCCTGTACTACTAATTTGTACCATCCCTCCAAATGCATTTTGAATATTTACTTTAGTAGCTGTATCCTCTAGATTAAATTTGCAAAACTTTATACTTGCTGTTTAGTTAGGCTTCTGTACAAACTGGTAAACAGACATTTCTATTTTCAGGGGCCCTTGGAAGGTAAAGAATTGAACACAGTGATGTATAGCACCATATCATCTGTCTCCAGATCAGGGATATATAAACAAATGATAGCATTGCTCTGCAACCAGATCTCCCCTGTCCTCTCTTCTCCTTTGGGTATGATGAGAGGATGACAGTGGCTCATTGTTTAGAGTATGAAAACTAAAGCTGGGTGTGACTTTGTGATCTGCAGTTTTAAAGCTGCCTTTATTTTAGAGCGCTCCAGTGAAGTGTTCATCATTTACATTAGTGGCAAATCTGGATTTTCTGCCTTTACTCTATGATTTCTCTTAGAGTTACAAAGGTTTCACTCTTCGCTTCTGAGTGAACTTTAAATGGTGCATCAGCACATGAAAGTAACTTTCCATGTATCAGGAAGCCCTGCCTCCTGCAGGGGGCTTGAACTGAATTTCTGATGAACTGATGGCAAAATACAGGATCTGGCACAAACAATGTACTAAATGAATTTCCTCATGTACCTAGTCGCCATGAAATCTTCATTGGGAAATATGAATTCTCTAATTCATCAGACCCATCATGCAGTTCAAAAGAAGTCTCAATGAGGGCTTTAGAAAAGCTGAGGCTGGGGGTGCTGAGGTACGAAATGATGAGCTAAGACCCTCCTGCTTCTCAGTTATGATGATAATGGGGATTTTCCAGCCATTTT
The DNA here is from genome assembly GCF_008360975.1 of Lichenostomus cassidix. Taxonomy (NCBI): domain Eukaryota; kingdom Metazoa; phylum Chordata; class Aves; order Passeriformes; family Meliphagidae; genus Lichenostomus; species Lichenostomus cassidix. The sequence goes on from NC_139484.1 coordinate 21,568,225, forward strand.
TAATTTGAATTCCTGCAATCTAGTGTTCACCAAGCATTAAACCTCTAACACTCTAGCCTCTGCCTGCAAGGGCTGGCATTTTCACACAGGGTGTCATTTTAGCACAGGTTAGGGCAGGATTACCAGAGCTGCTGCCATCAGCCTTATTTTGCTAAACCTTATTCCCTCCTGTTGCAGATGAGTACAGGACTGGAGGCTGTTGAACCTGAGCCAGCAGGGCCAGTCAGCCTTGATGGACAGCTTGCACAGGAGTGGTTTCTGATGGTGTTCACCTGGGGTTACTCAGTTGCTGCTGAGGGGGAAACAAGCAATTATGCAGTACTCTGTTAAGGGAATTATATCAGGATTCGTTCAGCATAATTTCTGGCCAAACTCTGTAAGGCCCATTTCTTTTTAATATGGTTGCACACAGCTCTGGCAAATTCAGAACCTTCCAGGAAAGCTACATGTGCTCAGCTTGCCCCCAGGTCAGCACTTTGCACATAATCTTGTCTCTTCCACTGTCCCTACCAGGAACAAGTTCTTCTTCAATGATCCCTAGATGCTTGGAGGTTACATCTCCTCTCCAACTTTCAACTCTCAGAAGCCTCTTGGAGAATTAATAATTTATCAGCAGCAACTTGAAGTCGTGCGGCTCTTCCACCTCCTCTTGGCAGGATTGTTCACACTGCTGTTGCTGCTGAAAGAAAGTGTGGAAAGAGCCTGACAGTCACTCAGAAGCCCTCATGGTTAGTTTAACTGATCATGCTTGGCAGGTTGTACCCTACAAGAGCAACTGCTGACCATGGGGAGAAAGCATGGAGATGTGACACAGCCTCCTGCACCAGCCCAAAGCTTGTAGATGAAATTACTCAAAGCTTCTCCTTTAATTAAGGATGTAGCGGTTGGGGAACCATCTGTGCAGGCTAGGAGAGGAATGAGAGACTCCATACTGATGTCATTCAGCCTGTGCAAAGACACTTATTTCTACCCCAATCTCCCCCCTTCAGCTCCTACATGGTGTCTGAGAGGGACCTCGAACTCAACTGCTCAACAGCTCCCCAAAACCTGTACTTTTTGGAGTGAGCTTGCAGCCTACTTGACGTATTCAGAGCAAGAATCTGTGTATACTGTACTCTTAATGATGCCTCTATTTCAGTTTTGGAGATGTCTGTCCCTTCCTTGTTTTGGAGAAAGGATTAAAGTACCCTTGTGAAAAAGAGTGAAAAACCTGCTTGAGACCAGAAGCCCTCCTTAACTGTGTGCCTAAACTCTTTCACTGCCTTGGACGCAAAGAGGGAGGGAAGAGGATGTGAACACAGAGAAGGCTTGTTTGGGGCTTTGTAGGTCAGTGCTACCTGTCATTCAGCTGGCAACCAAGAGGCTTCCTTCAGCCAAACACAGCATCTCGTCTGGCTCCAGAGGAATGGCATCAGTGAGACATCAGTGCTCACCCACCGTAAGCACGTGGGTGAAACGGGATCTTTGTATCCAGTGATGCTCCAAGGAGACTTATGCATCAGGCTGCTCAGAGGATGAGTAGTTCAACATCCTGTTCACATCTTGGATACCAGTTTCAAGGATACCAGTGTGTTTGCAGCCTCCATGAAGGAGGAGACAAGAGGCAGCAAACCACTGATTAATGTGGTGACTCAGTGCACAGCGGATGGACTTGTCCCACACACTGATCAGCATGATAACGACAGCAGCCCCTGTGGCACAGGGACATCAAACACAGGAAAGCATCTCAAACATGCCCTAGGACATGTCAGCCCCTGAGCCAGCCTAGGAGCATGAGCCAGCTGGAAACATGAGCTCACCTAAAAACTCCATCACTTCCCTGGAGATCGGAGCTTTTGGCAATTATTGTGAAATGTCAATGCAACTTCACCTTCAGAGTGCATTTGGACTGCATGCTGCAGGGGTTTCTGATTCACCTGGAGGTTAAAAGGCTGGCATTTATTAAAATGGACAGAAGCCCATGGACTGCTCACGGGCTCTCCCCTGCATGAGAATGTGGCCATGGGCAATGAGCCCGAGGTAGCCCCAGGATGGCTTCAAGCTCTGGCACCTGGTTCTGCCTCTCATTGTGCATGGCACATGAAAAAGACCTGCTGCCTTTTCATTTTACAGTCACCAATCTGAATTTTTTTTTATTGCAAGGACAAAGACTGTTCTTCAAACTCTCTTAGCACTTCAATCTTTTTTTATAACTTGTCATCATTATTTTTTTGCCACTACATTTGCAGTATGACTGGAGGTTTAGGGTTTCTTTAGACAAAAGCAGGAATGCCCATAGGGCTGAGGGAAGCTGACCTGTTTATTGACTTTCGTTTTATTGTCTGCTGTTGGTCCCAATTAAAAAAAAAAAAGAAATCAAAGATCAGTTGGAGAAAGAGAATGTTGGTTAAAAAGAACTATTTTTTTCTGTCACTGCTGAGAGTTTGTGACAGTCAGCAAAAGCAAATTTTTAAACAGTAAAAATATTGAAACAGAAGTCTTCCTTTTCATATTTCACTAGTTTGAAGATACATACAATGTTGTGAGGAATGATGCTATTCAATATCTATAAGAAATTGATTTTGTTTCTAAGTTTATCTCTCTTAATGTCAATTTTTTTTAAGAAATGTCAGCATTTTTAATTTCTACTTAGAATTCATTAAATAAGAAATAAACAGAGGGACACCATGGGCACTTTTGTCCCCCCATGGATGGAACAATTTCAGTTTAAGCTAAGATAATTTCCCACAGGTTTCGTATACATAAATTTTCATAGGAGAGGTTGAAAGGTAAACATTTCACTCCATGCAGGGCCATTCAGGCTATCAGTAGGCTACGGGTTTTTCAGTGTCCTTTTTGACTTCTGCCTGATATATTTCAAGTATGTTCACAATATTTGTTGTCAGCACATGTATTCTATTTTCATTTTTATTAAGTTTTGTTGAATTGGGACTTTATTTCTGTGTTTCTTCATCACTTTAATTATAAGCAAACATCTTGTCTGACTTGCTTCTCTGAAATATAACGGTTCACAAGATCCGGTAATTAATAAAAGAAGGAACTAAGAATATTTTTTAAAAAACCTGAAAAAACATTGAGAATTATAATTTGATTGCATCCTGTTTTAGTTTTTCCATGCCTGCAGATGAAGAATGACTTTAAGTCCTGCTCCTTCCCTGCCACCAGAATAGATTACCATGCAGCTTTTGGTAATTTCTTCGTTTGTCTTTTGAAGAAGGGGCAGGGACTTTTTATCAGCCCCTTTTTTTATATTCCAAGTCAAATCTTGCTGTCTTGATTATTTGTGCTGCATGCATGTAACTGTGGTTAAATAGGAATGGCAGATCAGATATACAGTTCAGTTTTGCAACAAGCCTGACACTGTGCTGTTTGCTACTCTCATTCCTTCCATTCTTTTTAGGGGGATTTGTATATGCTTAACGATTTGCATTCCCTGGCTTTTAAAACACGAGCTCATTTTTTAAAGTTTACCAATTAATTATATGGTTAAGCAAGGCTCTATCAACTAGAAAATTGTATTTCTTATTGCAAAAATGTGAACCTACAATGGATGCATGCAAAAAAATTAATGGAAGTTGAACAACACCATGAAAAGGTTATTTTGGAAACCATATTTCAGCATATACTCTTTTCATTCATTTGGTAATTTATTTTTTTTACATGTATTCCTGAGTTGTCATCTTCTGCTTCAAAGTCTATGAAATTTGATTACAACAACCATAGATCAGACCTTTAATTTTTCCTGTCTGAAAAAAACCCTTGTGATCAAACAAATAAAGGTTTAAACCTAAAATCCACATAAGCTGTTTACAAACTGTCCAAAGCAGAATTAAAATGAAACACAACACAAAACCAAGCAGAGCAGTTGTCCATTTTTTGAAAGTTTAAATTGCCTGTATTGCTTTAATTCCAAACGCAGACAGAAGCAGACTTAACTTAGAACACTTTTTCTTAAGGAGTGTAAGTCAAATCCTTAATGCTAATGTAGGAGGGTTTTTTGTATTTAATTTAACTTACATTTTGTTATCGCTTGGCTCAATGCCTCAGGAGTCTGAGCCAAAGCTGTTATACTGTAATATCCATGAGGTTCAGTTTTCTCTTTCACCTGCAATACTGTACTCTCAGTGTAATGCTAATGTGACTCCTGCAGTATAACAAAGAACCCATAATGACAGCAGCAGAGGGGCCTGAATGTCATTTACACCTATTTGCTACATCCAAGGTCAGCAAGAATGCACCTGCAAAACACTCACACTGCACCCAGACTGGCTACAGGAAAACTGTCTACTGAGATGAGATTATTTTGAATAACAGATTTTTTTCCTTTTAAACTCCTGAAGGTCTTTGTGCAGAAGTTCATAATGAGTTATTCAAGGTAAGCATGTGCATTTCTGTAGTATCAAGGAAAGAGACAGCTTTTGAAACAACGGTAAAGAATTGGGGAAAAAAAAATCTGAAGATGCATTTAGCATATTTATAAATACATTTCCAGACACATTGTTTCCCCATAGCATATTTCATACTCTGCCTGTTGATGGAGGATTAAACCAACCAATTACTTTGGAACTGCTGTAGCAGAAGCAGAAAGACTGATCACTGCCTTTATTGCAAAGAGTGCAGCAAGTTTTTGGAGTTGTAAAAGGAATGAAAAGCAAAGCATGGTCTTCTGATGCAGAGCCTTTTATTAAAGGATGCTGGAAGAGATCATAAATAAATTTTAAAAAACCAATACACTACATTCCTCTCTTCTCATTCTCTGTACCTGTCCAGAAGGACAGTCCTGACCAACAGGAACAACAAAGACATAACCAGCTTCAGACACGACAGTTTTTTGTGTGGTTGAACAACAAAAGAATGAATCCCCACAGGAAAAGACAGGGCAGGGGCAGACATTTGCAACTTCTTGTTGCAGTAGCAGGAGCTGTGCATGAAGAGAAGGTTGTCTAAGCCAAGCACCCCAGCCATGCAGATACCCCAGAGAGGATCTCCCCAGGCCCCACACTGCTGGGGCAGCAGCCAGGCACCACCTCCAGGGCTTCTGCTGGAGTTTCCCATATCACTGCAGCTCTCCATCACCTTGCTGACCAAAGATATCACCTCCTCTTCCTCTGTCACTTCTCGGGGTTTAAACTGATGGCCTTTGGCAGCCCATTGGGCTCATCTAGCACAGAGCAGGCAGCTCTCATATGCACAGCTGTGTCCATTGCTGTTTTCTGGACCCCCGTCTGCCTTGACTCACAAATGGTTGGAAATGGGAAGACCTTTTGGATCACAGTCTGCACAGGTTTTGGCTGGGATAGAGTTAATTTTTTTTCAGCCAGGATGGGGCTGCGTTTTAGACTTGTGCTGGAAACAGTAGTGACAATACAGAGATGTTTTTGTTATTGCTGAGCAGAGCTTGCAGGGAATCAAAGCCCTTTCTGCACCTTGCACCACCCTGACACATCCAGGACAGCTGACTCCAACTGATCCAAGGAGCATTCCAGACCACATGGAGTCTTTCTCAGCATATAAAGCTGGGAGAAGAAGGAAGGGGGGGATGTTTGGAACGATGGTTCTTGTCCTCCCAAGTCACCATTACATGTGATGGAGCCCAGATTTCCTGGGGATGGCTGAACACCTCTCTGTCCTTGGGAAGTGGCGAATGAGTTCCTTGTTTTGCTTTGCTTGTGTGTGTGGCTTTTGCTTTCCCTTTTAAATTGTCTTTATCTCAATCCACAAGTTTTCCCATTTTCACTCTTCCTATATTCTCCCTGCCCCATGCCCCCAAGGAGGGTAACAGAGTTCCTGTGTGGGGCTCTGCCACTGGGGTTAAACCCTGCCAGTCCCAGGGGAATTTGGTATCTCCAAGGATACAAAGACTGGAAGGGGAATAGCTGGTATATTCCTGTCTGCTGGAGTTCCAGAAGAAAGGCTGGGGAGTCTAGACTTAGATTTTAAAATTTAGATCTAGCCTGAGGTTATAACTATAGCTAAGAAATAATTTATTGTCAGAAAACTTATGATAGGAAGGTTTTACCAATAATATACACTGCTTCTGAAAGGAGAGGTCCCACAGCAGGGGATGAAGAATTTCCTGGCGTTTGGCTCAGCAGAACTGACAGTGGTATCTGGGTGTCAGCGTTACCACCATCTAGTGACTCCCCAAAATACTGCACCCCTACCTTCCTACAGCCTCTGCTCTCCCCACTGCCACAGTGGGGCCAAATTACCATCGCTTTGGGAGCTCAGTGCCTGCCTGAGGGAGCAAATCCCTTTGAAATGAGAAGTGAGGTGGGTTTTAGACGGTGCTCTGCTAATATTTCAGTGCACTACATTTTGACTTTCAATAGGAACATTTAATGTCGACTTCAGAGCAAATATTCATATATTCAAGCCTTAAGGTGGTTTCAGAGTACAAGCAACACTAAATGGTAACAGATATTTCCTGAATCTTTCTGTTTCTCTGTGGACTGCACCAGAAAAATTCATAGGCAAATCTTATCTAATCTGGAGATAAAGACACATGAAAGGTAATCTGAAGTACATAGTTTATAATGAGGTACTAATTTAAGTTTGTAAAATATTCTTCTATTTGCAGTACAAAGAAAATTCTCTGTAGGCAGTTTAATATTGGTATTTTCAGGCAATATATACAGACTGTCAAAGGTATGAATGCATTTGTATACAATTAAGAAGAGTACATTTTGGGATAACTTTCATATTTTATATACAATATAAATGATGGCATGAACTTTCAGTGATCATGGACTAACCAGTCTTTCATGTATATTGTTCAATTCATTATCCATCACTGCCTTGTTTGGAACTAGCGCAGATTTGAGGAAGAATTCCTGTTTGGAAATACAATGTTCAGACAATTTATTTTGATTAACACTCAAAATATTTAGAAAAGAACATAACTGATGATGTGGCTTAGATGAAGCCTTTAATTCTATTTCATCAATCACCTGCCTCAAGCGACTTCTCTGTATGATTATGCCTGGCCACACTCTGTTTCAGGTGCCAGCAGTTGGCATATCCATCCCTGAATATGAGTTTCTCTTCATTGCTGTATGTCCTTTGCTGGATTTCCATAGTCATATTATTATCTGGAGACTGGACATTGTCTTGCCAAATTTTATAAGGTTTTAGTCAAACTCAGGCATAACTTTGCTGATGGAAGTGCAGCTGAAATGTCCTGGGCATATGTCTTTGTTGCACATCTGAAAATTGAGGATTTGTTTGTATCAATTACTGACTGTCCTCTTGGACCCATTTTTACCCAAGACTTCATGTAAATGAATTCGCTATTTATCCATGCTTTTATCATAGAATAAGCTTATATTTGTGGTTTCTGGTCTCACTCACATGCAGGTGCAATCATGCTGCTGGATTTTTCCGTTTAGTGATGCCAACAAGTGGTGTAGCGTATGGCTCAGCTTGGGCTGGTAAATAATCCAAGGGCTTCAAGGAGCTCAGCCTGGTTAAGTTGTCCTAACAGAAAATGATGGCTGCGTATTCCTGGGGGGAGATGGGAGTGCTGAGGGTGCTTTCCTCTGATGAGGAAGGTGTGCTGCTGAGAGCCCTTGGAAAGAAAGAGCTGGTTTGGCCACAGCTGAGTGTCTGAGACACGGTGTCCTCTGGAAAGTGCACTGCAGACAAAGGAAATTTATAGACTCAGTGCAGACAAGCAATAAGATTTAAGAGCTTGTAATACACAGAACAATAAACTAGAGCTGTATTTACATCCATCATCTGAAATATTTAGCACAGCCTAAATTGCATATATGAATGTATATACAGTCAGGTGCGGTCATTTAGACATAGTCCTGATTAAGGACTTAGATGCAGTTGCAGCTCTCCCACGAATGCCTTTTCCTGGTTTTGGCATGGACCTTTTGTATGTTTTTTACTCTCAAAGAGTCTTGCTGGCCTATCTGCCCTAGTGCAAGAGGGATATTTCATTGGTGCTCATAGTGGAGGTTTCACTTTAATCTTGTATCCCCCAGGTAACTGCTGGGCTTATGAAATGAATCTCTGTATCCTTCCATTACATCTTCTGCCTTAAAGCTGGTAGCACTGGAAGTCAGATAGTTCCCAGTCTTAATATCTACAAGATCAATTTAAGATTCAGGCATGGTTTGAAAGCAAGCAGTAGTGGGACATTGTATCTGCAATTTAGAATTGTAAATATTTTATCTGCTTTAATGCATACACACATCTTGTACATTCATGACTAATCTGCAAAATGGGGCTGTTTTTTAGGCAATGACTGTGGTAAGCTTGAATAGGTTTACCTTTTCAAATATCTTTATGGATATTAAAACGTTATGTGCACTAAATATCAACTAATATTTATCCTGGTGTCATTTCTCTATGCTGCTAACCTTTGTGTCTGTGCTGTGCTGTTACAGCTCAGCCTTCTCTTATTTCTGTTTCATGCAGCTCTGTGTGTCCACTGCACCATTGCTTCTGTTCTGTGACCCCAAGTCCACTGCATTGACTCTTGGATCTGCATGTTTCCAATATTCCAGCTCGTTTTTAGACATTCATCTGTGTTTTATATTTTCACACACTTCCCATTTCTTCTTCTCTTTATTTTCAGATTCGTTGTCTGCCTGTATTTGGAATATACTTTTTTTTTTTTTTAATTTACACTTTAAAGCATTGCCTTAGACTTGGATTTTCAGTGGAATTCTAGGTGTTTTAACAGTGGCATATTTAAATCCATTGCATTTGAACCTTGATTTATTTTGAACACAATGTAGTTAATGATTGACTCATAAACTTTCAAGGGACTTCGGTTAAAAATATTTAATATATATCAATAAAAGCACACACCTGACCTTGAAACTTTAATTATCTCCCAAGGTATTTTGTAGGTGCATTCAAATGTTACAGTCTTGCAGAATCCTTTGTTTTTGAATACTGGGATTACCTTTGGGATGACCATGATATACACCAGAGTACCATAGAATGGTTTGGGTTGGAAGGAATCTTAGAGATCATTTCTTTCCAAACCAAAACCCATGGTCTATATTAAGCCTGTTAATATCACACCATCATTAAAAGGCCAGTTAATGGTATGTCACCAGCTATTTTTTTCACTTCAGCTAATATACACATGTGAACATCTTTCTGTACTTCAGTACCATTTGCCCTTTTCACTTTTGAATCCAGAAATCTGTTAGAGCATCCCTCTTCATACCTCCAGGACCTCTCCTTTTCAGAGAGAAGTGCTGTATTCCCAAAGTCCTTCATTTTCAGACCCAGATTTCCAGTGGAGAGGGGTGCCCTGGTGGTACTTCCAGCACCATACACAGGTGTGCTTCCTATCAGGTTTTGTTTTGTGTGCACAGAAGGACTTGTAAGCAGCAGCTAGTCCCAAACAGCCACCCCAAATGATCGAGGAAGAGGGGCAAAACCACTCAGAACCAGAGTTTTCTGATGGTATCTCATTTAGCTTCCTGGCTGACATGTGCAGCTCATGTAACCTAGAAGAAATGTGTATGACTAAGAGAAAGAATGTGGTAATGAGGATCTTGATGGGCAGGAAAAAGGGAGTGGAACAAGACAGGTGGGAAAATATGCTATGAAATCACCACAGAGGCCCAGACAACCACAGACAGTAAACCGTGTTTTTACTTAAAAGAAAAAAAACTGAGCACGGCTAGTTGGGGTTTTGGTGTTGGCAGCAAATTGTTCTGGTTAGAATGCAACAGCTTTTGGTCCACTTCAATAATAAATCAAGACTGTGTGAGCACTAAATATTTAAATTAATGATTGTGGAACCTCCATATGCAAAAATAAAAAAGACAACATATCATAATGTCCTCATCCCTGCCTTGGAGGCATCCAGTTGTGACTCGAAATTGAGGTGAGAGCCTTTGAGCATGTTCTCTTTCTTAGCTTACAAGTGCAGGTAGGTGTTTATTGTTATTCTTTGCACCTTCTTGGAAGTAATAAAATGCAGGCTGGAACTTCAGCACAATGTTGCATCTCCTAAAACCCACAAGGAGAAGAAACCTCTGAATGTTTCATTACATTTTTTATTTTATATTTTATAAGATGCTGCAAGGTATGAAAAAGAAATCATAAGTAAAGGTTTAAAAATGGAAGAGGAAGGTGCATCATATCTGAAATTAAAAATAGGAAAAGGTGTAGTACTGTTCCTTACTGGAAAGAAAAAGATTAAAAAACCCATTTAAATTATTAGTTTGGAAAATACAAATAGTAATTATATTGGATATTTAAGGAATAAAGGCAGCAATAGGATCATATTTACTGTGTAGAAATTTGAGAGAAAGAGTTGGAACTGATAGATGGATGAGCAAAAACATGGTCTTGTTAAAGGACAGCTTTGAGATAGGAAAGATATCTCTTGCCACATTCTGAGAGTTTTTTTGCACCTTATCTTGGCTGCATATCTAATCTCTTCACAGTTCTCTGTGTACATACATTCATTTATAAGGAGCAAAAGTAAAGAAAAAGAAGTATTTTTTCTTCTCAGAAAATGCACAAAGATAGATGAACACAGTAATTCCTTGACTTAATCTGTCTTTCCAGAATTTCCACATAGTTTACTTCATTCGCCTGCTCTTGACTGTGGAATAGAGACCCCGGAGGGCAGCAGGATCAGCCCTCCAGGCAGTGCAGAGCTGCTGCTGTGCACATGGCAGCAGCTGAGGAGCCAGGCAGCCTGTCTCCGTGCAGGGACTGAGCTCTGGGCTGTGGCTGCAGCAGGTGGAAGAAGCAGTTCCTCTGTGTTTGGCACCCCCACCACCAGAAGCAAGGTGCCACTCTCACCACTAGAAGCACAAAAATAAGACCACTACTCTAAAGCCGTTAAGTGCCAATGACATAGTAATGTATCTGCCCAAAAAAATCATCATTCAAATACTATTTTCCAAGCTTAATAATCGGAGTTATGTCTCCGCACTGAGACACCAAGGCACAAGGAAAGCTGCCCTGTGCAGCCACACAATACACTTCCCAACCTCAGGCTCAGCCTGGTTTGCTCATCTCAGCACAGCTGTCTCCAGTCCAGCAGAAAATGCACTAAAAGGGGCTTTTCACAATGGGAATGTCTCACATCTAACTGTCTTTGATATAAATCCATTTTTTTAACACGAGTTGTCTTAACACTGTGGCAGACTTGGAAGTCACCAGAAGAAGGAACGTTCCACAGGGGTTTTCTCACCTGCAGCCCCACCAAATGGAGCTGCTCCACTTGCATGAGAGGGGCACAACTTCTCAAAAGTGCTTAAGGATGCAGCAACATTGCCAGGGATAAAGAAGCAGGAACTCGTGGCATGTTGGTTGGTCTCTTGTCAGTGACTGTCCCCAGGGGAAGGGGGAACAAGTGCATGTGTGAGGGGAATCCATGGGACTGCTATTGGGCTAGGAATTCACACCCAGCTTCTCCCTGGAACCTGCTGGTGATCTCAGGGAGCACAAATCCAGTGTGAAAACTTGACTTTCCTGCTAAGAAACATAACTTTGAAGGCACTATTATTTCACAGGCATTGCTGGTGATAGTAAGTTTGTGCTCTTTCTAGTCCTAAGCGTTGCAGGCTGAGCAAGCAGAAGCACAGCTCGGAGTGGGAGGCTGCAGAGAAGAGAAGGGGAGGGGGCTACATCTTCCTCTGCTCTTCAGTAAATCCATTTCTGTACCAACATGAATATCGTGATTAATAATAATAGCGGCTTATGACTGTTTTGAAAAATTGCATTTGTAGAAAATTAATGTTTCCAAGTTGCTCCAAGGAATGAAGATTTAAGAGGAGGAAAAATATGTGCAGAACTGAATTTGAAACTATTTACAACTGTAATGCTGCCAGTAATTAGGATGACTTGAGTATTTCAGTATTCTGTCCTTGTAGTACTTTACCCCCCTCTTCTGCTCTGGTAGGAAGAGTAGTGTTTTCTATCTTTGGCTAGGAAAATTTAGAAATTTATATATGATGAATATGACATACTCATTATAGGGTGCCAATTGAAAGGGAACCAAATATGAAAATCTGTTGTGCATATCAGTATAACCACACCAAACCTCTTACTAATACCACTGTGATGAAGAACTCTTCCTAGAGGTTTTCTTTAACCAGTTTTATGCAATCAGAGAATTATGAAATTACAGACAGAAAAGATAAGGACATGACAATGCTACTGCAAAATGAACTTTTGTGAGTCTTTTCTCCTTTTCACACAATGACTTTAAACAGGGGAATGATCAATACTCCAGAGCAACCAAATCCTGCCTGACAAATGATGTCTTAATGTTTGATAAAGTTCAATACATTAATGGTATCATACAGCATAATTTCTGCTTTCTTGAAAAACAATGGAGCTCACTTAGAAATTGGAATTCCCTGGAGAATGCCACAGGAGTGCAGACTATTAATTACCCTGTTCTATTGTTATCTTTTGTTCAGAACAATAGTGCTCCTGAGGTCCTGTGGAATCTCTCTCCCCTGCAAGGTGTCGGGTTTTGATTAAGCATCATTTCATACAGTTCATTAACAATGTATCTTAAAATGAGCTTTTGATTGAACATTTTTATTGGGCATTTAATATAATTTATGGTTTCTGTTGAAATTTCACATACAACATTTGCCAAGCTAGTTATTATATATTTTTAATTAAACAATGGTATTTTACCTTTTCTGAAAGGTTCAATTTTTTTTTGAGTAGAAGTACAGATTGTATAAAAATTTATTATCAATGCAGGATGTCATGAAAATAGCCCTCATGACAATATTTTATTCCAGTGGAGCTATAGCACATAGGTGTACAAGCAGTCCATTTGCAAGTGTTGTCATTTTGGGCTGCCAATCTCAAAGCCAACTTTTAAGCTTAGTTTGCCTATCTAGAACACAAACACTTTAATAAATCTTTCTGCTTTAATAAGAAGCTATACCTTGAAGTGAAGAAATTCTTCTCATTAAGCTTCATCCAGTAACTCAGAAAGTTTTTAGGAAATGTAAAAGAGCAGCATAAAAGGGGTTGTTCTGTCACTCACCAGCTATATAAGGATTGCAAATACTCTTACTAGTAGTTAGTTTGAACACCTAAATGTAAATACAAGGTAAACTATCTTCTAAGAGGTTCACTGGCAAATTCAGGCTTTGGCCTCAGTGTCTGGGAGACACTGAAATCTGAGGAGTCAGGACTGTGAGTGGTTAGACAAAATAACTGCCTTTGTGGAGCAGCCCCATCAGGAGCAAACCAAACACTGAATGCTGAGTAGGCTTTAGCTCAGCCAGAGAGAGAGATGCATATTTATACCTTTCCAAGTAGAGAGGACTGTTTTAGGTAGGAATCCTGATGGAAAAGTATTGGTCTCTCTTTTTTTTTTTTTTTTAAACCTTGGAATCTATTTCCATTGTCAGTTTGCAAGATTAAATAAAAAAAAAATCTTATATCACTGAAATGGCAGGTTGGGGAGGGAGTGTGCACAAACATTATAGTTAGAAACAAACCATTAGCTGGAATTTGTACCCAGGGAAATTATTGGAATTATTTACATGCACATGTGAATACAGAGGGAAGAGCTCCAACACTGACTGACTGTTACCATAGTGTACCAGTCTGTTGGGAGGAAATAAGTTAACTTTATACTCAAATACTCAAATAAAAAAATCAGCAGAAACTTTTGCTGAGATTTGAGACTGTTAAGACAAAATCTTCCATATTTTTTGTCTTTTACTTGGGCTCATGGATTTGCAGTTTTCAGTGGGATGGAAATATTAGAATACTCAGTCCTCTGTTTCCTTGACCTACTAAGGATCAGAAAGCACCAGGATTTTTCAGGAAGTCCTGCTATAAATATTTTCAACTTAATTGGAAGTTCAGATCATTTGGGATTTGGATGCCTGTCCAAACCAAACCAGAATACCTTTTAAGAGTAGCATCCAAATTCAGATTGATGTTCCTGCTAGAAGCAACGGAGGATTTGGACTCAAAGTGTCCTACTGGGCTTGTCTCAACAGAGGGTCAGCTGTGATATTTGGTGCTAGACCCTTGATTTATTTCAAATGCACACTGTATTTCCCATGCTCCTTTTAGGATAGGATCCCATCTCTGATGCTGTGGATGCTCCCCATCAGAAATGACCGTAACCAAGCGCTCGTAATTTCTAGGGCAGCCTCAGTTTTCCATTTAGTCTGTGGTTAGAGTAATAGCTGCCACTCTGCCACCTCTCACGTAGTCTTGCTCTTGAACCTGGTGACCCTCACTGTGCTCTTCAATCAACCTGGCTAAATTTTAGAGAGTTCTTCAGAAAAATGACCTTTTCTCACTGACTGGCAGCATTATGCTATCTTTGAATCAACTTCTTTTCCCAGCACTTCTGGCCTAAAAGGGTCAATGTGATACTGAAACATATTTTTTGTGATTTTCCTTTTCTACTGGTAGTACTCTTAATACTACTGTAATTGACAGAAATGTGGAAATATATGTGCTTATTCTAGGTTTTTAGTGCTGTGTACTTGATAGCACTTTACATTTCAAATTTCCTCTAATTAATAGTGCAGTCAGCTTTCCCTGTTCATTTCAGGTGATTCACTGTGTAAAAGAGATGAAATCACTTTAAAATAGGAAAACATAACTCCTGGAAAAAGTACTATATTTCAAATTGACAGTGCTCTTCTTCCTTCCTCAGCCTTCTATTAATAGATGCAATAGATACATACATTTTGGGGAACTCTTCTTTGCCTCGTTTTCTGTCTGTGATCTATCATAAATTCACCCATGTTTCCTACTCCACTCACAGCTTTGCTTACAGTGGTCTATTTGTCATTTCACCCATAAACACTTGTGTCTTGCTTCCAGGGGATGGGAATTATTCCCTTCACATTCTTATTTTTCTTGAGTGGTTACCTTGCCTGTGAGTCAACCATTGCTCTAATCTCATTTAAATAAGCTTATTTATTATGTTTGTAATGGAGACGCCAAGATAAAAACATTCCATAGCTGATCAGTGGTATCATCTTATTTTGTAACCCTTGCCTCTCCTAACTCTGCCTTCTTCCTGTGATGCATTACCCTGCTGTGGCCCTGAATGCCTACACTTAAATTTTGGACACTTCAGGACAGGGACAATGTCTTCACATGTGTTCTTTAAAGTGACCTCCACACTTTTCACCATATTAAAAACAATAAGTAAGAGTTGATCAGTGCTTGTGCTTCTAATTACTGACTGTGTCAGCAAATTTCTCTGTTTAAAAAATGGTTGTGTCTCACAAAGAAATAAATTCAAGAGGCAGGTTCCCCTGACCAGAAAGCTCATTACTGACCAACACCCTTTTGTGTCATTTGGGTGTGCCCGTGTGTTTCTGAAGCCCTGAAAAATCCAAGGTAAGTCAAAAAGCAAAACAGGTCAAGGGAACACTTCAACAGCAGATCACAGGGCTTGAAGAATGCAAGGCTAAAGGCAAAGTAGGTGCTGACTTTTTTTTCTTTAAAACAAACAACATAAATGAAACAAGTTAAACAGGAAAAAAGTAACATTTGATACCCCTTGTTTCAGCAAGGGAAAATCGAGGCACAGAAACTAGAGGCAATATTCCAAGGTGCTGCTGAGGTCTGCTTGTGTGCCCTTGGCTGGCAGACAGCTCTCTGTCACACTCAGGGGACATCCTCACCTCTGCAGCTGCCCTTGCACCTCTGTCCCACTGCCAGCATGGGAAGGGACAGCTTTCCAGAGTTCCAGGGTGCTTGCCAAGCAGAGCTGGTGTTCCCTGGGGGTTGGGGGAGTGGGCAGCAACCCAGGCACTGCAGCTGCTGGGCAAGGAGCAAGTCCTGGCCATCAGCACTGCCCTGAGCTGGGCATGCAGGGAAGCAGCAACTTCTGCTTGGCTCTCCTCCTCACACAGCCCTATCACTCAGTCTTGGGTTGAAAGCCTTTAAAGCCTTGCAGATTTAGTCCAAGACACAGAGTGGCCCCTCATATCTGGGGGGATATGCCCAGAGGCTGGGGCAGACAGCAATATCTCTCTGGACTAGCTGGAAGTTGGGAAGAAGCAGTGTTGGCTTTTGGTTCGTCCAGCCTTGCAGAGTGAAGGAGGACTGGAGTTGCAGATTTTCCTATTTGTATAACTTGTTCAGACTGAATTTGGTCTCTGAAAGCACTCCTGTGTTCACCTACATATGTTCACCTACAGCTGCACCCATGCTCCTGCAGCCCATGTGCACACAGGTGTGGAGGTCCCTCTGCACCTCTCAGAATCTGTCAGTGAAAGTACAGTGTGGGGCAAGGATGAATAAAGACCAGATCTGTCCAACCCTCCTTCTTTCCTTTCCCTCTCCAGCTGAGCTGCCAGGAAGGCGAGTGTCTGTATTCTCCTCTTGACCACCCCCTCTTCAGCCTCTGCTTTCCAGGACATGAAAGAAGGGCTTTGCAAAATTGCTTGGCATAGAGAAATGAAGAGGCAATGAGAAGCAGTCAAACACTTTGTGTGTATTAATATATATTTGCTTTCGTGCTTGCCTGACTGGTGCGTGTAGTACGTGCTTTTGTCATGCCTCTGAGGCAAAGAACAAAGGGATGGGGCTGATAGAATTTTTCTGTGTTCTTCCCAGGATAAAGTTTGTTTTTCCCTGTTTGACCTTCAACTCCCCGAAGACCTGAGTTTAACTGCTTTGATTTACTTCCATAATAAAGTGATCGATTAATGTTAAAGGCAGGCTTTATGAGGCCTGTCCTCAAATGGTCCCGCAGCCTGCCATGGCGAGGATGTTATACTGCCATGCTCTGAAAAAGGTCACATGAAGGGAATCAAAGACAAGATAAATGATGGTTTACACATCAGAAAAGCTCTCTGTAGCACAGACAGGGAATGTGGAACATAATGTCTCTCTGGGCTCGGTGCAGATGGTATATAGTAAATATAGTCTGAACTGCCTCCCCAGGATTTATTATTGTTCCGTTGTAGTTGTTTTGGGGCTTTGCTTTTAGACAGAGCTGTGCTCTGGAAGTGTGTAAGACGTGGGCAGCCCTGGCTAAAATTGAGCAAATGAAGGGGTCTGACCAACTGATCTCAACAGGATGGTTTTGAGGAGCTGGCTTGCAGAAGTTAAAGACTTGATTTCTTATAATTTTCTGTGCTCAGCTAAAAGTCATAATTAATTTCTTTCTTTCCAGCTAGACTTCACTGCAGGTGTTTTTTCTTAAACAGGCAAAATGAGAAAGCAAAATAAGGATCAATCCAAAACTCAAGCCTCTGTCCATATATGTATCCTAAAGGAGAATTTATATGGCATCACATGGAACAGCAAACTGTTCTGTTCTCCTGCCATATTTTTATGAGAAATTGTTTATTCTTGTTCCATTTGTGCCTCCACTGGACCACATTTCCTTTGAAAGGCAGATACTCCTTATTTGAGGAACGTAAAGGGCAAAACTGTTGAAGAACAAATATTAACAGGATCCCTAGCTTTATCTCTGGTCTTAAACCTGAATACGACTGGTCAGGTAATTATACAAAAATCCAGTTTCTGAGGGAAAGCACATTTTTTAGACCAAACTTCAGTCCACATTTAACAACTCTCTGACTGGGAAGGGTTGTTAGATATTAGATGAAATTTCAGATCTCAGTCAGTGGCATGGAGGGAGGCAGAAAGGAGAGCAGGCAGGTAAATGAGGTGCTCCCCTGGGACTTGGGAGCTGCAGGCTCAAAGAAGGCATTTAAACCTTGGCTGCTTATCAGATCCTGCCTTAAAGGCCAAATTCTGGTCAAGAGGGTCGGGCTGGGTTGAAGGACAAGACCCAGGTCTAGCCCTGGGAGGGTGGAAAGTGGGTGGGCATGAAGGAAAATCCTTCCAGAGGCAGAAGCTTCCCTGCTGCCCTGCTGTCCCCTGGGAAAGGGGGTGGCTGAGGGTACAGCTGCAGATACATCCCAGCCCACCTTGTTGTCATTCCACACAGGCTGACCTGCACTGCCATGGCCAGCCTGGCTTTCCCTCTGATTTAACACAAATGGGTTCATGGCCAACTTGCTCTCTCCTGTAGGACAGCTGCCCTGTGTCTGCTCTCTTAGTTTGCAGAGACAAAATAGTGAGTTTAATTCACTACCAGTTTATGGTACCTATTGAAATCAGTGAAAATTAAGGAAATTGAGTGCCCAGTTTCAAGACCATGGATGGTATTACCCACCAAGTCAGCCTTTGGACAGTGGAGAGACATAACTCAGGACTGAGTGGTGTTATGAAAATTGCTCTTCAAGGATGCAGTGACTGCTTCTGGTGCTCAAGGATGGGACACTGAGGTGCCAACATGCCACAGAGAACATGTCCCCAGTGCCCTCAACCTAGAAGCACATAGTGCCAAGGCAGACATTGATGCCGTCTTTGGAAAGCCATTCCCCAAATGACCACTTCAGGCTGCTGTGATTGTGCATGCCCATGACAAATCTTGTCATGGAAGAAGGAAACCAGCTGAGCAAGAAGCTTATTATTAAGGGCTTATAACTAATAAGACTTTTCACATGATTCAGTAATGTGGTAAGACCAGGTCTGGCCAATTTGTATTTCCAGTTGTGTGGTATCCTTGGAAGGGGAGAAATGAAAGGGCGATATCTAAGGGGGAGGGCTCATCTCAAAATACACGGAGTGAAACAGTCTATGCAAAGCACAGATTGAAGAAGCCTGCTCTGAAAAATATTTGGCAAAAAGCATATAATGAGTTTTTCAGATTTCTAATATTTCCTTTTCAATTTTTTTTTGTAGAGGACAATCAGAGTTTAAAGGAAAAAATGAGATCCCTTAACAGCATTGTAATTGCTTGTAAATAGGCAAATTATGATTAAAAAAGCAGAGTTGTAGAAGGAACTGATGGAAAAAATCCCATCACTTAGTAAATCCATCTTTCCCCAGTACAGGACTAGTGCATATATTCTACAGGCTCTTCCATGCAGTCAAGCTTTAAAGCTGACTTTAAATTTTCTTCTTGAATCTAAGGTTTTCCTCTGCTGCCATCCCAGCCTTTCAGAGTTTCAACAGCTTAATGTTCTGCTTGGCCCGTGGGGAGAGAGGAGCGTATTGAGGATCCAAATACAAAGCACATTTCTCTCTGCATTCCCTGTAACCTGACTAGACACTCCAGTTGGCAGACACCAGATGGCTGATTGGAGTCTCTAGTCAGTCTCTGCGATTGCCGAAGCCTTAAGGACAAAACAGCACCAGGGAGATGGATTTGATATGATCATGAATCACTTCTGGGACCACAGCAGATAACTAAAGATAGGAGTCATGCAGGTCACCTTCTCGAAGATCCTCTTGGTACCAAGAGCAAGCAGAGACGGGGGAAGATTGATATTGGAGAGGGAATGATGATGGATGTCGTTAGCAGGGCAGTAAGGTGTGTTTGGGATTTACTGAATATCTTCCCACAGTGTTTTGAGAGCAATGACAAGCAGAAAGGGATGGGCTTTTCAGAGTCAAAAAAGGCAAATCTTGTTGAGGTGGAAAAGAAGGAAAATGAATAGTTCTGCTTCATCTGAATGATACTGCAAGTGCTTCTAACAAAGTATCAGATGGGTATTCAGGAATACGGAATGAGCAATATGAAAATGTCCCCATTAAAACTAGGTGGTTATTATTAAAAAATCTTAAGCAGCTATTCAGATTATAAAATGAATTTCCTGCAGCTGTACTCACATCACTTTTTCCACTTTTCAGAAACCCTTTAGTAACTGATTTATTTTTCTACACTCTAAAGTTTTCATGAAGAGGTGCAAGCGTCAGGCTTGCATGCTCTAGAGCCTTGTGCATTTCTACTCAGAAGCATGCTATTTATGAGAGAAAATTTGTACAAACAGAAGGAAAACAGAAGGTTTCTAAAAACCTCAGCTGGAACTTAAAGCAGATCTCAGGGGATATTATATGACCTGGATGAAACTCTGACTGCACCCTTTATATCTAATGCTTGCATCAAATTTTTTGGTCATTTGAACAAAAGGAAAATTACATTTGTATTACAAACACTGCCAAGAAATCCATAGTAACAGATTTTGCTTAGGGTGCCTCTGACTTGGAGACTTGTTTTTTAAACATCAAAGAATTGTTGGTTTTATTCAAGAGAAAATATGATAGACCCAAAACTGCTGTGTTTTATTTGAGCTGCTATCTTCATTACAGAAGCACCTTTTTCGAATTAAATTTTCTAGAAGAGCAGAAGAAATTTTCAAAAATATCCATGGCCCATTGAAAGAGCAGTGGGAAAGCAGGCTGTACCAGGAGTTTAGAGGTTGGAACCCCTAAAGCATGACCTTTACCATAAGCAAAAGAATAACATACAACCTTTTCATTGCTACTTGGGACTTCTATATTTCAAAACTTTCATTGCTCCTTGTGAAAATACCTCACCATAAAAATATATTAGATATAAGATAAAATAGAAGATGAAATATGAGATAAAATAAGAAAAATAATAGATAAAATATATTGACACTCTACCAAAATGCTTTGCATGCTTTTGAATAAGCTCTGCCCACCATGCCCAGCTTTCCAAATGCTGGAAAACGGCGTCTGGACTGTCTGAGAGAATCACCTAAAACTCCTTCTTATTAACACCCCTAAATAATAATCCTAGAGCCAAGCTGGTTGTGGGTCAGGCACAGTCAGTTCTACCTTCAGATGTTGCAAGCTATGGTTTTGTATCTGAGATGGGTGTTGGAAAGAGTTCCCGAGAGAAGATGGGATTGATGTTTTGTGGAACAACATCATCACTTCCTGGCATTAAGTTGTTAACGTAGTACCACTTATTTGCCATTCACAGGGTTTGACTGATTCTGCTTAAAAGGCAATAAAGGAAAGCTCTTCTCAAGCCTTCCAGCCCTTGGGATGCTTATTGGGACTATTGAGGGAGTGCAGCAAGAAGGGGAATATCTGACAATGAGAAAGTCTTCCTTAAGCCAAGTGCAATTTATTGCTCTAGTTGACTCAATTTCAGCCATGACTCATTCTCCAAAAATTGCTTGAATTTCTTTACTTCTACTCACACAGTGCTGAGTGGTTGGACCCATCCTTAAGTTTCAATCATCTCATGTTTTACTTGTGCCAGTGGTAGTTCAGTGATTGCAGAATAGGAAGGAGAAGGATTTCTTTAATTACTTTTCTGTACCTCGCTGTCTTGGATTCTATCCCTGTAGAGTTGAACATGTTTCATGCAAAGTGTGCAAATATGTGTCTTTTCGCAGCTACTCTTTGACATTTTCAAAGATAGTTCCCTCTTCCCATATCTAGCTTGACAGTCAATCAAGCAGAGAGGCACAAGAAGAAAAAGACAGAGGATCAGAGAATGAAGAAATGAAGACAGAAAGAGAAACCAAGGGGAAAAAAAAAGAAGAAATACATAGAGAAATATTAGGAAGGATGAAACAGGAAAACTTTTTTAGATAAATTCATATATTACAGTTTAGTAAAAAATAGAAAAATAGGTGCTTTTCCCATCATGGTCTATCTCCAGTTCTCTTCTTTCATTGCTATCTCTCTGACATGCAGATTTTCCTGCTTTTTGGCCTGTAGTCTTCACTTGCCTTTATCATAATGTGTATTAATTTGTGGAAGGAGTACACTGTGCATGTTCACCACACAAAACGTGGCTGAAATGAGCCTAAGGATGACAATTCCTGTGAAGCATGAGAACCCTTCAGGAATTCTTTGCTGATCTTTCCCTCCACTCCCCCATGGAGACTTTGCCATGGTTACTTGCTGCTTGCAGGTGTCACCAGGCTCCCTTGCTTTTCAGTCTCACTGAAGTCAGGGAGATCTGAATCCAAGAGCAGAAGTTGGCCTTTACAATTCACTTCCATGTAGCATATGTTACTACACTGTATACCAAGAAATGTAGCTGAGAAGAGCCGTGGTATTTACAGTATGCTAAAATTTAACTGTTGCTGTAGCCTTCTGAAGCCTGTGGGACACATTCCAAAGTCTTTACCCATGTGTTACCTCATCTCGTGTGAGGTAGGACTCCAACTGATGAGGAACAAATGATGCAATATGAATAAGGATTCAGGATCTGGCTCTGTGCCCATTAGTCCAGCTGTGATTAATCCCCTTAATGAGTGGGGCAGGAGAGGAATCATTGACTAGAGTGAGGGATACTGAGCTGAATTTTTCAAGAGACTTTCAGCAAGTGGCAGAGAGTTTTCTTTCTGTCACAGAGGGATGAAGCTGAAGGTGTTATGGTGGGTATGGGAAGCTGGGTCTGTAGCACTAAAATAGATACTGCCCATAAAATCAGTAACACAGGCAATAACCTATGGCACACTTGTTGAATTTTAAAGAACTGTAATATGCCATTGGGTCAAGTATCTCCATCGTTCCTCAGCCTGATTATTCCTCCTTTTATGAGAGCAGTGGTCCCAAAACAGTGAGGTAACCTGCGCCCTACAGAAGAGGTGTGAAGTTCTGCTCACCGTGTGGCTGTGTGTTGGTGTCTGCATCTCCAGCTGGGTGATTCTGGCCTCATGGCTGTGTCCATACATCCCTTTGCCTGCAGTGAAATTCTGCAGCAGCAGGATTAGAGCAGATTGCTGGTATTGTGGCAGCAAGGATATTGTTGGGAGTAACTTGGCAACACTTGTAGGTGTTCTGACACTGGCTCTTTGCTCAAGGGCAAGGAGAGCAGAGGGGGTTCTGGATACAAACCAGTGAGAGAAATAATGTCAGAAGGGTTCAGAAGATGAAAGCAATGACAGTAAATAAGTCTGAAATTATTTTAGGTTTACATACTTTAAGTCCTCAGTGACTGAAAACACAGCCAAGAATTGCTTCAGCAATATTCCTTCATAAATCTGCATAATAATCTCTCAGAGGGGCTTTGGTGAAATTACAAGTATTCATTTACTAAATTGGGTTCAGTGTCTGTATCATACGCTGTATGAATATTCAGTGCCATGAATTCATCCAAACTATATTGAAGTTAGTGTGTCCACAAACTCTCTCTCAAATGATAACCCAGACAGTAGGCATGGGCAGAAAGGGCTTTCCTTGAAATAAACAAAAAACAGCTTCCACTAGGATCTGGAAAAGAAAAATTTAGCAGCTATGTTCGCGAGAATGGCAGAAATTCATGCCTATAATTTTTTTCATGTGAAATTTCTGAACTTTATAACTCTAAATTCAGCAACAAATGTTTTCATGCAGCAATTCTTTCATGAAAGGGAGCATAAAACAAAATGCAGAGGATTTATGAGAGGTTTATCAAATAGTACAATAATTGTCAGCCAGATGGAAGAAATCTGTTTGATTGGGAGACTAATAATGCAAATACTGAACATAAAATACAGTAACCTTCATATGAAGAAATGACTGGTCTTAGGTGACTGAGAAACTTTCCAGAGAGTCAAAGATTGGACTGTAAGATGCAGTAAGTAGTATGCCTGGATAATTTTCCAATGTTTTGTACATCATGAATTAAACACATAAAAACCCCCCATCCCTTTTAAAGGAAATCTGGGGTAGTCAGTGTCTGCAGCTGTGCAAGGTATTGAATAGAGGTTATCAATATTCTGATCATTTGTCTATGATCATCATGTTCACTCTTGGTCTGGTCTTGCCAGGCTAACCCGAGCCAGCAGTTCTTTCCCTCCACGGTTGCTGGTTTGAACATAAGATGTTGAAGCAATTCCACACGAAAAAAAAAAAAAAAAAGGAGAAGTAGCTCACAATTTGGAGATTTCAGAAGCTGTCTGTGGCAAATTGAGAGAGACCCAAGAAGTCACTCATGCTACTTGGGAGAAGGTGATGCACTTCAAAGGCAAATGTTCAGTGGGTGGTTTCTGTGGACCAAATGGCAGCAAGTGAAATGCAGAGCAGAATGATAACTACAAGAAACTGCTCCAGAGGATGGTTTCTTGACTTCTTATGTCAAATGGCACAGACGTTACAGCTTATTTCCACAGAAACTTTTGTCAGTGGTCATTGCAGGCAGGCCACTGGATTGCCTTTTTTCATTCTTCTGTTGATTTTTTTTCCTGCTTTCAGATTTTACCTCCCCTATCTCATATGTGTTTTTTTCATTCCTAATTTGTTTTACCCAGCATCTAAGGAGAGTTAAATTCAATGCTCAGTTCACAAACCTCCATTACTTCCATGAACTGCGTTTGTATTATTTTCTGACAAGCTGAGAGAGTTTGGGTTGTTCAGGCAGGAGAAGAGAAGGCTCTGGAGAGACCTGAGAGCAGCTTCCAACACCTAAAGGGGGCCACAGGAGAGCTGGAGAGGGGCTTTTTACTAGGGCATGGAGTGACAGGGAGGGGGGAATGGCTTCAAACTGAAAGAGGGCAAGTCTAGGTCGGATATTAGGAAGAAATTCTTTACTGTGAGGGTGGTGAGTCACTGGAATAGGTTGCTCGAGGAGGTTATGGATGTCCCATCCCTGGAAGTGTTCAAGGCCGAGCTGGATGGGACTTTGAGCAACCTGGTCTGGTGAAAGGTGTCCCTGCCCATGGCAAGGGGATTGGAGTGAGATGATTTTTAAGGTCCCTCCCAACCCAAGCCATTCTGTGGTTCTATGATTCCTTGTTAGGTAAATTATGTGATTTATACTCAAACTGTGCCTCTTGACATTTCTACTGGTTATTCTTAGCTCTTATTCATAGTATGATCTGTTTCCTCCATTTGGTCCATTATTGAGGCCAAGTGGAGAAGTGTTTAGAGGGAGTTTGCACTTCATTATTACAGGGCATTTAATCTTTATATCACTTGCTCTGTGGGTGAATGAAGAACTTCAGATGCCAGTCTTGCATCTTCTCTGACAATAAATGAATTTATATAAAATCAAGGTAGATACATAATGTGTTTACTCCTGTATATTTCCTTATCTTTTTTTATCCTAGCAGAATGGAAAAATACTACAATGAAGACTGCAAGATTCAAGTTGATAAAAAATGAGGAATTTGGTCCAAACTGAAAAGCAAAATACAAGGGATAGCACTAAGGTCCTGGATGGGCATGAGGGAATTTGTGAAGCAAGCAAGGAAATTGATTTCTGAGGGGCTGAGGGAGAGTTTCAGGAATGAGTGGCAAGAGGATCTGGGAAGCAGGATCAGCCTGAGGTTGTGTTTTAGCACTCGTTAGTGGTAATAACAGGGCACAGAGCTTGGTGCATTTGTTCTTCTGCTATTCCTAGGTGAACTGACAAACTCTGAGCTTCATATGTGCTACATAATGCTGGAGTTCATTCATTACCTGGAGACTTTCTCAAACTCCTGCCAGATTAAACAAAAAAAACCCCAACCCCCTGCCAAACAAATAATAATAATTTTACATGCAATCAGTATGACATTGAGCTGACAGGCAGTCTGATTTTTTCCTTTACTGAAGAACAGTCACTGCCTCCTAGGGAGAATGAAATTGAACTACTACCACCAAAGTTTCAGAGACTAAGTAGTCACAAGAGGGAAACGTTCATTAGCAAATAAAACGTGCATGGATGATTTTTCTCAAAATCATCCCTTCAGTTTTGATCTCTAAGTGATGTCACCAGCATTGTGCTCATCTCTCATCACACAAGGTCAGGAGAGTCCTTTGAATTCAGGTTGCTTGTAAAGCTGCTGGACATCGAACATGTGCTTCCAGGTGGAGTGGGAGTTTCAGCATCCAGGAGCTGTTTCAAAGAGGGAAAATCTATGAGTACAGAGACTCATCACTAGATCCTGGATCACCTAGTGCTACCTTCAGCCCCTCTCTCTCTTCTCCCTCTCCCTTTTTTTTTTTTTTTTTGTAAACATTGGCAGCTACTTAAAGAAGTTGTAAAGGAAACTGATTATCATTGTACTTTTCCTCCAAACTTGTAAGGTTTTAGGCTTTTAGATTCTTTCACCTGAACATCCTCCACCCAAGGCTGGATTGCTTTCCCAGTGCCAGGTTAGCAATCAGAAAATTTTGGCCAACAGCCTTCCTTTGCATTGGTTGTTGTCCATTCATGTATAAAATTGTGGTCTTTTGTCAAAGGCAGCTTATGCCATATCACAGTAAGGTATAAAACATGCAGAAAGCACAATAATCATTTGGAGTCTACACTGTGACACTACTCTGTTGCTTAGTGAGGGCATTGATTATGCTCAAGAGAAGTTTGAGGAACAGCTTTCTTTAGTCTCAAATTTGCGACAGTTCCCCTTTGAGTTGGCAGTACATTAATGGAAATGGAAACTTGCCTCATTCTAAATGTCAGAATAATAGAGCACCAAAAACAATTCAGTCATGTCTTTCAAACCACGCACATATGGTTCAGCACCAAATGTCACTATTCTTCCCCACTTCCTTTCCATTTGTCACTATCTCTGTTGATTATCATTGTTTGGGTTAAAACTTTCCTGAAGGCTCAGTGCAAAGCTCACCTTGACAGCAGCATATTCCCACCATGTTCTATACTTGGTATATGCCCAATATACTCTTCCCAAATGCAATGGATTCCTCTATCTTAAAATGCTGGTTTGCGGCTCAAAAGGGTGACTTAGGTTGGCCTTGTTTTACCTGTTGTGATACTGTTTGTATTCTGGTTTTCATCCAGACTTTTCCACAGATATATTTCCTGCCACAAAGAATTTCAGCCCCACGGCAGATGTGAAGCAGCAGCTAGGAGAGGCAAAAGGTGTGGGAAGGGAAAAGGATGGACGAAGCAGACTTACAAGCACAGCATGCAAAAAAGTGTCTGAAGGGATTGGTAAACCTTCCAAAAAATCAAATATTCCAGAGTTGCAAAATGTCCCAAATATGCAGCCTGTGACCACATGATTGCATGTTATTTTCGCTTTTTCTTCCCAGAGGATGTTGGCCTCATTCAATGAGCAGAATGGGTGACATTCACTTAATGATTTTTCTGTGTCAGAGTGCTGTAACTTGTAAAAATAAATGCCTCAATGAGGTTGTTTTTAGTTAGGGGAAAAAAATGCTTTTTTTTCTTCTGGCCTCTTTTTGAGCACCATATAAACCAAATAAATTCAACTGGAAACATATATTTGGCTTCAGAAATTTCTAAATTACTGATGCGGAGAAAATGGAATTGTTCAGTAGTAATTGTCATTTTTGTACTCCAAATGTCAGCCACTAGGTGCTTTACCATGGGATGGGAGATACCACTTGACATTATTTCACTAATACTCGCGTTTTCTTAGTTACTTGTGTTTCCCTGTTGTTGGAGGAGCATTTGGAAATGACTGCTAATATTAACAGCTATGATCAAACGTGATAAACTTGATTAACACACACTGCAAGCCTAAGCTCAAAACTGGTCTTTCTTGAGCATCAAACACTTTGCTCTAAACTTCTATTGGAAAATTTAATTTTTGTTTTCACTTTCACGCAAGCTCTTCTGTTGGTCTCCGCATGGCCTGATGAATGTGGATTTGTTCTATTTTAAAAATGCATGAGAACCTGATTTCCCGACAATCATTTAAAATGACAAATCACTTAAGTAAGCTGAAGTATCTCCGTTTATGTCTTTGTGTCAAAAACTAACAGAAGTATAAATAAAATTAGAACACAGAACTTAATTTTTGCTATATAACTATTCTTTTGAAATTGAAGACTGTCTTTTTACAGCAGTCTTATACATAACTTTAAGACACCCAAAGAACCTGTGTATTCCTTTAGCAATAAGAAAATCTATAGCAGAAGTAAAAATAAAGTTGAAATGAATGTTAGGTTCCTTAAAATTCACTTGGAAGTCTATTATGTTATGGTGAGAATGACTGTCAGGAGCTACAGCTCATACGTCAGAAAGCTTTCAAACAAAACATCTTCCACTTCTCCAGGAAATAAATATCAGTTGTACTTCAAAAATTATTTAGCAAAGATGTTTATGGCCAGTGTATATCAGCACTTACTGCTGTGTAAATTAAAATAACTAACCAATTAATGCAGAAGTAATTTTATTACCAAATGGATAGAGGAGGTATGAAAAGCCCTAATTAAAAGCCTTGTCTGCTCTGCTTTACACTAATGATTCTCTAAGAACCAATGTTATTTGTGAATTAGCTTAATCACAAAGGAATTAAAGAGAACAAAATTATTTGTATGAAAATAGTACTCTAAATTCATGGAGGCTAGACAGAAAAAGTGCCTGAAGTCCTTTCTAGATCTGATCAACTGGCTTATCTAATCCATTTTACTGTGGATAGCTGGCCTGACATGACTTCAAATTAGTTTAATAGGGATTAAAGTGGCATGAAGTGTATAAATCTATGAATTTGCAAGTACAAACATGTTTGGGAATTCATTTATCTTTAGGGGCAGGAGGAGGGGAGAATGTTCAAAGTAAAATCTGGACATATTTGTAAACACAGATAATTCCATGGGAAATTTGGAAAACAACAGAAAACCATGCAATTTAGACAGCAAATCCTGACAACTTTACTAAGTTTCTCTGCACAAAATCAATTACTAAACTCAAAAAAGAAAGTCTCCAAGACCTTGTGCTATGAGAATTGATGTGGAGGTTCTTAGGTAAACCTACAAGTCCTCTTGATTACTGCCCAAATAAAGCAGACCTCTGGCATTCAGCTTTCTGAGCTGGCATGATCAGCACATAATGTCTTTGGAGCTATTGCTGCCAAGAAAGGGATCAGAGACAGCCAAATTATGATATCACACCAATAAAACCTCATCGTAGTGACATACATAAAACACTCTGTAAATTGCCTTTTGTAACTTTTAATTTATTAAGAGCTTTTGAACTATGTTTTCATTCTGTGACATGTTTTCATTTACCTCTCATATCCTTCCTTAATTTATTTCCTGTTTGAGAAATAATACCAAATTTTTGGCAGTTTGAAACTGCTGAAAAAATATATCGTATCCTGCATGAGGTAGCTTGCCAGGGAATCAGGAGTGTGTGGTATTTGGAATTGTTAGGGTGAATTACAGTGAATTATTTGACTACCCAATTTGCCTAGCATCAAGGTTGAGTCATGAGAGCTGCCTGTTGTGTTGCTGTCTGCTCATCCTCAAGACCAAAGTCAGAAAAGCTTCTGATACCCCAGCTGATATCTGGGGACTCGGAGAATTTGGAGGTGCTGTATCCACGCCCTGGAGATGACATGTAGAGCTGTTTGTGGAGTGGCTTCCTGTGTTAAATAAAACAGACCAGGTGGAGTTTTCTGTGATAGTTCTGGGAATGGTGAGGACACAGCATCGGCAGACCCAGCTCAGGGCTGGAGCACTGGCATCCTGCTCCCTTCGCAGCCACCGCCGTAAGTTCATAAATGTGACTCAGCCATTCTGGGAATGGGACCAAAGGCATAAATGGACAGACTAAAGGATTAAAATAGCTCAATATCACATCATGCAGTGCTGACTGCTCAGGTATCCATCCATAAATCCATTCAAGAAGCATTTATGCCTCTCTGACAGCCTGCTCGGCACATTTTTCCAGCTACGCCTGCACGAACAACTGTTCAGCCATGAGATGTAAAGTTTCTGAAGAAAGCCTGAAACTCTCTCCCAAAAGCTCCTCTTCACCCTCAAAACATTCTTGCCTAAATTGTGACTGGCTTTATGGTCCATTAGCTAAAATGCAACTGTTTCAAAGCCTTAGGTCTGTAACTTTGAAGAGAAAAGCAGTTAGATCTCGTTATAGGTGGAGTTTGCAACTATTGAAAATATATAGCACACATGGAACCCTACAGATATTAGACCCTTTCACTTTGCTAATACCAGTCTCTTTGTGTTACCTGTGATCTAAGTCAGAAAATGTCTTTGACTATTTTCAAGAAACCGGAATAACAAAGAAATGCGGTTAAAAAGTAAGGAAATCAGGCACAAAGCTAGCTGAAGTTTCCTTTTCTTTCCAGTCTGCTGTATAGAACACCAGTCAAGAAGGGAGTTACAATACCTTTGAAGATGACCTTTCAAGGCCAGGCCATTCAGGTGATATTAATATTTTTTGCCAGCTCCTGAGTTAAAACCCACGGGAGGGGAAGGGGGTGTTTGAATAGAGGGACACTGAATCCAAAGCAGCTTTTGGAATGGGTTGATGGGAAGGGCTTAATCACACTTGGGAAAGATTTCCCACAGTTCATGTGTCAGACAGGGAGGAAAGATCTTATGAAAGCAACAGGGGCCAAAGGTTTTGTGATGAAAACTGGGGCAGAGAAGAAAAAGCTTATTTTTGTTTCCTTCTGAGATATGACTGGATTTTGACATGAAAAAATATCAGCTTCCTGCTGTGTAGGAAGCTCATACTGTGAGATCAAAGAATAGTGAGTGTCTAGCTGCTGGCTCACATAGGTTTTAAAAGCTGGCTATTTGGAATTAAGGAAGTCAAACCCTGGAGCAAACAAGAAGTGAATGAGCACTCAACACTCAGTGTTACTCTTCCTAAGAAAAAAAGCTGGAGACTGATTTCTCTACATTCAAGAGCAGCCCTGGAGCACTCTGGGGCTTGCACTTTTGCCATGGTGGGATCCATGGTGGGATGTGCTGAATGCTAGCTGAAACCCAGCTGTGGTAGGAGTCACTAGAGGGTACTGTAATACATGGTATTATCTCTTGTGCATGAGGGACATTCATTCTTTCTGTCAAAGCTGAGGCTTGCTGTTTAATTTGGTGGGGAGGGGCTGATTTCAATAGATACAATTTTATTATTTAGTCTGTCTTTAACTATCTGGCTGGACTCAGTTGCCTGGGTATCAGTCTTTCTGTCTTCTGTTCACCAACATCTTCACTGGAGGACCAGTGTAGTCATGGGAAATGAGACTGGAGAAAACATGTATTTTCCCCAACAGTAGTTTCACCTTTCAATACAAACCAACTTGCAGCACAGTGTAAGCTGCTCCCAAAAAGCAATTGGTCTCATGCAGGTTAGCAGTGCTGTATTGTGAATTCAGAGACATTATGATCTGTAGCACAGTTTTATACTCAAAAATCAACCCCCCAGGCTTTTGGGTACTTCCCTAGAAACAACCAGAAGATATTTGATGCTGAGAATTTTGCTGTGCTGAGATTTGGAGCAGGTATTTTGCACAGTGCCATGTGATGCCATTCAGAGCTGTGGCTGAACCTTGTGTGGATGTCTCACCTTCTGGCCTGCTCATCCCTGAGTCCCTGTGGTCACTGGCAGGTGTTCTGGGAAAGGGGATGAAGAAAAGGTAACTCACTCCTTCTTTCTTCCCTCTTATTTTAGACTTCCAGTAAAGAGAAGATTTACACAGACCTCCTGGGAGACTTTTATTGCTAGTGGTTAGTTGTAGTGCATGAATATATTTTCTTTTCTGAGTGCCTTTCATATATCTATAGATCTATATGTGTGTCTTTCACCACCTTTAAATCTGCATTCTGTGAATTAATTATAATTCTGCTGTCAGAATTATAAAATGTGATAATATTTCTGTCTAGGAGGTTGGATATTCTCTTTCAGATTTGGATAACAAATTAATATTTGTGCTCAGTCTAGATCATTATTAACTCAGTCTGGATCATTTGAACTGCTGTAAGATGCAGCAGACATGCTACAGTTATGGCTATTACATACATGATCCTGGAAGCCTGAAGCTGGAGCTCTTCTTCTCCCATTCTTTCATTTTCCTGCATGACATCTTGACATTTGATCTCATCTAGATATTAAGTTTTCATCTCATACTTTGCTATTTTGGTTCCCTTGTT
Organism: Lichenostomus cassidix; assembly: GCF_008360975.1. Lineage (NCBI taxonomy): Eukaryota > Metazoa > Chordata > Aves > Passeriformes > Meliphagidae > Lichenostomus > Lichenostomus cassidix. The sequence continues at coordinate 21,599,818 of NC_139484.1, forward strand.
GGCTGGCAAGTTGTTATCAGAATTATTTTTGTTTCTGCAGATAAGGTAATTTTTTACTTGCTCTGTGACCACTTGACTGTCATGAGATGGTTGCTTTTATTATTCATTATTTGCACTTTGGTTTTGATCTCTGAAGTCATAATGGTTTTTAATCTTGATATGACAAGCAAAACAGATACATAAGTATCGTATTTCTGATTTTACATTATTTATATACATTTGCAGTATCGTGTTTTATGTTCAAGAAAACTTCCAAAGTACTCAGATCTTTCAAAATATTTCCAAATACTCTGTCAAGTTACTCATACACACTTGTAGTCAGAAGATTAGGCTCCAAGTTTTTCTTTTTGAGAATGACTTCTAATCTCAGTTCTCAGTTTCTATTTTACTTGAAACACTTGAAAACATATCAGCATTCAACTCACTTCAGTGAATTAAATGCAAACAATATTAATTGCAGCAAGCAACAAACTATTACTAAGCAGCAAAAGAAAAATTATGCATGGTATACTAAAATCATTGAGAGTAAATTTTCAGAGCAGTTCCTAGAAATGGCTGTCAATTTTCTGAACTCTTCTAAGCATTTTGTCCCAGTAGAAGGTGGGAATTTACTTACAGTCCACAGAGAGAACCCAGTTTTATCACGCAGGAGTGGGAGAAGGCAGAAGTCTTTTCCCGTGTGTAGAAAACAAGGGACTCTGAGAGGTGTAGCTCTGCTTTGAAAAAGGAATGTCAAGAATGGCAAGTTGTCCCCCAATTTTGCTGCATTCAGAGCTACATCTGATGACCTTGGCTACGAAAAAGGTTTTACTGATCTTTAAACTTACTAACCCTGATGAGTAATACAGATGAGGAAGCTGAGCTGAGGAGGCCAACTCCTCCTAGGACAATCTGTCTCTCAGGCACCTTGGTACCAGCAATCATCTACAGGAAAGAATAAACCCATTTTGGCTTTCATGTTTTAAATTCATTTTGCCAGGCTGAAAGTTAAAAGCAATTTTTCGCTTTTCCTTTTTTTCTTTTAACTTGTAAAATGAGCAGATTTGCTACACAGCTCCTCCAACTATACTCCCATGTACAAACTATATGAACCCCTCACTGTTCCCCAGTGCAACCCTGTTTTGCTGCTCCATATAGAAGCTTGCTTTGCTTCAGGGTGAATGTAGATGCTGAAAAGTGTCATGGGTGAGTCAACACTTTGGGTACAACAGAGCTTTCAAATAAACCCTTCTGAAAAGCAGAAACAGAAGTATTACTCATCTCCTTTTCTTCTTGCTGCCAAACTTGTTTCTCCTTGAAGATCGCAGTATTTTTTCCCCCCCTTCATTTGCAACCCTATTAGAAAAAAGCATGGAAGTAAGCTGCCATGTAAGGACAAATACATTGTGTGAGAGAAAATGTTTGCTGCACTGTTTATGTATCTGTCTATCTATAGCTGTGTGTAAACAATAACAACACACTGAGCTGAGCTAATTGTCTCCTTGTGGAGTGATTTGGTGATAGCCTGGAACTGGAAGACTTTGGGCTCTCCATGCTTTCGGTATGGAGAATTCATTGTTCTTGCTCAACAAAATGGCTCAATTGCTACTCCATATGACTTCTTCTCCTTGTAGTTTAAGGCATCTGGTTGTTGCCCTAAATTGCATTCAAGGGCCATGGATCACCTCTGAGCTTTGCTGTGGGAGCCTCCCCCAGTGCCAAGGCAGCGTCACCATCCTGAGTCATAGTCACTCTTTCTTCCATGCTCCTGGGGAGCAGAGGGCTCACTGTGGAAATGCTGTACTCATACACAAAGACTAAAAAAAAATTATATATCCTTTAAAACTGGGTAAGATTTGAAATGGAGATGCTTTGTTGCCCTTTTCCCTTAGGAGCCAGGAGATGAGGGGGTGGGATTGTACTTGGAACCATCCTTCCAAATCTTAGACTCCCATATGGCTAATGGTGCTGCTCACTGTGGCATTGGCTACAGCCCTAGCTCAAAGAGGCTTCCTTGGATCATCTGCTACCAAACTGTTATGTGACACTGCCTTTCTCTTCTTGGTTGTTGCCTCTTCTCTATTGCTGAACCATTAATATTTAGCTTATTATATTTATTACCTGAAAACTTTGAGAAGTTTTGCGAAGAGTTTAAACCACAGCCTTTGACTCCTTTGCTATTAACAGTGTGCCTGGGGATTTTATGAGCAGATTGGCCATGCATGTCTTTAGGAGGCAAGCCACAAGGAAGTATGACTAACTTACATGTCAGCTGCTGCTTCTCTTTGTAAGGCTTTTAAATTTTTTTTTCCTAACAAATGAACACGATTTCTTGTAGAAGAAGCAGATATGCAGGGTATTTAAATGGCACAGAAATACGCTAAGAATGATGATATAATTTGAAAGTATATAGGGATGATCAGTTTTGACCACCAGATTGCTGTCAAGGAAATTGCCTTTCATGGGCAGTAAAAATAGCTAATGTTATCAGCATTTTGGACTGAAGAAATTAGAGTTATCATTCGTAACATGAAACAAAATCCCTGCAGAGTTGAGTAAACAAGTCTTTTAAGAAGTAAAAATCACAGAACAACAAATATCCAATCCATTTGCTGAATTTACCAGGAGAAACATATTTTTTACAAATATTTCTTTGGATGTATTCTACTGTACATGTGAAATTTCTTATTCTTTCTTCAGGCAATTAAAATTATTGAAATGGTTGCCTTCCTAGCTGGATATAATTGAGCTCCCACAGTTAGGGCAGCCAGAGCCGACTCACCTTAGAGTCAGTAGAGAGAAAAAGGTGGTTTTTAGGTTACATACGTGGGATGTACCTTTGGTGGCTGCTTTAGGATGAGATGAACAGTGCCCCAGACTCTTTTCTGTATTGCCTAGATGCCATTTGACTGAGAGGGAGACAAGGGTAACTAGCTTGTCTATAGCTATGCAGATGAGTCCCTCTTCTTTTTATTCTAAATAGCATAATTAGTTGATGCTTGTTAGATGCTTTCAACCTGAAAATGCTGTGTATGGGCTTGTTCTGCTCCTCCCCTATGAAGATGCATGCAAAATATGTATGGATTTAACAATTATTTGTTTTGAGGGAACAATTAAGAAAAAACATATGGGGTGTCCAATGCTCTGGAAGAAGCTGAGTTAAAGAAGTTTTAGAAAATTTTCTATATGCAATCTCCATATATGCATCGTCAACAGCTTATTACAGTTCTTCCATACCACGAGATCTAGGCTTTCTGCCAGAGCACTCTTTGGGTATGTTTAGTATGCAGCACCTGGAAGTACTTCCGAGATCACAGATCAAGTCGTGTATCCTGATGCCACCCTTATTTTGGAGGATCAGGTTTGGATATACACAACACCCCCTTCCCCAGTTCCTTGTTTATTGGGGGAGGAAAATCAGCCACAGGAGATGTGGAGAAACCATGGCAGGTTGGCTAGGGAAGGGCTGGGACCCAGGTAATTTGGGCTGGTGCATGTATCAAGCAGTTTAGACATAAATGCTATGTGGCAAATGATATTTTAAGCAGTGTAGCACACCTCTGCAGCAGGTCAGCTTCTGCTTTTTGCTTACTGATCTTATAGTGGTAAGGTTAAATAATAGGAACTGAATTCAAACTGCCTCCCATTTTTCTGGCAATGACTTGTGGGGAGATTTCTTCCTGAAATCATTCAGGCATCCCTTCCTTTGCTGCTTGTAGTGCACACACGTGACATTATGACAGAGGGCATTAAATGCAATTTAAATGGTCACATTTTCTCTATGTTCTCCTGGGAGTGCATTTCACAGGTTCTGCTTTTGCCTTTCATTTTGTGACTGATAAATGGATGTGAAATGTTCACTTATTCTCCCCTATTCGAGGCACAGTAGCAGTAACAAGCAAGAGTCACTAGAAGCAGCAGCAGAAGGAGAGAGAGCTCCCCTGGGATCAGACTGGATGTGACTGAAGGCATGGGAAGCCTTTCCCCTTGCTTTAAATGGAACTGTCCTAGTCTTTGAGGCAATAAAGTACCTTACGTTTCCCTTAATCACTTGTATGTGAAATAATGGTATTTGGAGGGAACAGTGGCAACAGTTCTCAGCTGGCAAGGATCATATAATATTAAGAGGGAGTCTCACAGGATGTTTTAGGGTGAACAAAAGTGCTCCCGATAGACTCATGCTGTGACATGGTGGAATCTGTACTCACTTTTCCATTGAGATGCAGGATTCAAATCCTCATCTTATTTTCTTGGCATGCCTTCTTTCTCCCTTTCTGTGCAGTTTTTCTGAGTTAATTGCAGTTCTGGGGCCAGTGCCTAAAACTCTCTACAAAGGCTCTATTTTTGTTGTCCTCTGAGGTTTGGGACGCCTAAAAGATTTTAACAAAAATAAGGTATCTTTTACAATGGTCAGCCCTGCAACTAAGATGATGTTGCATGCAAAACTGCATGTTGATTTCAGAAGCTGTAGGAGACAGATAGCAAAATATTGTGTGCAGAAACAATTTTCCCAACTGTTCTCAAAGCCTGAGCAGGCTCATTGCACAAGAAGCAGAAGGCATCACATTACTTTCAAATTATATGGCAACTTATCATAAAATGTTATGCACCAAATCCCTGCATACCACTATTATTAAGCCAAGTGCTACTAAAAATAATTGTGTGTATTCTATTCATAGCAGAACATGCAAGTAACAAACTACACTGCCAGAATTCCTGAATGAAGAAGGTATTTCTTAAATGTGCTCTTACTCACAGGTGGCCACTATGTAACATTATTCTATAATTATGCAAGATCTACCTGTGTATTCCTTATGCCTTCATCTAATAATCCTCTGCCTCATGCTTGCTTCCTTGCTTTATTTATATTTAGGGTTTTTTCCTTGATGAATATTCCTAGAACTGGAAAATCAACATTTAAATGACATCACATGCTTAACAGAGTTTTGTTTTGCTCTCGCAATAGAGTCTGGTCTAGAGGCAGATAAGGAATTCCATGGGCCTTGCTTAGGATCACAAGATCACAGGAGGTATGAAAATAACGTAGCCAAATCCAGTGCCTACATGCTCTTACCTCACCTGCACTACCATTTCCTTCCGGTGACATCTCCAGTGCTTACCAAATTTTGTGGATGTCAATGGAATCACCATGCCACTGCAACTGATTTACAGATAAGCATCAGATACAAGTCATGTCAGTTTTAGTATTAATCAGATTCTACTTTTTGCCTTGACAGCAAAAAAATAAGAATGTACATAATTTTCTCTCTGAGTAGGTTTTCCACAAAGTGCTACTTAGTTCCTCACTTCCAGTCATCCCCTTGACCACATGCCAGGCTTCAGATGAAGCTACATCTGGGGTGAGAGGCTGGTGAGGTGGAGCCCAGGGATCCCAGGGAGTTTCATGAGGGGAAATCTGTTGGAATGGGTTAGGAAACCAGTGGCTTATCCCAGACAAGCATTGCTGGCAGCTTCATGGAGAACTGCAACTGCTCATGTACGGAAACCAGCTGCAATAATCTGCAATGGTATTTTGTTTGTAATCAAAGTCTTGCAGGGTGTGGTTCATTCAGGCTCTGTCCTCTCTTTTTCTTACTTTGTCTGGGCTACTCTTTCTTTTGGGTCCTTAAGAAAATTTGAAAACTTACTGCCCCATTTTCATTTGACAGCTGCTTCCAGAGTATACATTCGTCTAGTGTCACGTAACTTCAGCTGTATTTACAGAGTTTTTTCCAGTACAAAACCAAAGCTTTTTTTGTGAACACCAATGCCCACATAAATGAAGCCATTAGACAACCATGATTTCCTGGCACCTCATCACTCTGTTACATTCACAGAGATGTCTTCACTTGGTGATTTATAGCTATGCTTGTTCTTCATCTAATGCTCTTTTCTGTTGATATATACAGCTATTCAAATGATGACGTGAAACAATCAGGAACATAACCCATTTAATTCAATGCTGGTGGGTTGAGTTTTTTTAACCACATGGAACTTTACACATGAAGATGTGCTGTTTTATATAATTATGAAAAAGATATCTGTTACATAATGTGTTCATGTTCCCCCTTTATTAAATGCTGACTTTACTTAAGTAAACTCTTTACTAAGCAAAAAAATCCGGATTTTGTGATTTAGATATTGTCAATATAATCGTTATTACTAGTGAGATCAGATGCTAATTAAGATTAAATTTACAGTTACAGCTTCAAGGCCACTAGTTGTCAACTAATGGATAATCAGAAGGGCAGGGTTTAACAAAATAATAATTCACAAATTAGACATTTATCTAAAAATTGTGTTACTATGATTTTTGTGATAATTGTTATTATTCCTCCTAAGAAAACTGATGTAGCAAGGAAATTGTTTAGGATTAGATTGGTCAATTCATTACTAATAATATCAAAAACTAGGATCAGAGCTAACATCCTGAAGTGATGGTTAAATACACACACAATTTTATATAAAATAAACAAAAACATGAGAAAAATTGTGTTTCCTTACTGAACTGATTTTATACATGTGTCAGTCAAAGTCAGACTTGAAAACAGTATAAGGGGGCCAGTCAGGAGCTTGGCACTTTTTGAGATTTGATCATTGTTTTCTGGATGTAATCGGAAATAAATTGAAGAGGCTTCACTTCCAACAAGGTCTAAGCATTGAAAAATAGGAACAGAAGCTGACAGCTAAAGATTGGCCCTCAGAGTTTTTCTGGAAGACTTTCTTCTGTGTATCATTAATCTATTAAAATTGTCCTATATAGTAAATGACATTACATATACAAGATAATAGAAAACAGAAGCAAATTTACACTGCCCTTTACTTCAGGATAGATATGACATAGTCTGCTGAAGGATCTAGATTATTCTCTTAGGTCTGTCAGGGTTTTAGACAGAAGATCATAGACTCTTATAGGTTAGAAATAAGAGATCTTTAAGATCACTTTAAGATCACCAAGTCAGACCATTAATTAATAGTCCAGATAAATAGTTTAAGTCTATAATTATTTAATGATATTTTCATAGAAGAAATCAACCTTTTTTTTGTTTGCTTGATTTTGTTTAAGTACTCCTGTTTCACTTCAGTACAGACATTAAGATGAGCTTTTTATACTCCATATGAGACATAGGTGGGATTCTTATATTAAGAAACCCTTAGCATACCTTTGGACATTGCTTAGTTTGCTTGCAGTAGAGCTTATGTCACAGAGATTATCCAAAAGGAATGTCTTTCAGCGTCACAGGTTGTGGTTAGATTTCTGACCAAACTGATCACTTGTTCTCCTCATCAGGAAAAACCTGCAAAAGGATTATGGCTCCATAGATATGAGGAAACAAATCTATGAAAAATGCCACCAAAACATGTTTGACTTTGTAAGCAGCCAATAAAATGTTTCATTTGGAATCCAAAAATTCTCTGGCAAAGTCCAAGAAGTTTTTTTAAAAAGTAGAAAATCTGTAAAAGTTTGTAATTTAATCCAGCACACTGGCTTTAAATGCCTTTCATGATGTGGAAATCTTTGAGGTTTGATTTCTGTTTAGGCAGCTGGAGTCTGGTTGGATATTACAGGCTTCATCATGCTGATCATATTCTATTCCAAGCCGTTTCATACTGGATTTCTTTCACTGTCTGCCCAGCTTAAAAAGCAGTTGTTACAGGGCTTATCAGTGCATTTCTGCAGTGCCTGATACACCCTCCTGTTGACATGCTCAGGTTGACCTTTGAAAGCCTTCAATCACAGCAGAATTGAAGCAAGAAGGAAACAACATTAATAAAAATAGCACTTTTATGCTAATTGGTTCCAGACAGCACAACAGCTCCTACTGCAAATGAGGAACAAGGAGAGCACTGGTAAAGAGGAGGTTTAGAGCTGAAAACGACAGTGGCTAAGTTAATCCAGGAAGCACAAGGCAACCAGAATTCTGTGATTTTTTCCTACCTTCCAAGCCTTCCACCGGTGTCATGCAATTGCGTAACTGCCTTATGAGTTCTGCGGGGAATGGTTATTCTCTCATAAAGCTGAGACCTCTACATAGTGACCCTGCTGTCCAAAGGCCTTGACAAAGTCACAGTGGCAGCTGGGGATGCTCAGGGAATCCTTGATTAGCTCCTGTGGAGACCCCCATGCCACTCACACCTGCTGTATGTATTCCTGTTTCCCTCCTCGAAACGTTCTTCCTCCTGGAAAAGCCAGGAACCACCAACTCAGTTGCAGGAGAGCAAATGGAAACATTTCCAGCCTCACACTGTTGTGCTGGGAAATTTTTGCAACAGAGGATATTGATGATATTGTAGGAAGAGATTAGAGCAGGGCTGAGGCGCAGTAAATCTGTCCCACTATCCGTTGATCATATTTATGGTGCAGAACAAGTCTTGCAACTCTTTCAAGGGCAAGCAAGACTTGCCTAGGGGAAGCCACATTGTTGACAAAGCAGCCAGAAAGTAATTTCAGTGCAAGGAGACACCTTGTGCAGCTGCCTGTTTTTGCAAGTCTAAGGCCAACCTGTATGGCTCTGGAAAATGTGAGTGAGTGGATGACCAAGTGCTGTGATGATGATAATTCAGATGTTTTTTAACATGATCTACATCATCTGGTTTTGCATCTGATGCTGTGCTTGTATTACAGGAATATCCCAGTTAATTAAATGAAAGGAGTGTTTCCCAGAGTACTGCAAATATAGGTTGGAAAGTTCAAGTTTAAATTCAGGTGCCCTAATTTATGCTGGGATTTTAGTTTTAAGTTTTTAAGTCATTGTAATAGAGACAGAGAATGGATTGTTTTGTCCAGGAAAACCATCTATTTAGATGATATTAACACCCACAATGGGCTGGGTGCTCTTGTAAAGCTTATATTTATAAAGCTTATATTTATAAAATATATTATGTATTTATAAAATAGATATGTATAAAACTCTTCATATACAAATATAGATATTTGTATAGAAAGTTTCTTCCAAACTTTATAGCATTTTACATGGTACATATATTCAAGAAAAATACCTGGAAAACTCACAGGTTAAGAAAAATTGATTAACTCATTAAAGATGCTTGGTTTTAATTATTTTCATTTTTTTTATTATCATCAGCGAGGTTCAGAGACAGCCAGATTTTTCTGCAATGTGACATCTATGGTATTTTACTAGTTTATATTTTCTTAGATTTTTTCTTTTTGGTCTTCCTGTACCTTCTTTTTGAGTTTGAAATGATGACTGCTTTCCTAAGGGAAAAAACCATTTTGTTTTCTAGAGAACATGTCTTTCACCAATGGGTGAAAGCATTTAGATCCCACTCCAAAAGAGTTTTGCTATTGTGTACTTTACAGGTACGAGTGTTCAGATTTAAAACTACTTGTATATTTGCTGCTTTGCAACTTTATTTTCAGATAAAAATTTACCTGCTGCACTTTAGAATGGGACTGAGTGATATTCTAAAAATATTGACCTCCATACTTTTCTAAAGAAAAGACATCTTTCAAGTTCTGAACTCCTATATTCAGCCTTTACATCTGCACTCAGGGCCTATTCTTCATTTGACTTCATTAGGAATTATGTTTTTAGAAATACCATATGTCTTTATGGAAGCAGAAGGATGGGACTTCATGTTTTAGATTGGAACTCAGATACTAAATCATGCCTGAAGATAGCTCTGATTAATATTTGCAGCCTGAACCTTCCTCACTCCGATCTGAGATGCTATCCTGTCATTCCTCTCCAGATCCCTGTGTCTGCCCTGTTTAGACCACGTTTGAGTTAAGCTAGCTCTCAGTTTCAGAGAACAGGTTGAAGATGGGAGGTAAGGCTGATGCTCTTCTTGTGATAAAAGCGGGAGCAGCCTGAAATAGCACAACTCCCTGTGCGTTGCTCTCTGCTTGGTTGTCTTGGATTGCTCTTGTTGGCCTCATCTGAGGAACATGACTGTGGTACAGTAATTGTGGCTGCCTCTTGCAATGAAGAGGAGCCTTCAGATAATGCCTTTCAGGCTACAAAAACATGGGGTCAGCTTTTAAGGACATTTAAACATGCCGAGATTTGGACAGGCAGAAATGAGATTTTAAAAATTCATACGTACCTCATTTAGATATTTAGAAGCTTTTGAAAAGTTCGCATTATGGTTTCTCTTCCCAAATGCACCTCATAAGTCAGGTCCTTAGGGCAGGACAGACTACTGTTTGCAAACAATTGGTTTCTCAAATGCTAATTTTTTCCTTCCATTTGTAAGTCATCCAGAAATATGGCCCTTTCTAACAACAGCAAAAAAGTAATAAAATTATTTAAATTAGGTTGGCGAGCTGTTTTGGGGACATTTCTGAGCTATGAATTGTCATTTGTCAGCTGTTTGTAGTAAACATTTAGTTGACTCTTTGATGTAGGGTTGGCGTTTGGCTTCCCAAATCACAAGTTCTGCATTATTTTCCCAGAATAGATGATGTAACTTTATAAATGACTTCTGTTTCTTTCCATAATAAATTTTCAGCATATAATACATATTGTTTGGTTTGTTTAAAAGGACTTCAGTGAGGGGGCTTAAATTAGCTGTTTGGGATCAATTGTACAGAGAGCACTTTAGTTGTTCAAACACTACTAAAAACTCATTAGGAAAGGCACAGGCACAAAGTGATTTTAAACCTTTTCTTCTTTTTTTTTTTCTGCTAAATGTTTTGCATTTTCTGGTTTATGACTGTCTTTATCAGTTCTGTACAAACATTAACTAGTTAATGTCCAGAGACTGCTGAGAAACCAGCAAGCCTGTTGTTCATCATTTGGTTTTACAGTGGGAAACAGCTGGGCAAAGACACACGGAGGTCCTGCAGTGAGGGAGCTGCAGGGATGGGCTGAACCTGCTGTAAATAATGCCATACCTGCTCGGGTCAGGCTGCTGTGCTGTTGTGTGGTGCAGGAGGTGATGCTGGGAGGTCCCTGGGAATGTAAAGTCACGTAAGAAATGTTCTGCCGAGAGTCTTTAAATTTTCATCTCAGTGAGATAACTTCCCACACTTCTGGAAAGTGGTCAGGAGACAGTAATTCTCACCCTCAAAAACTAAAGATGTTTCATTATTTTAAAAATAGTGTTGTAGCAGATCAGAAAGCATAACCTCTTTTTACATTGCACGTAGAGAAGATAAATCATTGGATGCCTTAATTTGTAAGTACCCATTATATTCCAGCTTCATTGCCAGTATCTATTTACACATTTCCCACAAAGAAATTAAAATAGAAGAACATATTGTTCCCCAGACTTGTTGATTGACTTACTGATTTATGAGCTTGGTTTCTGAGACTCAACCAGAGCCTTTCCCATTGAACCACACTAAAAGTCATGAAAAGAATGGAACAGAAATACCACATGGCGAAGTCATGCATGCTTTCTGTTTAACCAACATTGGGCTGACCTTGAAATATTTGATTCTCTAAACCTTGAAATCTCCATCAAACCACACAGGAAATACTTGCTCTACACCAAACAAGACACAGAAGAAAACTGGTGTTAAAAGAAACCATCCATTTAGTTTTCTTTCAGCACTAACAATTAAATTACCTTAACCATAGTAAAGCATAGTAAAGCATAAAACAAAATGTATACTGACCTTGAGTGTTTTGAATTTAAATGTCATGGTAAAGCAATCTTCAGGTCTTACTCCTCTTTCAGACCTGTTGGAGGAAATGTATAGCGGATTACCTATGCAATCCACCCTGTTTTCTTTGTCTACAGCAAACAAACACCATTCCAGGCCATGCCTCTCTCTTTTTTTTCTTTTTTTTTATGTACTTAGCAGTGTGTACTTTTACTATATAGGTTTTCCTGCAGGTAATGCCTGTTTATTTTTAGAACAGCTAATGGTGTGCTTACTTACAACATAACAGCCCTGCCTTCTGAATAAGGGGAATGACTCACATTCATTAAAATGAATCTTGATACATTTGGCTACTCGTACAAAACAGAGGTGCATAATGTGGGGGAATTAGAGGACACAGAATTCATTAATCCATGAGGTGGCAGTGATGCCAAGCAGAGACAGGCATAAATTTCTCATATGTGTCTTGGTGACAAAGTGATTGTTTTTGGGAAAAAGAAAAGAAGCTTGGAATTGTGTACATTTAGCTCTTGGAAAGGGATGTTCCACAGGTTGAAAAGAAAAATGGATTTTTAAAATCAAGTTGATAGAGTCTTTTAAAAAGAACATTTATGTGAACGTCTTAGTATTTTTCATTTCAATTTGAATTTGGTAATCCTTCAGACTGTTTTGATTCGGTAATTTCTTTCTTTTGGAACCATTTTGCCTAGCAAAAAAAAATTGTACTGGTGCACAGACTGAGAACAAAATCCATTATGTGAGTAGCAGCAAGAGGTGACATCAGCTTTATGCTACATGGTGTTTTTGATTGTGTGTGGGCTGCGTGCAAGTCAGTCCCTTCTGTTTAAAATAATGGTGTGGCCAATACAAATAGTTGCTGCTGTTGATACTTGGGGAAAACAGAGGAAGGCACAGAGAGAGTGAGTTCTCCATGTAACTTTTATCTAAGAAAAACACAGCTCCCAAGGCAGCTTTTCTTTTAGGACCAGCCACCCACTGACTTCAAGGGGAGCTTGCAGTGTGCAAGGCAGATGAAAGTGGTCCAGCATTTTGAAACTGGGATCCCTTCCATAATGCCAGTCCTTCAAGGCTGTGTCAGTGTGGGAGAGGGTCATCTCCACACACTGGTGGTTGTATGACATCTACTGAAACAGAATGTTTGCCTCAGTTAACTTTCATGCCAAACACATGGTATTTTATAAAGAGAAGTCGCCTGTGTAGCCCTCTCACGTCCTCCAGTAGCTATGACAATATGTTCAGTGTTGATATGTTTTAATATAGACAAAATAATACATAATCACTAATACTTTGCATGTAAGTAACACTTTTTATGCAGAGTCTGTTAGGCATATTACTGATTTGAATTGACTGGGTTTTCCAAGTCTTTTTTGAGACGAGTAAGTGAAAGATGACATTTACAAAGTTGGAGTGTTAAAGTTAGACAACTAAATCTGTACCTAAGGCTCAGAAAGAGCATTTCCTTACTTCTGAGTTCCTACAGTTTCCAATACCTACAATATTATGCCAGACATTCAGCGAGTCAATGACACAGAAGGAAAAGGTATGAGGAAAAAGTCCCCATGCTCAGACCCAAATTATCCACATGCATATCCATGAAGCAATTACTGTGGATTAAAATAACTGGATACCTCACAGACCTCACTGGTTTCCTTTTGGACATCACTGCTGCTATCTCAGACCTGCTACAAGGGTCACAAACATCAAGTCCTAAAGCATTCAATTAGTTTGTGGAAGAAATTTTCCAGTCTGAGATTTTGAGATGTAGTACCAACTTTGGGGTCCTTCATTTGAGCTTTGTGTCCAATTGCATCAGCAGATAGTCTTGATGGAGTGGCTATGCAAGAAAATTGCATCCACTGTGGACAAAACCCAACCCTGCTCTTCTTTACTTCCACGCACTACAAAATAATACGAAGCTGGAGACAAACGGGCTGAGTCTGAGCTCTGCTGCAGCATGGTGACACCAGAGGAAAGCTCTGAGAAGTGGAAGTTATTTCTGCTGTGGATAAGGTGGAAACCAACTCTTGCAACTTTCCTATTGCTGCCCAAAATTCACTTCTGGAGCTTGAATTTTACTCAGCTTCAAATGTCAGAGTGCTTCTGTCCTAACAAATACATAGGCAGTGACCTGTAACTCAGCACCTTCAAAGTCTCCTTTATCCTGAAGGGTAATTGCTTTTATTATTTTAAGTTATGTAATAATGCCAAGACACTGCAGTAATGGATATCCTAAAACACACACACTATAATAATGATTCCCCTTTTATTATGTCTCTCTAGGATGCTTAAACTAATAATCTTTGGAAAGCTTTCCCTGCACCAGATGCAGCTAGCGAATGGTTTTATTGTTATTCCCCACACTACCAGCGTCTAATCCATGAAGCCAGGAAAGACTGTCCAGAGAAGCAGCAAATCAGCATTGATCACTGAGGGACTAATTTCCAGCAGAGTGGATAAATCCCTCCTATCTCTCCTAATGTTCTTCCTGGCCCAAGGCACCCTGACAAACCACTGGCCTCCCTCCAACCCACTGCAAAAGGAAGTCAGAATCACTGTGAGATGATTCAAGGGAATGGTCTCATCCACTGCACCCAGACTGCTTAATTTTATTGAGAAGCCCAACACCAGCTCCCACTGCCAAATCTGTCTTGCTGAGATATACATGAGCAGAAGTCGAGTCTGATTGCGTGTCAAGGACAACAGCAAATCTTTTTCAACCAAAACTGTGAAATATCAGGAGTTGGCTGGGAGTGGAGTTAGGTCCATCCTCCCTTTCCTGATGCCCTCACACCAAGAGCAGTGTCCTTCTTTTTGGTGTTAGCCTCTGTGGCAGACATGATGCCTATGCCAAAAATTTATCTTGGCTAAGAGGAGCCACACAGACCAATTTTCCTCCAAAACACGAGCAGGTGATGGTTGTGACTCGAGAAAACATTTCCTCTGTTTTTCCAGATCCACCTGCAGGGGCTGAGCTGCTGCTGGGTGTCCTGGATGTGGGTGAGGGTGGCTGCTGTGAAGGAGGCTTTCCACGACACTGCTGGCATGGGTGCTGCAGAGCAGTGCACCCCAACCAGGCTCTGCAAATGCTCTTCAGCAGGACTAATGCACAGAAGACAACGTTATGGATCCGTGTTATCCCCAGGAGTCCACCTCTCCTTTTCACCTCAGTATTGTTATGTGTGATGTGCCAACGAGGGATTTCCAGGAAATGACATGCTAGAAGACCTTCATCTTTGCTTATGAAATCAAGAACAAACTTCCTGTAACAGGACAAAATCCTCTTTTAAAAGTGTTAAAACTGGAACGTCCTGCAGCTATAACTTACTTTATTTTAATAAATTCATTTTTTGTGAATCTGTGTTTGACCCTTTCTTTTTCTTCTCAAGTTTGGCTCTGGCTCTTTAGAAATTTTGGGAGTCTAAGGCTTTCTTTTTGCTTTTAATTTATCTTTTTTTTCCCCCCGAGCAGCATGTAAGAATCTGTGCCTAGCACAAGGATGATTTTGAAAAATAAAATATGGATGAGTTTTCTGACCTTTCTGAGTATATTGGAAAGCAGAAAGTCCCCTGAACAATGTGGTTTTCCTAAAAGACTGATATTTTAGTGAAGCTGAAAGAGAGCTACGTACTTATAAATGTAACAGCAAGTGTAGTCATGCTGGCAAGAATTACATTATAAGGTCATCAGTCCTCAAGCTATGAGGCAAGCTATGAGAAGACTCTACCATTCCTAACTCTCTTATCAAAGACTGTTCTATCATAATGGAATAGAAATTTATGGTATGATAGGATATAATATATGTATTACATAAAAACACATGGAAGGAGACATTTGAATTAAACAGCAACCTTTACATGGCCACCATTCGAATCTTTCTCATCGAGAAAATGCCATTTCCGTTATGATAGTCTGGAAATTCCTACCCTAATCATGAAAGCACTGGAAAAACCACACAAACTAGAAACACGAGGGGGCCAGAACCTTTTCTAAATTTCTCTGGCATATGTTAAGAAATATGGTTAGTCCTGCAATGTTGAAATTGGAGGCTGTCAAGAAAATCTCAGAACCTCCTTCTGGAAGTTAACAGCTGCAACCGAGCTAAGTCAGAAGTGCACAGAGAAGCCTTTGTAAGGGAAATGTTTGGCTCAGACACCACAGGCTCTCAGGCCAGTTACTCCCATTACTCCTAAAAGCATGGATGCATTTTCCTCCTCCCACAGGCACACTGACATTGCTAAAAATATTAGTTTAGCCCAGTTGCTGGTGCTAATTTTTCCCTGCCTACTCACCCTGGACCAGTAGGTCTGTTTTGCAGTTAACAGTTGTTGCTCTTTCAGACTCAGAAGTAGTAAGGGATAATTGGGCAAACATGTTAAACTGACCCTATTATGACTGGTCTATTATGACTTTATGCTTCTGTTTACCCTGGGATGCTCTGGGCTGTAGAGGGCTCTGCTGATCGCCTGACATCCCAGTGGTGGATTTTGCCTACCCCAGACAGCAAGGCAGTGTGCTGCTTTTATTTTCATCTAACCTTCTTAAAACAATAGCTCATCCATTGTTTGGGGGGACTGCAGCGTGTGTACAAACAGGATGGCATGACAGTGAGAGGCCAAAGGGACAGCCTGCTCTCTATAAGTTCATTGGGGGTGGTAAACACAAGAGAGGGAGAGAAGCTATTTAAGCTCCAGAACAATGTTGGCACGAGAACAAATGGGTCTGAATTGGCCATGAATAAATGTAAGCTGGAAATTAGAAGAATATTTCTAAGCCTCAGCACAGTGAGGCTTGGGAACAGCCTTCTCATTGGGGGCAAGGAGCCTAACTGGGTTTAAGATGGAACTTGATAAATTTATGAAAAGGATTATATGTTGTGGTTGCCTAAGACAGCAGGGGATTGGACACAATGACGCAGGATGCCTTTTCCAAGCCAATGTTCCTCACAGCAAAAGCAACAATTACTCTTTCATATGTGTGTTTTTCAGGGCCTTCTTTTCCACTCTAGGGCTGCACTTCTATTCATACCCACGTTGAAGGAATTTAGGTTCAAAAGTCAACCCAACCTGGCAGCTTTCTTGTGCCAGACCATGGTGCTGGCCTGTGACCATGCCGAAACCCAACCTGGGAATGAAACCCAGCCTTGATTTTTTTGGAAATTATATTATTTGCTACAACTGAAAAATGACAGAGCCTTAATTCTTACAGTGCTTTTACTGATGCAGAGACTGCTATGCAAATTTGGCAGAGTTTACTGTTTCTCATCAAGAAAAGCCTAAGACAGGAATAATAAGTAAATTCCTGATGAGGGTGAAGGCATACTTGCAAAACTGTTTGGGGCAGTGTAAACAGCTTATCACATTCTGTATACCTGGAGGATGTGATAAAAATAGCTGCTCAGGCTCACAATTTTAAATTGTTGCATAGCAATGTGAAAGCCCTCTGTGTTAACCAACTGAAATTTAACAAAAGTATTTAACATTAGGGCTTCTGTATAGCAAATGTAAGAAAGGCTCATCATAATGTTTTTGCTGCAGGAAACACTGGTGATATCATTCCAATACATATTATTTTGTTTCAGGAAAAGCAGCTATTACATTGTTTTCATGCTGAATTATTGGTTAGAGATAGCAAAGACTTTTCTTTACTCCTATCAGCCTTCCTCCAAATTATGGCTGTGTAAAATACAGTTAAATTCACACCACCTGAAATTGTGGAACAGGAATTGTGCAACAGTGCATTCCTATAAACACTTGAGCTACTGGGTAGAGCCTCAGTTCACTGAGAAGGAAGATAATGATTTCTTAGAGGAACTTATTACATGTTTGTTATTACCCAAACAAACTACTTGGAATTCCAAAAGGGTCACTCCAGCTTCTGCAGGCTAGAGCTGTTCCTCTGCCCTCTCACAGCATTCAGCAGGCACTTGGCTGCAGATGCATTTTTCACAGCAGAATAGCTTGCCTGCCTCAGCGTCCTGCTCTGGACAAGTACAGGGAAATACTTCTGACAATAGCAGAGGTCTCTCTCTGGTGGTTTCCTCTGTGGGTAATTCAGTACAGCAAATCCATGTCCCATATCATATTTATTAAAGATTTTAGATATTTGAGATGGTTGCATAATACAGTTATGCAGCATCGTTTCGTTGAGCTGCGTAGGATGTTGGTGCTTAGCTGCTATTTGGGATCTGTTTTGGAAAGTTCAATAAAAACTTCATGAAAAACTTGGAAGGTGGTTGGTCTTACTTCTCTGTCTGCCAGTTGTTCGTTTCATAAATTAGTAATAATGATATTTACCTCCTTTGTGAGGTACTTTGAGGTGTAGCAAATGAAAAGCAGCAAATAAAATAGATTGTGATTAGCTGTTATTTTATGTGATAAATACAACTGGTTATTTCAGAGCTGCATTAACTTGAATTTGGAGTTCTATAAAACTTTATTAAATCAAGAAGGAGGGTAATCATTTTACAAACACTATCTTCTACAAGTCTGTGCTCACTCTTTATACAGATGAATTCCAGATGCTTGACCAGAAGGACTACATTGTGCTTTATCACACAGAACCTGGTGTTCAAAATGCCAAGGAAAAATGTCTACAGAATACTAAGGGCCAAGAAAGTAAAGATATTTTTTGGATTATGGCACTTCTATATGGACTGATTCCAAAGGAAGTGTCTCAAAAATTAATGGACTGCACCTGACCTCCGAGCCATTCCCGTCTGGAAGACCACTTACAGACAGTAATGATGGTAGCCAGAGAGAAAATGTTCAAATGTCACAAGTTGGTGTGTGCATTTGAGAATAATCCACTGAAGAATCATCTTATTAGGAATGCAGGCTTGAATGTAAGTTGCCATATATATGGTGCTGCAGTATTTAGAGTAGCTGTGTACGACTAATTTTGATACCAGAGTGCAAAGCTTTCTTTCGTGATTTTCAGAAACAATATTTGAAAAATGTTGGGCATTAACAAAACCTTTCTGGTTGGTTGGGGGTGCTGTGTCTGATTTCCTTGCTGCCAGATGAGCACTTAGATCTGCACATTGCAAAGCAATTTTTCTATGAACTTAGCTACTGTTACTGTATTTATATTTGATTTGGTTTCTGATTGCAAGCTGTCCACAGTTACAATGTCTATCAGCAAATAAGATACTACCAGGCCATGAAAGTGGCAGAAATATGATGAGAGTAACATCACTGGTTTCAGTTTCTGGCTGGCACTAATGCCTTCATCAGCTTTTACACTGCTACCAAAGCACACCAATGGTGTAGGGATGTGGGATTTGCCATGGCAGAATGGTTAAGGGATGCTTCACATTCAGTATGGACACTCTGGTGGAGACACAATATTACCCTCATTACTTTGAAGAAGATGATGTTTGATCCTGCTTTTATTGGAGTCAAAGGTGAAATGCCATGAGACAGCCAAAATATAATTCATACTGTGAACTGTGCCATGGAGAGTGGGATCTGAGCAGGGTTATAAAATCATCCAGCTATTTAAAAAAAACAAACCATAGAGATAGTATTTAACTCTCTGACCTCCAGTAGCAATAAATTGTGGAGGCAGGAGGAGGAAGTGGACGTATTTTTTCTGGTACATTTGCCTTGAATTTGAGGCCATTTTCAGTTTTTGGTATTTGTGGCTGAAGGTTTAAAAGCCGAATTTGCACCATTGAAAAACAAGCAAAGGGACATATGCAAATTTCTGTGCCTTGCATGCTGGCTGTTGACTTTCTAAAGAAATCTCTTTAGCACATTTAAAGCCAATGAATTTCTCTACAGTTTAGGATTGTATTCTCATAGAAGGAAAAGATGAAATCAATGTGATATACAGAACTATTTGGACAGGCTCTATCAGCTTTTGGAATTTATACGGCATTGGCAAGCAGTCATCAGCCAGAGGCTTTTGACTTTAAGTGACATTTAGTGCCACCTATAACTCAGAAAGTATTAAACTGGTCTAATAAGGTGAATTTGTTATAATACAAAAGGCTTTTTTATTATTTTTCTTTTTTATTCAACATCCTGTATTTATTAGTAAGGACATTGCCTGGTGACAGATCTCAGCTGCAGATTTCTTGAGGTGATACTGTTGCTTGTTTTGAAAACAGCAATTGAACAGACAAGAGAACAAATGCTTTCTCTGTACTTTGAACTCTGCTACCCCTGCAAATTTCACAGTAGCATCATTTCTATCTGTGTGTCTGTTAAGCAGAAGCAACATACTTTTTAATACAGCTTAACAGTTGTCACTTGGCTGATAATTTGCATTCTTAATGTTTCGACTTGCAGTCATCATCATTGAGCTGGCCCTTCACAATCCTAGGGCACTGATGTGATTTGGAGTATTTAACCTCTTGGATCAAGGGAACTGAAGCTCTGAATTTAAAACAGGAAAAAAAGCCTTGGTAAGATTAAGCAGGATGGGGGTGCATGCTGCTAAAGTATTTGTATTAAGTGCTGGTTTCTTTCCATTAAAGAGGCACACTGGGAATGGCTTTCTCAGCTGGAAGTATTGTTATGTGTACGCAGCACACATCCCCAGGGAGAGATGCTATGTATTATTTACTTCTAGTTTTACAGTTAGATTTGCCCAATATAGATTGTGAAGCTGCTTGCAGTCTTAGAGACACTGACCAGCTGACCAGAGCAGAGTGGCTTCAGAGCAGGACCCCATCCCTTGTTAGCTCATCTAACTGCGTGGCCTGCTGTATATTTCATTGGGCTGAGGTAAACAAAGTGTTTCCGTCCCAAAAGGCATCCCAGTTTCACAGTATTGTTATTTTACAAATAATTTCTATGATTCTTCTGTCTCAGCTAAGATGTTGTGGTTGAGATAAGCACAGAGGATAGATGTACCTACCAAGTAAAGTACCTGTGAATGCAACACTCTGCACTGGCAGTAGATGAAATGTTACGTGGTTTTGTCGTATTTTAAAAACGTTGTGGATTGAAAAGACGTTGGAGAAACATCTTAACAGAGCCCCACAAATCACTTTAACCTTGGCAGAGCAGTGTCAGCTGGCATTAGGCTTTATCACAGTGATAGCACAGCACTGGGGAAGTCACCTCACCTGTCCCCACAGTGCCTGTTACGTAAGATGCTGTCTACCCTCCGGAGCAGTTTGGGATTTTTCCCCGGTGAAGAGTGACAGGTCACAGCCCAGGTGATGCTGGGGGCAATGTGGTGGCTGCACTGAGGGTCACAGAATCATAGAGTGGTTTGAGTTGGAAGGGACCTTAAAGGTCATTGAGTTCCAGCCCCCTGCCAGGGGCAGGGACAGCTTCCCCTAGAAGTTGTGCTTGGATGTGCATTTAAACCACCAACCAGGTACTTATTAGAATAGTGCAAGGGGAGTAGTGGACACAGTGCTCTCCCCCTTTGCTGAGGAAGACATTTATAGTAAGTAGAAAAATTACTAAATAAATCTTGCATCACAAATGGGATCTCAATGCATCACACCAATGTTTGAAGGTCACCCTGAGCAGCCCAGAGAGCTGCAGTATGTGGATGTTCCCAAGGGAGTTGTTTCCCTTTGATAAAGTTTCCTGCTCACAAGCAGTGTTTTCCCTGGGAGGCAGTTTCTCCAGACTCCCTGCCTAGCCCCTGGCTCTTGGCAGGGGTGGAAGTGGTGACTTCAGTTTTTTGAAGCTGAATGTTACTAATTATTCCCCAAGTGAAGTGCAGCTACAGGTACCATCCATCTTATCTGTTTCTAAGTGACTACCAAACCCAGAAGGCGTGGAGAAAAGTTTCAATAACCTACTTCAAAGATGGCCCTAAAAAGAATTTATTAATACTCAAATCACACAGTTCAGCTCAAATTATGCTTTTAAGCTTCAAAAAATTTGAGAAAACCCTCATTCACCTATGTGCCAGACCTCCTAGATGTGATGCCCACAATTGTTCCAAACTTCCACTGTCTTCAGTCTGGTTTTACTTCAGACTGGTTTTACCTGGAGAAATCTGTAAAGAGTCTATCTGGTGACAGCTTCCAGCAAAGGGCCCAGAAGGTCTTAGGTCACTAGGGCAATGTACTCCTTTGCTGCAGCTTCTCTCTACCTAGTGTGTGATTTTATATGTTCTAGTCCTGAAAACTCTAGTATATTTTGCTGAATTGTTGAATCAGAGAATCAGAGGTTCACAGAATGGTTTGAGTTGCAAGAGACCTTAAAGATCATCTTGTTCCAAGCCATGAGCAGGGGCACCTTCCACTCTACCAGGCTGCTCAAAGCCCCATCCAGCCTCGCCTTGCACACTGCCAGGAATGGGGTACTCACAGCTTCTCTGGGCAATCTGTTTTCAAGACAACCTATTGGCTAAAGGGTTTTCTTTAAAATATATATTGCATTATTCATGTGTATCAATTATCCCAAACTGAAACTTTTATTCTGGTATGGAAAAAACCAAAAAGTTTCAGTGAGTTAATTAATGTCATTCATTAAAATAGCAGAAAAGATATCTCAGACTGAGTTCTTCAGTTCTGCACTTTTTCTTCTAAGTCTCACCATCACTAGATTCAGCCTGGATGTGGTCCTCATTCTATGTCTCCTCCTAACTTCACAGTCCAGAAATAGCTATTAACAAACAAACAACTATGCTTTTTCAGAAAAATACCACTAAGTGCCATCTCTGTCACAGGACTTTCACAGACAATAAGAAGCCTGTAAAAAGTCTCATTTTTGACAAGGCATTGTTAAGTCACATCAGAGAGGAAACGGAATGCCCTTTCAACAGCATTTGTATTGAGCTACTTTTGAAAAGCTTAACCTGAAGTACTGGAATGCTTTCTTAATTTTCAGTGCTTAAATACAAGGATGTCCTAAACCTGATTTCATGGCCTCTTTGCAGATGTTGCTAACATCCAGAGAAAAGACAGCCCACACTGTAGTGGTAGGATGAAAAGGCTGTTTTCTCTTACACTAATATCATCAGACAGGCCACTGACTATCCACAATGCTGGTACTGTTAGTCAGGACAGATGTTGTCAGGATTAAAGGTGTTGGACGCATGGTCTCAACAATTCTGGTCATGTCTTGTCACTGGTGAGGGAAAGCTACCTCTGTGATTAGTTATGCTCACATAATGTGCTGTCTAATTGCTAGTCCCAGTCCTCCTTTGCATCTCTGAGGGCTTGTTTTGACTCTTAATGTTCCATAAATTATTTTCCCTCTAAGATCATCAAGGAGAACGAGAGACAAAGGGAAATGTCCCAGATAAGGTGACATAACTGCTTTCTCCACAGAATGAGCTTTAACAGAGCTGCACTGTCACAGGTTTTATTTAAAATTTGTTATGAATGTCCCCACTGTCAACAGAGAAAGAGAGAAAATTATTATTTGTGAACTTGGATATTTTAAAATAAAGAAGGTAATAAAATAGCTGACAAGATGGTAAAAGTCGATTGGTGTTTTTGATGGATCACCAAGAAATTGCTGAAACACCAATTGACAGACATTATATAAAATCTAAAATTATCAAATAAGTGAAGGGCAAGTTGAGAATCTATAGCACCGAAATCAGCAGAATAGACTCATTGACTTAAATGGAAGGAAAATCTGGCCATTAAACAGCAACTTGCTGCAATCATAATATAAAACTTAATAATGAAATCACAAGGCCCCTTGCATTTTATTGCTCCTGTATTTCTGTCTCCTTCACTGACCCACGAATATGACAATGAAATAATTTCTATTCCTAAAGCAGTCCTTGTTGATAACGGAGTTGATGTAAGTTTTCAAACTGGGCCCAATGACATAATTATGAATTAAAGCCTTTTTATTCTTCTTTCCCCCTCCCACCCCTCATCCCTTCTGCACGCCATCTCTGTGCCCCCCACCAGCATGAGATTAATCTGGAATTGCTGCAAATGCAACATACCCACTGAAGGGATGGCAGTGGTAAGAGTGGAGGTCTTGGGTCTTTTTCCAGACTCAAATACAAGGGGAACTTGTGCAACCCAAATGCTGTCTAATGAAGGCCATCTGCAGCTCACAGGAGCAAACAGACCTCTAATACTGTATGACGATTTCAGTCCTTGTCCTGGTAAAAAGGTGAGACATCCCTCTCTATGCATACCTTCTCTGAAGAAGGGAGGGACCACACCAAAGGAACATGTATGACGTTGCAAAAAGATCCATTTTTCCTACAGTCTCAACATGGGAGGATTAGGTCTTTTTGTACTATTAATTCATGCTGCTAGGTTATGTGAAAGTGAACAAGAAAAAAAGTGATGTAAAGTGAATGTATTCCTGTGTCATTTTTATGGTTGTTATTTCTAACATTTGTAACAGGTCCACAGAGCTACTCAGAGAGTAGCTGCCTCTTGTCTAATATCACAAACAGTATTATAATTTTAAATTTATGATTGCTTATCTTTTCAAGTTTCATAATCACTTCATCAGTAGAAACACACTGTTTATACCCCAGAGATAAGGATAACCTTCCCACCCTAAATGACATTATTATCAATTTATGACAGGAACAGAAGGTTTTGTGTATGTAACTTCCACAGCTCTTGCTATTTTTCGTTTTGAGAACATGCCATTGTCTTGTGTAAGGCAGGATTTTCTTCCTTCCATTTAGGTCTTCAGCAAAGCAACCATCTGAAATGAAAAGCAAATTATGTTTGTAGCTCCATCCCCTCTTCCAGTTGGCATTGGAAAAGAAGTAGATGGTTTCCTATATACATATGAGTATCTTTAGTTCTTTAACTTCTGAACCTGCTAACTGCATCTTAATGTAATCACAGTAAAAAAAAGTTGATTTTTGGTCTTTCAGACCTGAAAAGGGTGTATAGCATATTTTAATACCCTGAAGTAGTTAATGTTTTGCAAAATGTTGAAAGCTGCTGCTGCAAGACAAAACTAGATTAAAATAAATATAAAAAAAGTTTTAAATTTGGAAGAAAAGTACCTAATTGCTTCCACCTTGTAGGTTAAAGAAATTGCAGATGGCAAAATCTGTTTAGGAGTGTTACAAATTGCAAAGAACAGGAATATCTCGGTTATTTTCTTACTAACTCTGTTTTTATACTGAGGTGGAAAGACAAACACACACACATGCACACAAATTTGTGCATTTATTTTGTTGAAATTGTAATGTTGTAAAATCTATAGAGCTATGATAGATCAGTGTTAAAGTAATTATGCCATTGTATTCACACACAGAGCACGAATCTACTTTTATTCAGAGTAACTGCATGCTGAGTGTTGTGGTACCTCAGCTATTGTGGTCTTGTTAAGTCTGCTGGGTAGACAAGTCATCTTGTGAACCGTACTTTGCACTTTATTGAGGTAGACAGCTCTGTTAGAGGATTTTATTTGCCACTGCTATGCCTTGTGCTGGAATTCTTCTCATGCGTCAGAGTGCAAAATTGTTATTGAAAATGAATGAAGTGGTATTTTATAGCATCCACCCACACACACAAGAGACTGTCCAAAAAAGAGCAAAAAAGAATAGGGTCACTAACATTACATAGATAAATTGTAAAAGAAAATATATACTAATGAATCAATGAGTTTATAAATCTAGTAATTCCCTAGCAGAACGAAGTGTCCTATCCCCACTCCTTTTCAAAAAGTGTTCCTGTTATGCCGACTAGATATACTGCAAAGATGTCTGGAAGAGCTGGCCCTTTGCCTAAGTCCTGCATGCATGTTTATGAAGTAATTTTAGAGAAGTCAGGGTAGCCTCTGTTTGAGAAAGTCCTCTGAAAAATAAGCTAATAGTAAGAACTCGTTAGAATTACTCTTCATGTCGCAATTTAACTTGTTGTATCTTGGGGATAAGTCAGGTGCAGGGCTTGGCAAATTGATGCACTCAGCTCTACACTTCCATCCTACATATAAGTCAATTGTCAACATGGATTTTCTATCGATTATCAGCAATGGACCATCAGCTACTTATTTTGTCAGTGTTTTCTGAATTTCAGATGTTCCCATTTTCCTTCATTTGCTCCTGTTGTTTCACCTCATCATGTACAGTCAGTGAGATAATCATTCACACACATGATCTTTTATCCTTGCAGTCATATTAAATCAGTATGCTCTTTTATTCATGCTCAACCATATTGAATCAGTCACTCAGTCATGTCACATCAGGTTCAGGTGGGCAGCCAGGCATATTTACCTCCAGACTCCACTCACACTCATGTTTCCTGACCTGTTAGCTTGAACCCAGTCATTACTGCTTAGCCCTGAACACCAACATAAGCTCAGGACAACCTCTATTCATAGAATTGCTTCACCAAACTCTCTTTTACACTTATATTCCTCAGGCATTCATTAACTACAGGTTGCTTTTTTTTTATCTCTTTGAAGGGAGCAAACAGAGGAGTCCAGTTCTATGGATGCCTCCTGTGCTTGCAATTTGAGCGTGTTGATGAGACCACTGGATTTGTCTTTTGGTGGCTGTATCTAGATCTGCTCTAACTTCCCAGCCAGCAAAACTGGGACCGGATGGATTGCAGCTCTGGGGATGGGATATGATTCATAATGTATGCAGATATGCATGGAATTAATAGTGTCCAAATGAGAACTCTTGTTTTTTCTTTATTCCTCACAGCTTCACAAGTCAGCCAAGCTTTGTCCACAGAGATAATACACCTGATTTGATCAGCTGATGTAATTGGAAAACCACTGACACTTTCAGAGCCACTGAAGCCCATTTATCATTCCATCAAGTTGCTACTTCTTTCTCTCCTGTTCTCTGTAAATTTCTAAGTAATCATACATGAGCTTACACCAGCAGAGTATGATTATTCACCCAATGAAAAACAGCACAGAGAGAGCAGTGAACGTGTAGTTTTGTGAAATATTTAGAGACTCAGGGCAGATGACTGTTACCTATTTCTGTTCCTTGTGCAAACAAGGTCTGTGTTTTATGAGAGATCCCATGGAGAGTATTTCAAAACAGGAATTAATTCATTAGCTCACTGCTATGCTACAGCAACAGCAGCTACACTAGAAGCCCAGCAGCAATTCTCTTTGCAAAGCTCTGCCACATCGTATTCTCAATGGTGCTAATGAGAGCACATTTCTTTTTTACACAGAAACTCTGTCTGATATTGCGAATCAACTGAAAATATAAAACTTTGATTATGGATAACATAGATAGCAACTTATTAATAGGAGCAGCTGCTGATACAAGGCAACTGATGGAGTAGGAGAGCCACCGCTATTTTTCTCTGCCTTGTACTTTGCTCATATATCTTGTCCAGGTAAATGCTGTGATCACATCCATTTGCCATCTCTTGGCAACCTTCATTTCTCTTCTACATCCACAACTGATATTCTGTGACTTAATTTTGTCCACTGCATGTCCTGGTTTTGAGCTAGCTGTCCTACTTAGCGGCAATTACAACCCCATGGATCACTGATGAATGATTTCCTAGATGGATGTTTGTTATAAATCCATTCATTGATCTTCCTGACTTGTCCTGAAATATTTAGCACCTTATATATTTCCCTGTGCTAAAAAAAAAATAAATAAAAAAATCTGTAGAGACCTTCTATTTCTCCTCTATACATCATTGTAAGCAGGATGCATTTTTTAAATACTTGAAGAGACAGATGAGCTGATTCTTCAGAAAGTTGCAGAAGTTATGAGACACTGCAACCCAGCTTTGTTCTCCAATCCCTCTTCTCTCAGGATTTGTGCTCAGAACTCCTGAACTATATTTATCCCTGGTTTTGTTGGAATTTCTTATTCTACAGAAATTGGCATTTCCAATGAGATGTTAGTTACATTCTCCACGTTTGCTTCATGCTCAGATTTTAATTTCCTTGAAGCAGCTCCCTTACCACAAGCACAAACCTCCCATACTTATCTCTTCGGATATAAATGTCGAGGGAGCTGTAAATGTCAAGTGTTCAACCACTGTCATGTTTATGGACCACTTATGGAAAGCTTCTTTCAGGCAGATGCAGCCAATGCAGGTGGCATTAATAGCTCTCACAAGCTCACGTTTCCACTTACAACTGACTTAGATGTTCCTGCCCTCCCTTGCTGCTTTTGCTGGGACAATTTGGTACAGTGTCAGGAACTTTCTAACCCCATTCCGAGCTACTTTAACAGTGAATGCCAAGAGCACAAGGTCAGGGAATTAGATCCAATATGCAGGCAGAGAGGCTGCAGTCAAACAGTGTATTATTGGCCAGTGTGGGTAAAATTGACCCTGGACTCCTCGTTAAGTGTAGGAGGCAAATTGGAAGAGCTCTTGTTATATCCTGCCACTGCTTGCCCTGGGAATATGAGCTGTGGGAAGCTTTTGTGCACCTTAATTCCCTGAGAGGAGCTGGGAGGGGAAGGCTGAATGAAGGGCCTTGCACACACAGCCCTTCTTCTCACCAGTGCACACTCTGAGGGTTGTCATCGTGGCAGTAAATCTAAAAACGGGATATTGGCAGTGCCTGAGCATCAAGGTCAGCTCTCAACTATGCCTGTAATTTCCATTCTCCAAATTCAATCCCACCGCAAGGAGATTATGGGCTTGTCACCGGCAGCTCATTTCAAGGGCATCACCGAATCCTTTATCAGTTAATTTAAAATGTTTTGTTCAAGTTGGGACCATGATTGATGTAGTTGAATTCAGCATTTTTTTCACCTTTTTGCGATGAAGCTTCCTATTTTTTTCTAAGTTCTTCCATTGAAGAAATGTTTAAAAAAAAAATGATGTTAATGTAGTGTGACCTAAGGTGTTACACATGACATTTAGCCAGGATGGGTCACAGTCTGGAAGAGTGACTAACACTCAATAGGTAAATAATGTTTTTCTGAAGTAACATTGACTATTCTGCACTTGGAGGAGCAGAAACTCAAGACTGTCACTGTCCATCTCCTCCTCTTTCTTCTCCTATTTATTCTGCAGAAGCCAAAATCCCTCTACACCCTAATTAAGAAAATGATAGTTCTCTGCATTTTACAATAGTTTGGGCACAATAGCAGAAGAAAATCTTTCTTATGTAATACTGCAATATAGATTGTTATGCCCTGGATAACAAAAACAGTTGTAGAAGTTGAAATTAATATACCTCATAATCACCATAACAGGGGCATATTCAGATCAGGAAGACAATTCTGATGATGATGATAATGAGTGGTTAACAGAATTTTTTTTCCCAAAATCAGAAGTTGGATATCAAGGACAGAATTTAAACTACCTTGTTCTTGCTGTTTTGGGCAAAGAACAAAATTTGGCCTCTCGTGCAGTATTGTTTTCTTCATTCTCCTGGGTTCTCTTCTGCTCAGGGTTGGGACCTGTTACTGCTCATTGCTCTGTAAAATTCCAAGCACGCTCCTAGGTCTTGTAATAAATAATAAAACCCAGTGCTAAACCCAGAGAAATAGAATTGCTTTCAAACAAGGATTTTTATGCTTTGTGCAGCACCAGCTTCCATGTATGTATTCCTTGTGAATTTAGTTGATTCTGATAATTACATTGCAGAAAAAGGCAACATTATTCATCTGTCTACTGTGCAAATGCAAGCTAACTTAATAACTGCAGTCTTTCTCCTGTGCACATAACTTTTTACAGCATCCTTCAGTTTACATGCAATTGCTGTTCTTCTGTTCTGAGATAAATTAACATTGAATAATTGCAGTACAAGGTCAAAAATCAATTAAACGGAAATTACAGATATTTGTTTGAAAAGCTCAAGTAATATTTTATATCACAAGTCTCTTAGGTGACAGGTCAAACAGGTTAATCAGCAGCTAGTTTTCTCTGCAGTCCTGACTCAAATCTGCCTGTAGCAAGAGTGGCAGAGGGAGATTTCTGCATATCTTCTTATGGTCAGTAGCAAAAACATGGACGGATTTGCAAAAGTTATTGGCATTTGCCACTTCTTTGCTGCTCATGTGTCTTATGCACCTGGATGTCATCGATTTTAAATAGTGGAGAGCAATCCCATGTGCCCCTGAATAAACACATCTGGCTTTCCAGCTCATTCAGAACCTTGAAATCATTCTTGATTCTTGAAAAAAGGCACTGTGCTACACCTTCTTTTGGAGGCCAGATTTTTCATGCACATCTCAGATTTTCCAAGCAACCCCAGTCTGTCAGCAAAACGTCTATTTCTCAATCTCTCCTCTTCCCCCTTCCCCAAATTGTTTGTTGGTTGAGTTTTGTTTCGCTATTCTTACTCATTTTCTGTCATCATCAAAATTGTAAAGCAGTTATTGTAACGTCAGAAGCAAAGTTCCACATCTTTAATTATAAAATATGATATTCATGTATCCATGAGACCTGCATTGAAAAAGTAATGAGAATTTTGCAAACTCAGTGGTTAGGCTTAAAAAGTGATTCTAACTAACCCAGGACTCATTAGGGAAATGTGAAAAGTGGCATTTTCCTAAAAAAAAGAAAAAACCAAAATATCCTTTTATAAAACCAAAAATTAACAAAGCATAACAAAGCAAAATTAACAAGCATAACTAAACCTATTAACAGCAAATTTAGGATATTATTTCAGAATGGGGTACATACATCTCATCTTCTCATTTATAACTGCCTTTTTTAAAAAAAATAACACCCAGTAGACCAGCCAACACACATTTACCAAATTCTGGCCACCAGGAGCAACGTCCAGCAGGTGAAATAGAAAATTCAAAGTAGCAAAGTGTTGTCTAAATGATAGAGGACCATTTTCCAAGGGATTCCTGGGAAGACATGGTGGTGGTAGTATGTCTGGAAGTTTGATCATGTTAAATTGCTTACTGGGTATTATTCACTGACTTGGTATATGTTCTTGTTGAAGTGCAATTTGCAGCTCCAGATCTTATTACTGATGACAATGTAAATTTTTATAATCTGCAACTTTTCTCTAAAGAAATAAAGCATAGCATTCTTTGCTGTACTGTGTTAACATGATGGTGACTTCAGCAAGGTGAGACGGTTTCAGTTTCTTTCAAAACACAGATAAATATTTAGGATACCCAAATGGATGGATTAAGTTTCAGAGTGATCTCCTGGATAAGCAATTCCAGCTGACTGTCTAAGGCACCCATGCTCTCTAAAATACCTGCCCCTTCTCAAAACTGGAATGGCTTCCTGTCCTTTCTGCAGCCAATGGGGTGGTGCTCTAGAACCTGACAGGAATTCTGCTCCAGTGGTTGTAAAGCTTATGATGGTTTTGACTACATTTCTTTTGGGGTCCTCTGCTTTAAATAGTGTTTCTCCAAGTTACAAATTTACAAAGAAATTAATTTCTGCTCTACATTACTGTTCCTAACTGTCCATTCCAGCTGGGCAGAACATTTTCTTTTTAAGTTTTTTGCTATTAATTTTGCTTCTCAGTGTGGGTATGGAGATGTGGTTAAAAAATAAAAAAAGGGCAGGGGGAGTTAAATTCTCTTATAGTTTCAGAGATAATGGAGTGATGCTTAACTTCTCCTTTGGCTGTAGCCCCAACTGTAGTTGCTTGTCTACACTCATCCTCTTAATCATTTAGTCTGTTAATTTAGTGCCAAGAATAGGCTTAAAATATGAAACCTGCACCACTCTTTAGGGGTTTCAGTCATTTTTTCCTATAAAAGGAAGAGAAGAGTTATGGGTAATGCGAATGGGTAACTATTTGTAGGATTCACACATGAGATCATGAAATAATTTGGTTAGTTATTTAAATATTGATAGCTAGGCTGTTCTGGGCTTACTTGTTTTCAAACTTCTTGTGTCTGCTCTCCCTTCCTTTGTTAAATATGAATCCTTTTTCCTTACTCTTTTTTTTCCTCCTACTTTTCAATTCCCTTTGCCTTCCTGCCTTTACTTTTCTACAAGACAATGCCCGAGCTTTTCTTTATTTGCTTCTTTCTCTCAAAAAACCCCAAAACAACCCCCCCAAAAAAATGAAAACAAAACAAAAAAATGGTTGCCATTTACTTTCTTTTCTTAACTGGACAGCAGGAGAAAAACCACATGGAGTGGTGAAAAGAAAGAGCAACAACATCCTCTGTGAGTTCTGCTAGCAAGGCTTCTGAGCTCAACTCAAATTTAGATTGGCCCAAGAATCTAAAAACCACTAAACACCAAATTCCTTGCTTTTTCTATCGCTCAGCTGCCTCCTTATTCTTAAACGCTTGAAGAAATAAGTATGTCAACTACTTTTTTAAAGGGTTTTCCCTTAGCTTCTATTTAACAATAGGGTGTTTCAGTGCTTATCATATAATCAGTTTTCTGTGGTACCTTACATCGTCAAGTACCAAATAAAATTAACAAACTCCTCAGATAATATAATTACTTATGGTCTCTTATATTGTCAAGCATTAAATTAACTGAGAATACATAATTGCTGTCATTAATACCTCCTGTCTCCTTAATGAAGCAAAAGGTAGAGGCACAAGCTTATCCATCGTGTCTCTATAGAAGTGTCAGGACTTGGTAGATGGATTGGCTCCCAGCTCCAGGAATGCCCCCTCAAACCCATCAGGTCTCACTGTTTTTGCTGTGCTAAAAATGCAAAGATCTTAATCCCTTTAGATTGGTCCCAATGTGAGTTGCGTGCTGCTAAAGATGGTGCAACTAATAGCCACGTGGGGTGTCAGAGGATATCAAACAGGAAGATTTTCTGCCTGCAGTAATCCAAATAAGTAAAGCAGAGCAGAATTAAACATGTGATGCCTCTCCTTAGAGGCACCTTCTGTATGCCAAATCACAGAGAAAAGTACAATGAGACCTTTTTACATGAATACTCAATAAATAATAGACTTGCAGAGGTAAGTTATTTTGAGGACACTAACAGGTGAAATGACATAAGAATGAACCCACTTAAAGGAACACCTGTAAAATAAATTCTGCATTGCAAACTGACATAAATTTCACATAGCAGCAGGGAGCTTCAACAAATATTAGTCTTGTGCAACGTGCTTATGTGTGTAAAATGGGTTTCTACTGTACTTTGGCTTTAAAAACATTATTCACTGTTTTCTAGTACAAAGCCCCAGCAGGCATGCACTTGGCTAGCTAGTGAAGAACTCTGCCCCAGTTCTCCATAATGCATTCATGAAGGGATTTGTAACAACCAGTGGTTACTGCAGCAGAAAGACTAAAATGTTGTACTGTGGCACTTTTGAAACAAACACAAAAGTTCAAACACTACAGCTCTTGCAGGCTAATGATGTGCTATAAACAGTGGCATATTGCTACCAATGTATAATCCATACTCAAAGCAGCCATTCATTAAGATTTACAATTTTCTTTCTGTATACTCTGCTCTTCAGGTTAAAACCATGGATTTCAGAAGCCTCTGTTGGTGACTCAGCCTTGCTTTGGTAAATACCTGCACCCTACAGGGCTCCATTTACCCAGAGCCTTATGGAGAGACCCCAGAACTGCAGCTCCCTACATCTCTCAGCTCTCTATTGTGCAGATCAGCTGCTGTCTGAGCATCTGTGATGAGAACAGGGAGGTCAAGGGGCTCATCAGCATATCAACAAAATGTAAAGCCTGGGGCTGCAGCAAACAAGCCCAGAGAGTGAGCAGCAAACTGCAGTCAGCACGAGACTCAGGGCTGGGCAAGAGTGCTGCAACTGCTAAGAATAATTAGGTCATTAAAGACAAGCTAGGCTTGGTTCAAAGTGAAGAACAGCACCTCCTCAGCCAAAAAACCTTGGCTTATCAGAATTGGTGTCCTCTCCAGTCCTCCTTTCTTTCTCCCTCACTTTAACACTACAGAGAGCTTGCATCTCTTTCTGTTCTGACCAATTTGTTTCCAGCAGTTCACAAACCTCTACTCCTTAGTTTCATACTCCCGTTTCTTATTTTTGATTTTGTTTCCATCTTTCTAAAGCTCTCAGTATTAGATGAAGATGTGGTTTCAAGATGCATGAAGAAGGTTGTGGAAAAAAGTTGCAAAATCTCGATCATAAGATTAATTCAAAGTTTATATGGGAAGGTATATAGAGCCACAGAGAAATAGATGCCATTTATAGGCATCTCTGTCTTCATGCAGCTTAGACCTCCCTTTGAACCTGACATCATCAAAAATAGAGCTTGGAAATCTGCTAAGATGCTACAGCACTCATTAACAGGAGAACATGTCTTATGAGTGACAGCATTGACAAGCTATGTTGGTGCAACTCAAATAGATGGTAAAATGCAAAATGAGATGGGATGGCTGCTGTTCTGGGGCTTCTGCCGATGTCCCCCAGAAAAAGAGCTTGGGCAGTGTCAACCTCAGGAGGATTCTGAGCAAACTCTAGTTTGAGAGAGCTTTATTCCTAAAAGGGGAACCAACATTTATCATTGTCCAGTGCAACTACTGTGGGATACATACATTATATTATAACAAAGAACTCTGTAATGACAGGTCATGCAGTGTTACAGGTTTCACCCTGAAAGGAGCAAATTCAATCTTTTTTGCATTTGCAAGATGGGACTTAATCTGTAATGGCTGTATTTGTATTTGATTTCCACCCTTGAAAAACAGATTTCCTCTGTGCTGTTTGCTGGAACTGACCCATTCGACCTTTCCAAGAATTCAACAATCAGATGAAGAGTTAAAAAAATCTGAAATTGGCAAAATAACTGAAAAGGTGTGTGTGTGCATTAACACTGCCAATAATGCAGCCAGTCTTCCTGGAACCTGGAACTTTCTCCAGGGTGTATCACTGGAGAAAAAAGGCTTGAATTAGAGGGAAAGTGTCTGTAAGGAAAGCATTTTTCTGTTGAATCTGTAAGAGAAGAATTTTCCCTTTGGGAATGAAACAAAGCATGTGTTGCAGGTCGCATGTGGCAGCTATAGCAGAAATCAAGCTTCTTAATGTAGAAGTCTTAGGAACTCATGCTTTCCTCCTGAGCCAATCTCAAATTAACACTTTCATACCCTGCAATTTATACACAAAAATAGTTTAAAGTGTATTATATATTATTATTATTATGTATTATTATTATGTTTTTTATGTATTCTGTTTGACTCCTCAACCCCTCTGTTGTTTCTGCTCTATAAGTGTATATGGTTTCTATGTACAGAACTTATTTTTATGGCAGGATGAGGATATGACAGTCATGCATTGGGATAATGTTATGTACAACATGCTCAAGTCTGAGTCATTTAACTTATGGAGCAGAAATAGAAATATCAGGGACAAAAGTGGGGGTTTGGGGAACTGGGGAGAGATCCAATCCAGAAGTTTTAGCTGGGCCTTTAGAGTTATATCAATAAATCCTAATAATAGTAAAAATTAACTAGTTGTTAATTATGGAAAACATTTTCATCCTTTTTCTCTTCAGGCCAAGGAAGTTATTAGTTTGATTGGCAGTCAAATCTCAACAAGAGCTGGATGGTTGCCTGGATCCAAAGGTATTCACCATCACATGCAGCAAGGGACACAGGGCCCAGGAAACATGGGGACCCAGCTGTGTGCACATCCTGTGGGTTCTTCAAGATGTAATATTAAAGGTATTTAAGAGTCACCTTGAATAAATATCCAGGCTGCACAGGTGCCTCTCTGACCTGAGTCCCTGAGACTTCTGTGATAATAAATTAACTTTGATATGATAACAGTGCAGCAGGGTGAAGTCCATCTCCAAGGCTTAGTGAAGAGTGGTAAAACAGAAGAAAAGGCTTCTGGAAAAGGACAGCTTGCCAGAGTCTGATTACATTTTCCCAAATTTTTTGCTTCTTGTTTAATTATGCATTTCTGTTCCTCCTATGCTGGAACTGAACTCTGCTGACTGAATCTCAAAATTTTTCCTCCCAAATGGTGAAATGAACCCACACACTGAAACTCAACAAAACCAGCAAAAACCTACAACTGGATTTTCTGTCCCTAAAATTACTCCTTACCTTTTATTACTCCTACACAAATTGCTGTGATATTGTAAATATGATAAAACCTTCAATGTGAGCTGAATAAATTGATTAGGAGCAAAATAGTCATGTGGGCTGGTCTAGATAGCTTATTAAGGATTCAATATCTAATTGCTTGCACAGTAGGATGGAAAAAGATGGAAGAAATAAATCCAGAGAGAAATACATGTTTGTTTGTGGAATGGCTGATGGGCTGATGGCCAGGGCAGGCTGAAAAAGACTGCAGGAGTTTTGGATCCAGTGAGAACCTATTACTGCTGGTTGGCATGGAGCAAAATTCAAAGGAAGACATCCACAGACTGCAGTGCCTGGAACAATATAGCTGTGGTTCAAGGGTTTCTCTTTTATGGCCTGATTACAAATGCAATACAATTAACTGTGCCCTATACTTGCATATCTGCTTTAAGGCAATGATCTCAAAAAACTTTGCAAAGCACGATTAAGTGAGGACACATATTTCACCTGGGATCAAAACTTGGAGATGTAGTTCCTGGCTTCCCACCCTTTCCTGTCTTCTTTGCCAGGTACATCTCTGTTTACTGAATTGGGAAACGTAGAGCTTGGAGGCAAAGTTAATTGAGAGTAAAAAACGTGTTTGTGTGAGGTTAAAGGGCAGAAGAACATTCATCTGAGCAGTAGCCTGAAAGACAGAAAGTACCAAGCTAGAATAAAGAATCAAATCAGCACAAAAGGTAAGCTGGGTGTAGAAACGGAGCAGAATGGGTTCATATTAGCAAAGGAGGCAAGAGGAGATGTGACATTGCTGGGAAGTGTTGCACATCAAGGTGGGTTTCATAATCTTTCACCACAGCAGCTCAGAAGTCCTATCCCCTTTAATTGTAAACATATTTGGATTTTCCACCTTCTAAATAAGGGTTTGGGCATAACTCTAGTCCTCACCACCCAATGCAAAGCAAAAATCTACAGCTTCAGGGAGAAAAAGGAATCCTTTTAAGTCCTCTTCCCGCTATTCATTTCCAGTAACTTTTCAGCAACAAGCAAAGGACCATACAGAGTGTGCAGAGAGCAAACGATTAATTAGCTCCCACCAGATCTGCAGTTCCCTGGCCATGCAAAGCCTTCTGTTGAAAAGAAGTGCCCAGTCATTCTCCTTGCCCAAGCGAGTGGAAAAGGGAACAGCTCAACACCTTCCAGATTTTAGACAAAAATGAATACAGCAAAAATGAATACTCTTAACAAATGAGGAGGGAATTTAAAAGTAACGCAGTGGTAGTTGAGAAACTGAAGTATATTTGAAAAATAAGAGGTCAGTTTCCACCAGATAAAGTAAAATCCTAGACCTGTGGATGATTTAGGTTGTATGCAGGAGTAGCAATTGCTGTTGCCACAGAACAGCTGAAGAAATTGTGAAAGACTTTGTAATTGGCTGCTCTGATGAGACAGGCCACAGGTCAGGGAGGTCTCCAGGTCACTGAAAGCTGAACAAAAATAAGTAGCCCTTTTTCTAAAATAGGCGTTCTGGGACTCTTGGTTGAAAAGTGTCTTCAGCAAACTCTACCAGTGAAGCTAAGCAGGGTTTAAGCAGCATAAACGTGTCTGTAATACAGTTTAAAATATTAAATAAATATCAGGATAAAGGTACTACTGAAAACCTGGAGGAGGATAAAATTACAAGGTGTAGAAAAATGTTGTTGTTGATTTTTGGAAATATAAATGGAATAGCAGAGAAGAAGCCAGATTCATGGCGAAAAGACCTCAGAAAATGACTGAATAAAACATCTCAAGGGATCTGAACAAAAAAGTAGAGCCCACCATGTGGCCAGTGAGCTGCAGGCAGCAGGGACACACACACACATCTGTCTGGAGCCAGGTGTGCAGCCCTCTCTCCCAAGGTGTCCCAGGAGAAGGTATTTTCTGCAGCAGGAAGAGGAGAGCCACTCCACGGAGACGGACAGTGGTACTCAATTCATGAATGCTCTCAACAGCCTTGGAGATCCTTCACAAAAGGAGCAATGCAATACATATGTGAAGTGTTATTATTATTTCTGGTACACGGGTTTATTAAATTTAATGAGGACATTGAGGGATTCCATTAATCCTGACCACAATGCCAGTGTCTCTCAACACTTTCTTGATTAAGGCATTGAAAATATAACAGCTCTGAGTGCCTTGAGTTTTTACACTGTGAGATCATTAAGTGCATTCAACACACAGCAGCATTTACTCATTGCACCTGACTTCTATTCCAGCTCCTACTTCATGTCCTCTGCCTCTTCCACAGTGCAAGAATGTGCTCCAACGTAAAGTCCACAAGTATATTTTTCCTGTAACACTTCGCAATAAGTGAACATTAATTCTTGCTAAATTGGAATGGCTCTTCCACAGAATTGCGTATTTCAACTACATGAGTATCCAGGGAGCAGCTTGATTAATATCATTATCACAATGAATAGTGGAAGAATTAATGTGATTTGCTGCTAACTGTAATAGAGAAGCATTTAAATTTTACTTCTGGAAGGCATCTTCCTTATTTTCCTGTACAAAGTCTTTCCAACTTGCAGGTAGAAGTGAAAGTCAGCTGAGTAAGGCCTTCAAGAAGTAGAGATGTTGGATTTTCACTTGGTATTAGGCCTTGCCTTTTTTTAACATCTTGCTGTCAATATATCCATGTCTTACACCTACAATTTTTTCATTAATTTGAAATATATTTTACATTTAAGTTTGCATCTGCTTACAGTGAATTTGAAAAAAACCTTCTCAGATACACTTGCAAGTAGTGATACTGTTTTTTCCCTGTTATTAAAAAGTTATAAAAACTTAAAAAAAATAAATAAAATAAAATGAGGTGCAGTCCTGAAATCATAAATAAAAAATAACCATAAAAAAATTTCTGAGTAACCAACTAGCAGAAGCACACTCCAGTAAAACAGACAATTACTTGTATTATTTATTGTGGAACATTTCCATTTCAGAGATACCTTTTCAAACTAAATAGATGAGACCCATAAAAATTTAGGAGGATGGAATGCAAATGAAAAGATGTTTTTAATAAAGTTGTTGCTTGAAATGTCTTGTAATGGATAAACAACTACTCTTAATATCATTAAACCAGTGAAATTTTAAGAATTTAAAGAAAATTGGGAATCAAAACTTCAGTGCATGAAGACACACAAAGATACTGGCTCTGAGATACTTGGTTTTCCTTCCAGATGCATATAACCAATCAATAAATACAAAGGGAACAGAGAAGGTTGTGCAATTATTGAAACTAGGAATTCCAAATACAAATGCAGACTGTTCAAAATGCTTCCAAAGTCAATAATGGTCATAAAATTCAGAGCCTGCAAATCTAAGATGCAGAAAGTCTTCAAGCTGAGCTTCCATGACTTTTTTTTCCTGAGATGGCTTCAATAGTTACGTGCTTTTACACAGCTTAGAGAACTGTCGTACAAGAGAGAGAAGTTTTCCTCTTATCACGTTGACTATCAACAAGAGGAATTTCGTGTACCTATTGCTAACAAGACTTTCCATGTTCC
This sequence comes from Lichenostomus cassidix, assembly GCF_008360975.1. Taxonomy (NCBI): domain Eukaryota; kingdom Metazoa; phylum Chordata; class Aves; order Passeriformes; family Meliphagidae; genus Lichenostomus; species Lichenostomus cassidix. The sequence continues at coordinate 21,638,694 of NC_139484.1, forward strand.
TTTATCATTACAAGCTTTATATATCTTCCCAGGGAAAAATTAACATATTTTTAAAACACTTCTGAGTCCTAAGAGCCAACCTGATAACAAATCCTTACAGTGCCTTCTTCCTGACAGGACTTCTCTCCTCTCCTGCACACATCACGAGTTGGGAAAGTGAGGACTTGGTGGGCACATGAGCACAGGAGAGGCTGTTTGGTGTGGTGATAACAACAGAAACTGAAAACAGGACAACTCGGAGAGGAACTGCAGGAAACATAACTTGACTACAAGGTTTATTCAGCAAATTTTCCAAAGCTGGAGGCAGAAGTGTTTCAAAATTTTAGGCTGCACTTGGACAAAAACTAGAAGGCATGATGTAATAAGCAACTCTCTCTTCACAGGGAAGAAAGGAGGAAGATCCAATATATTTTACCAATACCCTGTTTCTCTGATAGCGTGTTTGCTTGCAGTGAGTTTTGGGAGAAGGCAGAGAATGCCATGTACTTAGTTCACAAAATGTCTTCAACTCAGTAAGCTTTAGATAAAGCTTTTGAATATTGAGGATGTGGGTAGTCAATCAGTTCACAGTGTTAGGGTGCTTGCATTATCCAGCACAGAAAAAGACAGAGTAGCTATCCTATATATATATTTTATATATAAAATTATACAATTATAAGATAGACAATATTTTATAAAACATATAAAATTATACAATTATACAGACCTATGCTTCTCCAGAACAATGAAGAGTGCTGGCCCTATTTTTTTTCTACATGAATATTTAGTCTTTACACAGGGGTTACAAAGCCTTAGCAGAGGGCCCAAGGGGGATCCCTGCCAGTGGGATTGCTCCTTTATGGAAGCCTGGCAGCCCTAGGACCAGCCTGCTCCATTCTCAGATTTGTTGAGGCTCCTGGTGAGGCTACCTTGCTGCCCAAGCCAGGAAGAAAAAGGATCTCTGCTTAATGCACCAAAGTTTGAACAGTCTGTCTGTATCATGGTTTTATGAACACTCTTATTAAAAACTTAAAATTGGACCATTCAATGATGTGAACTGTTCCATGCACAGAAACAGACTGTGCAACAGTTGAGTTTCCTTTCAGCTTTTACTTTTATAAAGATTGATTCTGGGACAAAAATGGGTTTTTACTAAGGGAAAGGAAAGGTCTTTATCAGTGTTTTTAGAAAAACGTGTCCTTTGGTAGAGCCATTCTCAGGTATTTATGCAGCAAATGGTGTATTGATGGGTTTTCATGTACATTTTCCTGATAGATGGGCAGTATTGTTCAGAAAAATGGACAACTGAAAACATGGTAAAGAGGTACCGAGGAACAAAAGCCTGAAGCTGAGAATATGTTACCTTCCCAAGGCAGGATTGTTAGCTGGGAAATGAGTGCACAGTTCCAAATGTAAAATATATGATCTACTGCCACCTCCCTCTTGTGGACTGCTATTTATAGTGACTATTGGACAGCTGTTTAGCAGTTTGATGTCATAATTTAAATTCCAAGGGAGGTAGATAGCCTTTTGAAAGTGAATAAATGCAAATGCTGATTCCCATCTACCAACATGTAGACATTCATTATCTCGCAGGTTTACCAGACCACACGTGCCAGGATCACTGCCACAAGCAGGAATTACTAACGTGCAGTAGGCTCTGAAAGACCTAGAAAGTTTGCTAGTTACCATGAAAAATATTGCCCCCAGGAAATGCATGATTCAAAACCAGTTTGTACATGGTGAATGCTGACCCATAACCATGCATAATTCAAGTAATTCATGAACCATAGGAGCCTCACTTGGTTCTCCTGAGACAACCAACAAATGTCATGGTATGAATAATAGAAGAACACATATATTTGTATAGCACATTGAATTATCTACTGTAACTCCTCAGCTCATTCCAGCTACTAGCAATTATCTCTGTGTTAGCAGGCACTGAATAAGCAGAATATTTATCCAGTGAGCTTTAAAATTCTGAAACGGCTTGTCCTGAGTGGCCTCTGCTGCTTTGCCCTGGATAGGGGGCTCATCAAGTGCTCTTTAATGCCAAGTGCTCATGTTGTAGCTTGCAGCTCAGAGTCCAGTGCTCAGTTTCTTTTCCAATGGGCTATTTTAACTTTGTAGTATGAAGGTATAAAAAAAATGTATCTGACATCATTGGGAGACAGTCACCATAATTTAATTCCTCAACTAACTAAGCTGGTGGGGCAGAATGCATGATTTGTCAGGTTGCCTACCTGGAATACCTTCACATTTTTTTTCCATCTTATCAAAATATTGATCTAAAATGCTACCTTTTCCAAAATTGGAAAATATTTTTAGCCAATCTATCCTTTTCCTAGGATGAACCATTTGGCGTTTTGAAATGAGAATATCAGAACAGGTATTTGCCAGAAAAATCAACTGAAAATTTAAGCATTTGAAGCAACTTGTATTTTTGCTGCTTAATAAGACACACAATCTTGCTACTTGGCCAGATATTCCCTAGCACATCTGGACTTTTCTCTGTAAATGCCAGGTGGAGTTGACAAGATACAGAAGTATTTTGTTCTTGTTGTCTTTGTGTTTTTAAAACTGATCAATAAACATACATGAGCAGCCTGCATGGGAATGCAAGTGAACCGTATTCCCTGGACAGTTTTCAGCCTTCCAAAAATAGTCCCAAGTTAAAAAAGAAAAGTTGATCTAAAGCAGCCTAGCAGCACCCGATGTATTCAAAGTACAGGAAGATTGCAGTAAGCAAGTCTTGGGCACAAAAGTTGCACAGAGTGGAGTGATGCTCCAATATTTCCACCCCTATAATTGAATGCAGGTGATTATGCTTGTTTAAGTGGAATACTTACCACTCATGTCCATTGAAATATTTCTTACTTATTTCAAAGCATTTATGTAATTTGACAAGAACCATTTGATTTCTAATCCTATGCGCTATTGTATTCACTCCCTTTTGTGCTGTTTGTGCTGTGAAAGTTTAACAATGTATTTTTTTACACAAACTATAAATGTAAACATTTTTCAGTATCAGATGATATCAGATGCTGGATAGGTCTGCATATAACCTGACTTGATACCTGTCTCGTGACAAACCATGGACAAGTTGCTGGCTAAAGTTTTCAAAATCTTGCTTTTATTTCACAGCAGTTTCAACTAGGCTGTTCATTTCTAGCTTTCTTAACAATGTTGTCAGATGTTGTCAAGTTACACTGGCTATAGGAGGCAACTTGATGGTTCTAAAACTGAAATGTTCATTATGGTATTCTGGAAGAGTTTTCTTTGTTTTTCTTCTGAATTTTTTCCTAGATTTTTCTTCTGCTCACATATAGAAGGTCTAGGCCTGAGTGTGCTGCTTTCATGTTTGCCATGCAAATAGCAGGAAGTCTGCATCCTGGCAAGGTTTTCTTTGCATACCCATAGGAAAGAATTCCCATGATGGCACAGTCAGCAAATTGTACTTTTGCTGATTTTTGGGATATGCTGCTTTTTTTTGAGCAGCAGATAGTTAGGAAAAAATTCACCTGAATTTTTTTCTCCTGGTCTAGCCCTATTTTGTTAGTTGATTATAAATATCAGAGTACAAAAGCTGGATGTTTTGGGTTGGCTGTGCAGTTGCTGGCACAGAGCTCAGCAGTGTTGGCTGAGGTGTGTAAGTGCAACTGGAGTGATGAATGGATAATAATCCACCATATTCTATATTTCCCGATATTTTGCTGGGTCCTATTAAGTGAATCCTGTATCATGATATTCACAGCTTTGCTTAAGATGTTCTTTAATAATTGAAACTTTCTCGTCTGGAAGATTTCCTTTATATTTAATGAGCACAAAGGTTGCTCCTGTGGAGCAAGCAGCTTACCAGGTTGTGGCCAGGTGAAATTCTGACTGCAGGTACTTGTTTGTTAGTCAAGATTTGGTCTTTGCAAAATCATTTCACTTAGGATTTGTGTTTCTCTCTTCTTGACTATTTCTCATTATCTAATGTTTCATTTCCATATTTGCTACTTCATTTTAAGAGGAGGGATGGAAAGCATTTTAAGGGACTTATGTACATAAAGACTTGAAAATAATTGTCAAGTGAATAATTTTCTATTTCTTAGAAAAGCCGTAACTGAAGAAGAAAATTAACTGCTAACACTGTACAGTTTATTTCACATGATAGTGTTTTAAATGATAGTTTTGGATTTGCATCTTTTTCTGCTTTATTTTGGATAAGCTAATTAACTTTAAAAATAGTCTCCATAAGATGCAAAACATGGGAGAAAAGATGGTGGAAGCCAAAAGGTTGACTACAGCAAGAGTGGTGTTGAATTAAATTAAACTCCAGCACAGAACAAACTCGGTGGAGTGCAGGAGGACAGTCTAATTTAAAAGGGTGTGCCTTGCTGTGCAGTCTCTTTAAGTGTGATCTGCTTTTGGCCTAATTTTCTGTGACAGTGTATTTAATAAAAGTGGTCCCTTACTGAGAATCCTTCTGCCTGGTCTGTCACTGCAGAAATTTTGGCTCTGTAATAGGCACATCTTTGTCAATCCAACACTTAAATTTCCTTAAGGGAATTAAGAGCTCCTAACAGTTAGTCACACAGCTCCAGGTGAAGAAATTCTTTGCTGTTATAAAAGCACCCCAAATCTAAGAAATTCTGCATTTGTTTCTCTACCTTTTAGCCACCTATTAAAAATTAGAAACTTATAAAAAAGAGAAGGCTGCCTTGTGAGACTAATTATTTAGAATCATAGGAAGGACTCTCAAGGGCAGATCAGGAGTTTCACAACAATATGGATTAGCATGATTTTTGTGTGTGTGTGCTAAAAATAGATGAGCACTGCTGTTTGACAAGCATTTTATGGGGAATATGCATTTTTCATTTATGAACATTCATCATTAAGTGGTTTTATTTTTAAAACGTTACCTAATGGAGCTGCATGGAGTCAAGAGCCAACATGTAGATGTACTTCAGAACTACTTGGTTTCCAAAGCAGCAGTCCTATTTAAATGTGTACATGCCTTCTGTGACCTGGCATATTAGAGGTTCTGAATTTAATTTAGTTTCAATGTGCAATTTTCTCTTTTTTTCCCTCCACTGCAATTATGCAGCATATGAAGTATATAGAGCAAGCCTACGAGCACGCTGTGTCTGAAGAGCTCAGCACACATGCTGGAGGATCATTCTTCTCTCTCCTCGCCATTATACAAATAATTGTAGGATTAAAAAATCAAAAGAATCTGTAATAACATCTAAGGCTCTTGCATCTTGGTCTTTCAGACTTCAGATAGACACAGCAGTATAAAAGCGATGCTGGAATTCAGTCAAACTCCTTATCTCAAGGAGTTCTGCCTGCTGGATCCAATGAGGCACTTTATGTATCAGTGGTGTGTCACCATCTTTGAAAGGAGACGTGACAAACCAGCTCCCAGCTGGCAGCAGGAGTGCAAGGTAGCCTTTCTCCTGCTGCACAAGCATCCCTGCTAACAGCACTGCTCAGACAAGGAGATGCTGCAATCATGGGACAACCTCCATCTGCAAAAGGAAGTCCTCCAGTGCAATGTGGGATTTTACCAATCAAAACTGAGAAAGATATGTTGCTTTATTTCTGCATTTTCACTTTTCATTTGCTGTTCACAGGAAAGGAGGCCATAACAAACTATGTCTTGGCCTAGACATAGTTCCAGCACAGCCCCATTTTGTCAAAGGGGATTTAATTTCCTGCACTCGGAAGACTCATGGTTTTGTTGCAGAGCAAAACTGTGGAACAACACAGCAATCCTCCTATTACCTTTACCTGTCCTCTGTCACAGTCCACTGTCACAGAAGGTGACGTGGAGACAGGAAATCAAAGTGGCAGTAAACCTGCAAGCAAAGGTGACAGGTAGAAACCACAGGAGAGATAATCCCAAAAGGAGGTCTAATTTTAAGAAGGTTCATTATGCTATTACATCTCAAATAATAGTATTTGGGACGGGTTGAAGTTAAACACAATGAATTATTTCACATTCTGAAACCACTCACTAATTTAAGCCAGACACATGAAAGCTATATGTATCTTTTTATGAAGCAGGCATCTTGTCCAAATTATCTCTTCATTACTCTTGCTAAGAAGTACATGTATGCAGCTCAGTGAAGAGAATGCACATAGCCAACAAGAATGGAAACAAGAAATTATTGAGGGGGGTACTTTGTCATTTGCTTGGTTCTTGTTGTGTATGTCTCAGACATGGGATGCATTTAGCACTTCCTGCAGCATGTCTGTCCCAGAGTAAAATAATCAAGGTGAGTTCCAAGGTGCAGGCATTCCCCATCAGCACCATTATTTACTGGTGAGTTGCACTCAATCTTTTAAATATCTTTTCCAAAATGGAGTGCAATCACTTCTGGCTGGAAAAGAAAAACCTGATGACTCTGAGCTGTCACCAATCATCTCTCAACTGAGAAGAGTATTTCTGTTATCTCTCCTACAGTGAGTGCTGACTGTATAATGACAGTCATAGCATGCATTAAATTTACTTAGTGATACATTTGTATGACTGGAATAATGGCACTTGTCTCCCTTGTCCACATTGCCCCTATATCCTAATATTAATGAAACAGTGTCTTTATGCACTCTTTCCTCAAGCCCTGATTGTCTGCCATAGACACCAGTGCTCTGTGCTGTGTTTAAACGCAACAATAAAACTTGCAGGAGTAAATTGATGTGAAAAGGCACCAAAGTCAAATGGAGCCATTTCTAATTTTATCTTGCTGTCATCCTATGGTGCATTCCCAGTCATGTAATAAGGAGAAAAGAGGGAAGGCAGTGATTGATGAGAATGGTAAATTGTTTTTTGACAACTGGCTTCTAACTTTAGGTTTCACACACGCCCCTTCCTCAGCCTTACGAAAGTGTGGTTACTGAATTCAGCACAAGAAAATATAGGAAGCCGAGGCAATGGTTTCCTGAAGCAGAATGAGAAACAAAGAAGCTGAATACAGAGACACAGCCAACAGAAAGCCCAATAGGAATTTTCAGCTTCTGCATTTTTAAATGTCCTCTTCTTGTTTAGGGGTGCTTTATTAGTCAATTGCTTCTCCTCATTAACTTATAGCTTGGCACTCATTGCTCTGTAAACTGCCCTAACAGCCCCCATGAGCACTGCTCTAGTGAAGGATCTGGTTGTGTTTCCATTATAAACCTAGTTTCAGAGATATTTATAACTGAGCCATTTGAATTTTCATCAAGCTTTGGGGAACTTGGCTCACAGGTCAAAGAGTGAAACAATTTTCAGCTTATGAATTTGAAAAGAAAAAATTTTAGCCAAGAGCGATTTCCAGCACAGAAAATTTCATCATGATTTAGAAGCTTCCAGTATAAGAAAATTTATGTTATCTTATTCAGGAATTACATAACATGAATTACATATGTTACATTTAGGTGTATAAATTCAGATTAATAAGACGTAATGTATTAATTGCTTAAGATATTTTAATTTCAGCATCAAAATATGCTGGTTTCACAAACTATTTAAAAGGTAAAAGCATGGATAGTATAATTTCACTTTCAGCTTTTGAAAATTTGGGAAAGATTTTCAGTTTATAATTGTTTCATAAAATATAGAAGAAGAAAATATTGATGAGTGATAGCCAAAAAAGCAAAAAAAAAAAAAAATCCTATGAGGTTATCCAATAGATTAATTCATATATTCTAATGATAACAATATGTTTGTACAAGAAAATTTATGACATTTTCTTTCTTTTTCTTTACATGTGTCTTGAATGTATTCAGTATCACATACAAACTCTGTCTTGTTAACGAGGAAATGAAAGCTGCTTAACTCTCCTAAATTTTGGGCTGGCTGATAGTTACCTTTATAGTTGGAGTGCTTTACTAGTGCAGATATATTTACATAAATATATTTCTAACATGCATTCAAAGATTTGCTTGAATATTCAGTAATATTTGTCTTCTGGCAAATATTATTCTAACTTATATTTATGGTAATTTTCTCAGTTATTTCACTTTAGAATCTAATAAACAAAATTTCTATTCTGGATTACTTCATTGAGATCCTTCTCTTTATTAATGTTTTCTATTGCACATCTGCTGGGGGTGTGTGTTTCATTTTTGTCACTAATAGTCTCAGCTCTGCTCTAAACCACACAGTTTCCAGCCTAAGTCAATTTTCGCTTGATAACTGGTTTTTCATTCTGGTTCCTACTCTGTCTCCAAGTTGCATTACCTCTTCTAGGTCACTGATGTAAAACTGAACAGACTCATCCTTAACAATTACCTTTGTACAGGTCCATTAGTTGCATTCCTCTTTCTGAAGTTCAAAATTACTCTGCCTTTGATGTTTAAGCTTACTTTTGTGTCTGTGCAAATACCTCATCCTTTTCACTGTACTTCCTGACCTTGCAGATTAGCTTCTTGTCCACTTTGTGTTGTACATAAGCTGCCTTCAACTCCATGTAAATGTAATGGTGGTTTCCTCTCTCTTTTTGACTTTACCTGCATTTTTCCCCCTCCTTTGTCCTTACCTGCTCCACTACACACCTTTTTAATACATTCTCAATGTGAAATCAGAGTAATTTTCTGCTTGATATGGAGGTACCTTTACTGTTATGAGTACCCATTTGTTACTGCCCACTCTGTTCCTAAATCTTGACCCAGCTATGAAACAAACTTTTGTTCAATTTTAAATATTATGGGGCTCTTTTTGAAGTAAAACAGATTTCCTACTACTTTTATATGTGTAAAAAAAAGTATATTGGAAATGTTGCTATTCCCAGGATAGTTTGTAAATTATATAAGTATTTTCACTTGGTTTCTTTTTTATGTGATTCTTAAGTATGAGAATTTGCAGTTCAGCACTGGTTGGTATTAAATATGCTATTATCCATATTGGTTAGTTTTCAGTAATCACATCTTAAATATATAAAAACATTTTGATTATTTCCCTGAGTAATTAAATCTGTTTGACCTGTCTAAAATAGATGGTTTCACTGAGTAATAATGAGCAGAAACCTGCATTATTCATTTTATCCACTGTGTTTCTGTTCAGGTTTCTGTGTGCCTAAGCTTGTGGCTAATGGATGACATGGTGGATGCATGGTTTATATACAATTGCAAAATTGTGCCAGATAATATTGTTTCCATTCCTGGTGAACAGGTTTTTTTAATTTCTGTAATAAATTTTTAAATATCTGGAAACAAATATATAATCAAGAGCATGAGTTTGCCCGTCATATATTGGTACTTTTGTATTCAAATGTTAACATATACAAAGGAATTTACAGAACCAGGGTTGAAGTTCAGAAAACCTGATACCATAATTACCTTTGCTGAAATCTCAAATCTTCCAGTACCTGAAAGTTAAAAAAAAAAAAAAAAGCTTTCTTTTCATTTTGAAACGTGAAATAGGTAAATAGCTCAGCAAATTTCCTGCAAAACCAAATTTTTGAGGATATTCACTACTAAAACCTCAAAATGAACTTTTCAAAAAAATAGAATGTCTGCTCGTGTTAGGGTCAAAACAGTTGTATGACCCTCAGTTGGACTTCCATCATTCCTGTATGGGGATATAATATCATCTGACAGCTGCAAAAGTCAAAACATGCACTTCAACCTTACCAACCCAACGCAGTCAACATTATCAAGACAAATCTTTGCATAGTCATCATGAAGTTTGATTTATGGCTGCAGTGCTCTGCGATCTTTAAAGGAAAACCTCTTTATAAGGGACAGCGTATAAATACAACTGCAAGGAGTGTTACAGCTCCTTTATTTAATTTGGTTTTGAACATCTGGAGTTTTTCCCCTCCATGAAATTCCAGTCTGGTTTTACAAATGAAAATTTGAGAAGGACTGTATCTGAAATACTCATTTAAAATCGTATGCAGCATCTTGCCTGGCTAGATCAGTGACAAAAAGGCCTCATTTTCTTCACTCTACATCCAGTTCTCCTGTAAACTTCATTTCTAATGAGGATTGAAAAATCTTTCTCCATGCCTCTCCCTGCTGAATTTTAATTGAGCTTCAAAAGGACTGCAGAACTTGACTCCTCAGAACGCCCTTAAACAATGGCATCGAGTTTTGCAGGATTTCTCAGATTTTCTCTTCTACAGTATCTTCTTAATAATTTCCCCAGCTGTACAAAAGCATTGGTGAGATAAAAGAGTCAATGATTTATTATTTCAAAGCTTGCTGTACATGGATTTTTTTTCTTTTCTTCATGACCATTCTTCAGGAATATGCTCTCTTTCTCTCTACAACAAATAAGACTTCCATCAATAAGATCTGTGCCTAATGAATGAGTGGATTGTATTATATTTTGACACTATAGTAAAATTTGTCTCCAAGGAGATCAAAAAAGACAAGAGGGAAGAAATGCTTAATGTATGCATTTGAAGTTGTGAAAAATAGGGAATGTAAATAGTCATGGAAGAATACTGTATTGTATCCTCACTAAGTGGCAAGGGTCTTTGAGCTGCAGACCACCCAAGAGCAAGTAACACATACCATGTTCTGTGCCTTATGTATTCTATCAAGTCCTTAGCATGAGGATATATTTACCAGACAAAAATATAGCCACAGGAAAGACTGTTCATATATTAATTTACTATCTTGTGCATGTATGTTGGAATAATTATTCATGTTCTAAATACTGTAAACTACAAAAGAAATGTTCAGTTGCAGTTATCTACAACCTAATAGCTAGTAAAATAAGCAACAGCTACATATCTTGAATAAACATTTAATTAAATATCTGTATCTTTTCAATATCAAATTAGGTTAAAACAAAAGCAAATTCAAATAAGGTAACGTTTTAAAATTGGAACATTTTAAATAGCATTTAAAATGGGAACAAAGATAAACAACAATATTTTTTTCCAAAGGCTTAAAAACCTGTTGATTGTGTTCACTGATGTTTCTTGTTACATTTTCAGTAACACACAACTATTGAAGAGAGAATGCATTTAAAAACCAAGTCACTCAGATGTAAAATGAAGTTTCAGAAGTAGATGAAGGAAAAAAATAGCATGCCTTAGAATCTGTGAGTTAACCTTGCAGACTCTTCTTTCACACCATGGGCTACAGAAAGAAGAGTCAAGCCCTGGAGAAGGTTGTGCTCTAACAAGGTGACAGAAATCCTGCATTGTGAACCAAACTCATCAAGAACTCGAACCTACCAAAAACCCCATATGTTTGGCATTCTTTCCCAAATTAATTGAAAACAGGATTGCAAATAAATGAAGTTCTCTTAAATGGTAAACAGAGGGGAGAACATGCTGACCCTCACCCATAGGCCCTTTCTGTGACTGAGACACATATGGATAAAGAGAAAATCAGTGTCATTACATTTAAACCTTGTAACTTCTTCCCAGTTTGAAACACCAACTTTTCAGAAACAAGTGCCCTTCCTTTTGCAGATGTGCCACTCAGAAACTCCCCTCCTTTCTGCTGGGTTGTGGTGCCAAATAGCTGATGCTCTTAGGAAGAGTGTTGGTGTGAGTTTCTGCAAGCACTTCATTCTCATTGCAGGCTGCCATTTGCCTTTGCACACTCCATAAAACTGCCTGCTGGAGGTCCGCGTGCATTCAGACAGAAGAAAGCTACAAAGACACACAAACCATGAGCACTGTTTGTATTTTCTGTGATATTTCATGATCTTGCCAAACCAGCCATGTCCCATTCCCATTCATTGAATCATTTGCTCCTAATCTGTACTGCATTGTGTTTACATGGGATCATTCTCCAGTTTATCCCTCTTTTTCTTCTTTTGTTTTAGTTTTGGTTTGTTTCAAAATCTTTCCTACTGCTGTACCTAGAGCCTCACAGCACCTTGTCCAGGGGCTTATGAGTAAAGCCACGCTGAGATAAAGAATGAAGGGAGCTTTCCCTGATTTTGATGGCACCAGAGATGCACTCTCTGCTGAGTATGCTTTAGCTCCTTGGGTCTGCCAGTGTCATTTCTCCTAGGAATCCAGAGTGTTACACTCCACGGCATCCAGAGAAAATCCCTGCGTAAAAATGCCCAAGGGCTATATAGATGTTAACTCTGTCCAGATTTCCAGCAGGTCTCCTGGAGATTTGGTGTTTCGGTTCACCAAAGTTGATTTCTAATGGTAGAGATTCCTTCCTTTAGGTACCCCTGCAGTGAGGATGCTGCACAGATAATTCTGCCTCACATTCCTCTGTTGGGAGAGTCATCTTGCTTTTCTTACATTTTGCTCTGTGTTGCAAATACGTCTCATTTATATGCTATGCACCACGTACAACTGAAGTGTGCATTAGTCCAAGCAAGATAATAAAAACTGCAATCCTTCAGTGTCCTTGCTCTCTTCATTTTTCACTATGCTTTCAACAGAACCTCACCTGTCTTTGTCTTCAGCAACCAGTTTATATTTGTTTTCTCTTTGCACATTTTGATTGTCTCTACAGAAAAGATCATACTGAGGAATACCTAATAAGTGTAAGACATATTCTGTCTGTTTAATGAGGGACATTTCCTACATTTTTTGTAGCTACACATTTAAAATATAGTACTACAAAAATTGAGATTGTTTCTATTCCCTGGAGGTAGTACACTGCTTATACATTTCAAACCACTTTTCTTACCCTTTCTTACACAAATATATTCCCCCGGGCTAGGGAAAAAAAAAAAAATCTCCTTTTTGTATGTAGACATGCAAGCTCATGTAGAAATCAGTTACAAATTAATGTAGCTGGTTGTAATAAATATGATGTTCAACAGTGAAGAGTTTTTAAATCTCAAATTTTGGATGTGTGTGTGAAATTGTTTCTAGTAAATCAAAGATACTTCAGAAATATTCATTTGTTCATATGTTGAGATGGTTTTAAAAATCCCTTTCTTTGGTGGTAGGTACTGTCTCTGACTCAGATGAGATCTGAGACTTCAGGTTGATATTATTTCTTTAGTCCAAATTAAAAGAATTCTTTTAAAAGTCTTAATGATCTGAGTTGGGAGTGAAGACTGTCTCTAAACCTCAAAGGACATCTGGAAAAAGACTGCCCAATAAGCCAGCAATGTAGAAATCCTCAAAGAACCTTGCTACTTTATATCCTTCAACTTGGCAGTGGTATTAGACCTGGAGCAAGAGTATCCTGTATTCCCTATTCCACAGGGAGGTAACCATGGAAACTTTACTTCTGGGTACCAGAAAACTCTGTTTTCTTCTCTTTGATACCACAGGGGTCCATTTAATTCCTAATCTTACATATCCATGGTCCTCTAAGATGCCTTCTTCTGTACCAATCATTACATTCCATTCCTCCCAAGTATTGATCAGAGTCTCAGCCATTACTGGGCAGCACAAGGGTCACTTTTGTCCTTGCCTGTCCTGCCTCAGCTGTGCATCACACAGCACTGAAGATACTATACTCCTGCTCACAAAGTCCCATGAGCCAAAAGAGCAATGAAATACAGCAAGCAGAGATGGCTCCTTGCTCTCCCCTCTCTACTTGAGATGCAGACTATAAATCAGTAGCAGAGGATGTGTTGCAGAAGAAGTTGCACTGGTTCTAATTTTGTACCGCGGTGGTCTTTTTCCATGGTTAGTCAAGAAAGCATTTCTCCACCATCTGGTGGCACAGAGTCTTAGAAATTAAGCTTCAGACAGATCCTAGAAAACTACCAGGGCTGATTCCCCCTGCTCCCTGCTATGTGCCTTCTTTAGCCCTTCCTTCAAGGACTCCTGGGAAGGCAGGATCTTCCAGGGTACTTATCTAGAGCAAACCTTTTCCTTGTACTTCCAGATAGAATTTGTCCCCAGTATCCTCTTCCCTTTGATCCTAGCTTTTCTTTAGGGTGAGGTTAACTTGCTTTCTCCTTCCCTGTCCTCTAATATATGCTTCCAATGTCATCTCTATCTATAAAATTTTGTTCTCTGTACTTCTTGTTGCTTTATCAGATTTAATAACAAAAATAAATAATAAAAATAAATTATAATTAATGAGAGGTAGTTTCAAAATGGAAAGCTCTGTGGTCTCAAATTTCTTCCAATTTGGGACTGTGTGGTTCTGGTTTCTGGCAAGTGTCCATATCTAATGATAATAACGCTCAATGACACAATGACTTTTAAAAATGAGGCTTAATAAAAATATTTTTAAGCCAGTAGCTGCATTTTTCACCAAAAATTCCCAGTACTACAGAGAAGATGGATTATCATGAGCAGAAGTAATCCTATCAGACTGTCTGCTAATTCTATTAAAATTATGCAAGTGACAAGTACTCTCTTAAGCACTGAATAACCCTTTCAGAAGTTCCCCTATCAGTCAGAGAATGCTGATTTTCACACAGCAGCATAGAATACATTACTTTATATGTAGGTGCATGCTTAATTCTAAGAGAACACAAAAGTTTTTCTTTCACTGTTAACATGTCATTGTCTATTGAATTGTTTAAACTTAATGATTGGGTGGGTTTTTTTGCTCCCATGGTCAATAGGTGTGTATCCCATATTGGCAAAGAGCATGAAACTGCTTATAGTGTCAATTGGAACAGCTGAAGAATATTCTGCAATTGATATTTATCACATGAGCTTTTCTTTTGATTGTGTGATTTTATTTTATTTTTACCTTTTGAATTCTGTTTAATGGATAGTGCGTTAATTAACTTGTTGAAATTTTATCACATTCCTATGGTCATGAGGAATGGAGAAATAGCCAGACATGAATGCAAAACCCTTCAAACACTGATCTTGCCTCTTTTGTCACTGCATTGCCATTTGAATGATGTAGAGTTATTAAAATGGGTGTAAAGTCTTACTAGCCCCAAAGCAATTAGAGTTTCCCATCTTGTCGTACTTTTCTAACTCCCACTGCTGCCAGTGGCAGTGCAGAGAGCTCTCAGACCACAGTGGACTGAAAGCCTGTTATGATCTAGATGTGAGTGTGACCTTGGGAGGTGGTATTTGGAATATGCAATTCAGTAAGTACTTCTGATCAAAAGTTGTAGTGTGCCGAGCTTGCATAATTTCAAAATAATTGGAAAAGGTGATTTATCTCCTGCCAACTTTTAAAGGAACTTTCTAAAAGCATGCAGCATGTCTCAAAGTGTTAAACTGTGTCCTAAGGCTGTTAGATTTTACACATTTGCATGACTTCTTAAATCAGTCCTAAAGCTGTTGCTTTCAGTTATTTTTAATGTAGTCCACAGAACAGATACTGTTCCATTTTTATCATTTTCTTTGGTATCCACACAATGACAAGAATTGTATTTTTGACCTTTAATCTAAAGAGCATTCAGACAAGACTAAGAAAGTGCACATTGGGAAATATTTCCTTCAGAGATAGGGGAGAGGGGGGAGAAAAGAAAAAATATGTGTGTGAGGAGAAGAAAAAGAGGGACTGAGAAAGGGAGCAAACAACAAAGAACCTCTTTCAGTCTCAGTCTCCAGAGCCTGCATTCAAAGAATACAAGTGTGCAAGTGGTCTCAAGCAAACAGGAAAACACAGCAGACTTCTTACAAAGGAATCCACGCAAAGAATTTGAAAATGCTGTTACCTCCCAGTGCAAGGAAGTAGAAGTTTCTAGTTTAAGCTCTCAATTCAGAACAGCAAATATGTCTTTTTTGAAGATTGAGGATTTTGAGTTAGTTTTTGCCACTGCAATCCTTCCAGCATCAGCACCTCCACACTCTATTTCTGTGCATTTCAGGCTTGAATTGGGAGTGTAAGTAGAAGTATGGAGCCTCCAGAATGAGCTCTGCTCCCATCCTTTCACCTTTGCCTCATTTACTTGGCTCCAGTTGCACACATCTGTTTCTCCAGCTCTTTCCCCGGTGCCTTCTTCAACATAGCCCCCCTGCCTGAAATTTCCTTCCCAACCCAATCTTTGCCTCCACACCTTATTCTTTAAAGTCTCTTCTCAAAATACTTGTCTCATAAAATCCATAAGCCCCAGTCCCTCCACTGAATCCATCAAAGAAACAGATAAAAAACAAACAATCCCCTGCAGACCTACTAAGGCATGAAAATGAGCTGAGTGCAAGTGCTCAGTTACTCTTCCTTTTTAAGCTTTATTCCCTCCCTGTTTGACTTGTTCTATCTGTCTAGACTGATTGTTAATGGTCCTTCTGCAGTTTTATACCTAAGCTGTGATTTTCCCAGAGCAGAGCCTTCCTTTTAATAGATGGAGTCCATAAGAGATAATACCTCTTCTTGGCACAGAGAGAATTTGTATTCAGATATTCTCTGACCAATTACTCAATATCAAAAATTACTGAAAAGGCTCACAAAGGGCTATCACCACAAAATTACTATCACAATTCATTTAGCTGAGAAATGCAGATAAGCATCTGGGTTTTCAGATGCTTTTTGAGACAAAGAACTGTATTCATCAGATGCTTGGAGACGCAAAGCAACCATAAACCCAACTTTTTCTGGCCAGGGAAACAGTTTTACAGCTGTTTTCTATTGTCGGAGTGACTCAAACCATATGGGTGAATCCTGTCCCAAATCTTCTGAGATCCACCAATCACTTGCTTTCACCTAGACAGCTGCAGATTTAATCAGCTGCACTCTGACTTCTGAAAATTTAAAACCACTATTTAGGTCTAGCAAGGCTCAGCCCGAACAACCTCTTTTTTTCTCTCCCCTCTTCCAGTATATCATTCACCTCAGTAAGTCAGGCATGGGGATGATTCACAAAGGCTGCCCTCCTTACACGCTCGAAGGTTCAGGAAGACAGCAGTGAGGGAAAAGCCTTCTGCTGACCATTTGCAAGGTAACAAACTCACTCTTTGTTAGAGCAGGATTTGGTTCCCAATATATTCAGAATGAAAGCTGGAGTCAGACCAAGGTCATTGCGCTGGGATTTTGTTTGAAGGTGGATTTTACTTTATGATTTTGAAGAGCTTTGTGCCTTCCACGCTTGAGGCAGTTGGATTTCTCTGTAGTTATATGTTGCAGTTTGAAAATAAATGTGCCCCTTGTTCATTATTTAAGAGCATTATGGAAAAAGATAATTTTCATGATCCTGGAATGAAGCATAAGAGCGTTGTGGTTTATAAATATTTTTCTGTTCTGTGTTATAAAGATACAGGATCACTACTTTAACAGACTTCCAAAAAATGAGCTTTAAATAACTGTGGATTATGTCATAAGTCCCCCAGGCTGTTTTGGGGAACTAAAAAAAAAAAAGATTTTGGTTTACAAAATGCTTTTCTCTGGTGATATGTCAAAACAGGTCTATCTGAGACTAGAGCTAAAAAAATCTATAAGCAAAAGATGGGCCTACTTGCAAAATGCCATCAGATTTACAAAGGTGGAAAAAAAGAATAATTTTCTTAGCCATTTCATTAATTCTTCTCTTCTATTTTCCACTGAAATTTGTCTTCCATAGTAATGTGATGCACAAAGTGTTCAGAGAAAACCATGATTTTTTAAGCTGATGAAGTCTTTGGGCTAAGTGCTAAATCTATTATAGCGCTGAGGGTCTCATGCACAAGAGTGAAGCAGTAGAGAGCCCTCAGCAGAGTGGTTCATGTTGACCTCTTTATCAAAATCTCCCCCTTTGGTTGAAATTCAGCTCTTTGTACTTGCAGCTCCAAAGCCTGGTGAGCCTGGTCACTCCCCAAGGAAAATGTGCAGCCCTAGCTCATGCTCATCTCACCAGCTGCAGGTCTGAGCTGGGTTTTCACAGCATCCTTCTCTGCTTTCTGCACCAGGAAAGATCAACCTTCACACAAGAACTCTGATTTAAAGCAATCATTTCAAGGTACGTTTTGGTACCTTTCCCCTTCCTCTTTTAGAAACAATCTCAGCCTACTTCTCACAGGGACACTAAAGATAAAATAATTATAAAATCTAAAATACAATTAAAACGTGCCTCTTAACCAGATTGGACTGCCACATATGAGTGCAAGACATGTGGAACTCAGACAAAGTGAAGCTATCACAGCTCCAATTTAGTGTTGATCTTTGGCCAAGCATTTTGCAGGCGAATTCTGACATTGCCCAGAAGGCCAAGTTTCTTATATAACAGAGTAATTCGTCTGCCCAGCCCAAGGGCTGTCGCTCTGTCACCTCTATCTTTAGAAACTGATGAATTTATTCAGTAATTCAAGACACCAGTTTCAAGGGGAGGTGGTTCATGATCACAGGCCAGCTGCTGCAGCCGCTGACCAGCCAGGCCACTCCGAGCCCAGCTCGGTGCTCTGCAAATCTGGTTTTCAGAGGAATTTATGCAAGCCCAAGGAAATGGAAAAATGGGAGCAGCAAACATCTTGTGCAACTGATCTGTTGGTCCATATTCCACAAGTGGAAAAAGAAAACCACTGCTTCATTAAAATATAGCACACAAGAAAAAGATGCAAGGTCCCATTTTCCCATGAAAATTTTGTTTTAATTAGCTTTGCATAGAGTATTGTGTCTTCATCGCTCCCATTGGGTTCCATTTCCATATAAAAGGAACTTCTTTAAAAGCACGTGATGATCAGTTTCCTTTTATTCAGAACAAAAATCTTAAGAAAAATTCTTTGCTTTCCTTTGGCTTGCAATGACATTATTGACTGCTTTGTGCAGCCAAATTGATTTTGCCTAACTGCTGTGTGTGAGCCCAAGGGGGCTTACATGTATTTAGGGTCTGCCAGTCCACTGGCAAGTGTGTAACTTGTTTCCTTTTTCTTGGCTAGACAAGCCTGTTTCCTTCTACAGGGAGAAGATAGAGAGTCTGATCATCTGAAACTGCACAGAGAGGAACCCCTGGACCAGGTGCTACAATTTCCAATGTGCAAAAAGCCCTTCAGCTCCTGATCTTCAGTGGAGATTCCTACAATACTGTTCCTAAACACTTCTGCAAAATTTACCCTGCTATTTCAAGACTGGTCAGTAAAACACAGAAATTTAAATTCTTAACCAAAATTATTTTGCAGTTCTACCTATTTGCCTTACCTTTCCGTTATATCTTTTCAAGTGCTCCTATTTTTTCCATTCTTCTTTCCACTGCTTTCCTACTGTCCAGAGGGCAAATATACAGCTCATATAAGTCTTACATCTCTTTGACAAGGCAATGACTTTATTTCCTCTTCCCCTTTCAAATCCTAGTTACAATAACATCAATGGTGCTGTGAACTTTCCTCAAGTTTCACCGTTGTGAGATTAGTAGCAGGGCTATTCTTTTTATTTGGCCACCTCTTTGCCTAATTATCTCTAGCTTGGAGCAGAAATAGAACTAGTAGAAAAGTAGCTTTTCCAGTGTGTGTGAAAATTAATCTTGTCCAAATTTCACTTTAATCAAAATTGAACCAGAACCTAAAAGATTTCACAATTTCCTATGAAGTAGAAATTCTGAGAATTCTTTTTTCCAAGACTAAAACATATGATACTTCCCAGATTAAATATCTTCCCTGGAGCCTACATTAACTCAAAAGTAAAAAGTCATTTCCCTCATTTTCGTTGATGCAAAGAAAGTCAGCTCTCTTGAACAGCTGCCTGAAATTCCAAGGTTTGTGGCCTACTTTATAGCCAAGGCTTCCTGGGCTTTTCTGCTCCCTGTGCCAAGCAGGAAAGAGCTAGCTCATGCTGAGCTGATGACCTTGGGCTCCAAAGATCACCAGTTTAGGAGCAGGCTGCCCCAAAATCCAAAATTCCGAACTGAATTCTGGTCTGCAGTTGGCAAATGTTTTGTGACAGAAATCTTTCAGGCTGAACACAGACACGTTTTTTTATTGGAAAATGTTATTCATAACGCTAACTGAGAACAGCATGGGGCTGTCCTACTCCAGGGGAAATTCTGGGAGTTCAGAAGAAATCCCTGTAAATAGGTTACAGAGAAGAGCAAATACTTTCTTCTGTATCTGTGCCAGTGAAACTGTCAGGATCACGCCCAGGGCACATACTAAAAGAGAGGCTGTCTGTGGAATGATGATAAGAGCCTATTTTCTGGCGTCTATCATATGTCATGATCAGACCTATAAAAACCACGCACAGAACACATGGCAAGTTTCCACAGTTGCTGGAGCCAGGCACTGCTGTTACATATCTCATTTCCTCCCTGTCCTTTTCAAAGATGGTAGATCTAAGTCATGGCTGTGGCAGCATCCTCTGTAGAATTTTCACTGGGAAAGGTGGAGTTTTCCACTTTTCCCTTTTGGGGATAACCCACACCATAGCCAGGCTTGACAGGCTCCCTGATCTATAAACACCTAGGAAATGCAAAGATATTGCTCATGGATAGTGCTGTTATAAATCAGTGTTAGAATTCGTTATTCTTATTTTCTTCTGACCACGCTTCTTTGTTAGGTCTGGCCTGAATGTGATGAGGAAGTGGTCAAAAACAAAATAGCCGCAGTAGTGTGACCCTGGAAAAGCATGAAGTCAAATTTTCAAGGGATAGTTTATTTTGTTTTGCAAATGCAATTTGTGCTTTCAGTTTTGAGCTGCATTTGAACAAATTTTCCCTCGCATCTGTCTCAGAAGCTCCAGGCTCAACAGCTGGTCCTTCTGCAGGTATAGACTTCTCACTATTGATTCAAGAGTTAAAAAAGAAGGGATGTGCCTTAGTCCCTAGATGCAATACTCCTCTCTCACATCTGATATGCAGGGTATGCCAGAGCTGAAAAAGTAAATACTAAAATAGAAGGAACCTTGTCCCTCTCACATGAGCTGCTGTATTATACTTTGAAGCCAAAGCAAATCCTGTTAGTAATTTCAAAGTCCAGCTAGCTCATAGTACAGCACAAAAAAAAAATTTAAGCAGCCAAGGCAGTAACCACATTGAACTTTACTTTTCACTTAAAGAGGATGACTAGATTTCATAAGAAAAAAATCATTAAAAGAATTATTTTCTTCATATTAATTGTTGTAAAGTTCTCTTTTGTATACTAATCTTTTAACCATATCCACTGGGGGCCAGGAGAAAGGCAGGAGAGGACTGAGAAAGTCTATGAATTGAACAAGAAGATCCTGTGTAAACCAGAGCACATCTCCTCACAGAATATACAAAGAGTTCATAACTGTGTTGTTAGCAATTATCATTGCTACTTACATTCATTGCTGTATTAATAATAATTATCATAATAATTTTGATGGTAAGATTATTATTGACTTGGTGCTAATAAGCCCATTAATAATGTAGGTGATATATTTTCCTGAGCTATGACATTTCCATACTGTTCATCCTTGTGGGTCCCTTCCGAATCCAAGTCCAGGAAATCATCATTTAACTACTGTTGTGTCTCTGCTTGCCTTCAGAGCCAGCAAGTATCAGCTCATTGTAAAGGATAAATCTGTGTGGTGAACCTAGAAAACACAACTCTGCTGTTAAACTGATTTGTATCATACATTGAAATTTCAGGATGGGAAATTTTTCATTTAAAATTCTCCAGATATTTAGGATCCAGCATTTGAAAATAAGATGCTGAGAGATATTTAAGCCTGCAAAATGCTTACAGAAGTGCCTAAAATGGCAGAACTGTAGGTCTTGCTGCCTTTCTGAGATACCTGAAGGAAATTTTTATGTAAGGTGATGCTGAGCATTCTCCTAGAAGAAGGCAGTGCAGCAGGGAGCTCCCTGTGGCAGCACCATGTCATGAACTCCACAGTTCATGCATGACGCCAAGAGTAGCAGGTAAAGATGGACACAATTACAAGGATGTATTTCAGGATGTATTCTCCTTTTTTTTTACAAATATAGCCCTGAATCCATTAACAATTTGATAGAAAAAAGTCTTAAATATTCAGTAATGCTTGCTTTTTAAAGATAGAGCACCAGCAAAGAAATTCAAATTCCCTGCAAAGTATCTGGGGTTCACTAAAGATGGAAACTAGAGCAGCAGAGAGGTGGATCCTGCAAGATCCCTGCAACCATTACATCTGGGTGCCTGATTTTCACAAACATAGAAGCAAAAGGGAAAAATGAGGAGGGAAAAATATGCATCTTGTCTTCACCCTAAAAAGGGGCTGATAGAGAACTGAGGGACCTCTCCTTCAGTTACAGCCAGAGGTACCAAAAACTTTCCATTTCTGCAATGTAGAGGCTGGGTGTGGGGTAAAAGGGAAAGGAAGGAGGTTGACAGAAGGGCTCACAAAGGGACATTTCAGAATGTCTTAGAAGATGCAGAAAAACGAAGAGTTCATTTTTTTGCTGATCACGTTAACATTATTTTTAACCTCACTTTTTCATAATGACCCCTCTGGAAGGGTGAAACATGCATTCTTACTATCTTCTTTTGGTTAACTTAAAACATGCGTGCTGAGTTGTTGTTGGCTTTTATACTTGTGAAGAAAAAAGGAGTAGGATGTTAGGGGAAAATATATTTCTGAAGCATTATTTGTTAAAATGTCTACAAAGAATTTCACGGCCTTTACAAGTAGATGAAAGTGAAACAGCTCACAGTTTGACCTCCCAACCTTTCCTGGGGTCTCAGTAGGTGATTCTGCAAAACCTGGAGCTGTCTCTGGCTGAAGCTGCATCGTCGTAGATTTGCACTGTAATTTGCCTTCTTGCTGTCCTCTATACAAACTCTGGGTTGCCCACAGTCTCAGTGAGTCCATCAAGGATCATTTGTGCCAGGACAGCCCTTGTGAAGCCCATCACCTCTGGATCTTGCAGAAGAAAAAAAAAAATTAATTTAAAAATCAAATCAAAACAAGGAAACAAAAAACCAACCTAACAAAAAACCCATAACATACAAAAAAAGGCCCCAAATCCCCAAAAAACAGTCAGCAATGAGAACAGGCAGTGAAACTGGGGTTCCTGCAGCAGTCTGAGTGAAGAAGATGATGACAACATATTGGCAGATTTGCGAGATGCGAGCTGAAAAAGAAACAGAACCCTTCCCACCCACTCCAATCCCATAACCAAGCAGAAAACACAAGCGGGTTAGTGCTCATTCCTGAACAGCTGAAGACATTGTCAGACATATTCTGCACTCCCACGTGAGTGGAGACATAAAACTGGGTGGTATTAACGGAGCAATTTTCATACCTACACCCACACTTTAGGGAACTGTGTTTTGATGATCTTGGCAGGCCCTTGATGCTTGCAGGGCTTTGACAGAGCAGAGCTGGGTCTACTTTTAAGACTATCCCTGGGAGTCTAGACACCCAGGGATGTCTTAGATCCAGATTGTTTTTAAAAAGAAATGAATTCTAAAGAAAGGCATACTTCTGATCCAGCAGGTCTGTATAGGAAAACTGGTCTAGTATGTTCCCATATTGATGAGAGGAGAAAAAAACCAGAGAAAAAAATACATACGCTGATAAGATACAAAGCCTTGAAGGCTTGCCACAGTGCTAGGTTTAAATATCAGTGAACAGAGCTATTTCTCAAGAAACTGGAAAGTGAAGATCACACTTGACTCTTTCAGGCAACATTATTAACCTTTTATTTTCTAGAAATTCAGATAATATCCCTGGAGATATTTTATCCTTGCGAAATGTACAAAGTTTTCCCTCACAACCATGAATCAACAATACAATTACTGTAGCCAGAAATTTAGACTTGGGAAAAGTGTTCAGCTAAAACGAGAGACAGTTATAACAGGGGATGAAATAATCATGAAATTTTGTGTGTTTTTTCAGCCACTAAGTGCAAAGAGAAAATTGAAAATACTCCAGGTGCAAGCTCAGTACCCCCTTGCTCTGTTTTAAGATGAGGGTATTAAATAGACATCACAAGTACCCAAGCAGAATCTATATGTAGATCAATAGTCTTGCTGCTTCAGTAACATTGGATTTGATGAGTGTGAAGTGTAGCTAATGGACAAATTTCACAGCAATAAAATCTCCACTTCTCTTGTCTGTATACGCATCTATCAATTACAGGCAATTAATATGCCAATTAACCTCTTAGAATTCAGTAATAGTCAGCATTCTTTGAAATTTACATCATTCCTGAGTATTTCTTTTACAGAAGACAGAAAAAACCCTGAAACTGTGGTATCACAGTGCTAGTCTGGCTTTAAGTTTTAGGGGAAGGTCTGGTCCTTTATTTTGTCCCTTACTGAGGCTCAGGGAGAAAAGGACGGTTCACAGAGAGCAGGGTGATCACACAACTCCTTTCATGTTTATTGCTGCTGGAGGTGAGCTGAGGGGTCAAGTGTGTGTTTTAGCTGGTCCAGTTGATTCTCTATGGATTACATCCCATTGCCTTGCATGTAAGGTGCAGAGTTCATGCTCAGACTTCACGCTTTCCTTGACTGTTTTCCACAATATTGCATAACTCTACCAAGGGTTGCCCACAACAGATTTAAAGTATGCCCCCAATTTGGAGAATTTCCAGCATGAAAAAGAGGGAGAGAAATCATGAAGCCAGAGCAAGAATACCAGAGCAAGGCAGGAGGCACAGGGGAGGGTTGATAAAAAGGACTATTAGCTGGAGGTGGCAGAGTAGCAGGTAATCAGATACTGCATCCTTGGATCACAGAAGGTGCCAGGTGGCCACAAACCCTGAGGGTTTGGCTTGGCCACTGCAGAGATAAGGCCAGCTGCAAAGTTTGGATCCTGATCAAATGTTTGCAATCCAAACACCCTGCGAGTTGGGGCTATTTGGCACGGGCCCATGTCTAGTTTATATTAGTGTTTATTGCCTGTTGGACATTTGGAAACCATCTTTCATAAGGCACACCTCAGCAGTGCATGTTTGGCCACCCTGACAGCAGGCTACAAATCTGACTCCTCAATCCAGCAGCACTCCTTTCTGCTGTGTGGAGCTGGCTAGCATGTGGCTTACATATTACAGCTGACAGGGGCTGAATGACAACTTTGTGGCTCTCTGTTAGAAGCTCGGCCAAAAAAGCAGAAAACATTTCTCCTGCTAGGGCTTTCATCTTTCACATCCACTCCACACTTTGGGTGAGCAGATCAGTGTCCTCTTTGCCTGCCTCCCTTTCCAGAAATTTCATGAGGCAGGACTGTCACCCACAGCTGTTTCATCAGCTCCTGGGTCACACCACTTAGAGGTTTAAGTGGGCTCTGAACTGAAACCTCTCTGCTTTTAAATATTACAAATTTCACCTCAGTGGCACTTAAAGATAATCACATATTCACCATGGGTCTCATCCTGGTAAAAGAACAAGACCAAGAACAAGGTGGAACAGTCTGGAGTCTCTCTCCTTGGGGCAGGAAGAGAAACAAATCTTCATAATGAATAAACCTTTCTCTTGTACTTCAAAAGTTAAACAGTTCAGCCCAAGATCTTCCTGTTTTATTTCAATATTTCAAGTATATTTTATTAACCAGTCTTCGACATTTAAGTCTGCTCTGTCTTTTCAAGCTGGGGGAAAAAAATATCAGAAAAAGATGTATTTCAGAGTCTATTTCTGGGAGCATGTTGGATACTTAACAAGTTCATCTTTTGTGAGCAGCCAATTCATGTATCAGCCCATAATGATTGCTTGGGCTCAGGCTGCAGCACACATTTGCAGTCTCTGTTAGATCTCTTTCCTTGATGCAGGAAAGCTGAAGTAAATGTTATCTTCATAATACTTTCTTCCTCCTTTTGCTTGTAGTCTGTTTTGAGCATTTCCCTGTTTTTCCTCCCCCTATTTATAGTCTGGCTTAGGAGCACTGATGGGCCTTCACAGACAACAAAATGAAGCAGGCAGTAAAGTTGAAGTACTCTGCTTTCTCTAGTGCTTCTAAGTCATCCCTGGAGATCACTTGCGTGCTAAAAACCCAAGGTTTAGTAGCCTGGGTAGTGCAAGACCAATTTCCCTGAGCAGCTCTTCTATACTATTTAATGGGGCTAAACTTGGCCCATTTCTGACCTCAAAGTCTGTCCTCACCAGCATCGCCACAGACACTATACACTGTGTGAGGCACCCACCATCCAAATTGTTGTCCAGATATTATCAATCTTTCTCTAAACAAGCAAACAAACAAACAAACAAACACAACAAAAAAAAACCCAACAAAAAAACCCCACCAAAAAACCCAAAACCAACAACAAAAACAACCAACCCAACCTCAACCAAACCCAGTCCAGAAAAACCGACGTTAAGGTAACAAAGAGCTTTTCTAGTCATAAATGCCAACACTTTTTTAGTTATAAAAGGCAATTGCATTTCAGGCTCCAGAGCACAGGATCCAAATAACCTTTTGATTGCCCTGTTGACTTCTGCTGTCAGGAAAAAAGCACTTCCACTGACTGGGGAACTGCTCAATTGATAGAATACGTTGAGGTTTTCATTTTTTTTAAAAGAAATTTTAAAATCAGGGACTTGATTTCCTTCTTTCTTGCTCCCTGCAGAGCTGCCCACCTTGATCACAGCTGGCACAAAGCCCTTGGAGATCTGGCTCATGTTTTGCACCCAGTCATCAGCACAAAAGCAACCACGCAAGGTTAAAACCAATTTTCCAATCATGGAAGTAAACCAGTGGGCAAAAGGATCAACTAAACCTTCATGACCATTCCCAGCTGAACATTCCTGAGTGAAATATTTGTTGTCCTTTTTTTTAAAATCCTGAAGCCACAGTCCCAAAGCAGCCCAGACTTTTTTTTTTGCAGTGGCCACCACCTCCCCAGTCCTCTCTCTGCCTGGTCTTGCCCAGTGAAGCTGAGGGAAATGTCACTCAGGCATTTTCCTACTTTTATTACTCCAGCTCTTGCCTGCCCATGGGCCAGAAGAGGCTCTGGCATTGTTTAGGGTTGTCTTAAATACTCAAGGATGGGACTTGTGTATCTAGCTGGGGGGGAGCCAGAAGTACCCTATTCATAACAGACCTTAAAAGGCAAAAGACATAATATTAATATATATTAAAGAAAATCTGTGTCAAAAATCTTGCAAACTGGAGTTGATTTGCTATAACACCCCAAAGCATTTAAAAGGAATTTTTGGGCAATATTTACAAGAAATTTACATTTTAATATGTATTTCATTAAAAACAAATCTTTACAATCTTGTGCAATGCATAGCCCTTAATGCCTTCTTCCACAAAATGCTAAGAAATAGGTAGAGTTACAATTTTCCTGATCCTGTTGCAATGTACACCTACCCAAGTTTCCATACAAAAGACTCCATATGTTGCACTGCATAGGAGGATCAGGTCCTGCAGTAAAGCAGACTCTCTGGGTACTCATTAAAACCAATTAATAGTAAATTGGATTGTTGCTTTATCTTTAGACCAACCTCGTAATCTCAAAGCCTCTTGATTTGTATGTGACCTCATAATCTCTCTCAGCATATATGAATTAATGATGCTTATTTCCTAACTAGTGTTTTAGCAGAACTTTTTCTCAGTTGAGGATTTTTTCCAAAACTCTGTTTATTACTATTGTAACTAT
This sequence comes from Lichenostomus cassidix, assembly GCF_008360975.1. NCBI lineage: Eukaryota > Metazoa > Chordata > Aves > Passeriformes > Meliphagidae > Lichenostomus > Lichenostomus cassidix. Next base: position 21,665,893 of record NC_139484.1, read on the forward strand.
ATACAAAGGGATATTAGTAATGTGAGATTTTATGTCACTTTGCTTGTTTTATCTTTCTGACAGAGAATATAGTGACATATAAAGGTCTAAATCTGTCTCTAGTGACATCAGTGGCGAAATTTACTCGGATATTGATAAGAGACCACAGTGTGCAAGGAGAAAAATGACCCTGATTAGTAGGAACCACAGAGGAACAAAATATTCTCGCCAATAGGAAATTAGGGAGCAAGAAAGGAGAAAGAAAATGAAGTAAAATGTCCTGCACAGCTGACTCCATTTACTTTTGAGTCAGCTATGTTACTCTCACTTACAAAATCTCAGTTTAAGCAGTTCTATGTTTAAGCAAACATGTATATGTCTGCATGCACCCTCAACCCCACAGAAGGCAGACAAGCTGCAAATAATATCTATTTCAGATTAAGAATCCTCCTCCTTTGCCCTTGCTGATAATCTTTATATCCATTGTATATTCACAAGCAAGTAGATTATGTTCCTTAGTCCATTAACACGTCAGATATCAACCTTTGGCAAGGCTGGTTTAATTAATCATTTTCTCTTCTGATCATAACTTTCTGTGTAAAAAGCCTGTGTTCGCTTTTTTCCATAGACAAAATGAGACAGTCAAAGTCTTACTAATAACTGCTTTTTTTTCCAAAAACTATCTGTATTGTAAATAGCACATATTCTATGGTTGTAGCACCAAAAAATGAGTGAATGAGCCTATGTCTCCTATAACAAGTTCTTGTGGAAACACAGGTTCTTAGCTTGTTTTGAGTTTTTGGAGGAATCAACGATCCTCTAATTCACAATGTGACCAGGACTATAAGAATTGCCAAAGAGAAGGGCAAGCATAGCATTCCAACTATTTTGGATGCACTCACTGATTCCCACTGTTTAACACAGAACTCCTTTCCAATACTCTTTTTTTCATATTACTAGAGGATTTGTCCCTTGAAATGAATAGTGCCTACCCATGTTCCACATCATGAGATAATTTTGATGTAAGGTTCCTGATTTTGGTAATAAGATGTCCACCACCCTGCCCCACCTCCCCAATGTTTTGTGTTTGTTGGGGTTTTTGTGTTTGGTGGGTTTTTTGGTAAAGTGAAAAGCATTTTCTTAATCAATGTGTCTGCAGTGGCTGAATTATTTTCATCCGGAACTTCTCCACTGTCTGCACATGGCTGAAACACATCTATTCGTCATTACAACCCAACATTATATTTTAAGTGATCTATTTTTAACAAGGACAGTAGGGAAATGTTCTTGAACCTCCTGAGCATCTCATCTTGGCACTTTTTAGTAAAGTGATGTCACCATGGCCGTATTTGAGGTCTCATTCAAAAGAGACCCATTCTCTGCTCAGAGGGTAAAGAAGGACCCACTTAGAGAGGAAAGAGATGCAGCAGCTCTTAAAACATTGGCAATAACAGGCAGGTCAGAGGAACAGGGGTAAATACGTCCTAGGTGGACATCTCTGTGTGACAGTGGAGAGCCTGGTGACATCCTGCCAAGCCTAAGCCACCATGGTACCTCATGAAGTCCAGAAAGGTACAAAGAGGTTTGGTTCCCAGCCTCTCCTGGTGAGAGGACTTCCTCCTCATCAGTTATAACTCAGCTTTACCTCCCCAGCCCCTCTTTTGTGTGCATTGTGTCAGAATAGCTGCTGGTCAGTGAGTCCATTACATCACCAAAACAGTGGGAGCCAGGAAGGATGCTCAAGCGTAAATCAGAGAAACTGAACGAAAGCCCTAAGTTTGCAAAAGATTTGGCATTGATCACAGACTGTGTGGGTGGACAGTATCTCTCTTTATACACCAGGAACATGGAGTAATGATTAAGCTTCTGTTTTCTCCACTTGCTTATGCTGGCTTGTTGGTACTGAACATGTGTTAAACTACTAGAGTGCTTTACACGTAGTCATGTCATGGCACAGAGAGCAGGTAACCTGAAATCACCCACCCAGAGTGTGCAACCAGCTGAGCTAAAACAGAGGCTTACAGAGTAAGGCTTTCTCTTTCTTTCTTTAGCAGGAATATTGGAAATAGCCCAGAATATTGAAGATGTGGTTGATACTATGAAAACATATGAGTCTCTGCTTAGTAATAAATTCTGCACAGGCCAGCCAGAAAAGGCTTTTGTTTTAAAATGTTTTTTCAAAGAGAGCTGAACTAGAGAAGGAAGTTTGACTGTACTCCCTCCCTTGAATTTTGGGCCGAGCCACAGTTCTAAACCACTCCCCAAATTATGGGCTACACAGCCAAGAAGTGTTTATTTTCTAACCTCCACTCCTCTCGACTGTTGCTAAAATCCCACAAAACCCATCCTACGTTTTCAGCATAGCAGAAAGCTGGGAGCAAGGGTCATCAGCTCCAGAACCCCAGGAAGAAGTTCGCAAATTACTTTCCGGTCATCTTCTAAATTTTCAGATAATTTGTCCAGTGTTGGAAGGTACTGTATTGCCAAAACTTACCAGGAGCATGTGGCATAGGTCCCCAGCTGTGCCTCAGATGCAGCAATGCACAGCTGGGATGTTTGGTCACAGGAGGACTGGCCTGCCTCATTTGTCCCCATATATCTCTCATTCAGCGTCATTTCAGGATGCCACGATAGCTGAATATTTAACAAAGTGGTTAACTTAAAATATTCAGAGCTCTTGATCTTTCCACCTTCAGCCATTTATCCCCCCTTCAGCTGGGGGAGCTGTTGCATCTCCATTATGGATAGGGCATCACTGTGCTGTGGTATGAGCCAATTCTCCTAATTCCTCAGCTGGACTCCACTCTCTGTTCTTGAATCCTGCGCACTAAACAGATGCAGCTTTGCCTAGGCTGTTGATCCAATTCTCCTTACAGGTACAGTTTTGTTGGCAGTGTTGTAGCTGTGCCCATTTTTCTAAGTGTTTGAAATGCAGATCTTACTGCAGGAAAAGTGGCTATGGGGAGAAGAAGGGCACTGGCATTTTTCCAGTTTAAATCACCTCAGCATACCTGCTTACAGGTAGATAATAGCATTCTTAAAAATGTAAACATTTGAGTCCAAGGAACATTTTGAGGGGGCTCCAATCTGAAACCAATATCCAGCTGTGCACAGAAGGAATTAATCCTGCTTTCTTTGGAACTTTGTCTTACAAGTGGTTGACTCTGGCATGCATGAAACACAAACCCAGCTGAAGCAAACTCTGTGTTTGGGGCATTTACAGGGGCCCTTTTTCCATGTGCCTGTTCTAGAGCCTGATGGTGTGGGATAACACTCAGCAGCTTTTCCCACACTAAGGGCATTTACAGCATCTGTATCCTCTACACATTTGTCTATTTTCATGGCATTTGTTAATTATCTTGGGGAGCTTTAACCCTCTGTCACAATTCATTGAATTTTGCCACTGGGCTCAAAAAAAAAACCAAGAGACAAGAGGCAGGCCTCCAGGCAAACGCCATGCTCCTAAAACCTGTATTCCCTTAAGAAAAAACCTGAAAAACAACAGCAATGCTGCCAACAACAACAAGACCATACAGTGGCAAAGCTCGCAGGTTTGAAAAGCAATCCTCAGGATTCTTGAGAAAAGCTCAGGGAAAAACCACTGGTACTGAAACCCCAGGCACAAGGGACCAGGGCACCTGGTGTGGGAAGTTCAAGGGAGGGCACCTGGTCCAGGAAGTGCATGAGAGAAGCTCCATGGCACCAGGCAGCCCTGGGCTTTGGAAGGTGAGCAATTTTGGCAGCCTTCCCACTCCTTTGGCATCCCCTTTCCAAGCCCACACCAGCTGTAGGTCTGGGCTTTCCCTGTCTCCAAGCCCTACCACTCATTGAGCTTTACCGAGGGAATCCTGTTGTCCCCATGTGCCAAGGGCCAAAAGGAAAAGTGTTGTGCTGGACCAGGCTTTCCCTCAGCAGCCCCTTCCAGCCATGCTCCATCCACAGCAGATCCAGCATCCTGCAGGAGAAGGCTCTGGGATGGTGGCTCTCACAGATATCCCCAGCGCTTGTGTGAAAGTACCACATGTAAAGCTTAGGAAATCTATAGGTTACCTAATTTTCCAAGATGTTGTTTATTTGCTGAGAGTCCCCTCCCTCTTCTCAGGCTAGATTCTGAAGAGAAAAATTCTTTTTTATTTATTAATTCTTTAAAAACTCACCCTTCCACCAATGTCTGCTTAGCTAAGAAAAAGCTGAGAGTTGTTCATCCACTTGTGCAGGGAGTTAGGACCTGGTGATCTCCAAAGATGCCTTCCAAAGTCAGGAATTCTGTGGTTCAGTGAAAATGCTTATTAGCTACTTTAATCTGCCTGGCATGATAGATAATACAGTAACATATATTTTTCTTCTAGTTTTTTAGAAAAATTATTTGGTATATATTTTCTCTTTCCTTTTGTGCCTTTCACCCATACAGTGCAACTGTTGTCTGCAGCTTTCCTGTCGCAGGAAGTGAGATCCTTGTATTAGCACAAAGAAAAATAAACCACCTCCCACCAGCTACTGTAGAAGTGTAAATTACCATGTGGATAGTTGGGAACTCAACACTTATGCCAATTAAAATATTAATGAAGAATTCTATCTAATTTTTCTATATTAAAAAGGAGGAAATTCTGGAGTGAACATGATTACTGTATAATATGCAATTTTAAAAGATCTCTGTTACTTGTTTGGTGCTCTAAATCACACACCTTTGAATATTGGGTTGGGTTTTACCCCTTGATCTTTCTGAGAGGCAGAACAAATGATAAAAGTATAGGAAAGAAAAAGTGTGAGGCAGCCCAGCTTTCCTGAAGTGATGGATTGAGTGGGTGGTAGCTATTTGTCAAGCAAGTTCATCTGGTAAATTCACAACTGACTCCATGTCGAAGGGAATAACTGAATTTCAGTTCCATGTAAGCCAGGCAGATCAGCATTTCAGAGATAACTGGACTGCAGTAATATTTCATAGCACCCATACTTTCCTACATGGGAGAATTATTCCAAAGAGCTCACCTGCCTGGAAATGCACTAGCTGGGCTGGAAGGGAAGCAGGAAGGAAATAATGACAAAGGATTTCATAGGGTGGTTTTGTTTCCAAGGCTTTTTGTTTATAAAATGCAATCAAGACAAGGGAAAATAATTTCACTATTTCCCCCCATTTCCTCATTTCCAGTCTGAGCTGATAACAGCAGGTGTGCAAACTTTCCGTCTTCAACTGGTGATTTGCTCTCGGATCAATACCAAGTGTTGAGGTGCTATTGACATGCCCTGAATGGTGGCTACCAACTCTGCCAGAGTCAGGCATGCTCTCCATTAACTGTCCAAGGCCAGAGTTTTTCTGGTTGCAGAAAGACTTTCTTTTCTACTTGTATTTTCATTGTTATGTCTCAACACAGACTATTGCATCCTTCACAGGCATGTATCCTCTTGCCTTTGAGCATCATAGAGAAAAGGAGGATACTGCCAGGTGTGTAGGGCTGGTTCAGACCTCTGGCTGCAAGGACAGCCACAGAATGCTCTGGTGCTAGATGGTGATCTTGAAATAATTCTTCATTGAAGTTAGGTGAAAGTTAAAAGCAGATTACTTAGACTTACAAAATCCAAACCAGAAAACCAATTGCAATGACAAGGATTACATAGATGTAGATGACAGAAATAAAAGCAAGCTGCACTTAATCTGTTTGCATTAAATATAAACTTAAAAGACTGCTCTTTACTCCCTCCCATCCAGCTGACAGGCTACAGATGTTTACCTAACACATTTGCTGAGGAAATACATCCTCTTGCATACCTACATCTTGCACTGCAGCCTCAGAGGTGGTTCTCTCTTGGCACCACGTGCTCGCTTGGATTTTGGGTTCCTGCCTTGGTTTCCCTGCCTCTTCCACAGACTGCAGGTTGAATCTCATGTCAGCATGGAAAATCATGGTTATGCTCAGTATAAAAACACAAGCAGAATCAGTGCAGGCAGCATATTACTGTTTCTTCACTGAAAGTGTAGGCATGGATTTTACAGTGACACTGGGTCTGAGGTGATGGAATCCTACTCCCTGTGAGTGAAACCATGATAATTATTTCCTAAAAAAATCAGTTTGGGTTTCTTAGGAATGTCTTTAGTTAGATGTTGCCAGTGTTTGCAAACAAACCAAAGTGTGTGCAAAAAAAAAATCCCACTATACATGGAACTGAAGCAAAGCTTCTGCTGTAAGAAATATGGATTTTTGGCCCCAGACTTCACAGGAACTATTGGAGAAGTAAGTACAAAATTTATCCACGATTAACTAAAGCCAGCCTTTGGTATATAGTAAGAAGTGAAATCAAACTGGGGGAAAGTTTTTAAAAAAAGGAAAGAAAAAAGTAAACTAGCAATTTAGCAAATCATTACATAAAAAGCAGTAACTAAGACAGCAACAGTTATAGTGGCAGAATTATCAGCAAATTGAAAGGCAATCTGTGAATTATATTTATATCATAAACAACTTCAGTTATATGGCCTCGAAAAAGCAAGACTGGATCTGCAGCACTGTGCTTGGAGACCAGCTTATTAACCTCACTGGAGATCGTCTCACACCAACTGAGGATTCTCCCCTGTAAGTGATGCAAAAAAAAGGGTTAATATAATTAAATGTAGCTTTTAGCATGAAACAGGTGATTCATCCTTGTCCTTTGGTGTAGGGTACAGAAATACTCTAATAAAGAAGGGGCGAAAAGGGGAGAAATAGGCTTGATTTTGAGAAAAAGCTGTACTTAAGGGCTTTTTCCATAAATGTATCATGTTCTTACAATGAAATTGAAAAATGTATTTTACATTAAAATCAAATGGACTAATTATTTAAAAATACTGAAGGAACAGAGGATGCCATTTTGCCTGTCTGCTCCTTTTGTGTGTTAATCATGTGAAAAATGACTGCTTCTTGCAAAATTTTGAAGCCTTGAGCTCAAACAGAGCAACTGGGGAAGAAGCTATTTAGTAAATGAAAACCATACTAAAGATGGAGATTTTATATAATTGCTTTCAGGAACTTTTACTTATTAAAAATGTGGACTTTTAGACTAACACTGTTAGACATAAATAAGTTTCCATCTTTTTCCTAGTAGATACAAACCCAACCTTTGTTACAACTGCCTGAGATTTTATGTCATCTGTGGCCTGCTGGTACAAGTTCCCTCACTGAAGACCATGTGTGTGTGAGCAATTCTTACTTGGAAATGTATTTTCATTGATTTCAAGTAACAAAGTGGGTCTTAGCCTATGCTGAAGGGATTCCTTTTAGGAATACGTTCCCAAGTGTTGGTTCATCACACTGAAAATACCCACAGTGATTTATTTTATCCAACGACATTAAGACAATTTGGGTGGTATTACTGAAATATTTGTTTATTTTTAATGTTTCTCATGCACATCTACATTCTTTAGGAGTCCACGTTTTCTAAACATGGGACAAATTAACTCAAACATAACAAACAGCTCAAATAAACTGGCATAAGAAGACTGCAGGTCTACACTAAAATCTTTTCCCCAGCTGTTTCCTCTGGGATACAAAGAAAAAACCAAATACACAAACAAAACCCTCAAATAAACCAAACAAAAACCCATCAACAAACCAGACCCACCAATAAGCCTCCCTGACTGCTGCATGCAGTGCTTAAAAGAGGTGCTGCCACACATATATACACAAGCACTCAATAAAATCCCTCCACAGGGAAAGCTCAGAGCAGCTGGAAACCCTTTCTGTGTGCCCAGATTAGCCGCAAAACTGTGTAGCAGAGAGCTAAGCTGGCAACAGAATTCTAGTCCCAAGGACTATTTTACTCCCACATAACTTTCTTTCAGTAACAGAGATCATTCATTTCAGTGTTCTAAATAGAGAAATTTATATTCTTTTCAAATGGCAAGACCCAGCATTAAATTGCACAGCGACATTCTGGTCCACACACCTTCGGTGTCATGGTGTTTTTGGGATTGGTTTCCAAGGGGGTCAATGTCACCCCAAAAGAGAATAACCTTCCCTTCTCTCTCCTTGCTCTCTACTCCACCCCCCTCCTCTTGCAACACACAATCCCCCTGGACACCTTAACCACACTCCAATACAGTTTGGCTGCAGTTAAAGGTCAATGAGCAGTGATGAATGAGGGAGCTGCAGTAGCTCTAATTCCTGTCACAGTCATTCGGGCAAAATGGTCATCTGGTGAAGCTGCTGAAATGTAGGCATGTGGTTAAGTGGCCAATTCACTTAGTCCTTTAACCATTAATAAAACTTTTGGGGTATTAGATCAAATGGTAGTGACATGAAAAGACAACATGATCTGAATCCCAGACAGATACATGAGCAGACATTAGGAAGAGACAATTACATGAAATACAGAAAAATTAATATTATATGATTGGGCTAATTATTCAATTTAGCTATATCTAGAATCTATCTTTATATTGGCTACATCCTTTACTGCTCCTGTTTACAGCACAGGGTATACAGCTGGATGTTGGGGGACTGAGGTGGGGAGTCCCCAGCCTGTTATTTCACAGATGCTGATATAAATTGGGTCTTTGCTTTTTTCCTGGATTGCTGTCACAGGTTTTTTACGATTACTCAGAAAAGGGGGATACCATCACTCTCCTTTTTTGAGAGCATTAAAAGTGCATTTTTCAGCCCCCAAAAGACAGATACAAGGTGTCAGGGAGGGAATGTTTTCAGTCTTTCAGTCTCACAGGAGGATTTGGGAAAATATACCTTATGTGTATGCTTTTCATCTGCCCTACCTTTTCTTTCACTTCTCTGTCCAAGTAACCATTAGTAACCACTGAATCTCCAGGATACTGACCCCAAGCGTGTAATAAAGGCAAAATCCTGACTAAATATGACTCATTTGGTGGGATGACAGCCAAGAAAAGAATTTAGCAGTAGTCTCACATATCAAACCTTGTGTATTGGAGGCCCATTTTTCCATCGATACACATGGACAGTATTTATCTCATAGAGATAAATAATTCTGATTTTGAAGATAAGTCTTTCAGATTTTCAAACCCAGAATCAAAAGCAGATGAGGACATGCCAAGTCTCATGACGGAAATAGGAAAACATGGTTTGGGTTTTTTTGTAATAATCAAACATTGTTTTGTAGACTAAAGTCCAAGCAAGAAGTTTGCTTTCAGCTTGCAATATTTTTCCTTTTCTTATCTCTTTTCATATATGATGTGCACATATTTTCTGCTTTTAACAAAGGACAACACATGTTCCATATACAACTGAAAACATCTCCTAAATATGCACCAGGCTGATGTTATGAATTCAGTGGTGCTGTTTGAACTAAGTGATTACTTTTGTGTAAAGTTATTTCCATATGAAAATTTCTGTAGCACCAATCTATGTTATTCCAGTTATTACGCTAAAAAAGTTACTCAGCCATAAACAATGGAGATGTTCTATGGTTCCACAATTTTGTGACATTCAGTACCCAAAAGCAATAAATTACTTATTCATCCTTGAAAGAATGGAGTTTGGATTTTGGTTGGGGTTTTTTTGTTGTTGCTGTTTGTTTGTTTGTTTGTTTTTAAAATATTGTTCTTTATTCTCTGCTGTGTTCTTTGCTCTTAGCATGATGTACCTCTACATACACAACTTATAATTGCAAATTTATGCAGAAACATAGTATTATATGTTGAGTGGAACCTGGTGGAGGAAAAAAATAGTCAAACCTTTCATTTGTGACAACCAAGAAGTTGTTGATAAAGGAGGAAGGAGAATTAGAGAAATGTCAATTGAAATATTGGCTAGTAAAAAGAAGGGCAACATACTTGTAATTACTTTGTTGTCATGAAACAACCAATGTTAATTTTACATCAGAAATAATATACATTGTGTGTATCTTTCTTTCTGAATTAATTAAAACAAGATGAAAGATTATGCATTAAACTCCATAGATCACTTCATATATATGTATATGTATTTAATATATATATATATTTTCATATTTTTATTCTATATAAAAAGGAGTTATTATTCCACTCCAACAGATGGCAAGAGTGAGTAACCAAGACTAAGTTCTGATTCCAGGAAGTATTTCAAGAATCACTGGAAAGCAGGGTCCTAAACACTCTTACTCAGCTCCTACCTAGTGCTGTGAATCCCCATACTGGAGTTTCTACATTAATGTGCTCAAGGTACTTCAGGCAACTCCTCTGAGCATCCTGCTCTTGCCACACTATCTCCCTCTGGTCCAAACCCCAGTAGATACCCAAGATTTCATTCTTTCATCCATTCTGTTAGCATGCTGTATACAGATCCTCAGGCTATGTCTGCAAGGTCTGGGCTTCAGGGTCCTAACTCAAATCAGTGAAAATGCTGGAGGTATAAATCAGAACACTACTCCTCTGTGCATTCTTTAAACTTCATGCTATGCTCCATTTAGAAGCTTCATATGTAACCAGTTTGATGTAATATCCACAGAAACCACTAATTGTCCACTGGGCTCATTGGGCAATTAATGGCTTCTGTGAGGGTATGAACAGAGTGAACAAAGTGAACAATATTTGTTCAAGAAGTTCCCAATCTAGCAGGCAAAGATTGAGTAAATGGCCCCAAAAGTGCAAGCCCAATAAGGCAGAAATGTAACCATCATGTCTGAGGTGTTCAGAAAAGAAGGCAACTACTGATGTTAAATTACTTACCATTAATATTTACAGGATAATATATGCTTTGCAGTGTGTGGCACACCCTGAAAAGCACACAGGGAGCATTTTCACAGTCAATGAGGTATGCAGATATTCCCATGTGATTAAATACCCGATCCTAGCGTTCAGTCATGTTACTTAATTATTGTGCCCAAATCTTTGCCTCTTAGAGTCACATATGACCTATGTTTTATACAGAGAAAATTGGTAGCAATATACAATAGCTGGTTTTATTCACACTTCTTCCACCCTTTTTGTCTCAGTAAAAAAATTAGGTGGGATTTCACAGGGAAAATGAAAGAAATGAGGCTATTACCAAACGAGGAAAGAAAATACTTGAAAAAAATCTGGGTTGTCAAGTGTGAGCAACCTGACAGCTACTGCTTCCCTTTTATAATGATGGCACTGCAGCTCCTTCATGGCGTAGCTACAATCAGTTTATTGTCACCTGAGAGAGGTTTTGTCAGGGAGGTGCACCACAGGTCATTTGTCTTTTACTCACCAAAACATCTTCACACTGATCTGCAAGCTGAGCTGCAGCCAGAGGCTGACAGAACATGTTTGGTGAACTTCCAGGTAACACAGAGCCCAACAACCTCAACATGCCTTATACATGTGGTAATGATGTTAAATTAAGGCCTGAAACTTATTAAGATTATTTATTTATTTATTTATTTTGTGGCTGTAAATAGAGGTGCTGTCTCGATGTAACTCAGAGTTTTGCTGTGCACATGCATGTGCTTTCCAGCCATTTCTTAAAACCCTTTATGCCATTTCGAGCATTATATCAGCTGTGCTTTGCTGAACAGCACCTTCCAGATAACATTTCTTTAAAAGGAAATGGAACTTATCAGCTCTGTTTCATTAGATGTAATTTTTACTAAGCATCCACTCAGCTGCCTGCTTCATTGAAACCCACCACTGCCAGCAAGGAAGTAATGATGGAGGAACAAGCCAAAGAATTGCAATCATTGTAAACAGCTTCAGAAAGTTCAGAGACTGCTGGAGACAGTTGAATACCTGGATGCAGCTTGTATATCCTAAATAAACATGCAACAATCCTAAATAAAAGAAGAAATGGATTTGTTGAACAGATACAATCTCTCAGGACAATTCCTATCATAAATGATGACAGCTACCAAATTTTACGAATTGCCTAGTTTAACACTGCCATGGAAAAAAGATGAAAAAAGTTAGAGCTTCTTGAAGAATGACACTTGAGCTGGGTGAAAATCTCTGCTAATGATTTCTCTTGCAACTTCTTTTGTAGCCAAAAAGAACTTTTATCTGTCTCAAAAGAGTGGAAAACCAAAACTTATAACTGAAAAAAAGAAAGCTGGTCTTCTACTTTTCAGGTGTTGATGAAGACACAGAATTTCCAATGTATTTTTACTGAAGTATTTCATATCAGGAAAGAAAAAGAAAAAAAAAAAAGCAAAAAAGCAGACTTCTTCCAGTTAGCGATAGTATTCAGGTCTGGGAGAGAAACTTTAGTCACTGCTCTGCTTCAGTTGCATAAGAGATCTGGTTTCTAAACCCTCAACTCAGGCTACAGGAAAATACTGATTGGAGAATTGTAGAAGAACAGAAACTGTTAATAACATGAGCTTAAGCTCCTTGTGCTGCTCAGTCACCATTCTGTGGCAAGCACCTTGGCAAAGACTGCTTCATTTCCACTCTCCCCTGTGCACCAGGTCCTGCCCAGGCAGTGCAGAGCATCTCTGAACAGCCCAGAAGCCATGTAGATATTCCCTAGAGCTCCTGTGAATGACAAGTGAGCAGTGCTCACATAGCATGGGGTTCCAGGAGCATTCAAGCCTGTCTGCTAACCTACCTTAACAACAATGTCCGGTTAGTCTGTGATGCTACTGACACCTGAACTTGTTTGTCTCCTCTGATACATGGAAACTAACATCAAGGAGCAGCAAGTCATTTGTTGTGACAGTGCCATATTGTGCCATGAGCATCCCTCTGCTGTGACAGTCTCCAAGTGCAGCAGGATGGTGCACACAGCACTGCTACAGAAAAACACTTCTCTAGCTGATGTGCAAACAGAACTCTTCATCAATTTATCTTCTATTTTGAGGCTTTTCTTTAAGCTCTTTTAATATACTTTCTGTGAAGAGTGGTTTATATGTCAGCGTTGAAATTGAAATAATAGCTGTCATATTTGCTTTCAGGTTGACAGTCTCCATACTCATTGCTGCTATGTGGAGCTCATCTGAGCTAGAGGCGTAATTGTCATCCTTTGCTTGTGCTGGTCACACTCTGGGAATGCCTGCAATCAATTAAAGATATGGTGCAATGCATTGCCTTTTTTTTTTTATTTTTGGGGTTTTTTGGACACCATCTTTTTAAGTACTGTTGTTGTCCAATGTATGCAAGCTACTGAGTTCTCATTTTGCTCCAAGACACAGCTCTGCATACTTTTTTACTTGAAGAAGTTGGGGTTCTGGTGACTTTTTTGCATACCAAACCAATCCTGTGTCAAAGAATTGTGGAGGTCACTCTGGGGACTGTGCCAAGTGACCTCCTTCCTCCCTAACATGCATTAACTTCATTAGGGTTTTGTTCGGCTTCACCCTGGGTTTTCCAGTAGTTTCTCTGAATTTGCTTCCCAGCTCCCATTAGGACCCATTATTCTGTAAAATAGTCCTCAGAATTTCAATATTCTGCTTACTCTGAGCCAATCCTACACATATGTTTTCATTTTTACATGGAATTCAGGGTTCCTAAGATTTCTGCACTACAGCTTCACAGTCAGCCTCTGTTCTGCTTAACAGGAAATTATTGACTTCAACAAGCCTCGGAGAACCAGCTGCTGTCAGGAGCAAGGCTACCTTCAGACTGTCCTCATTCCTACTGGGACTGCTTGCTTACAAACACAGGGAAAAAGTGTCTCAAACTTCCTTCTGTTGCCTTCTGCATTTCCGGAGAGGCCTTGCTCTTAGAGAGAGATCCTGAAGGTCTCCAATCTACCTAGGTGATTTGGTTCTTGGTATCATGTGGTGCTCAGCAACCACTTGGAGACAAGGTGTTTCACACACCTTTGTTCCATTCAGTGTCTCTGTTCCAGCTGCCTCTGGTTTAGAGGATGAGGCCTTTACAGATACAATGCCTTAATGTTTAATAGATCCCTGTCACAATTCTCTGCTCTTGCTGTGTGATTTTAACATAGCATAGCTCTTGCCCCACAGCTGTGACTTCAAACCTTGTTAGTTCTTCGGCTTATTTTTGGAAGGATATGCAAGAAACTTCAGATTTTACAAGGCAGTTTGCCATACCAGCTTACTTCTTTGCAAATAAGATCTTAAGAACTTTACTGGAAAATACAATTAAAGATGTTGGAGCTGTAGCTGAAATAAATCCAAGTTATTCAAATGGATAGCTGCAATCTACTTTTTTGAAACACATTTTTGCAGCACACGTTAGCACACAGCTCTTGTGTTGTTCTGGGAAAAGTGAAAGAAAATACAGGGATATTTTTGACTGCAAAGATAAAAGAGAAATCCCAGTGGAATTTGAATTACACATCCTTCAGGAGCTGTGAGAGCAAATAGAAGGAAGCATCCTTAGCTAGTCCAACTGGCAAAACTGCATTGGATTTCAACAGTTTTTCTTAGGAACTGGTGACCAAAGCCAGAGAAAACTGTGCTATTTAAAAAGTCAATGCAGGAACTACCGTGAGATGAAAGCAGTGACTCCAGAAATCTTCCTGCAGTGATAAAGACAGACTTCATGCAGCTTTACATCCCCTGCCAGCAGCTGAGTTGCAGGTTACATTGCATGACCCACCTGATGTGTTTACTGACAACTAGAACTTCAAGTTCTTTACAAACTGCTGAGCAATTTGAAGGGACACAGTCTTTTAAAGCAGGCAGGTTGATATAACTGTACAGTTGTGCTATACTTGTATGCAGGTGAACATTTCAGTGCCTCCTGACCAGCAGATGCTCTGAAATGTAGGTATGAAAATCACAAGAGATGCCCACTGGAGGTCTGGTCATCAGTAAAGGGTTTCTTCTATTTTATATTGTTTTTATCTCCTCTTGCAATATGTCTTAGTTTCCATTGTTTAGAACCTAATTCATTTGAGCTACTTTATGTTTTTGTTTTATACATTGAGCCCAGTGCTCCTGTACAATGAAATTCTGGTGCTAAACACAGACTTCACATTACATGTGTTACCCACTGCAAAGGCAAAAAGAAAAGGGAGTAAGAGGAACTAGATTGACTTGAAGGGGAAAGTGACAAACTGCACATTGCAATTACCTTGCCCAAGCTGTAAGATAGCCATTATCAATTTTGTACTCAGCAGCTGTAAAAATCTGGAACATTGTTCTGTCATGTAGCTCACCTCACCCTGAGCTGGCCTTAGAGTTCCCAGTTCTGTCTTGAAGGTAACAAAAGAAATGCTTCAGCATAAATATGTGACTGTGCAGACTGACTGATCAAAGGAACTACTGCAAAACACATTGTCCAAGTGGTCGGATCAGAATGTAATCTCTGTACCCAAGCACATGCTATTCACAGAGATTGGTGGCAACAGATGAAGTTGAGGTTATGTTTGGTTGGCTCTTTGACAGGAAATTCCCCAGGCTGGTGGTAGGAACAGGCACAACCTCAATAAACTATAAGGTTTGAATATTTTTTCTTACAAAATGAATATTGCCGAGTTGCCTTAATGAGTTTAGATTTGGCTTCCATGGGGCATAAGAGTTAGTGAAGAACCACCTCAATGTATGTAGATTTGCTGCTCTGGTGGGCAAGACCCCCTAATTTGTAGGGGTTTACACCTTTGCAAAATTGAGAATATTTCTTGCTAAGCTACTTTCAGATGGTCACAGTCTCAGTTAGCTGAAGCATTTTTATTTTAGCTAAAAATACAAAAGAGCTAAATGTTCTTCCCTCCCTCGAATTAAGGTCTGACCCTTTTCTCAGGAAAGTCAATAGCAAAAATCCCAATGCACTTCAGTGAGAAAAGATGGGAGCCTCCCCTTGGCAAGCGAGAATCAAATCCTTTCCACTTCTGATTTGCATTCTCTCCATCCTTAAAGATCTTGGCCTCCAAAGAGAAAAAGCATTATTGCCTGATGACTTGAAATAGAGAAATATTCCTATTTTCAGGGCTCTATTGACTCACTAGTGTTCCTAAACACACACAAAAGAATGAACTTCAGTAGAATATGCAGCAAAAATTCAGGGGACTACTGCCTAGCAGGTAAACTGAGCAGTGCTACTTTACTTCAGAAAGCTGCAACTTTTAAGGTATAGCAATGAGAGACACCACCAAGATTGGATGGAGTGACAGAAACTGTGGCAGGATGTTGTTTCAAGGTCTTCTTTCCCACAGGTTTTCAGTGTAATTGATTTTGGATGAAAGTTAGCGAATTTGGTATGCAGTTTATAAGAAACAATGAAATAATGAGGAAAGTCAACATCCTCTCTCATCATTAAATCACATGAAAATCTTTGGTAATGATTAAAGCTGTTCATGTTTTCATATCAGCTAGGCTGAAAGATGTTGAGAGAAATTCTGAATTTAAATCAAATTGAAATTCCAGGCCAAATACCTTTATTTTTCATGAAATGGAGATTAAAAAAACACTGGGCAAAGAGTGTCTGTCTAGCTATTTAAAAATGTCGCATAGAGTAAAAAAATACATCCATTTATCCCCCTGCAAGAGGCTTATAAAGAATGATGGTTTTATAACCAAAGACACATTGCCCTAAACAAAAATGGGTCAGCTACGCAGCTGCAAATTGGAGAGCTCCAGCAGAGATCTCAGAATTTCCCCTGATAATGTTAGAGCCAGCTCAAAGGAGTCTCTACCAAAGAGTTATGAGATGAGCATGTTGAGGGTTGGAAAATATAGAGTAATTACAAGTAATTTCCATGTACTGAGGCCCAGGGTCATTTGTGTGTCAATCCTCAATACCACAGCAAATGGGTTTAGGCTATCATAATGCTGATGCATTTAGTGCACTTGGCTTTCTGTTCATGAGGTGCTTGGGTGAAATACTAGACTTTTGTAAAAAATCATCTTAAATGGGTTCACCTCAAGTACCTATTTTTTGAAGGGTTACTGTAAACCATTAGGCTTGTATAGATAATCATTTGCAAGCGATGCAAATGGAAAATAAAGGCAGGCATTTATAGAGAAGACTTGCATTAAAAGGGCTGAGAATAAACATTGCATCAGACATCTTAAATGTCTTCTGGAAAGATCATGCAGAACAATAGATTAATGACTTAAAATGAGCTTAATTAATTATTAGCCAGTAGGCTTCATGAAGGCTCATAACTTTCAACAGAATATAAATCATAAATAAACTAGATGTAGGGTGTGCATTATGCTGAGAAATAAAACCAGAATTCATTTAGGAGCAGACAAAATTGAAAAGACATTGCTCTGTAACACCACTTACTTCATCAGGGACAGCAACAGAGTTGAAACTACACAAAAAGTTGAAGCCCAGCAATAAAGTAGCAGTAATCCATGGCTGAAACACCTGAGGGATCTCCTTCAAAGTCTGTGACTTCTGCTTCATAGCTCACTTATAAAAACAGGGACATGGAGACTTAAGCACAAAGAGAAGAAACTAAAACTCAGGAAAGAAATTGCAAAGAACTTCTGGCTGAGGCTGAAGTCAGACTGTTGGATCACTCAGCTTGTAGTGAAACTGTGTCATCAAACCCCAGCAGTGTTGAGTTTTGTCACAAGCTGCAGTTGTGAAGATATAGCTTGCATGGCTGGTTAAGATACAGACCCTCAGGAAGCTTTCTCAGGCTGCTTGTGTCAGGTCTCCCTCAGCCATGCAGGTGCTAGTCTGGCAGTGATGTCTAAGTAAGATAATTTGGAAAAAAGTGTTGAACAGATTAAAATTTACTCCATCTGAGATCTGAATCCAGCTCGAGACTATCTTGAGAGATAGCCATGCACAATGATGGCCAGTTCAGGGAAAGAGCACCCATTCCCTCCTTTAAACAAACAGTTTGACCAACACGTCTAAAAAAAAATAGTGTACTCCGCACACACCATTTATATCCATCTTTCAGCATCAATCTGCCATTCCTGAGCAAGATGACAGACCTAAATCCTTAACCTCATAACTAGCTAAAGATCACATCAACCCTCTCAAGCTGATGTTGGCATGTGTTCCCTTTTATTTCCCATAGGCTTTGTCTGTGCTTCAAAGGTTCTCCAGCATACATATGGGTATGTCTACATGCTATTTTCCACTCAGATGTGAACTCCAGCTGCCTGTGCCTCTCTTTGGACAGATGTGAAACAGCTCCAAAACAGAAGTCATGTTTCTGTGGTTAGTGCAGAGCCCAGGCTTTTGTACTCCGGAACATATTTATTCCCAAGATAACTGCAGCTATGTCCTTTCTTCTTCAGAGAACGCTCACATCATGCCACTTGCAGGACAAACAGAGAAAAAAAAATAAAAAATCATGATTTCTTACAAAAAGCCATGTTGGCTTTCTTTTCTAGTTATTTCTCCTCAGCATAAAAAGAAACTGTCTTTATTCAGTGAGAAATCTTGCCGCAGCCAATTGATAAGCAAAGAGAGCCTTGCTGCAGATGTAGGTGATCCTGGTGGGTGTTTAAGCTTGCCTCCTGGCAGCATTCCAGTTAGCAAGGTTGGCTCCAGGGTACATACCCTCAGGGGCGGCTGTAGGCGAGCAAGATCAACACTGTTCCAACAGGCTGCCTGCTTTGTAGGACCCAGGGCTACGTGTCCTCCCCGGTGAGCCCACGCTTCAGACGGCTCTCAGCTTAGAAAATGCTGCAAGTCCTGCCCTGACACCCCCTTGTGATGATAGTAAGTGCTCTCCTGTGAGGGAAACCCACTGACAGGCACCCATTTGGTCTGCTCAAGCAGACAAAGGCAAAGCAAATTTGTGTTGTCCTTCATGTCCCATCTTAAGAAGAACAAATTGAATAAATAATAAATAGCAATGGGGGTTAGAGCACAGCTGCTCTGACTTTCCAGGTCTCGTCAGCTGCTCTTCCTACACTGCCCACTGACCCACTTGGTTGTAGTGCAGGTACTGTGGACATGTTTTATAAATGATGCTTTGTTTGCTTCTCTGTCATCAAACCTTGTCAGACTACAGCTACCTAGACACAAGGTCTTCTGGTTCCATCGTGAAAGTCCCCAGGAAATAATGGTCAGTGCAGTTCAAACAAAAGTTTTCCAAATTTGCCTCTTCTGTCCTTTCCTTTGGGTAGCTGTTTGTCTATCCACCTACTTGCCTACCTACTTATGTCCCTCCTTCCCGTGCACTCTTCCCAGTGACAAACATTTGTGAGGGATCTGCACAAACACTTAGCACCAAATACCATTTTCTATTGAAAGTACTCCACAATAAAAACAACAAAGGGAAATGTGTCTATGCTTGCATGCAAAACAGAGCTATTGTTGAGGGGAATTGTGTTTGCTTGCATACAAAACAGAGCTGTTACAGGGTGGGGGTCGTGTTTCCCTTTTATCTAGCAAAAGAAAATGCTTTTTCATCAGAATCAAAATGCTTTGCAAGAGTTATTTTCCACTGAACTTTAACCTGCATAATCCCTCTTGTGCAGTGTTTACTTTTTGCCAAAGGGAGAGTGGAGGAGTGCAAACACAGAAGTCTCTCCCATCTGAGAAGCAGAAAAGGACCACATAGCTACTTTGCCTCAGACTCCCCAAAGACAGAGATCTTCCACAGACCCACTTGCCAGGAATGACCTTCACTCTTCACAAAAAAATCTTCGTGAATTTTGCATTCCATTCTGGTGAAAGGAATGGGAAGGAAAAGACAAATCTTAAATTCTGCTGTGTGGGAGAACTGTTTCCTAGTCAGCTCAAACACAGGCTAATGAAATTCCATCTCTCAGGAATTAGTTCTGCCACTTGCTGGTTCTGCTTGTTGGTAGTTGTACATCTAGACAGGTTTGAAAATGAAAGCATTGTAACTATTTATTTTATATTTTCTGTCTCTCCCTAAATATTTCAAGTTTTACCAGTGATTGTTACTGTCTGCAATATATAGGAGTTAGGAGAGAGATCTTCCTAATCCTACCTTTTAGGTTTATCAGGGCATGTTCCTGCAAGATCATTATTTTCTGTCTCTAACTGACTTGACAGGAATATGTATGTTTCCAGTGGTGGTGAAATTTCTTGTCTCTGGCTATAAAATCCTGGTCACAGAAACCTCAGGGGGTTTGTCCTAAACATAAAAATGAATAGCCCAAGCTTCAGTTATAATTAACTCCAAACTTCAGTTATTATTAACTCCAGCTGCTGGTTAAAGAACATAAAAATATGTATTTTTTATATTCATTTCATTTTGCTGCTTGATATATGAGATCAATGTAATTGCTGTAAATGTCTTTGCATTGCTTTACTTCCACAGCAGGGCAATAAACAGATTTGCTTATAAGGCTAACTTAAAACTTAAATGTTAAGGAATAGATATTATGTCAATCTACAAAGTTACAGTAAAATATTTTTAGTGTAACAATGAGGGCAGACTGAAGATTCTGGTCTAATCCCTTTAGTCTCCAGTCAAATTTAGAGAATAAAAAAATGGTCATAAGCATTTTTGTGATTCCCTGATCTTTGCTCATTACACAGCAGGCTGGACCCAAATTTCAGCTTAAAAGACATCTGAGGCTGTTCCTGTATGACTTTGACTGCCAGAAGACCATGCTGGCGCCACAGGAGAGAGCACAGTACAACAGCAAGACAGCTTCTCCCTCTTTTCTATAGGTACACAAAAGGAGTCCTGAAAGAAATGGTTTAAGGCAGCTTCAAGCTTATTTTGAGTCTTAAAGATCTACTGATTTAGTTGTCCTGACTGTAATTCCTGCTCCGAATATTCATGCTGGCTGTTGTCCTTTTTTCTGTGTGTGGCTTTTTCCAAGACACCAACAGCACTGAGCAGTATTCCCAGACAGCCTTTGGTTTTACATTCTCGGTAACCTGTAAGCATCTTGACAAAGAATAGTCTTATCTCAATCTGTCAGACAATCACTGATCCTGTGTCAGCATGGAGCCAATGTGCAGCAGTGCCTCTATGTCCTGCAAATGGCACCAGCTGCTGTAAGCCATCTTCACTCTCCCCGTAGTGAGTGGGGTACAGCTGGAACATATCACTGCTCACTGAAAGAAGGTGATGATATTCAGAATGGGTTCTTAACTTGAGCCCTGCTCTCCAAATGCAGGTGGTTGCCTGGTGGGCTGCAGCCAAGGTGGCCACATGCTGGGGAGCAGCAGGAGGTCCCCATTTGCCTGTCAAGTGTGAGTGGATGGGTCTGAAAAAAAACCTAGAAGGAGTTACAAGCTCTCAGTAAATAAATTTTAAACTGTGGGGCCAATTTTCCTCTTGAGCTTTGCCAGTAGCCCTGGAAAGGATGCAAAAAGTGGAGGCTGAGAAGCACAGGCCTGTTGCAGTCCCACAGCACCAAGGCTGGAGTTGTGGGATGGGAGAGCCATAGAACCATCTGGGTTGGAGATGACTCCTCAGATCATCAAGTCAAACTGTTAACACAGCTCTGCCAATTCCACCACTAAACCATGTCCCCAGGTGCCACATCTGCACACCTTTTAAATACCTCCAGGCATGGTGACTCCAGCACATCTCTGAGCAGTCTGTTCCAATGCTTGACAACCCTTTCCATGAAGACACCTTTCCTGATGCCCAATCTAAGCCTCCCCCAGTGCAGCTTGAGGCCATTTCCTCTCATTCTATATTTTGTACCTGGGAGAAGAGATCAACACCCACATGGTTACAGCCTCCTTCCAGGGAGTTGTAGAGAGTGATAAGGAGCCTCCCTGAGCCTCCTTTTCTCCAGGCTAAACACCCCCAGATCCCTCAGCTGCCCCTCATCAGACTAAAGCTCCAGATCCTTCTCCAGCTCCCTTGCCCTTCTCTGGACACTCCAGCACCTTGATGTCTTTTTTTGCAGACAAGATATTCCCTGTGAGAGAAGCAGGGCTGGGCCGAACAAGTGCATGGCCAGGGCTGCTCCTTCCCCTCGCTTAGCTTGGCCTTTTTCTTAGGCATCTCCTTTAATCCACTAACCATCCATGCACAAAAAGCTCTTATCCAAGGTTAATTTAGTCCTTTCAGACTAAGTTAGTTGGTTTGCACACAGCTACAGGCAAGATTTCCCCTCAGACTGTGAACATTTGCTCTGCTGAGAGGATTTAGGCTAAGTCATGCAAGTGCTGACAGCCCTCCAATATTTTTATACAGTCTCCTTAAGTGCCCCAAAAGTGATTTAATTTTGACCATTGTGGGAGGACTCCCAGCTTAGTTTGATGCAGGTTGAGGACCCAGAGGCTCCCAGATGACCTCAGCACTGGCCGTGCTGAGGATGTACCAACACTGCAAGGCTCACCCTGGTTTGATTAATGCTCTAATGCAGACTGCTGTAAGGCTCTTCACCTCCTGAATGCAAACATAGCTGGATTTGGAAAAACTTCAGGTCTTGGTCAAATCCGGGGGATTGGCACCCTGTGTCAAACCTGCCTTGGAAAAAAATCACAGCCCCACTGCAAGTGTCCCAGCAGCTGTACAATCAAGATGTGACATAAACCACGCTGATGCCAATGATCCAAAAGAGTGGTATATGCTCTGTAGAGGTTTGGGATACCTTTGCTGGTAGAGGGAGTGTCTTTGTGTCAAATGAGCAGATGATCTGCTGCATCTTGTTAATTTTTGATGCACATGCAGTCCTGTCCTTGCACAGGAGTGCCTGGATTCATTACTACCTATTGAAACAGTGCTCACCCTTGGCTCTGAGGTTGTCCTTCAGAACATGGATTTGCACTTACAGGTGTTGCATTTTAGCTCTTCTCTGGTCTGTAGCTGTTTCTGGTCTCCTTTCTCTGCTGAGCTCAGAGAGCACAGAGCATTTGGCTCCACACACCAAGGGCCCTAATGACCCAAATCCTCACAGATTTCCAAAATATTTCTAGCCATTCTTGGCATCTGTGTTCAAGTTTGGATTACTCATAAGTGTGTTAAATTCTTTGCATAACTTAAAGCAAACACAGTGCTGATGTTTCCAGGATCCCCTTTGGAAAGTTTAGGGAAACCTGAGGAATGCCAGAAAAAGTGGCATTCCAAAATAATGATAAATATATATTTTATATATTTATAAAAATAAATATGAAAAAATAATTGAGTGGCACTCAAATAATTCAGGCTTATTTGAGGAGAAAAAGCAATAATTTCAGGGTAACCATCCCTGGTAAAATTGATGGTAACCTTAGTTTTCAAAATCAATGCTATAACACCACTAGGCTTCCCATATTTTTCATTTAAACCAAAGTTACTTTCCAGGCTCCTTAGGAGTTAGAGTCTCTACCACAACCAGGAAATTCTTTAAGCCAGAGCCACAAGTTTTCCCACATATCTGCTACCATAACATAACACTAAAAATGTATTGAAAAAGGAAAACCAAAATCCTGTCTGGAAAACCTCAAAAGAGTTGTCGTGTGCAGAACAGTGTGGGTTAGGCCTGAGAAGCACCTGGAAGGGACCCACAGGCTACATAAGAAGAGAAACACTGTTCTCCACAGCAGAAATCATTCCTGCCTTTTTGTCTTATGTCACCATCATAGAAGAAATATTGAACCAAATTCTTCAGAGCTTTCATGTCAGATTGCTGATCCTAGATCCCATCTTCCACTTCCATCTATGGCAAAAGTGGCCAAAATCTTTTTGTATGTTGGAGGCAACTCAATTAATTCTTACTAGTACTGCTATGAGGTCACCTTGGGCCACCCCCAGATAAGGGTGTGAGGTAACGTCTATCAGTGAGCAGAGTCATAGCCATAGCACTGTAGGGGAATAACTGGACTGAGATCAGCTATTAATGTGACCCAAATACCATGACAAACTATTTGGACTATCAGATTAAAGCAGATCTGCTGAAAAGCCACAGAAAACAGGCTGGTCGCAAGCAGTGAGCACCCAACACTCCAGAGACTGACTCCCTGCCACCATGGACCCTTGCACAGAAGGGATGCACAAGGCCACCCTCAAAACAGCAGTGTTTTCTGCTCTGTAGCATTTTAGAGGCTGCAGAAGGCAAACTGCAGGTCAAGCCACAGAGAGGCCTTTCCCTTCGTTTTTGAGGTCAGTGATGACTATGTGGTCAGAACCTGCACATTTAAAATTGCCTTTAAATACACTTTTGCTCATCCAGCCAGAAGCCTCTCATTCTGACATCATAAGGCACTGCTGCAGGGCACATTTTCCTGTCACAGTGGGAAGATTAGGGATGAAAGAGGGCTGTAAAGATTAAGAATTTAATGCAAAGAGGATGAATTCGCTCTGTAAGTTGAGTGATTAGGAGGGATATCTGGAAGTAAGACATAGAGGTTATATTTCTTGCTTGGACCAGGAGCAAAGATACAAAAAGTGGAACAGAGACAGTGACAAAGCAAGACACACATGATCCCTAAATGCAAACAGGCATCCTCCCACGTTTTCAACTTCTGATTCATCTGACACAGTGGAAAGCCTTGAGTGTCACAGCTTTAAGCTCTGTTTACGCTGCCCACCTCTTCTGCCTGAAACACAGCTAAAGGATAATGAGACTGAGCCCTAACCTTTGAGACATGGATAAAACCTCATATTCCATAGCCTTGCCTTTATGCCCTTTTGACTTTGCATGAGGGAATGCCTCTCCCTGTTTACCCTTCTGTTGTCATGTGAGTAGCCCTGCTGGGCTAATCACATATTTATTCGAGTAAACCTTCCTTGGTAGAAAACACATTGAACTTTATTGTTATTCTGAAGACACTTGCATAAACATTGTGTCATTTCTGTAATTACACACCTAAGTAGTTAGGCTGCCTGATTGAGCAGATTGTTTACTGCTATTCTTTTATGAATCTTTTTATTTCAGTAGTTTTCTTTTTAGCAACATGATAATAAGTGCTTTTGACCTAATACCATACAGGATGCATGCTAGGAGGAGCAGATTGTTGACTGTTGTTTTAATAAATATTTTTATTGAGTTAATTTGTGTTAAAGTGATCTCTTCTACTAGCAGGGAGAAAAAAGGTTTCTACAATGGCTAGCCAACATCAACAGACACAATAACAGCCATCATTTACAGCAGTACCTTCAAACAATCACAACTGGAAACACATGTTGTTCCACAAAAAAGCATGGATTATAAAACGTAAAAATTGCATCATGTTTAAGGTATTCTGCCTACAGTGCATGTTACTGAAGTGAAAGGGCACATCTGTGCTGTACTTATTCAGATGACTATTTTATTCACTGGATGATCGCAATTTATTCATTGATTTCTGGATCCCAGATTGCCAAGAAGATATCAGGTATCTGGTTGATGTTAAAAAACAGTTAGACTATTTATTTGAATCTCATTTCTTGTAGCTGTTTAAAAACCTTAACTGAATAGCAAGTAAATGAAAAAGAACAAGGAAATAGAAATGAAACAGCATATATCGTTCCATCCTCTCTGATCCCTCAGAGAGAATATTATGCCAGACTTACTCGCAGGACATTTCCTACACACTCTGTTAAAACTACTTGGCCTGTGTGGATCCACAAGTTGAGGTCTGGATCACAACGTGAAGATGTTGCAGGGAATCGTCATAATTCCCATTTCTGCCTTGCAGTGCCCAGGGCAGGTTGCCAGCACCTAATGGGCAAATAACAGACATGGTGGAGTCTTTATTTTATCTTCAATTTGCACCTTTTGCTGGCAGTCCAGGAGAGGGGAAGTCTTCTGGCTTCCTTCCCAAGCTAAGAGCAAGAGGATCTTAGGCACATTCTGCCTGACCAACAAGGTGTAACACACCTGTGATGCTTGCCAGAGCACCATTATTTCACCCCTGTTTCCCTTACAGCTCTGTGGGATGGGATGGGATGGGATGGGATGGGATGGGATGGGATGGGATGGGATGGGATGGGATGGGACGGGGTGATGGGATGGTGGGGAAGAACCAAGGCTGGCACTTGAGCCACCATGTGCCAGTATCCTCCTCATGCTCTGCTTGGCCTCCACCACTGACTGTCACCTGCCTGTCCCAGGGACCACATCCAACCACCCTACCTAGCAACCTGAAAAACAGAATTCCAATTGAAATTTTCACATCTGAGGGATTACAAATACGAAGAAAACAGAACTGCCCAGAAGCATGAGAAGGTGCTGTGTTTCTATGCAAAACATTCATTTCTTTGTGGTAGAAAACATAAATGTTTGCTCAAGTTATTTTATTCCTCTCCCTCTTGGGGAAAGAATGTGCAAAATTACAGATTTTCCATACAAAAATAATTCTTGATGCAAATATTAAAGGTAAAGGAATTATGTTCTTTCTGAAGCAATATAAAACATTTTATTTACTTTTGCCTAATCAGCTCCACAGAAAATACTGTTCATGTTTAGACATGCAAAGCCAAAATGGAAAATGATTCCTCTTTTTTTTCTGGCCTGTGTGGTTAGGGCGATCTCAAAGCCATAGTGGATTGTTTCAGTTAAGAGGAAAGAAGGCTGGTATCAATCAGATAATGTGGGAAACACAGTGTCTTTACCACACTCTTCCTTCTGAAAAGTCAAAGCAGCCCATTTGTCACTGATGAGTTTCCAAATATATTCACAGCTGAACAAACACGTAGGAAAACAGGGGGATGCAGGGAATCGCCAGACATCCTGGTTGGCTCCCACGTGTGCCAGCCTGTGTCATGGACACACTGCAGAGAGGAGCCCTGGGAGCAGTGGTGGCACTGAAGGACAGGAGCAGAGGGGAACCTACAGCACCAGAGTGGGCAGCCTCTGCCTGCACCACTGATTTAGGGCAGGAGAGTGCCAGCCTCAGCCATAAAAATGTGTTGTTTTCTCTCTCTCTACCCCGTGTTTGTGCATGTGTTTTAGCTCCTGGCTGATCTGAGCACAGCAGGCTTTGCCTTGGGTTGTGGCTTTCTGCACCACCACCTCTCATCAGGGAGCTGAGTTGCCCGGAATGAAAGGTTGCTCTTTGCTTTTAACCACATCTTTGGCTGCTCCTGGGCACATCTACTGTATGACAATACCATCTCTGAGCCTAAGAACAGGAGGAAACAAAAACCTTCTCCACCTCACTGTGGAGGAATTGTCAGAAGTCATAGCTACAATTTAGCAATCAGTGCTGTGCCACTATCAATGGTCTTCGCCCATCTCCCCTGGGATGGAGCAGTGATTATTACAAACATTTACTGGAGGAGAATCTTGAAGATGACCTCTCCAAGCCCCTGTGGCACTAGCTCAGGTCAGCCACATGTGTGCTAAGGCAAGACTTGAAAATCTCCAAGGATTTCACAGTCTTCCTGGATGCCATGTTCCAGTTCTGGACACTCCTCCCAGCAAGGACATTTCATTCTTACTAATTTCTTTCCTGTGTTGGGCACAACAAGGTATGAAAGCTACTCCTGACACAGCAGAGGTTACCTCTTCCAGGCCCTGCACTTTCCTGGTGGTACCAAAAAGCAAGGAAGGCAGGGCAGCAACCCCTCAGGGGTGAGCCAGCATTCTCTCCCTGGTGCGACTGCTGGCATGGCCAGCCCACACAGGAACAGCATAGGATGCCTTGCAGCTGCATGCTTGTGATCTTGTGAGTCTATTTGAGAGAGAGAGAAGAAAAAAAAATTGGCATCACAGAAGGAAGAGTGTGGTAAAAGCCATAATTTGGCTGGGATTAAAGAAACCACTGGAAGTTCCTTAGTTTTAAATTTTGCACAGATGTCAACTATACTTGTTCCTACTGTCTTTAATTTAACGTCTGGAATATTGTGGTAATGTAATTCAGATGACACATGACTGGGAAACAGCCAGACCAACAGATTTGTGAAATTTTCTTTTTATGTTTAGATTTAATAAAAAAAAAAGATCTCTCATGTGTGGCTTTTCTGCACAGCAGTGAAAGAAAATGCTTCAGAAAGCTATGAAAAGTATCTGCTAAGTGCACTTGAACATGCCTGCAGACAGACCAGAAGGCAGGGGCACATCGTGGCTCTGGTGGCAGCTGCCACCTCTGGTGTTTTCCCAGCTCTTCCCATGGTTCTTCCCCTGCCTGCCACCAAGAAGAAGAGGAAAATACCAGCACACTTCATTTCCTTCAGTACCTCAACCCTTTTTTCACCAGGAACTGAGGTGAAGAAACATATGGGCACCTACCCTGAATTGCTCCAGCTACTTCTAAAGTGATCACCCCCACAAGATGCTGCACGTTTTGCCCCATATTATGCATTCCTAAGCAGTCTGGTATATTAAAAATGCCCTGAATATGGTGTTTGGGGATGGTTTCATGAACAAAGACTCAGGGAAATTAATAAACAGTTCAAACAACTGTGATCAGATTTTTGGACAAGAGACATGGATGAGCTAAAATCAGGGTTGTGCTTATCTAACTAGGTGGTGCTTTGACCTGTCTGTTGAGTTTCCACAGCGAACAGGAGCTGATGTCATCTTAACCTCACAGAGATCTAAGAATTTATTTCATTTTACCTGCCAATACAGGGAAAACAGATTCAGAAATTGCTTTTTAATAAATAAAAGTATCTGGCAAAGACCAATTATTTCCTAGTTCACTCTTACTGGAAATTTTTTTTTAAAACATCCTTGGAGTTACCCTACTGAGTCTCTTTTAACCTTTCATCTCCTTCATGACTTATGACAAAATATATTTAGAGGACGTTATGCTTTTTGGAAGAATAATACTAATTTGAAAATTTATTCAATAAATTACTTTAAAATGCCAAGCTGGTCTCATTGTGCATGGAAGCCACTCAAGTTTTTTGAGATTTGCTTGCATTCTTACATAATGCACCTTCAATAATACAAATTTCTCCTCAGAAAGCACCTTTGATCCCGCTCACGTGCAGGAATAGGTTACGAGTCCTCTTCATCAGCTTTCTGAGTTAGCTCCTCTTTCACTTCCTTTAAATGAGAATTTATCAATATATTTGTTGCCAAATAATCTTCTTTGATTTAAAAATATACAGTAAATTATATGGTTCAAAATTTAGCTGCCAAAAGAAAACCATGGCAATTTTCATGTATCTTCCTGCTGATCTCTTTGAAGAAAATGCAACATTCACAATGGCCTCAGCAGCTTTGAGACTGAAACTGTTATTTCAAGAAATTTACCCCTTCACTGTATTACTGGAGGACTACAAGTGCCTACATTTTTTCACTGGAAATGTTGACTCAGTTTTAATCTTAAAACATACGGATGTCATTCTCTTTTTGCTCAGAGGCACTGATGCAACTGAAGAAAGACATTAAGTTTCTGGAGGGAGGCCAAGCTGAATAGCATCAGCATAAAGTATACAGTGCTCCCATTGACATCAGATCTGGAAGCAGATCAGATGTGAATGGAAGACCCACAGTGAGTCAGGTTTGCATGTAAACCTCCAGTGAGGCTGGATTAGCTCCAGCAGCAAATGTGATGTCAATGAAAGAGCTGTGCAGTATCCACTTTCAGATACTCCTGCTGCAAAATCAGATTGGTTTTAGTTCATGGATTAAAACTCAGCCAAACCGGTGGGGATAATTTTTTTTTTAAATGGATCCATCAAAATTTCATTAAAGGATAGTTAAGACATTAGGCAAAACAATTGAAGCTCAGAAATCCATGGTTAAAGAGGCCACTGGGCCTCTTAAAGAGGCTTTAGTTAAAAATAAGAAACAAATAGAACAAAACAAACAAACAAAAAGATATTTTGGACTATAATACCAGTTTGACATTTCTCCATTTGACAAACATTTATTTTCAGCAGAGGTTTCTTGTTATTTTCTTTTATATCCCATTGGCAATTTCAGGTGTTTTTATCCCTTGGTTTCTGATTGATGGATTTATTAGTTCCTGGAATCCAGGAAGGTTTTTGTCTTGGGATTAGAAGAATTTTGACTGAACAAAATGTAATTCCTTCCTGAACAGCTTTCAATTATAAATATGTAGGATATCAAGTATTCCCCTGATTTTAAAAACATATTTTCTTTTATTGTCTTCTGAAATATCTATTTTATGATTACATCAGTGCTGTTCTCCTGATCTCTGAATTCTTACACCAAGTTTTTGAAAACCCATAAAGGAAACGGAGAAGCCATGAGGAAACAAAAGCAGCACAATTCCCAATAATAAAGTACCACCTTCTCTTTGTTTTGTGGTAAGCAACATGCATTTCATGTCATGTTCTGCAAACTCAAAGCAGATCCTCACTTCCACTAGAAAGCTAAAGCTCTTCCTTTTTATAACCTTGCAGTCTCAGAACTTCTTGCTTACTGATTTCTTTCTGTTTCTGCTGAAGAGGAGGAAAGAATATGAATCCATTCTCATTTCAGTGAGGAGTTTTAAAGGTGCTTCTTACCCACTCAGGAGTAATTCATGCTGTGCAGCCCCATCTTATGTCCCCATGCTGATGTCTGGCTGGGTGTCCTGAATGTCACACCGTAGAGCACAGTGAGCTTGACATTTGCTTTCTTGCATGTGCTTTATTGTGTGTCAGTTACATAATATCAAGGCATTGCAAAAACCTGTTCCATTTCATGACACCAAGTCAAGCCCAGAATAAATTTTGTTGCCTTTGCAAGAACCCAGTACGATTTAAGTGTGGTTAATTTGGGTATATTTGCAGCCAGTAGGTTAGATGTGAGCAGAAGGCATAAGCTCAACTGCTTGTGCCCTAGATCAGCACTAAGCGGGTGAATTCTACACTGGAGAAATTCTCTCTGCTGATAGTTATTTATGCCACCAAACCAGAGATTTTAGGCTTACACATAATTAACCGATCAAGCACCTCATTATACATACAAGACATTTGAGGTTGCAAGGTCAGAGACATGGGTCTTTCATCAAGATCACAAAGCCAGCATGTTACTTTTTCCTCTTTTCAAGTTTCAGGTATATTGTAGGTATCCCCTTCTGGGCTGCCCAGGGGTTTTGCTGTTTGATGATCTATGTTGTAGCAAGGTGTCAGACTCAAAAGTCATGAAGGAAGATGTAGGGTTTATGGATAATTTTGGTTTTCATATTTTTGCAGCATGCATAAAACTTCTATTAAGAAACAGACATGAATTCTTCCCTCAGGTGCAGACATTCAATACCATATTCATTCATTCAGTCATTCATTCACTCCTCTGTTCATCCTACAGCTATGAAAGAATTGACACCCACATATTAAAACATGCTAAAGGTCAGCCATAGTCCTGGCTTTAGAACCATCCTCACATAATCTGGTACCTGAATTCAGCTGAGATCTCTGGGGAAACACCCACTTCAAAGAGACTCTCTTTTTGGGAAGCAGCAGGGCTCTCTGCTCCTTCCAGTTTGTGAATTTACTGGGTTGTTCATTCCCACCCGCCTCCACTCTCCTCTCCAACTGCTATGCTTGAACCCAAGGGATCACTCCTGACGTGCCAGTTGGATGAAGCCTTCTCTTCCCTTCCTTGCAAGGGAACTTAATAAGCTCTTGTTACAGGCCTTGCTGGGAAGGTTTTATGGTGCTTGAATTTCCAGGCTCACAGCAAATGCCACACCTTTTCTTCAGTACATTTGTGAAATTCAGCTTACTGGTTTTAGAACGCAGCGTAGACAGAGTCTGACACTAGAGTCTTTGTATGTGTGAACTCTCTAGGTAAATGCCAGCTTGACTCATCCCACAATTAAAACTTGTCAGAAGGAGATCCCAGTTTATGTATTTGAGCAGTGTTATTGTTCAGGGGACAAGCATAAGCAATTCGTCTCAATTTGATTGAGATGGCAAAGAAATGAGTGAGAAAGACGAGCAACAGATGCACTTTTGTTTTCTTTGTGCAGCGGATAAACAAAATAGAAACTGAATCCCTGGGTTGTTATTTTTGTGTGCATATGAAAAAAAGATATCAGACTTGAGTGAAGGTTTTATCTAACAAGTACATTTCATGCATTAGACCACTCTTTTTATGCTAAATGATGTCTCCATTCATGCAGGAACACTGTATGCAGGGAAAAGGGTTACAGCTTCATGGAATGGTTAAAACTTCATGGAATTCCATGATGACTTGGGCTGGAAGGGAACTTGATCATTAGCTCCAACCCCCCAGCTTCCCTCTTCAGTGTGCAGGAGTCATCATACAAATCCAAATACATAATAACTTCTCACTACTGATGGCCATGTTAATGCCAGAGAGGGATGGTATTATTAATAAAATCCAAGGATGGTTCTACAGCTCCAAAAGCTATCCTACCTCCACAGAATTGTCTGTACCTTTGAACCAAAACCATGTCTTACTTAATCAATTTCCCTCTGCACACTCTGGAATACCCCGTATGGCAAAGGAATAATGCCCTGGGAGGACACCTCCTTTCTGTGGGTTAAAAATGCACAATCCCTGTATGTGAGGCTGATGAGTTGTGTGATAACCTTTTGGCTGTGTTAACTTTAGGGTAGGTGTAATCTGGATAACTGATCCTGTGATGCACAGTCATTCCCGTGTGTTCATTCCCATGTGGTTTTTATCCCAGAAAATACTGGTAAAGGTGTATGTGGTCTTTGTTTCTGGGTTACTCAGAAGTAAATGATATCACAATATATCTTTCTAATCTATAAAAAAATTGCTGTCCAATTCAAACACTCTGTCACATTTTCCGTCTCTCCAGAGCCTCTGCTGCACCCCATTTTTCTTTCAGGGCAGCAGCTACTGGACTCCTTTTTTGAGGCTCTCAGCAAAGCTCAAAAGCCAAACAAAATACACAGAAATTTCTGAACCAGATTATCATTTATTCTTCAGAGCTCTTGACCTATTTTCCTCCTCAATCTTAAGGGTCAATTGTGGCTAGCAGAGGTCTTTCCCATGAGAAATCCTTTTGTGTTTTATAAATAAAGATAAGGTTTGGTTGTTATTAAAAACAGTGTCCCAAGACTTGGACGGTGCAGACCTGGCCAATCAGGCCTAGGGGGAGGTTTTTGACTGACCAATCTGGGTGACTTTTGAAAACTCTATATATATGATGAAATCAAAACAATAAAGGCCTTTTCCTTCTTGCCACTGAGAACTGGATTCTTCTCTCTGCCAGCGGCTCAACAGCGACAGTCAATCATCACAATAATTAGCTCCTACCCTGTAACTCAATGGTAACCCTGACTGCAGACTAGCTATACCTTGTCACCATTCTGGCAAGCACACAAACCCACTTTGATATCACTTGTATAAATTGTCACATTTGTGGATGCTTGTGGGATCAGAGGCTCAGGGTGGGAAGGCATAGATCCAGAATTCACCTCTCACTGTAAAGAACTTGGCCAATGAGAAGCAAAAATTGTTACAAATGCTTCTTATATATACTCTTGATACAATGCAGTGTAAAAATATGTCCTAATATTACCAACTGCTGTAGTTTAAGAAGTCAGAAAACAGTTGCAAAAAAATTTGAAATGCCAGTCAGCATGTAATTGGTGTGTATCCAAACAAGTGTTTTTGTCATTAAATGAATGTATTTTCACCAGTGAATGAGTATTAGCATATTAATTGATGATATTGGTAACATCATGCTCATTTTCGTACATGAGTGGAGCAAGGAGTGACCAGGTGGTTATTTCTGAATGGAGGTTTGTGAACACTCACTGAAATGGTTAGACTGCAGTACATGTTGTTGATTCTGTTGACTTCTCCAGAAAAAAAAAAAAAAGAGGAAAAAAAGATGGATCCAGGCATCAGTCCCTACAAACACAGTTTAAACAATGCAATTTCACAGTTGCTTAAAAGTCACAGAGCAGCTGCGTTGAAATTGTAAAATCTGCAGTTTTATTATGCCAATGACTTTCTATTGGCCTCAGTCATAAAACAACATACTCCTCACTGAAGTTCTCTGCTAAACAAAAAACACATCCAGACTGACTAAAAATCAAACTCAGACAAGCAAAAAACAAATTGGCCTTCATTCCTCCAGGCCCAATTGGTCCAATAATAAGCAATTTTATTTTTCTTCCTCACTGTTACTCCTACTGATAATTACCTTATTCCCAATGGAGAATATAGAGCATGGAAAAGTGACTGTTGCTGGGAGGAATTCACAAAGAGTACTTTGTCCTCCTGCAGGAGTTAATGGCGTGCTGAAATTTTTCTAGCTTTTTCTACTACTATTTTTGTAGAAATTTTAAATTTGCAAAAGAGGATCTGCTGAGGAGGTTTCTCTCCAGCAGTGAAGACAAGAGAGTCCTAATCATTCACTACTGCTTGGGAATTCAGGTGACGGCTTTCAAACAAATCATTGCTTCTAGAGTAATAACTATTTTTAGCCTACATCTTCTGTGCCCATGTCTGGAGTTAGAGGGTACACTAAGGTCTAGTGTACTGTTTACTCTAGGCAGAATAAAAATAGGCTCTAAATATAGCACTAACTTGAATGCAAAATAGATGTTCCAGATAATACCTCAGGCAGTGGAACTACTACGATTCTGCACTGCTTGTAATGTCAGGGAAGGGGAGAAAACAGCCTTTTTCATGACTTCCGTGACGACAGGTAATGTTTGATTCACATACTTCAAAACAACAAAGACATAGGTAGGAATATTGTCCTTTGTTCCGTTAAAGCTGATGATCCAAATCTGATTTTTTTGTGCTTTTTAACCTCGATTTTCTAATATTGCATGTAGGTTTTTTCCTCCTTTGTACTCTCTGACAGCAGTGACATGTCAAATATTTGAAGGAGTGCATGCAGGGATAGATGGGGTACAAAGCCTTCTTGAGAAGTCTGTAAACATTATACTATAACTTGCATCAAGTTATACTTGTATGGGATTGCGTCTGTTAATTTTGTAATTGTAATGGTATTTACCAGACATATGACAGGATAAAAAAGAACATGGTACACTGTGTCTGAGATCAGAGTATCAAATATTGAATCAGCAGGAAGCCCCAAAAGACATTCTGATTATCCATTTACATTTCTTAGATTTAATTCAGTCTGGTGTTATGTATACCCTTAGATTTAGAAAACAGTGAATATTAATCTTCTGAAAGTATAAATAAAATTGATCTCTGTGGACATCATCTGATGACTCATCTGTTGGACTATGTAGAAATTCAGTTACTATCAAATAAATTTTATTTTTGGAACAGCTACAACTAATGCAGTCATCATGCTGACAATGTGTATCATTTAACCTTAGGGCTTACATTAATTTTACAGTGGAACTAAAACCAGAGACCACGATCATTTAATAGACTACCTAGGTACACAAGCCTTGAGCTGAATCTAGATTTCTATGCTCTCAAAAGGACACTGCATCACTACTGTTCAGCTTCCAGGGTTAGCAGCCTATTGAATGGGAAGGGGTCCTTTGTACATCTTAGAGATAAGATTTCAGATTGCTTGCAGACTCAGCGTGATCCTCTTAAACAGTTTCTGCTTTTATATTTGGACAGCAATGGCAAATGGATTACTTCATTGAAATCAGCCAGAATTATTAAGTCTTCTGTCTGCTTCCCACCTTGACCTTCCACTTCAAACCTGGCACTCAGCGACTGAGAGTACCACACAAACCTCTGTTCTGAGACCCTCATCACAGACAGGTTACTCTCCCCCAAACACCACAAACCCACGCTGTGAAAAAACCTGACAGCTAACAAAGTTGATTTTTCTTTTTAATTACCTGCTGCAAGGTGTCACGTAAGTTCCCAGACTGTCCACACCTCCCAGAGATGTTGTTTCAGGTATGTGAAACCATGAGTACATGAATTCTCGGAAAATTAAACACTAATGTTGTTCTTCCAAAGCCAGAGTTCCCAATACCAAGGAAGGGAATTGGGAAGGAATGCTGGTAGGGTGCTCCACCATGTGTCTCCATTTGATCTCTGTGCAGAAGGATAAGGAGGTGATCACAAGGAGTGCAGGATGATTCCTGGAAAGCTGTGATAAATCACATGTAAAATGATTCAGAGCACTCTGGTGCTTCAGATTGATGCTTCACTGAGTTGCCTTCTGGATTCTCCATTAGCTATACAGGCAACCAAGGTTCTAATTTAAGTGCCCAAGCTCTCATGTATAATATTTATATTGGGCATGCAAATTCTCTTGGGCAAAAATACTGAACTCAGGTTACACAGACAATGATAAAAGGCATAAGGTTTACCCTACTAATATTAAAAAAAGAAAAATCTATAAAGCTTCCAAAAGATTCTGGATAGTTAAAAAACTGACAATGATAATATTAAAATATCAGTTTGAGTAAAAATATTTTTTGGATAAACTGGGTGTTCTGAAAACTCCAAATCTATACCAGAAATGCTGTATGATCTGCCTTCTTTAAAACAAGAGAAAGACATGTCTGAGTCTAATCCTGCTTCTGCTTCCTTTTGATTGTTTCTTTCCCAAAATTTAACATTTCACATAATTAACCTCTCTTCTTTTTTTAAATTTCAATAATCAAAGAGAAAAGCCATCACAAAGGAATGGACTGTAAAGCAGACTGTTATCTAATGCAGTGAAACATAATGCATGATTTGCGTTTTCTTTAGCTGATTTAAATCAGGGCTGCATTGCAAATTCCTCCTTGTCAGAGAGAATGTAAAGTCTGGGAAGCTCTAGAGTTCTAGCAAACCTGAACGTTGACCTTGCACATCTTTTCTTTCACTTTTTGAATGCTCATGAACTTAATTTGAGTGTAAATGTTTCAAGGATCAGTCTGAAACTGTGTTTTTGAACTCAGCTGGGTCATAGGAACTTTCTCAGCACTCCATTCTAATTTGCAGTTTCACTATAATAAAAGCCCCAAATATATTGCTACTGTCTTGACATTTTATCTGAAACAAGTGTCCTTTGTAGTCTCAGAGGACTTTTCTATTTTATTTCCAGTAAATCAAAGTCTGTGAAGAGCTTTGGTTCTTATTAAGACATACCCTTCACAGTCCAGCGACTGCCAACAGAGACAAGCCATTGACAGTTCATTTACATATAAGTGATGACTTCCATCAGGTAGCTGGCTCAAAAATACAACGGACATTTAGAGCATATCCAATATTTCTTGTTCTTTGATGAGCATCAAGTGCCAATTTATACATGGAAACTGACTATTGGAAGGTGAAGTCTTCTCTTCGCTGACCTTACACTGCCTTTTGCAGATCTGGAGTGACATATTGTCATTCCACTAAACACAGTTTCTTCCCTCCAAAGAGGCATGTGGAGCAAGCTGGTACAAATAAATATCAGAACTGTAAATTTCACAGGAAACATGCCCTGGCTGCATTAATTGGTGGCACAAGGCACCACATTTACCATAAAGAGGCCAGTAAGGTTTGGATTTAGGGGGAATGGAAAGAGATGGCCTCCAGCTCCTGGTCCAGGCAAGGCAGAGGTGTGGGGGCTGCTGCTCCCTGAGCACAGCTGGACAGACAGCTGTGGGCTGCAGCTGGCTGGTGATAATGCAGAACAGGGTTCAGTCCTTGATACGGCCTTGATTATTTACTTGGTCAAGATCACAGCAAAAGAATTTTTAGAAAATAACAGAAATATAATAATAGAAAATTGTAGTTAGTAATAAAAAATAGGAAACATCAAATAATAGAAAATATAATAACTAAAATACTGAAAACTATTGGAATAGGCAACTCCTTTTAGTAGCTGAATAGAGCCAGATTATATGTCCCAGAGCAGCATCTATTCACAACACTAGTTTTTGCATTTGTTTTAGAAAGGATGAAGGAAAACAGAATAGAAACCTTCCAACTACCCTACTCTTTCTGCTGAGAGAAAACAGGCAGAATCCATGCAGCAGCAGCACTTCAACTCTTCTCCAAATTTCCCTCTGTACCCAAGTTATCCTCAAAGCTGAAGCATCAGTTATTCGTATGCAACAGGCTTATGCCTTCAAACTAACCAGCAGGAGGGTGGATAACTGGTAACCTGTCGGGTCATTTTTAATCTCAGGAATGATAATCGATTGACTTCCTTCTGCCAGATGCTTAAGCATCTTGTTTTGGCAGGATGAACATGAACAGCAGGGGATGGACAGTTGGAAACTCCTAAAGGGCATCCGCTGGCAGAGGAGAGACACTCATCCCTGAGCAGCACATCTATTTTGGAGAGTTCCCATTGCCTCACACCTCCAGGTGGGCTGGATGCTGAACCAGCTGCTGGTGTGCCTGTGTGGCAGTGGGGAAGAAAACTCTGTGAAAATAATATCCCTTAACAATTTTCGTGCGTCAGTTGTCGGCTGTGCTTGCAGGAAGAAAGAAACTCTTTGTTGCCTGCATTGCTCAGTATTTGTGTCTGTGCTGCACAAGAGGCTTAGGCCACTTTCAGGGACTGAGGTAGGGCTGTACCCACTGAGAAAAATTAGAGGTGTCATTTAATCTTTCTGACCCCAGATTCTGAAATAATTGGTGAATTTTCACAGAAGGATGACTGTCAGAAAAAAGATTTTTCCCTTATATGGCTTATATTGCTATAAAGAAAAAGACCTAAGAAAGAAACTCACTGACTTATAGTTGCCCTAGGAATTGTACATTTTCCCTATCAATTCACTGTTTCATAAGAGTTTTGATCTTTGAATTCACCATGTATATTGCATACCGATTCACCCTATCATATGCAAATTGATACATATGTTTTTTTAAAGTGCTCTAAAATTTTGTGACCTGCTGGATTTTCACTTTTATTTTTATGTCCTCATTAAGAAGGTCTTCAGCATGAAGGAGTTCTGTGTCCTGCTTGGTCTCAGATGTAGTATTTTTCCCCAGCAAAAGAATGTCTCTACACTGGAATTGATTTCTATAGACTCCACCAGTTACTTTTCACACAGTGGCACCAGAAATCCTAATAAGAGAGGTGAACTTCTTCTCCCACTGAAGAAGTTGCTAATGCAGCTGATGCTTGAAAGCAGCTTTTTTTTACTTTCTGCTGGAAAATGCTTCAGTAAAGAAACAACAACATACATTTATTAGTTAGAAGCAAATCAAAAGTTTAATAATTAGAAGTTTGACAACAAAGGTCAATGACTTTTCAAAACCAAACCTCCCAAATTCTACATTATTGAGAAAAGGTTGGTAAATTAATTTTCCCAGCTGAAAAAATCATCCTAGTTCAGAAAAACTAGGATGATTTTTCAGGCTGTTTTCAAGGAGATCAAACTCATATTCTAAATAAAGAAATTATTAGCTAAAGTGACTTGACTTCTTTTATAGAACCATGCTGTATTTGCAAGCAAGTCTCATTTCCACTGCTCAACCAGGATGTGAAATTTTTAAGTTATTCCTAGTTTCAATTACGGGATTCTTCCAAGTCAGTAAATTTTTACTCAATGTAGAATTTTTTTCCAAGTGATCAAAGAGAAATTATTGCTGTTTTGGATTGCTCTTAATTCTTCATGAAACTCTTCTTTTTCACTTTATAAACACCATAACACATCCTTAATTTGCCCATGCTGTAACAATCAGTTTATTTAGTTCTAGCATTTGCTAACACAGTTGCTCTGTAATGTTTTTGACTGTTTTTAGAAAAGGAAAATTTGAGTCAGACATGTAAAATGCAATCCTTACAAAGAGAAAAAGAGAACATTTTAACATTTTACAAAGCAAAATAATGAAAAAGGAAGCTATTTACCATGTGGTCCTGTAACTCCAGAAGTCTTCCTATTTCATTTAATGTTGTCTGATGTTCAGTCTTGCTTTAGTGTATTTTAAAGGAATGGAAGAGCCTGTGTAGGAAATTTTTCTCATCCTGACCAAGTCAAGGAAGAAAATATTACCAGAATATGACAAGAGGAAAGACTTATTAGTACCCATTGAGAGGGAATAAAAATGACACCGAAAATACGCCCTTGTACATCAGCCAGTCACCTACAGGATGATATTAGAGTTGACAGAGAAGGTTCTGAGTGCTAATATTTTATTTTCCTCAAACTGAATGCCCCCTTCTTTATGACTCCTGGAGAAGCACTCCTAAAATGCAAGTGAAAAGGGAGTGCTAGGGAGCCAGGAACAACTATGTGAAGTAGATAAGGTCAGTCATACTTCATATGCTTCCTCAAGAGTAGCAAAAAAATAAACATGTTTTGCAATTAAAAGGTAAATTCACAGTAAGAGCAGGAAGAAATACTGCTTTCTGCTCTGCACTCATAAAGCAGCCCCTTACC
Source organism: Lichenostomus cassidix (assembly GCF_008360975.1). Classification (NCBI taxonomy): domain Eukaryota; kingdom Metazoa; phylum Chordata; class Aves; order Passeriformes; family Meliphagidae; genus Lichenostomus; species Lichenostomus cassidix. The sequence goes on from NC_139484.1 coordinate 21,705,651, forward strand.
AACTCAGCTTGCTGCACAGAAGTGCCTCACACAGTAAATACTCACTTGAAAATAGGACCAATACCATCCAGCGCTATGTTCTTGGTATGTATTTTGGCTCCCTTTAAAGTAAAATAAAATAACATATATTTAGCTTTAAAATGGCACATATTTGGCACAGTTTTGATGAATAGGAGTTTACCATGTGGATATTACTTTCTACAGAAAATAGACTATTCAAAACGAATAACAAGAGCAGGATGCTTTCTAATACGTTCCAAAAGTAGAAAAAACAAACACACACACAGAGGCAAACAAACAAACAAACAAAGGACTTCGTTCTGCAAATACTTTCACACTGAGAAGACAGCACTTCGCTTCCTGTATGCCAGTGGTTATTTTTGAAGGAAGGAGGACCAATTCCCTTATAACAGGACTAGCACTATTTCCGTTGGACTAACAGGTAGTCAAATGACTTCTGCAGACATAAAATAACAAATAATGGGGCTGGGGTTTGTTTGCTTGATTGTTTTGGGGCTTTTTGTTTGTTTGGGGGGTTTGGGGGATTTGTTTTGATTCGGTTTAGTGTGGTTTGGTTTTTTTAACTATCTGTCATCAATTCAGCAGAGGAGTAAAATGATGCACACAGGCACATGAACACTCCTATTTCATACATTTCCCTAGTACCACCCCATTGGAGCAGGTTGCTCCAACAAGTCCCATAAATCCCATTATTGCTGATGGTGAACTGTCAGGGTGAGTTTGGCAGGAGGCTTTGTGCTGCAGACAGACATTGTGGCATAGGTTAAGGTCCAGGCAGGAGATGTAGAGCTGAATAAGTTTTCTTTCTTGCATCACTCACCAACACAGCCAAAACCTTTTTGGCGACTGTGTTACTCCTGCTGTGTCTCAATGTCAAACATGTTCCTTATGAACCCTCTCAAAAGATTATTTGCACCTTTAACATTCTGGCTGAGCTACACAGTTTTCTGAGATGATCTCCAACTGGAAAATACAATTGGAATCGCTGGAGAATAATTATAAAGAGTATAGAAAGAAACAATTGCCAAGAACATTTATATTATGATTTCAAAGTCTAACCAAGCCTCTCCTCCATCAGTAGTGAAAACAAGGAGACAGGAGGAGAATAACAACAGAAGGGATAAGAAAGAGAAGCAGCTGGAAGAAATAAGCAGGAAGCCCCAGAATGGAAAGTGTCTTGGCAGGATCTGTGGAAAATAGACCCATATCCACTGAGCTGAACTGTATAAAATAATCCTTTACCAAATAAAGATTTAAGTAACACATATATTTAAACTTTTCTATTACCTATTCTGCTCAGGTAAAAAAAAAAAAAAATGAACCTTTGGTAGTTTGGAGAACAGTCCAAAAAAAGACGTGTCAAGTGAAAATGATTTCTTCCTCTTCAGGGTGTACTTAGTACTTAGTCTCTTCAGGTTTTGTTCATGGAGACTCTCCCATCTAAACTCCCCTTTCTGGATACTGTCCTGGTGACTTCTCAAACTCTCATCAGCACTGGGGTGTGTCAGAAGTGGGACTGGATAGTATGAAGCTACAGGAAGTCACAGCAGAAGCATTTCATTAAAAAAGCCAAAGCCAAGAAGAACGAACATGTTTTTAAATCAACAAAAAACTGACCACAAAAAATATTCCCAATTACTCCTCAAGATAATTATAGAACTGATAAAGAAAAGCTGCCATAAGCAAGCTCTCCGAGATAAATCCATGCTACCTGAAAACTGACTTCTAGCGTTCACACACGAAGCTGCACAAGTACACTGCTCAGCATAGGCAGCCACTCTACAATGGTGACACATTTTGCTGGGATTCTGACACCTAGTATTTTTCCCATAGGCAAAAAATTTAGGAAAGTCTAAAACAGATCATTTAATTGGTTTTGAAGTAGCCATTTCTTCAACTCTTCTTTGCTTTTGATAAATGCCTTGAACACACTTAGTGGCTGTGCTGGGGCAAGGTAACATTGCCTTGGTCACCTGCCTCAGTTTCCTCATCTTGAAAGTTAGGATAACATTGAAATGTCTTGCAAAAGTTAATTAACTACTAAATTTTTAAAAAGCTATAGAAAAGTTATGTAATTGGTGCTAAAAGTGCAGCAGCAAACATGCATGTTGCATTTGTCTGCATCAGAGGTACAGCAGCCTCACTCACCCTGGACAATGTTCCCTTGAACTGAATAAAGACCAAATTGTATGATTTTGTCACACAGTCAGCTGCAAGCCCAACTGCAAGTTATAGTCACAGAGGAAAGACAAAGAAATACAGGTGACTTTTAAAGGGGAGCATTTTTAGGTAGCAACAAGAGCAAAGGTATTCAGGTTTTGAATAGCCAGCCACTAAATACTCCTGACATTAAAGGTGATATCAAGTATGACGTGGAACACTGGAAGGTAAAGTACACAGGATTACGCAGGATCCTTCTGTGGGAAGAAATCTACAGGCTGAGATCTTTAGTGATACTTGAGCTTCCCAGCTAAGTTTTGTTAATGAATGAATTATATTTGCTGCTTTCAATTTTAAGACATTACATACAATGCAGAAGCATAAGTCACCTTGTCTTTTAGAAGGATGCTGTCACATCTGTTTACTGCCCTTAGACATTAAAAGGAAAGTTGTAGTCATTAAAAAGGACTATGAAAACGTAGCATTTTAATTTGAGCCACTGGTATTCCTGTAACTACTTAGGATCACAGCTATTTGTTTTTGATAAAAAAATAATTTCTTGTTCATTTGGGTTTATACTTCTTTTTTAGTTCTTCCCTTTTTTACTTCAGCTCTTTGCAGAAGCAATGAAGATATGAAAACAGCCTCAACCCTGTGCTGGCTCAAGGAGGCAGAAATATTGTAATATAAGTTTCTGTTGCAAAAAATTCATTAAAAGCAAAGATGACAGCTTGACTTTCAGATCACAGGCAGAGTTACAGGGCTGGCATGTAAAGAAAAAAATAATCATATTCTTACTGGATATGGAATTCTCTGAGATAATAAATATGGAGAGCTGCACTGACATTTTCGGTCAGTCTCCTGAATGTAACTAATAACCAGATAGTTTGCTGTTTCACAACCTTGGCTGCAATTTAGAGCTATACATAGGCAGATTTCCCAAACACTACACTGGCAACACAAATAAACAATGAGATATACAGAGGGATGTGAGCAGGGGGGAAAGGGGGAGGATGTGAGCAGTGGGGAAAAGCAAAGAATTGTAGTACAAATGCAGAGGTGAGTGAACAATGGAAAGCTTAGACCTTTTGTGTGCTTTTGTTAGCTAAATTTGGGGTTGAGAAAAATGAGGGTCTGGGAAAGGCTGCCAGCCCACGGAGACACAGCCTCACCTTGACTTCAGAGCAGCACCAATGACCAAAAGTTCAGGAATGTTGTCTGCCTCCAGAGAAAAAACACTCCAATACCCTCAGCATGTGATTTAAAGTTGGTAAACCCAATGGAACAGCACTTGGAGCAAGGCAATTGAGTCTCTGAAAGCTCCTGAGAGACAAATACAATAATTTTAAAGGAAATCTATACTTAATACTATAAACCAATTTCAGATTCACAAAGTTTGAATACATGCATTGTTATATGTATATGACATAAATTCATGGGATCTTCTTAAAATATGATTTTATGATTCCCTTAAAATACAGGCATTTAAGTACCAACCCTCTCACTGTACAGTTCCCCCAAAGAGTTCAGTAATTACCAGGTATTATTGCACTGTGACCTAACAGCTTGGAAAAGCTGATGTCTCAAATAATTCATTATGATTTTAAATCCAGAAACACAAAATCTGAAAGAATGCAATTTTAATGTGAATAGATGTGAAAAAAATCAACAATAAAAGACAAATTATACTGAAATATTAGCTAAGTTACAAACTTGAAAATAATCTATTCTATTTTCTTTATATATGATAGAAAGCCACATCGTGTCTCTATTAGCACTTTCCAGACTTAGCTACAGTATATGTATGCTGATATGGGATTATGCTCTGTGCATTATGACTGGTTATATATTTCTCAAAACTTAATCCACTCTGAAATTTATTAAGCAGTAAAACTAAAATTCTATTAACCTTAATGGGATTTACACAAGGGAATTCACACTTAATATGAATGCAACACTGACACTTAAAACTGTTGCCAGGAAAAAAAATAGAGGCAGGCTTAGTGCAGTTAAAGCAAAGCCATCACATTTTCTATTTATGTAGTCCTTCACAAGGGTAATCCTCTGTGTATTAAGGAGAGAGAAGAAAGAGCCACAGACTGGTTGGTATTTAAGCTCCTCAGATGCCAAGTGAGATAACTGCGTTTGCCAATAAAGGGTGGTCTTACTGCTGTGGGACTAATAAACATTGGTAGAAGGATGGGAAGGCATTATCTTTGGTTTCCTTATGGGTCCTGAAAGTGCTATTGCTCACATTTCTCACATTTTCCACTGTGTCATTCTGTACCATCACACTGCTGTTCAAATACGTTCCCTGTAATATAATATACATGCAAATGGAATGGATACAAATTCACATTCCCCTGTTCCAGCCATCCCTCAAAACCAAACTAAAGTAAAACTCCTCAGATTTTTCTCAAGAGAATATTGATCTTTACTGTTTCCAGGGTAAAATTAATTGTGGAGCAGCCTTTAAGTCATCTAGTGGGAGATGCTTGACTCAGTTTTGAAAGGCTGAATATTATCTGAGTATGTGCTCCTGAATTCAGTTTCCCAAGAAGAAATGTATCTGACCAAATACAAGTTTGCTGAAGAGCTGAGATTTCGATGGGAAAGAACAGGAGAAGCCTGGGTTCTGTTTGAAGAGGATCCCTGAATGATGGGTGCATCAGCATGAGGGCTGCAAAGAAAAACAGGGACCCTGGAACTTGATGCCTCACCTGTGCCAAGGAGGAATGGCATTTGGGCAGATGCAGGAGTGACAGCAGAATCTGGAGAGCATTTTGGCTCCTGCAGGTACAACTGTAAGGTTCCCTCAGCTTTCAAGCTGCCCTGGCATCCTTATATAGCAGTCTCAATGAAAACATTTGTTATGTTGGGGTCTAAACTTCTGCAGAACCAACTCAAATAAAAGACCCTGAAACAATCATGAAGGAATTAGAAAAAGAAAGTCTTATGTAAATTGATAGAAAAATCTCAGACTTCACAAGATTCCCAATTTTGATTCCTTGATATAAAAATAGCAGCCTGAAACAAAACTACTGAAATGATGCTCTAGTACAAATAAATTGGTACTTTTAGGATAAATCACACTGTAAACGCACTTGGATATACTGACATTTACATGCAGTCTGAAATGAAGAAAAAGTATCACTTCCTTTCCTATGCTACTTTTCTTTCACTAGGAATTAAATATTCACCAAATAAAGCCTTTCCTGTGCTCTTAGCATCTTTGCCCTTCCTTGACAATGCAACCCTGATATGCTAGCACTAACATAAAGCTTTCTAATATAGATTTTCAGCTGGAAGTCTGTTTTGTTATTCTGTTCATGTCATTCTGCCCAGAAGGGTTTGGAAAACAACCATTTTAAAGACAGTAAAGTCGAGTTCCCCTCTTCACATCATGATCTGCTGTGTCAACATTCTTCATTAGCTAAGAAAAACTATGCAAAAATCTGAAAAAGGAATTATATTGTGCAGAGGTGAATTTATTGCTAACTACCTTCTGAACACAGAGATAATTTGATTTTGGTCTTACAGTAAGCTTTCTCATACATAGAATAAGAGCCAGGCTGTGAATCTGAGCCTGGATCTTTTCTCTCCATGTGGGCAGAGGGTTCATTTGCAAGAGCATTTGCATTTGAGGATTTTGGGCTTCTGTGTTTTGGATTGCATTCTCCTTTTCATCACATAATTGCAATAATAGAAGCATAAGAGAAAATGCTTCATCTTTACTTATGCGTGCCAGGAATCTTAAAAAGGTGATTGATTCTGGTCATAACAACTGGTCTGCAAGAACAGGAGGCACAGGAAGAAAGTCCTGAGCCCCAAGGCAACCTTTTCATAAAATGTCTGAAACTGGACAGTCAGGTACCCAAATTGTCCTACAAACAAACACCTGCTACAGCATGAAATAGGAGAGATTCTTTCCATAAACCAGCCAAATTTAGTAAAACCCTGTCCTGACATCCAATAACATCCACATCTGGGTGGTGGGTGAGGTTTCCACTCTGCTGCTCTCACAGAGGAGTGCTCAGACTCCTTTAACTCTAAGTTCCTTTAATACTAAGATGAATACCTCGTCCAGTGCCGGATATGAACAGCAAGTAGTTCCCCGCAGTGGCTGAACTCCCCAGCCAGGGCTTAGAAATACAGTCTACACTTCAATCTGGTTTGGAAAAGCAGATTAGGCATCCCACAGAACCTTCTCACATGAAGGGTGAAAAAACTGAATACTGCTGAATATTTATGCCACAGTCCCTTGCGGTGCACTGAACTTCATGCTAAGATCATTGAAACAAATACCGCATTGCTCATCTTGTATTTCCATTTTTTTTGTAGTGATATTGAGGACTATTTTACATTCAAATGCTATCTGTCTTGAATTAATGAGGATGAGAAGCATGCAGTACATTGCTACATATTTTCAGTAGCCCTTATGTTGTTTTCACCCTGTGAATGTTCTTGAGGGGAAATACACCACAAGAAAAGACATATATGAAAGGAAAAAGTAGTTATACTGAGTTCTCTCTCCCTTCCTACTCGTATATCTGTCTTTATTCTTTCTGCAAAATATCCACATGGCTGATGGGCCACATGAGAAAGGATAGAGAGAAATACTGAGCAAGACAGAAATAAATTGAAAAGGTTTATTTCCCTTGAAAAACTGTGAATCAAATGGACAACAGGCACCACAATTCTTTCCTAATATTCTAAATTCTTTATTGTCTCCAATCATATTCAGTGAGGACACAGCCACTGCATCTGTACTTCCTTGCTAATTTATCATGCCGCAACATGCTCCAGAAACCAACTTGCCCAAATGTTCAGATCAGGCTTCAGTCTGGATAAACACATATCCAGACATAATTCCATGCTGCTAGAAACCCACATACAAGGAAATGGAGGTGCAAACAGGTTTATGCACATGGATGCAGAAATTCAGTAATCTGGACAAGCACAGATAGGACATCTGGACACTGGCTGTCCAAGACCATTTAATTTTGGCTTTATTTACTGGCTCACAGTCATGTCTTTATATAAATATAAATATGTGTGTGTAGGGGTGTTTGTGTGTGTGTGTAAAATATGCATATATATGCACATATGTATGTGTGATTTTTTCTCAAGTTTGTACCTGTATTATCTTTAAATATACAATTATATTATTAGAAGTTTCACTGTATTATTTAAAATGCTAATTACAAATTCTATACATTTCACTGCAGTCCTTTTAAAATAAATTAATGAAATTAATTTTACATAGCATTGCAATTAATTTTAGTTTAATATTCAGCCTTAATAGAATTAATATTTAACAGATTTTTGCAATCTGTCCAAGACTGTTTGCTAAAGAACAATGTTATTTCTACTGCTGCATTTGAAACAAGAATTCCTTTAACTCTGAGAAACTGAGAAAGTTAGAAGTTCACAACAGAATATTAGATCACGTCCTCATACAACACTCCTGAAACATTCAAACATACCCACACATCTGGGAAGCTGTTGCTATAAAAACTCTTTCATGCAAGTAATCCTTACTCAGCCTTTAGTCAAATTCCAAACATTCAACAAAGCTCATAATTTCCTGAAAAGTCAACATTTTCTTTCAGAGGAAGTGGCCGGGGAGTCAGGTGATGAAATAGAAATGTTGAAATAAAAAAGCTAAATCAAGAATTCCAGAGATAATGCATACAACTCATTTTTCCAAGACAAATTTTTCAACAATTTTTATATCTGGGAGCAAAAAACTTCTCATCAGTTGAATACCAGTACATAGTTAGCAACAAACATATTTTTTGTCCTATAAGAATTTGCTGTTTTATCTTGGGAAATCGACACTTAAATTTTCTGTCAGAATTAACTGGTCTTCGTGAATAACTATAGATAAAAATACTTTATGCTTGTGAGGCTCCTAAATTTTATTTGCTGTATTGTCAGCTCTCATAGCTACCAAAATTTACTTAGAAGAACTCTGCTCTTAGAAGCCATGAAAATTAAACATTATGATCCATAGATTCATGACATCAGACATCCACTGTCAGAAAAAGAGAAACTTACGTGCAAGCTGCAGAGACTTTTGGCAATTACTTCTATCATTCCCAATCTTTCCAAAGCAAGCAGAGAATTGGCAGCATGGTGCAAAGCATCCAGGGCTTTTTTTCAGGGTTATTGTTACTAGCTGATAGGAAATTGTCTACAGAATTCCTATGATGTTTATAAGCCATGCATGGATGTAATGCAACCAAATAAAAATATATTAGACTGGGGCTCCTTGTCAAATCTCTCCTCTCGATGAACTTTGTTTATTTGAGTTGACCTCAAATACCATTCCATTTAAGGTCTCTATTTAGCCCTTTAAATAGGGTAGTTAAAATAATTTCTATACAAAATCCATAGAGAAATTTAGGATCCTTATTAACAAGAAAAAACAGAAGGTAATGTTGTTTGAGGAAAGGGAAGAGTCGCTAGAAATACAAATTGGGCAGTTACTCAGATCCCTGCTTCCATGACTGTGATTGTTACCCTCTTTATTCCCCAATAATATTTGCTGTATCCTGGGCATGTTCTCCAGTACTGAAAAAGCAGACTGAGAATACAAACTGAGGTTTTCCACTCATCATTATTAAGGAAGGCTCCTGAAACCTTTAGTCCTCCCTGGCTGAACGTGCAACAGGGAGCCCACTTCTTTCAGGACCATCAAAACATTTAGTAGCCTTTTCCAATTTTCCTGTCAGCTCAGAGACTCATGGAATAGCTGAGGCTGGGAAGGACCTCTGCAGCTCATCTTGTTGAACCTTCAGCTCAGTCACAGACACCTTCAGCAGGTTGTCCAGGACCTTGACTTTTGAATATATTTGAAGATGCAGGCTCTGAAACCTCTCAGAGATGCCTGTAATGGGTCTCAGACACCCTCACAGTAAAGAAGTGGCCTGTGGATTTCTCAGAAGGGGTCAAGGAAGGGCTCCCCATAATGGTGCCTTGCAGGGACTTGCTTCCATGCAAATGCTTGAGGTGACTCTGCTTAAGGCCTGTTTTTTGACTATCATAGAATCACTTAGGTTGGAAAAGACCTCTAAGAGCACCAAGTCTATCCACTAACTCAGCATTGCCAAGTCCACCACTACACCATGTCCCCAAGTGCCTCATCTGAGTGCTTCTTTAATGCTTCCAGGGTTGGCAACCCCACTATTTCCCTCGTCATCCTGGACCAGTACTTTTCAACTCTTTCAGTGAAGAAATTTTTCCTAATATCCAAGGTAAATACCCCCTGGTGCAGCTTGATGCCATTTCCTCTTGTTCAGTCTTTTAGTACTTGGGAGAAGGGACTGACCCTCACCTGGCTACAGCCTCCTTTCAGGAAGCTGTAGAGAGAGACAAGGTCTCCCCTGAGCCTCCTTTTCTCCAGGCTGAGCAACCCCAGCTCCCTCCACTTCTCCTCTCAGGACTTGTGCTCCAGACCCTTCCCCAGCTCCATTGCCCTTCCCTGGACACTCCAGCACACCAATGTTTTTCTTGTCAGCAGGAGTCCCAAACTGAGCGCAGGATTCAAGGTGCAGCCTCACTGTTCTGTGTTCCCTCACTCACAGGCCCTTGCAGAAGACCCAAGCAGCACAGCCCAGCCTTGTCTTTTAGCTGCTGTAGTTCTTCACTTGCACAAGCCCTGAGTCCCAAAGTCCCAAAGCTTCTGGTAAGGCCATTCCCAAACTACTTCCAAGCCTCTCCCAAAAGATCTGCCTTGTTACCACATTTCAGAGCTCTACTCTGTTCGCAGTAGTCACTGAGTCTTTGCAATAAAATCTCCTAATGCCCATATGTGGCAAGCATTTGCTGTTTACACAGCCATTAGCCAATCTTTCCAGAAGATTTCTTTTTTGCATGCTATTTTCTTATTCGGGTTACAAGAGCAAAAAACAGAGGCCTGTAGTAATATGTTTTAACAGGCAAAAACTCAAACATGAAGTCACAGCCACATTTCTTTTTTCAGATGTGCTTTTCAACATAGTCGAAGTGCAACAGAAAAAAAAGCAGTATTTTTTTCTGCTTTCATGGTAAGATTTAGTTTAGAAAATAATTTCTTCAGGCTGATATCTACATTGCAAGCAAGATTTAATCAAGAATTACATTGCCTGATACTGTTTTGAAGAGCCCTGATGGATTGATTCAGCTTTTCCTTGGTCATATGACAAGTGACTGGAATAAAGGATAAATAGTCTCCCTATCTGGTCTCTTCAAGGTATTCCCACCAACCTTAGCAAAACTGCTTTTTAAGATCAGTTTAAAAAAAAGGGTCAGAGCCTATCACAAACTACTGTATCAAGGAAATATGCAAATTTTTCCTTGTTCCATATTCTCCCTAGCCTCCCACTACAATTATTAAATTACAGGGTATTAATAGAAACTAAATGAAGCACTCTGAAAAGATGAATTCCAAAGATGCAAAATTCAAATGCCAAATAGAGAGCATGCAATTAGGTTCTTAAATAATTCTTATCACAGCTCATGCTAATATTAGCACTTCCAAAAAAACAATAGAAAACTGCAATATTCCCAGAGACACCCTATTGAAACAGCATAGTCAGGCATGGAGAAAGATTCTTGGTGAATTTCCGTATTTTGGTGCTATGCAAAAATAACATTTATCTCCCACTGCAATAGAAAAAGAAATTATTATGCACTCCTAAAGAATTTGTAGTATTTATGTGGGGATACTGAGAAAAAAAAAAAAGTTGGGCTTTTTTATCTGAACCAATGCAAAAACGAGGCTTTTCTGCTTAGATTTTTCAGAGGGCACAAATTAGCACAAACTTTTACCTAATTGGGCTCTTCAAGTAAGTATGCAGCAATGAGCATTAGTCTCCCCTCATTGCTTTTTAAAACCTTCATGTCTATCCAGGTCCCATAGCCTTACAGATTTTAATGGCCTTAATGAAGAAAAAGAGCATTGTTATTCAATTTGTCTCAAGCAGATCTCCATTCAGAATGACAATGTCGCCATTCACAATGCTATTGTTAGAATTGTGTCATCCTTTCTATTTTAAATCTTGTTTTTCAGGAAGTTTTAACTCACTGGTGATTTTTCTTCCATGAATCTCAGGCTTAGCAAATAAAGTTGGTCAGTGGGTTGGTCAGTCAGTCAGTCTGTCTATTACCTACACATATAATCCCAATTCCTGCATCACACAATGCAAAAAGACAGACCATCCATTTGGTGAGTTATTCAGAATGACACTTTATGCAGCTCAAAATCACTGTTCTAAAAATAAGGATTGGCAAATTATTTTGATAACAAAAGAATCTATGACTAGTGTGATCCAAACCAGAAATTTACCATAACCTGGAGCTAGATGCCATCTCAGCATGATACCAGATATTCACTTCAGGGGCACAGTTTACAATGACACACACCAAGAACCATCAGGAGCAGGAATGGAAATTGGGTGTTAGCTGAGTATCATCACTGGTGCAGCTCTCAGAGGGCAAATTATTATAGAAGAAAATATTGCTTTCTAAATGCTGGGCCAACTTCTGTGAAGAATTGGAAGGTGAGAGGAGCAGATGGTCTGTGCTCAGACCAGGGCAGGCTGAAGGGAAACAGGATTGAGACAGACAGTGAAAAAAACTGAACTCCTTTCATTTTTCTCTGGTCCCTCACTTCTCTCAGAAAAACTGAGTAATGCAAGCCTGGAATAACTAGTATGACTGCAGAAGTCACCGAGAGAGTACCACAGCCTGGAGAAAAAGCTTTCAGCCCACATGAACAGCACTAATGGAAACACACTGGAGCCACCCAAAATGCTCAATAATGGGTTTCTGAAAGAAAAATACTACTTATGAATTTAGGCTTAGATCCTTGCCCTGGAGCTGACATCAGAGGTTATATTAGATACACACTTCTGTATCCTCCCTCACTTAAGAGGTGCCTAGAATGGAGATTTAAATAATCTCTTCTTCCCTGAAAGCTATTTTTAATACCAGATCACCAATATATCAAGATAAAGTTTCTACGCACGCAGATCAAACATTTACGTACATCTATTGCTATATCAACCTGACTTGATTTTCTAATCAGAAAGTTTTTTTAACATGCCTTCTTGCTCTAAAAGGTGATCACTTTTTTTGCAGAAGTGAAAGTTTCCTCTTTACTAGCTGGCAGTGTAGTCAGAATATGCTTAGAGCTGACTAGATGTATTATCACCTGTCAGCTATTTAGAGCTCCTATTAAGTTAGAAGATAGACCCGCACTGAGTCGGGGAAAACTACATCTGCTTCCAGGCATCAAACTGACATTTCCTGGAAAGAAAACACCCCACCTGTTCACTGTAGTCTTTGGAGCTGCCAGCAGGGCAGGCAGACATTATTTTCAGGTTAACCAATTGAAAACAGATTAAGGAACATTAAAACTTTGCCACTGTTATTAACTCCAGCGCATTGCTCAGGACTGGGAGCATTTGCACTAAATATGGCACCTGCTGGAGACTATTCAGCAGAACAAATCAGATCGAGGAGTCAGATCAGTAACTCTGCGGGAGAAGAAATGCCCCGACACAAATAGATTCCTATTTTCCTGGTACTTTGACCAGAAACTGTCTTCTCATTGATGCTTAGCACTTCCTTTACTGTGGCCAATATTTTATTGATCTCTGAGTCTATTAATCCACGGGCCTGGTTTTATGGGATGTAGCAATGAAAACAACTGCATGGATGCAGCTTCTTATGTGTCTGTGGATAATCTGTCATACTCTCTAGCCAATATTGAGATGGCATCAGGATCTCAAACAATCTGTTCACGAAAATAATTGGTTCAAATTTCTTAATTTGAATTAGATGTCCTGAAATGTCTTTTCTGCTGGTAAAGGAAGGAGTTTGCTAAGCAACAGTTTCAGCATTTCTCTTTGTGATTGAAATTCTGATATTTCAATCACAAAGAGAAGCCATTATGAGTACCAGAAATGCCTGGGCCATAGAAGATATTCAGCTAACTGATTTGTTATATTAAAGAATTCCATTGGCAGCAAGAGAAAGGGCTGTAACCAATGTTTTGCCTGCAGTACCCAAAGCAAAGGCAAGCAGGCTTTTTAGAAGGATTAAAAAGCTTGTATTCTACATTGACTTCAAAGGCAGACAAATATGTTGCATATTTTAAAATAATTTAATTTTTAAGCATTACAGAAAAACAACATAAACATATTTGTGAAAATTAGCACACTAACTAGATAGAACAGGGAAAAAGGATATAAATAGGTGTGTGGTAATTAAGAGCAAATATGCTTTAAGAGTCAAGAAAGAATTTCTAGTTTCATAGAATACCCTTTTAAGGTTTTAGTAATCAATCTTGCCAATGCATTCTGCATTCTAAGGACTGCAAGCATGAATCACAGTTTTGACAGTAGCAAATTTTTTGTCTGAATACATGATGCTATATTTGTTTGGTTAATTGAATAAGTATTTTTTAAAACAAAAAGAAAAAGTGCAAATTAATTTCTAGTGCAAATTAATTTCTCCCTGACACCCTCCCCTCTGCCACATGCACACTAGTCTTGTTTTCTTAATCTTGTTTTCTTAAAATTATCAGGAAGATACTAGGCTATCTCCAGATATCTGTCTGGGAAGGGTAAGTGGTAATTGTGATGCTAAAAACCATTTTGAACATTTTGAAACACTGTCTTGCTTACAGCTTCATCATTCTGAATATCATGTTATTTAACTGTAATATTGCAATTTTGGTTTCTAATGGATCTGATTTCAGGGTTACACATTCCCAGCAGAATTTTGAAAAACAGCTGAAATACAGCTCTTCTTGCTGTGGAATTTCAAAGCTTTTAAGTCATTAAAACTGCATGTCTTTGTATATTTGCTATAGATATAATACAGTGCAGTGATTTCTTTGAGACAATTATGATCCTCTGAAGTCAAAGCTGTGTTGCAACTGCTGGAGTCCAACCTGAATACCTTTTAGAATTTGCACAGAATTTGTTCCTCTATCTATCCTGATCTGAGAAAAATACTAACCAATCAGTTGATTTACGGATTGAAAATCTATGCCAAAAAATGAATTTTAAATTTTCCCTTCATATGGGATATTTTAGTATAGGGACAAAAGGATAATATGGTGTTATTAATCTAATAGTTCTTCATAAACAACTACATGCATTTTACTATTCTATATGAATTATGAAACCTTTATTCAAGGGAATTCTCAAATGGCAGGCAAGAACTATAACAAACCCCTCATATTTTGCTAGTATTTCTACTATTCATTGTACTGACCAGTACCATAACTAATTACAATAGTTAATAAATGGGACAGCTTCATTATCTTTTCTGTTTGGGGTAAGTGAAAGCAGAGCTTCTTAGATTAAACTAACTTTCCATCATCCTGGTTAATGTGCAAGCAAAAATTATTTTCACTCTTTCTTTCATGGCACAGATTTCTCCATGTAACTGTTGGACATAAATTCCTTCCAGAGCCTTCACAGAGTAGGACAAATATTTCTTATTCTGCCATGAATTCATCAACTATGTTTCTCAAAACTCTAAATCTTAAAGTCAGGGGCAGAATTCCAGCTAGATTTATTCTGAAATCCTTTATGATATCTTTGTAATATCCTTATAGATCTTTTAAGATACTTTCATTTTATAAACTCTCTAACAAAGTCTAAGTTGACTCTGGATTTCAATTAGGATTCATGTCCTTGGCCCACTGGATCAATAAGTAACTTCATACATTGATATAATTTTTTTTGAAATCTCCTGGTTATACTATTTGATTATCATTACTTAGAAAGGATTACATCTTGCTTCATGATAAGCAAATCACAATCCAGTAATAAACAGCAGTTAAGAAAAGAACATACAAATAATATTTGCTGTTAGCTCTTTTTAAAATTGGTTTTGGTTTACAGGGAAATAATGACACTTTGGTTAAGTGGAACTTTTATAAAGCGACAGCTTGATTAAAATTTTTCTCTTTTATTTTGAAGCGTTTGAAATTTGTGTTTCAAATACATTGAAGGAAATTCTTAAACAAAAAAAAGTATCACTAAAGAGTGCTGACATCTTTCACTCAAAGGATGCTAGAAAAAGGGTGCTGACTACATCAATCAAAAAAAATATTTTAAAAATCAGCAGCTGTGCTTTTATTAAAGAATTTGGTGTAATAAAATAAAAAATAATTGGAGATGTATAATGTTTATTGATTATATACTTACACAAAATGGATGTACATTAATATACAATTTTCACTATTAAAATGTTTTGGGAAATTTGTTCTTAGCAGATGGATTTTATTATGATTGTTGTCAAAAACGAAAAAAGAAATGCTACACAAATACTAATCCTCATTAGTCACAATGAACTATGCTTTACATCTAAGAAACACCAGTTTAGTCTGGTAGATGTAGAACAGTTTAGAAATTATCCTAAATCTGGATTTCTAGAATTCTAGATAATCTTAGAACATTGCAAATTGTTTCAGGCTTGACACTGTGAATACATGCTTGAATAATTTAGGTATTTAGTTGCATTTTTCCATAATTCTACCTTGGCATGTCTCTACACCTTCTGAGCAAACTTCTAGATGAACAGGCCTGAGCAATGCAAATCCTGTTTGAAAGTCAACAGGAAGTCTTCATCTTCCATTCCTTGTGTTTCAGTGGGTACTGTTAATCAAACCAGGAAACAGAAATAGAATTGTGAGGTTTAATTGAGTAGTCACAAACCCACACACAGCCCAGATTTCAAAGTCTAACTTTGCAATGTGATGGAAGAAATTTTAGGAAAATGCAGCCACTCCAGGAACCTCTCCTACACGAAATTAGACAAGTGTTGACTCAAATTAATGGATTTATTTTATCTCTATTTATCCATGTTCCCAGAATCATATGAAAATAGGACTAGAAGAGGTGTGACACCTCCCTTTAGCCTTCTTATAAAGAAATTTCAGACACTACTTTTCAGTTTTTTTGGGGGGAAGAAAAAAAGAAAAAAGAAATTTCCTCTCTCAGCAGTCAGGCTGTCATTTCCAATATTTTTAAAGGACCTTTAGGCTGAATTTTACTTCAGAATCTTTTGATATCCAGCCAAGCTCAGGAAGCTATGGAGTGCTCTGATGTGAAATGCCACTGTAAAAGAGCCACAATTCTCACCTGAAGTGAGGCATTGAGATGCCACTGCATTGTCTACGCCATCTACAAATATTTGTGTTGATGTGCAGATTTTATGTCCCTCTGCATAACCTGAAATAATTTAGAAACAAAGGCTTTGCTAGGGAGAGCTTGAGCTTTCATTTGTGGGTTCAAAGGCTGCATTCCAACATTTTTTTTAGGGACAGCTTTACAATCCTCCAAACTATAGAAAGCTATACTGCCAGGCTAAGACAGAGGAAGAAGCAATTTTACAAAAAAATGCAAAGGAAAAAACATAAACATACAGTAGATTTTGCTAGCCTGCCCCACTGGGCATACATTGTTGGTCACAGCATGGATCTGACACTGTGGGGTGTGTTTACAGCATGGGGTGCAGAGAGCCACACACACACAAACAATCGTGAGAACAGTATATTTTTTCTTATGTGAAATGCATTGACAATTGACCCTTTTGGGATATAAATGGGGGACTGGATTGTTGTGGAAATTCTACTGGGTTTTGTGCTTTTTAAGTGTTGAATTTTCTTTTTAAGTGATCAAAAGTGTCTTTGAGTCACAACAGTCAAAGATGGCAAAGACCACATATTGCTCTAATTCTGGTCTTCAGGACATCTTGTAGAGATTAATGCTTGAAAGATATTATTAGAACTTTTTATTCCTTTATCCCAAACTGACACCATATGAAAAGCTTGCCATGATAGCTCTACAATATCTTTTTTTTAAATTTTATTTTTGAAGCTATACCATGTAAATTAAACTGGGAAAATCACATCAAAGCTAAAAGAAAGAACTAATATGTACTACATAAAGACTTTTAAACACCTGTCATATCCTGTGTTCCTCAGGTAGTAGAATAATCACTCCATCTCTTAAAGTGTCAGTGCTTCAGCCTTCCATTTTACACTGCTTCCTCTCCACTTCTTTCCTTCCCCATGGAATATTTAACCCCCTGTTTACAAAGCTGCTTCTCACACAGGAGACCAAACAACATCAAAATTCCTGTTACTGGTAGGACACAGGACTTTCTGAGCCTTCTTATCACAGATTAGTCCAGCAGCCAAAGGAATGCTTGATGAAACTGTGTCTGTTCTCTGTGACACAGAGAGTCTCTGGTACTAAACACTGGGTTTCTGAATTAGTTTCTCAATGAAAGGTTTCTCTTCAAAAACCTTTTACAACCTTACTTCTCCATTTCAGTTAACCACACTTAGCCCACTGCTGTCCTATCAATACTGGTCGTGTCAAGGTATATATATATTTCCAGCAAGCAAAATAACAAGTTAATTTTTTGTGGTATTTTTTCTTTATTGCATTAAAACATTGGAAAAAAGTCTGATTTTACAGAAAAAAAAACCCAAACAAAAAAAAAACCAAAAAACCAAAATAACCCAAACCCAAGACCCTGCATGGTCTGGTTCCATAGAGGAAAAATTCTTCTGTAATTAATAAAGGAAAAAAAGTGTGTCATTCCTCTAACTCTCTAGAGGAAATATTGTACCACAGGCCTAATGAAGAACAGTCAACTCCATGTCATCACTGATAGTGTTATACTGCTTAGTATTTGCTTCAAATTGCTCACCTGGCAAAATAAAAGTATTGATCAATCACCCATGCCATTATTTAAATAAGGAAATCATGCCTTCTTCTTTCACCTAAAGACATTTCAGAAAAGTGAATTTGAAATATTGTCTCATTTTCAAATATTGAAACTGGCATATATGGAAAGTTGAAATGCTTGCAGAACTTATCACAGTGACACAATTCAATGTGAATTAAACCTTGATGTCCTGGCTCTCCAATCAGTAAAGCAATCTGAATGCAAGAGCTGGCAAATAAATTAAGTGGGAGATGCTTTTCCATATAGCCATTTTTGCCGAGGGGCAATGAATCTTATCTTTCATTTTCCAGTTAAAAAATACAGTGAATATTACTCATCCTTAAAGGAGATGTTAGCACAGTACTTACTGGTAATGTAGGAGCAATAATAGTTGATATAAGTGCAGAAGTGTTATGAAAACATGCTTTGTATACCAATAGTATGAAAAAACGATTATATTTCAAAAAGTTTAATTGCAGCACATTTATGCACATGTACTAATTCTTAGATTAGAAAAAATCCATAATTTACAGATGTCATGTAAATATATGTCTGTGGGAACTTCCACTTTTGAGTTAAATACAATCACAGTTGAAGGATTATTTACCTTGGGTTAGATCTGCACCAAATATTAAAAGCCCTGCCCATGGATGAGCTGGTGAGAGCGTTTTCACTGTTTCAGAGTTACCCACGGAAAGCTCAAAGCATCTCAGAAGCCACAGAAACAAGTACAGTAAGCAAAAAAGGATCTATGAATCTTATGGTGTTTATGAGCATTAGAGGTGGAACACACAATAAATTTCCACGGCTATCCAGAGCTAAAATGCTTATTGGAAGAGGAGACTGAGCTACAGAAAGTCCTCCTTCAATAGACTAATCTCTTTTCAAGGCAACTACTGCATCTCTCTTGTCAACCAGCCTAATATTTGCTGTAATTCAAGAAGATGCGACAGTCTGGTCACTGAGCAGAGAACCTCGACAGCCTCCAGAGGCACATCTTAGCATATGCATCATAATCTCACTTGAAGATCTCTTCTTGTCTCCTCCACTATTTCTGTCGATGTCACCATCAAAATCTGACAGACCAATATGCTCTCAAAGATCCAAATACACATTTTAAATGAAAAGTCAGTATCTAGAATATTGACCAGCATGTGATGAGGGGGTTAATACTTGAAGTCCTGGCAGACTTCAATAATCTCACACAAATGGCAGCTGTGTTATATACCAGCCTCACTGCATTAAAATCAATGAATTTATGAGTTCTTCCAGCAGACAGGGATCTGCCCCAAAGTATACTTCAATATATCAATATATAACTCAAAATATCATAGCTCCACTTCAAGCATGGTTAAAGACAGTCCTAATGGTACATCAAAAACAGGGAAAAGCTTTTGCATCTTTGCCTTAGAAGTACCTTTTATGTCTGCAGGTAAAAAAAACATTTGACTTTTCATTTCCAATCTGAGGTTTACAGTTGTTAGAATCATAAATCATTACATATGTAAAAATAGTCATTAAAAAAGTTCAATTTTTAAAATTTTTAATATGTTTAAAACATATCTGACAACTTAAATTTTGAGTGAGACAGAAAGTTATTTTTGAATAATAATTTCTTCAGCACAGCAGCTGTCACAAGGACACTTGTAAAAAGTGATGGGAGAAGGAGTCTATCTTGTTAACATATCAAAGATGAGCACAACTCTCTTAATTTCAAACCATATTTCTTTTCATCTGAATGCAGCACAAGAACACCAAATGTCTGGAAAAGGGGTGGCGCCCACTCTCTTTTACCATTAATTGCATCTCTCCACCAATCTTCTGACTAATATACACATTTGACAAAAAAAAAAAAAATCCATGCTTGAAGAGACAGGTGTTTGTGTTTCAGTGTCCTAAAATTCCACATATTTGGGCAACCTACAGAGTGCTGTTTTGGGGCCAATATCCTGGAAATGAGTTCAGAGCATAAATGAATGGCAGAAAAAGCCCATGAAGATGTGAGAGTAACCAACAAAGATTTTCATCTTAAATTTCTAACATACAGCTTGGCTGCTATTAACTAGCAAAGTAAGCAAAGTAAGGGCAAAGGGTATAAGAAGAGTAAATAATGGACCATTTCCCAGACAGATGTTATCTGATGTTTTATCTGACCCCTAACTTCTTGTAAGAAAAAATATTCTTATTCTGACACTAAGGACTAAAGCCTGCTACACACTTCATAGTTTGTAGAGCCTTTTAATTTATTTTTTTCCTTTTATTTTTGCCTCCCTCCTGCTCACACAATCCCTGACTGTGTTTATCAGTGGAATAATGCCCTAAGACAAGGTAAGTGTGTCAGCTTGGACTTTGCTCCAGCAAAACCTGGAGAGGCATCTGTCTCTCCTCTATGCTTTCCACCTTTTCAGCAAACACACTGTGGATTCTTTCTGCACATCCAGAAGTAAATGCAGAATTACTCTGCATATGATCCTGGCAAAAAAAAAGTGCCAGAAAAACTCCTCTGCCACTAGATCTGAACCTTCAAAGAGATGAAAACAGAACATGCCCTACTTAATATCACACACAGAAAAAAATGTTACATAGTGGTTGTGATGCTCAGTTGCTGAATTAGTAGGGTTTGTGTTGGAAGCTACTGAAAACTAAGGATTTTTTCTCATCCTATGGAAAGCCAATAGATAAACTAACTCAGTTTTGGGAATACACATCAGTTCTTCAGCAGCAAGGGTGGTGATGGAAAATTTGCTTGTATATACCACATATGCAGGTTCCAGTAGACGATGTGATGACAACTTCATGTCCTTCATTGCATGAATATCCTTCCGATGGGTAGAAAATTTTACCTAATATCTTGGATCCATCTTTTTCCATCCATGAGACAATGCACTCACAGTAGCAGCACTTTAATTAGGTTCTTCAGTTTTGCAGTGAGAAAAGGAAATAATGTGAAAGCCATTTCAAAATGCTTAATGCTTTTTGAAGCTGAAGAATAGGGAAAAAATGTATAATGACCAACATCTTTCCTCTGATATACATATAAATGCAATTGACATTCACAGTTATAACCTGTACAGATAGATTTACTTTTATTATGTAAGTGAAACACATCAGGTGGAACTGGGAGCTTCAGCAAGTTAAAAGGTTGAGATATATGTATGGTTATAACTTGAGGAGCTGCTGGATGTGATTAAAAACAGTACAAAGGTGTCTAGATTGGAAAGATTTAATTGATTACTGTTCTAATACTTCAGCTAGTTCAATATGTGGATGGCACTCACTAAATAATCTGATTCAATCTTTGTGAGTAGAGTCCAGTGATAAGCATGACTAAAATTTTCAAAGGCTTTCAGAACTTAATGGGAGATGAATGTGTAATTGTACTTCAGACCCTTTGAAAATCTCAGTGTTGATACTTACTGTTTATTGATCATAAACTGTAACACATCTGAAGCCAGACCATTAAATTGTTTGGTTAAATGAAATATTTGTTAACAGAATCTTATGGAAAAAAGAAGACAAAAAAATCAGAAAGAAATAAAATTTCTGGTAAGGAACTCTTATCACCACACTTCTTGCACTGATCTTCAGTGGTTGATGATCATGACTTATTCCAAAAATGGGACAAAACAAAGGGGTCCATAAAGGAGTCTGACCCTGTAAGTAAGCACCTCACATGTACTTCTGCACTCAGGGTGCCTGACAACTCATGAGACTGAGGAGCTTTGGCTCTCACATGTGGAGGGCTCAGTTCCTTGGAAACAATAGCCTTGCTCCTGACCACAGGAACAGTTAAAGCAATGCAAATTGCTGGATATGACCTTTTTTAACAACAACTAGAATAACCTCTCTAGAAGCATGTCAGAGGTGAGAGGGGAGGCAGTTTTCCTGGCTGATTAACATCCTACTGCAATACAGAGCCAAGACAGGCATACTGATGTTCAAACACCCTTTAGAAAGGGAAGTGACCCCAGTTCCTTACAGCACTGCACTGCTGGTGGTGTAGGTCTTTAACTGGGCTATATCTGAACTTACATCTGGAGGAAAAGGGATCTATATCACTCAAGAAATAAATTTCAAGGCAAATTCAGTGTTGAACTTCCAATGTTTTGTTGTCACAGTTCAATAAAAGCACTTTACGTTACATTCATTTCTATATAAAATAAAGTGAATGTCACACTTTTTTGTCATATCATTTTTATTTAACAAGGTTTTTTTTCTATATCCATTAGTTAAAAAAGTTATAACAAGGCAAATCATTTATCAAAATGAAAAATGCTTTACTCCCTGGGCAAGGAAAGGGAGTCTAAATAGAATGTCCCTGCTCTTAAATTAATGGAACCCTCTTACATTTAATATTTTCTCTGAAGTAGTTATGTAAGCACTCCAAGATCATTAATGAAGAAATACAGAATCAGAATTTACAGCTGAAGGGCAAAACTGCTAAAAAAGCATTTCAAAACCTTGTCATCGAGTGATATAGTCTAGGCAAATAAATGTAAGGATCATTGATCTCCGATATCATAATTAAATGTACATAACACATGACAAGGAGAAAGGACAACAAAGTTCATCAGAACTTGACTTCAAGATGAAGATGCAGAACTAATCAAAGAGATGTACTACAGGAGGGTCAGGTTTATAAACAAGAAGCACTTTCGTTTTAACAAAAAGGATTTTTAAAATCAGGAGTTTTGTCACTATTACAATTTTAACTAGGAGTAGAGGTTAATTGTTATTAATAATAAAGACAATTCATATGTGTGCAACATCCCCAGAGGTACCCTTCATGAGTTCTGGTGAGCTGGTGAAGGTGGGTCTGGTTCTGCTGAGTTGGTGTTGTCATATTTTAAATTTCTGTCCCTGCATTTCAATTGCCCTTTGTAAATTCAGCTCCATCTTTGCCATCCAGACACTAATACACACATTCCTAGCTTTCTTCCTAAGTAATCCATCAGAAGAGATTTACCCAGACTTTCTTAAGTAATGCAATAACTGATCTTTTAATGTACAATATGTCTATTATAACAAAAGAAAATTCACAGAAATCAGATGGAATACATACCAGTGTACTAATCGAACTTGCAGAAATAGTGTTGGAGTCACTGACTATTATTCTTCAGAACTAATGGAGAAAAGCCAAGGTCCCAGAGCTGGAAAACTACAAACCATATTACCTATGTTGAAGAGAAAAACATAAAAGCCAGGCAACTTACCAGCAGAGTTACAGAACAGAGATTTCAAACTTGAATTGCCAAGTTAGCTAGCAAAGCAGTCAGTTTGCAACCTGCTGCAAAGGCATGTTGAAATGTGGTGATAAACAACAGAAATAAGAATTGGCAAAGACAAAATATGTCTACGATATAAATATTATTGAACACGGATCTCCTGTTCTGTGCTATTGTTATCACTCAACACTTTAAGACATTTTCACATGTACCAGCAAGTACAATAATCATTTTTACCAGACTTCAGGAGCAACAATCTACCACTCTAATTCCTCATTTCCCCCCACCACTTGCATAGGAAAACTATATTTTGCAATGTCCCTTTATACCATTTGAATATTTTACATTAAACCCCCTTCCATTTGTCCAGGCTAAATTGCATGCTGAGTACACAAAAAGACTCACAACATATAGTAGAAGGTGGATGGTGGATCTTTCACACTCAGATGGGAATATTCCCATGTAGGGATTAGATCTATTCCCAAACAGGGATTAGGTCTTTAAGAGTAACAAAAAGAGCTTAAGAACCAGTTGTGAGGTTTTGATTTGTCGTGTTTGAGGAAGGTCATGTCCCTAACAGTTGCAAGAAGCTTCTCTTGTTGAAAATCCAACAGTAAAAATTGATTCCTGTTTCATCCCACAGGACATTGGAACTAGAAACCAGAAAACACAGAAACACTTAGATCAGCCAGGTTTATCAGGAAATTCACAAAAAATTATTCCCTGTTCAATTTAGTCCTACAGTACTTAGATAAATAATGAGTTCTTCTCTTCCAGAATATGTCACAAAGTTCCAGAAAATTAATAACTTTGTCCAGTTTAAATGATACATATATATATATATGCAGAAGTGAAACTCTCTTAATTTTTAAATCCTCTTCTTTACATGAACATACATGGCATTTCATCAGCAATCAGACAAACCACTTTACTTTAACTTCTTCAGTACTGATAGCCCATTTTCCAGCATAGCATATATTCTTGCATTTGCCACATTTAAGTTCTGTGTGGAGGTCTGGACTAGGGACTGAGATCCTAACTCTCGCCAGGATGAAATATGTGGTGGCAAAACTCATATGGGGACTAGCTTTTTCAGACTGATGGAAGAATAAAAATGTTCTTCTTCTTAAAAGCAAGTGAGGCAGATAATTCCAGGCATAAGCAAGATCACGAACCAAAAAGAACACAGAAACCTCTTAAAGCCATTAAAAAGTACAAATTTAACCAGGGAGAATTATGCTGCTGCTAAATCAACATCTTTTACCCCATTCCACAAGCAGTGAGTGACAGTTCTCTTTGCAAGAACTAGAGCATTTGCTCTGTAATTCTATAAAATATAGATGTTTTCTACTACAGGAATCAGGTCTGTATCACCTGACTATAAAAGTCACAGCAGCATGTTTTACTCATATTACATCTTACTGCAATTCAGAAACCTTTTAGTTTCTATAATTCATTTTGAAGACTCCACTTCTGTTAGCCATCCTGTATTAAATGAGAATATCTAAAGAAGTGCAGAGATATATATGCTTTATAATAATAACAACAAGAACGAGAACAAATGTAATAATTTAATATAATATGAAATAGTAGGCTAGAATGGTTAGAGCTGATTAGAAAGACCAATAATACAAATTTCACAAGAATGCACACTTGATTTCCTCACCATTAGTATTGAATTTGTTTTGAAAACTATACAATTTTGTATTGTAAAAAAATACATTGTTGTTTGTTCATTTTACTTTTATAATTATACTTATCCTAGATTTTATTTTTTTCTTAAAACATTATTCCCTTGCTATCAGAAAGCATACATCTTCTTCTGAATATTTTTCTGAACTCTGATTCCAATCACATACAAGGTATTACCCTTTTTCCCCAAGACTTGCACTTATTCCATGTGATATTTGCTGCAGAGGCAAGAAAGCAACCCACATCTGGCACCTCACACCACTTTGCATTTAATTTGTAAATAGAAGGAAAAATATTGAATCAGAAAGACAAAGTAAGAAGAACTGTAAACAGGAATGTAAGAGGGATCCGAGCTAATTTGAATAACATGCAAGAAAAACAGATGCAGGTTAGGCTGAAATCTCAGAAGTGACATTTCTCAAAGGTGTACCCTGGGGTTTTATTTTGCTCCCCTCTGTTTCTTTTCTTTCAGTTTTTCAAGTCAAAATGTAAACGATCTGCGGAAACAAACAGATGCTTCAGCTAACTTTAAATCACCTTTAAAAATTCATCTATGGGACCAAACCAGGACCTTCCAATGTTTTTGCTTCAAAGTGGAGCAGCAGAATACAGAAATGGGGCAGCAGAATAGCCCTTCCTCATCCACTGGGCAAAAAAGTGGGAGAAATAACATTAAAACGACCCTGAATCCCACATATTGGTGCATCCTATGAGTATTTAGAAATACATTCAGAGGATGAAGGACTCCAGAAGAAAAAATTGAATTCCTGACAGCATTCGAAGAGATCTCTAAGGAAATCCACGGAATTTTCCAACTTCAGAGCTCCAGATCTGAAGAGATACCAAGAACATAGGTAGGAGGAAAAGGGCAGGGAACTAAGATTTCAAACTAAAAAGGTGTATTTTTTTCTTACGAAAATTACTCTTTAAATCTTAAACCATGATTAAAGTTTGGATTATATGTGAAATCCTATGTGAAACTAAAATACATTTTCATATTTCATACAAGGAGGTAGTTGGAACAAATACTCTTCTAAATGGATTGTGCTTCTGAGACTCTGGTAGAATAAACTTTACATTTATTTTCATCACCATGGCAGACTTGTCTCATTAACGAGATTCATATTTGTTTTCCAGAAGATTTCAATTGTAAGTATTTGGTAGCCAACTCTGAAAAAAGAAAAAGTGTATTAATCACTCCCCTAATATAGACATATGAGAGCCTGGGGTGCAATAAAGCTTGTATTCCCTCTGGTTTAGGAAAACTCCATTAATAACAGGTGGCAGAGCTGTAAGTTAGATATATGTATTTTCCCAAACAACTGTCAACCAAAACTTTGCAGAATACCACACGTAGAACTGAACTGTGTTCTCATGCTGATACTAAGGTTCCAAGTACTACTGAAGCATTAGAACTCCTTTTGCATGGGCATTTTGATAGAGTCCTTAATTTCACAGTCTTGTCTCCTTCACTGCACCAAAACTGATGGTGTTCACCTCATTAGCAGTTATCCAGGATATTTTTTCTCCTTTATCAGTTTTTTCCTAGGACTTGGTTACCATACACTACTCATACTTTGAGCTGAAGACAGAATTAGCAATTTCTTCCTTCTTCATGGTACTCATCCCAAGAGTAGCCATTGTTCAGAGACATTAAAAAATTTACCTTTCTGGAAACCTCAGGGAGGAATAGGTTTTATTACTGTCATTTTACTGCTTAGGAGCTAAGGCACTGAGGATCAGATTTTTCACAGTTAAATAAGTACCCAAAAATGCATGAAGGAGCCTAATAGTTTTCCCAAAAGTGCTAAAACACTTCATTTACAGCACAAGGGTGTTTTTGCAGTTTCTTCCATGAGACTATGCCCATCACTAGCCATGCAAATAAGTACATTTTTAAATCTGACCAAAAAAGATTAAGGGTGAGGACATCAATGCATTTGGATTCCAGCTCTCACACATCTTGTATCTCATCTTCAGTGTGTTTGGAATTCTACTAATATTTTGTATGCCTGAAACACAAGCTTCAAGCTGCAGCAGAAATCTGAATATCAGTTGTAGCTCTGAATCCTCAGAATTTCTGCATCTCAGTCATCATGATCCCAAGTCAGGCATCCAAAAATACTGAATACCTCTGCAAACACTTTTACATAAATGAACTATCAGCAAAAAGAAACTCTGGGGAGCTGCTGTGGGCAATTTCTGAATACTCTAACTGAGTAACCATTCTCTCCCTGCAATTCTCATCATCATTTGCTGCATACCTTCCAGATTCTGCAGCAAAATGGAGGAGTCCTGGCGCAATCTCTTTCACTGCAAACCCTGAATCTCTTGTGCTGGATGGGGCAGCAATTTCTCACAAAATACACATGATTGTGCAACTGAAAACCATTACTCTGTGTATATACATAGAGGCCAATTTGCATGTAGTGCAGCTAATGTGCACTACAGATCGCTTGCCTTTGCAACTCCAACAGGGTTCTTTTAATGCTTTGCAGACTTGGTGGTGGTTTGTTTTTGGGGGGGGGGCTTGGTGGCATTTCAAATATTAGAAAGAACAAACAAACAAACAAAAGTGCCCTCATGATTTAATGCACT
Source organism: Lichenostomus cassidix (assembly GCF_008360975.1). Taxonomy (NCBI): domain Eukaryota; kingdom Metazoa; phylum Chordata; class Aves; order Passeriformes; family Meliphagidae; genus Lichenostomus; species Lichenostomus cassidix. The sequence goes on from NC_139484.1 coordinate 21,733,091, forward strand.
GACATTATGGAGGTTTTGACCAGCAACGAGCCATTTGATGCCCCACATACATGTAGGTGACCTTGATGATTATTTTCGTGATAAGAAGGCAGAATTCATGGTCTTGCCTTTCTAGTAGATGTGTCCAAACCCAGTTTCAGGCTTCCAGAGTCCTCAGAATAAAACTGGCACCTCAAGTCACTTCATTTCATCTATAAACACCAAGTAAATTCTGTTCTGTATTTAAAGAGATAACCTTATCTTAAGATAAACAACTTTCATTTTTTACTGCTTTATTTTCCTTGACACATATGAGTTATCCTAAAATAAAGCTGTATTTGTAGTAGTGCTATCAAGTCAATAGAATTAGCTCTACACATGGAATGCAACCCAAAATCCAAGACCTACAACAATTTCTTAATTTATTTTTGTCTCCTCTTGTATAAATGAGCTGAAATATTCCATCATATAAACTTTTATATTATACTGGAGATGTGCTGGCTTTTAAAATTATATAAGTGGTAATTATGGAGTGTGTTTCCACTAGCTGTTGCAATTATTGCATCAAACTAAGATTTATCATATAATAAGACCTCAGAACTTGAAGGACTTATGAGGACATTTTTGTTCCTGTAAAAGTAATTGCTTATCACATCAATTGCACTGACATAGATGTACAGAAGAAATAACAAATGAGGAGTCAAAATTGAAAGCAATAGAGACTCCTGAATGATCTCATAAATTTGCAGTGCACTGGAAGGATACTTCAATTGTTGGCTAACACAGAAACAGAGAGTAATCATAAGCATATCTCCATCAACACTGAAATATGTGTAAGGACAATAAAACTATATATATTCTTTTGTTCAACATCTTTGATGGAGAACTATAATTTAGAAATAATGCATAATAGCTCTGTAATGTATAATATATAATTATGTAAATAATTAGTATAATCTTGAGATGAGATGAGGGCTATTAGTGGCAGTGGATACTTTGAACCTTGCACATTTAGTCAAAAAGACCAATGACATCCAATCAAAGTTCCTTAAAATGAATTGCAACAAACAATGGCAGCACAGCTGCTATTAGAATTATAATTGAGTTTAGGAGGGAAACAGCAGCTGAATGCAAGGCAGATAATTAAGGAGCAAGCTTTTGTTAACACTATCAGTAGGGTCATGATTCTGCAGATTGTGAACTTATTATGGCTGAACAAACTAGTCTCTTTTTACAAGAGAGGTATATTTCTGCTTTTTAAGCTAATAAAGAGTATTCTGGCTACTAGATAACTGATGACTTATTTATTTAAAGCTATCCATTTAGAGAATGATAAGCATTTACAGATTCTAAGATTACCATGGAAACATTATTCTTAAACGCCAAGGATTATGGGAACAATTGGTTATACAATTGGATGGGCAAATAGCAAGCCTCTGACTATGACAAAGACTGTAGCTGCAGTCTTACATTAATTAATTTCTCTCTTTCAGGCTAATATCCAATTTATGCTAACCCGGCACTGAAAGGGAAGCAATTTACCTTCCATGGGTAAACAGTGAAAAGAAAGCATTTATGGTATACAGAAAAAAATGCACTGAGTTCTCTTGGGTTCCTAACATCTAACCCAAGTATGAGGAAACTGCAGAACCCAACACTGGGAATTAGAAAAGTGATCTAAAATTTATGTTTCCTATTGTGTGTTAACGAATCTGAGAACAAAGGCAAAAAAGACAAACAAACAAGAATCACAAGAGGATCTGAAGTCACTCTGAACTTTCAGCTTGAAGCCACAGTCAGGCAATACATGATACTTGACCACTCATGCCCACGAGCTGGGGTTCAAGAAATGGAAAGAAGAACATTAAAATCTCATCAACAGCAGTACATGCTGTAGGCAATACAGGTGTTATGACATCATTTTTTCATGGTAACCCATACTCTTTAAACAACCTCAAGCGTTTGAAGATCTACCAAAGATGTTTTCATCACCATTGTACTCTTAACCCCTGTAACTCACCTAGCAGACTCAAGATCTTTGGTTTAAGACAGTCCTGCTGACAACCAGAGGTCATTTCACTAGCAAATCCAAATTTGTTGGGCATAAATGAGTAATCCTGCTTTGGAATTTCATTGACCTCAATGTGTAAATAAAGCACGCAGAATGTGGCTGACTGGCAGCAAGCCATTAACTGTGCTGTGTGCAATAAAAACACTAATATGTCAAAGGGATTTTAAAAATATGCCTTGATATTACAACCTGCTGAAAATTCTACTTTTTACCCTGCAACCTCCTGAAATAATATAGCAAAAAAGTTTTTTAAAATATTTTTAAAAATATTTTTACATTTAACACTTGCATTGTAGAAAAGTCATTTGCAGGTTTTGTGTTCCTGGTTCTGAACTTTCTGAGGTTTTATTTCACCTGACCGTGGAGAAGATAAGCAAAAGGTTGTGCTGACTTGAACCTATTTTTAGCTGTGTTTCTTCAAGAAATCCATTCCCAACATCAGTATGGAAAAGCTTAATTTTGTCATTATTACAATGGAATTCAAATGTACTTCAGTAAGACATTGATAATTACTGTTGACAATTTACTGAAACTTTACTAATACTCTCTTCACATTTGCAGTGGGAGTAAAGGCATGGGTGTTTATCTAGAAATATAAGAGGCACAGCCAAATGGAGGTGAAACAAACTTACAGGTTTTCTAAATCATATCATAATGGTGACCAGTCAAGCCAAAAATCTCTCAAGAGTTATGACGGCAGAAACTGAGTATATCCTGACTTTTACTCTATTTGCACAGGAAGTTTCAAGGGAATGTTTTACTATTATCACTTATACCCTAAATGTACATAGCAGATTAGGCATCCTGCAGAATAAGGAACCCTGACGTAAAGGGGCCAACAAATAGTTTCAAGATTACTACGGATAAGGACCATCTTCCTGAAAGGATTCTTAAAACCAAAATGGAATCCTGAAATTTACTGTAAGAGATAAATTCTGGAATTCTCTTGAAATGGATAGTTTTACTAATTTTTCTTCTAAAAACTGCTATATATTACAGATGAAGAGACTCCTGAATTTGAGATTTTAGGAATTCCCTATCTGGGAAGTGTAAGTAATTGTGAAAATAACTAATGGGCTAACATTTATTTTCTGAACAGGTCAGAGAGTTGGTGTGATTGAGATGTGAATGAGGTAATGGCATATAAAATACGAAGTTAACATTTTTCTGAAGGCCATTAATGAATATATTTTTAGCACCTTCTTACTGGAAAATCTGGGAGTTTTCCTCAAGACATTCAGATTTCATTAAGGCAATAGCACTGGGGACCTGTCCCTGTAGAGCAAGGCCTGTTTTCCTAATCAGCCTCTGTAATAATCATTTCAGTTTGCCACTTCAAGGACTTGGAGCCCAAAAGAAAATCAACATTATCTCCTTTTGGCAAGAATTTTTTTCTACTAATTTAAAATTAAATACTGTTGCTATGATTGTATATGTTGTTATGATCACTAGGGAAGACAGTGATGCAGAGCAGTGAACAATCTGGAGCTGCACCATTTTCCAATTTCATTAGACATCTCCTTAGTGCAAGGTTGATATATTTGAATGCTTAAACACAAAAAGATCTCTAACAGAAATGTGCTGCTCACCAACAGATGAAATCAGCAACTTTTGAACATCTTTAAAATTTCTTTTCTCTCCAGCTAGATATGGTTTTTACAGTTCTTCAATTATAATAATGATTTTCAAATATTTTGCGCAAGTTTCACCGTTGGGGTGTCTACCAGAAGCAATAAATTGCTCAAACCAAGCCCTCCTCACCCTTGTCAGAATTTCCTAGTACCATCTCCAAAATTCTCTCACTGAAATACCTTCTACTTTTATATGATAGCATGATTTAAAGTGCAAATGTTTCCTGTTTACACTGAGTACAGTTATGATAACGGAAATTCAGCATTTCAATAAGAAAGTGACTTTCAAAAGAATGAACAGGTGCACTTTTTCCCCCCCATGACAAAGGGAAAAATAATCAGCCTTTCTAAATAAATAAGCTTGTTAATCTTATATACTAGAATCATGTACAGTAGCTAATGAACACAAAACTTTCTGGAAAAAGAATCAGCATATTGGTAGGTTCTGCCTAACAGCTCAGTGCCTTCCTCAGCTGGTCTGATGTTCCATCAAAGGATAGGTGAGTATCACTTGTGAAACTTTTTTCAAAATTCCTCTCTTCAATCAAGGGTGCAGGTTTAGGTGTCTCTTTCAAGGGACTTTAAGAGTCAACAGAAAAGAGCTAGAGTAGTGAAAAATTCTGGAGATTTATTTCTCTTCCTGTCTTTTGTTTTCCACCTTCTCTGAGGGGCCATGACTGAAAGGTCTGTTAGATTGTGGATAATTTAAATATGGAGAATATTCTGTTCTTTCTTACACAACTGTGATGGATGTTCTGATGGACATGAATAATCTATTGGCACCCCAACATTCACTTTAACAGGTACCAATGAAAAAAGAATTTTGTCTTCATGATTTCTAATAATGCAGGAGGGATAACACCCAACCCTGGTTTTCTTTGCTGTTGGGGAAATAATAGATTTTCTGATGAGTAACAAAGCTTTGCTACAAAATACCTGACACATGATTAAACGTGGAAACCCTCCTAATGCAATGTGACAGGATGATTTTTCATCTGAAACCCTTTTACTCCTCCCTTTTCTCCTGAACAGCAGTTAACACTATTGAACTGAACAACAGGTCATATCTGCAATTTTCTTTTTATTGATGAGAGCATTCTCTCCATAGTGATGTAATTGCTACTCCACAGAGTGGTTAGGAGCAAAGCCTGGAATTGGAAGGTCCCTGATCATTGTTCAATGCTGCCACTGAGCCTGCTATGGATGCAGAGGGCTGCAAAGCACATTGCAAGGAGAGCAACTTCTGTGTGGGAGTCTTGTGGAACACAACTGAAACCGAGCGGAGTAATGAGATATGGTGCACTGCAATAATATTTGTCACTTATAGATCCCTTTTTTATTTTAAAACACCTCATGGATATTAATCAAGCAACCTTCTAGTATCCCAAGAGGTGGGATAACACCCACTGTTAGCAAAATTGTGTTGGGTTATGTGATCTATCAGTCCGCATATAATATATGATTTAATAAGCTTTACTAATGACCTTGAATTCTATTAAGATTTTCATTCTACTTTCAGCTGAATGGAAGTGAAGCCTAGAAACTCAAATACATTTAGGTATGCAACTTCCACTGATAGCAGTGCAGGTGAGGTAGATAACCTCTGAGAATCTAAAGTCAAATACTTTCATGACAAGCATTAGAGGACAGGACGAGCATTCTGTTTCCCCTTTTCTTTCTCTCAGTATTTTTTCCCAACGGGAAAATTATGTGGCAGCTTTCAAAATTATTTTTCATTTATTTATTTTATTTCTGCTGTGCTTCACATGTTTGATATTGAGGCAAGGTTAATGACATCCAGCTTGCGTTTGGAATTGAAAGTGGAAATGTTTAAGGTTGTTCCTAGATCCTGTGGGTATATGGTAGATATTGCCAGAATATACAAGAGATTAAATGATGCTTATCAAAAATCAATGTATACTAATTTTTTCCTATCTGTGCAAATTTGCTGGGTTCACAACACAGTGGAGGTAATGCCTGCATTTCATATATACTAGCTACCCAAATTCAAGGTCAAATCCTAAATTACTTCTTGAGGCAAAACTCTCAGGTAGTTGATTAATGTTTTGGCTGTGGTAGCACATTAGGTTTCACCTTCTGCAATGATTATATATGAGGCGTCACTGAAGTCTTGTATGGAATCATGGATGCTTGATTGATTCTTTTAATGCCTTTAAGTTGTTTCCATTTAAAAATACCTGTTAAAACTGTAGCTGTAATTAAAGGCAGGACAATGGTTCCCCCTCTCCATAGAGAAGCAGAAGATGAATTGCATTGGTAAAAAAATACTTCAACTGTGTTTGTCACATTTTGTGAGAGATTTGTAAACTGAATGTGTGCTAAAAAGTGATATGAGAGAAAATAACTGTTAACATGAGTAAAACATCTGATTAGGCCGCAGGGGAACCACAGTCAGAATCTGTTTCTATTGATGATTTCTTGTGTAACTGTTGGTAAATCCCTAATTTTCCCATGCATCCATGTTCCAGGAGAAAAATAGGCATAAACCCTCATCTTTCTTCAAGGAAGTATTGTTGAATCCAACAGTGTTTGTGAGGCATTCACAAACTACAAATAAGTACAGAAGGGCAAATAAGGTCTTCCTTGACATTATTCCCCCTCTCATGACTGAGAGCTAGGCTACATCATCCAGGAAATTTATGTATGTCTGGAGGCTCTCCAAAGGCTTGATTTACCCTATGAGTGTGGCTGAGCACAGGGCATATCTCAGATATGAAGCATATTGACCAAGGAAGTCAGTGCAATTGAAGAAAGAATTAACTGCTCTGTTGGAGGGCTTCATAAACTCGTTTGTTATTACTGTTGCTCCACAGAGCCCCAACTGTCCAGCACAATCTCCTTCTGCTTGTACAGTCTGCTGGGAGCTCAACAGCTCTCCTACTGAACAATGAATCTTTTTGGGGTTAAGGTTTTCTGAGTTTTTTTTGGGTTTTTTTCTATATAATGGTGCACTTAAAACAACGTGTTGAGCGCTGTTATGCGTTTATTTACCATGGTGGGTTAATCTCATCTGGGGAGGTATAGAAACCCAATCATGAGTGCTACAGTATATAAGCTAATTGCCAGGATAAAACCAAATGAATAATTACTTAACTTCAGAATGAGGCCTGGGGGAATTTTTCTTTAATAAAGGTTTAATTCACCAGTGATAATGAATGCAATCTCACATACTACTGAACAACACCATTAGCATAATGGCTAAGATACAAAAACTATAATTAGAACAAAACAGAAATGTTAATTACAGCCACGAAGGTACCCAAGAAAAAGGGAGTTATCCTTTACCTGTCAAATGGGTTCCTGCCTGTGTAGCTTTAGTAATCCCTGTGAACAGGTCATCAATTCTGCTCGAGTGACTGACAGGCAGAAATTAAAAACTGGGGCTTGCTTTGCCTTTTGATTCCAGAGAGGACTGCGATTCACACAGGAGACTTAAATAGTTAAGAGTACAGGTGAGGGCAGTAAAGACTGCACCTCTAATCACAAAGCTTAAAAATTAAGCTCCCATGTATCTGAATCCCACCCTTCAATTCCTTTTCACACAAAGGCAGCCCCATCCTGTCGGCTCAGGAATATGAGATCTCTTCCAAGTTTATTTGCTACCCCCAGGCGTACTTGCTGTGCACAGCACTGTGTTGCTGGACAAGGAAATGTGGGAGCTTCTTGGCTAGGAGCTGCTGGGAAGTTTACTGATAACAAGCAGCTTCATTTCCGGCACTAACAACAACAATAACCAAAGCTCTTTGTACAGAAAAATTTGCACAAACTCTTATATCTTGCTTAAATGAAACCTGGGAGATGTCCTCATGGAAGAGCACTGTTTTGTGCCGTTGCTGGTGTGCATTTTCTCTAATCTCATGCTGCTCAAATATTAAATTTGCAGATTCAAGAACTCAAAAGTTATAAAATATGAGAACGAACATTGCATTTTTCCCTCTTACAGGACTCAGTGCATAAAATGGACACCAGCTGAAAGGGGAGCTATTCAGTTTTTCTTTCTATCTTCATCATTCTATGTTTGATTCCAGACCTTATTTAGCACACATCATCAAAACCCTGCACTGAATACAAAATTACCAATTTCTCCATAGGCTTTTTTGTGGTTTTCTCAGCTTTTTTTTTTTTCTTGTGGTGCTCTCAGCTCTCACTATAATTAATCTATCCTCCCAACACCTCTAAGAAATCATATAATTGAAGCACAGAGAGATGAAGGCCACTTTGCTAAATATTCAGTAATTTGGGTGCCTGCTTTGATACAACTAAGTAGTAATTCATGCAGCAGTGAACACTTTTTAAATACAGCCCCTATTCACTCTTAGTTTACACATGAGGTTTTAGCATGTCCATAAACAGGAAATGTTAGTAAAAATTCAGGGAAAACTGTGATTGAAGAAATATGCAGATGATCTCATTAAGAGCATGGTGGTGAAGGCAGAAGAATACCTCAGTCCTTCACAGTTGCATTTGGCCACCTGAACCATGAGACAACCTCTCAATCTGAATAGTTCTGCCTCTTGCATGCTACAGTCTCTGCAACAAATGAAGAAGCGATCAAAAAGGGTGGGAAGGAAAAATGAAAAATAATAATAACCTCAGGAATCAGAGAATTTTTTGTTATTGTGTTCCCTAATTTCCTTGCAAATTGGAGAACCTGGAGGTAGATGTTGATGGGAAAGACTTTTCTACTATTCAGCTAACACCATTGCCATTAAAAATAGTGAGGGCTGACTAAAGTATTTATAGCTGAACTCAATCCCAATCCAGGGGATAAATCTGCCTTGTGATGGATGCAGCCAGTGGCTGTTTGGTGAACAAGGAGCAGACAGGAACCATGAACAGGACACTTTCACTGATGTCCAGGAGAGGGGTTAGTGAAAATGCTCACTGTTCTGGGACAGGAAAGTGATCAAAGGAACGATGCTAAAGCATTGGCTAAACCACCTCGGAGGGAGGAGGCTCGAGGTCCATCTGTTTGAATATATCTCTCGCCACCTGGATATACAGGATATGATACCCTTCCTGTTTCAGCTGGACAACCTCAGCAAAATGTATTCGAGTTACATTAGATAAACCTGTGGAAAAAACCAAAATCCAGCACCATGATATGACTTTTTAAATGCAGTAAACAGGATGCCTAGGTGAGAGGCAAGAACCCTGGGTTGTGTTTCTGCTTGTGTACTTTATGCTGCGACTATTTAACATGAAATGTGTAATAACAATAGTTACAGTTTGGACCAGAATCCAAATGCCTTTTCTTCCTAGTCCCTTTCTTGAAATTCCATGTTCCAGGCAAAAGAAAAACGCAAAAAACCCAAAACCAAGCAACCAACCCATAAACCAACCAAAACCAAACAGCAAACACACACAAACATACAAAAAAAAAAACAACCACACAACCAAAACCAAGTGTATTAACTTGATAAAAGGAAAAACTTACTGTCCATGAAGGCAGTCAAGAAGGGAAAGAGCCTGCCCAGGAAGGCTGTGCATCTCCTATCCCTGCAGGTTTTCAAAATCATACTGAATTTAAGGCAGAGCAACCTGATTTGACCTCACAGTTCAGCCTTTATTCAGCAGGAGGTGGAACCAGAGATACCCTGAGGTTCCTTCCAAGCTGAATTATTCTCTCTAACAAGAAAAATGCTCTCACAGGAAAAGTGGTTGTAGTCTTCCTTACAAGTTACTCTGTAAAAATTAGCAGTGGAAACCATGCCTTAGTGAGGACCTCAGAATGACTTGCAGCAGAGTAGGAACGCTCACCAGAGAGTATGGACCCTTCACTCCCACCTATCTGTCTCCTTCTTTCCCAATGTCTAGAAAAGCTATTTACAGGCAATTCCCATGCACAGTTCTTAAAATGGATTTTTATTTTCTTCTTCTATCTCAGTAATTCTGCTTTTGAAGACCTGTTAGCCTTACTAGACAACGAGAATATTTCTGTCTATGCTGATTTTTACATTTCAAAAAATACTAGTTTTTAATTTTGGACAGAAATTACCTATTAGCCTAAACTGCCCACTCCATCAGAATCCTAAGCAACTTTAACAGATTTAAATTCACTCTGTTTAAATTATGATGCACAAAACTAAACAATCTTCTCATATGAATTTGTCTTTCATGCAAAGTAAGGTTTTCTGGGAAAAAAATGCTGTAAAACTAACAAAAAAGAACAAAGGAACAGCTGTAAGTCAAGAGTTCTTATGCCAACACACTGTTCAGCTGGGTTCCACATTCATTTCCATCCCCCACATCGTGCTGATTACAAACTTAGATGCAGTTCTAATGTTTTCATTTAATTCATTTTTTTCCATGTTTTAAATTCATTGTATTTAGCGAGCATTCAGTTTGAAACATGCAATATCAAAAGAAACCCCCACAGGTGCAGGGAATTTGAATAATCAGGTCCGCATGATCCCTGAACCTCAATCCACTGAAGTCTCCCTGGGACCATTTTAAATGTGCAAAGGAAAAAAATGTCCAAATTACTCTAAACAATCATGAGATAAGAGATGAAATAAGGCAGATGATTAAAATTTTGATACTTTTATTACAGTAATGTCTTCAGTCCCCCACGGGGATAGGAGCTCTGCTGTGCCAGACATTGTAGAGGCACAAAGGATGGTGCTCTGCCCAGGGGGATTTAGAGTCCAAACCTTGATTTCCCAGCAGCATCCATGTTGTAACATCAGGACAGGATCAGTCAAAACTGAGTGTTGGAAAGAAACAAAATATGAAACAACTATTCAGGTTGCCCAGTAAGACTGTGGCAGAGTTGGACATAATTCCCAAGCCTCTACAGTTCTGTTTTATGCTCTGCTTCCCAGACCTGACTGTAAACTAATCCATTTGTGTGTTCTTCTGCCATCCATGGCAGCTCAGCACTGACTGGCTACAACACATTTTCCAGCTTGGTAGGTGCTTCAGCTTTCCTCAGATCATTGCCATGTGTCACAATTATTCATGTTGCTGGATTCTCTGCAATGCCTCTTTATTTTAGGATGGCTCTTTTATTTTCTTTTTTTTGCAAAAGTTTTCTAATTCACAGTTTGACCTACCATTAACTGAGTCCTCTACGGCACAACTATATACCAAAGATAAGGAACAAATGGGGATATGCAGAATGAACAATGTAATGCACAATCTTAATAAATTCATTTTCTGTGCTCATGTTGCACGATTCATTTGATGTGTTGTTGAAATATAGCCAATGACTGAATATAGACCAAAGAGCTGAAGGACAGCTTTCTCCTAAAAACTGGCATAGTCTGAAAAAAATCCCAAAACAAGGCATAAAGGAAAACTTGTGATCTAATTGAAATCTGACTGAAACCAATTCTATTTAGTATGTTGCAGGACATACATGCTGATGCACTGTTGAAGACACAGCAGTGGAAAATCATGCATTCCTATATTACAAACCTGTCTAGCACCTGGGAAGTGGAATTTTCAAGCAGTTTCTCTTGACAGCTCTATCAATGGGCCTGAAAGTGCTCACAGTTTCTTATCTTTCAGAAATGTACAGTCAAATCTGATTATTTTGCGTAGCAGTAGTTTTGATGTTATCTATTTACCTTCTAACTGAAAATTCCTCTAACTGAGATGGGTGGAAAAGAGAAAGACTTTGCTACATGATAACAAATAAGATCTTGATTACTCCAAGGAATAAAGTCTTTTAGAGCAAGGACTGCTTTACTGAGGTAAAGAAATTTTATGCAACCTAATCTTTTGCTATCAGATAAAGGCTTTGCAAGGGAAAATACCAAGTAGGGGTTTATTCAAACCAAATTTGAACCAGAAGTCATCTGCATAATGCACACGTCCTTCTCTGCATCCATATAAGAGGCAAAAAATAGCAGAGATGCTGAAAAATACCTGCTGATACCTCATATTCCATATTTATCAGGAGAGTTTCTTTAGATATGGTTAAACCACTACTTTTTATTTGGTGTGTTGTTGCCATATATCCAAAGACTGAGCACAGCTCACGCCCAGTGTGCCTGTAATGCAACTAATAACTCTCTCTTTTTTGCAGCGTAAGTAAGAACCCAAACAGCTAATTTCCTTACCCTCCACCTGGAAGCCAGGATATATCTATCGGTTCCTAACTATGTCAGGCCAATGCCATTTTTATTTACTCAATATGCCAAAAAATTCCATTACACAGTGCATTTTGTTACAACTTCTTAGACTTTTTCAGCACTTTTTGTTTGCGGGTTCAGGAGGGGGAATTAAACTGGCAAGGATGTTTGGATCTGAATTATTTCACAAAAAGCAAGAACAGAAAACTGTGATTCCTCTTTTATCTCTATATTTATTTTATTATACAAGACATTCTCCTTGACTCTGTACTAAGCGCTCTTAAAAATCTGCCATGTTCCAAAACATGGATTTAAAAGCATAAATTTAGGCTCTCGAATCTGAAATGTATTTGCCTGCAGGGTGCCCAAGCTCAAATTCACCCTTCATGTCAGGGAGTGCAGTTTCTCTGGCTTCACTTTTACCATCAGTGAATAAGTTTATTCAGTCTCGAGAATGTACTTTGCCACCTGTCAACACTATTTTTTGGTCGTGATGTTTTTATAATGAAGTTTTACCACCTTCCACTAATTTCCAAGTGAGCCCAACCTTCTCTGAGAACAAGCAAAAGCTTGACAATTAGCTGTTGTTGGTTTGTTCCTTTTCAGCAATGTATCTTGCATCTACACTGATTGCTGGGCTTTGGAAAGAGACTGAACATGTATTTATTGACTAATCAAAAATACAGTAAAAGTAGAAAGACACAGCAATATTTAAAATCTAGCTGATTACCCTTTGGTGGCAGATGACTAACAGCTTACCTCAGCAAAGCAAAAATTGCTGCAAAAGGTTTCTTCATAGAAATAATCCTTATTTATTATCCAAGTTCACAGCTGTATACACTGCAGGCACTAACTAAAAACACTTAAAAAGCACGATGCTAAAAAAACAAACCCCAAGCTTACGTGACCATGGTGCTTATTAAAGGTCCAATTCTTCCTCATTAAAACCAACAGGAGGGGCCCTGCCAATGATTTTAGTGGTAAAGGAAGTCATCTCAGGGAAAATATTCAGACAAAGTCATAAAGCTGAATTCTGCTCATTAGCAGTAAATGTGTGATTCTCTCTGGCATGAACAGGGAAGGCGCTAAACAGCTCCAAGAGTTCTTAGGTTACTCAATATTCTCCTTTTTGAAATAATATGACAACAATAAAAGCTATTTTCTGCCCCCCATGTACACACGCAGCCCCTGCAGTATGAATTCTAGTATTTCCTTCAGGAAAAAAAGTGATTAGACACAGCTGTTGTAATAGTTCTTTTGTGGCTAAGTCAGCAATCTTTACATGGAACATTATTTTTATAAGACCTATTAAAATCTCACTCATTATTAATAATCACTGTTCATTTGGGTAAAATGTATAGAATAAGACCAGTTTAAAAGAGTAACTTTTCCTAACCAATTCAACTGCTTATCATTGTTTGCTTGGAGGGAATAATACAGTCTACTATTCCTCTCCTGCCATGCACTCCATCCTCCCCTCACATAGCTTTTATTTGTCCTTCCTGAGTCACATTTTGCAATATTTTCATACAGTTGGCAGGAGCCAAAAATGAAACTAAGCAAGACTAGGTGACAAAACACCAGCCATTGATTTGAAACAGACTGAAATGAGGTGGATCAAACAGATTCTATTCCTTTCTTTTTGTGTCACTTCAGCACACTATTTCAGAAAATAATTGCATTTAGACAAAAGATCTGATCCCTGGTCCATGGTTTGTGGAGGATTCTGTAAAGGACACCTGTGGCAGCTGTGTGGTTCAGCAGTCAGACCTCAGCATTGCTCCAAAGTGTGAAAGAAGGGAGCTGTGATGAATTATGTCCCCTGCACCCTGCACAGAGACTGTGGTCCTGTCAGGACTGGAAAGAGAACTCTGATGCTGCAGATCCACCTGCCAGAGCCAGAAAGATAGAGAATAGAAAGCTCAGGAGCCTGGATGAGCAAACAAGCCTCTGGCATGAACTAAAGATCAGAAAACTTGGAAGACTGAGTATGGAAAAAAAATTAGAATAAGGAAAATGTGTTGGACACCTTTGTCAGTCCTTTGAGGTTAAACCTGGTGAAAGCCTAAGAGCTTCTGCGCCATAAGGTCTTCCAAAAAGAGAGCAAGCTGAGAGGGTAGCTGATGACTCAGTCTGCTCAGAGATCCCACAGAGACCTCTGAATGAATTAGCAGGCTCACATATATCATGCAGCATTACCAGCTCAGCTTCCAGAAACACCATGAGATTCGTGTTAAGTCTGGACTAATTAGCCAAGTCTCCAAGCAAGGCTAATTAGTCTGGGTTCCACATGTGTGCTGACATGGTGGTATTGTCCTGGTTGAAGAGCTAACCCTGCAGTGCTGCAAACTAAACTTCATCATGCAGCAAGGGCAGATCCTAAAGTAACACATACAAGACATAAAATTTTACAGGTCCAAACCACTGTTATAACCCATGCTGAAACACCTCAGCAATCAGAGCTGGTTATGAAGGAGAAGAGCCCTGTGCTTACCCACACCACATCAGTCCAATAACACAGAGAATTTAGATCTAACCATTGCTGGCAGCAGGTCCCGAGAGAAACCCTGTGGCATCATGGCAAAGAACTTACTGGGATTCCTGTGGCAGTGGGAGCCCCTGGAGTCCTTCAATCCAGTTCTCTTTCCTACAAATTTTCCAGTTCAGGTCTTCTCTTAGCCTATTTTTTCTGTTCTCTTCAATATGTTTATAATGGTCAAAATGCCATTCAGTCCCGCAACTCAGTATGTTGCAGTAGCAGCTGGAAAATGCTGTCCAGATGTTTATGGCCAGTTTCCAGACCTTCTGGTCATGCCTCTGATGAATCACAAACTTCCTTAATTTCTTGCCCAGGAAGTCACTGATGAGCCCTAACAAGGAAGCCACTGAACACTGCCAGGACTGGGGCATCCACAACTCTGGACAGCTCGTGTCAGTGTCTCACCACCCACCCAGCAAATAATTTCTTCGTAATATCCAATCTAAACCTACTCTCTCTCATTTCAAAATCATCTCCCTTGTCCTGTCACTACTTGCCCTTGCAAACAGATTCTCTATCCTTCCTGTAGGCTCCTTTCAGGGAGGCTGCAATTATGTGCAACAGTCAGCTCAGGTAAAGAATGCTTTTTCTGTTACATGATGCATATAGAAAAAAAACCAAACAGATTCCTGAAGGGGAAAACATGCCTATTAATTGCTGAAATAGTTCTGAGACTGATTTTTTTTCCAGTTGACTTCTGGAATACAAAGCATCTACATTGTAACTATTTGCCTAGCATGCATATCAAGTATATATGTTTTCTTTAAAAGCAAGTATAAACAAAAGGACTCTCTGAGAGTAAATTCATATTTGCCTATTCCCTTATTATAAATTATGTGATCTTTCCAAATAGAAGCACTAGAATAATTAAACTAATTTTCCAAAATTATTCTAGTATATTCAATTACAGATTTTAATTATTTTGGAGAAATAATTCGCAGTGTTAATGAAAGAGACAGTAGTTAGAATCATGGCAGAGGATGGGTTTCATGTCTCTGCATTCCATAAGCCTTATTAGAAATGTAAATCAAATATTTGATGAATACTAAGAGTCTATTGGGACATTAAAATGAATATTACCATTGTGACTCTGAGAATCAGGTTGAAGTATAACAGAAGTCAGTTAAGGTAAGTGGATTTTGATGCCAAAGGGAACATTAGCTGTTTTATAGAGGCCTCTAGAGTATTATCTGGTATTAAATGTGAAAAAATAGATGTTTAAATAACACTCAGGTTGTGGCACGAACCAACAAAAGACATCAGAATTTCAAAGTTTCAGCTGTTACTTCATATATATTGACCTCATTTCCCATGCAAAATTAACTGAGGACAGCAGGGTGTTGGGGAATGCACAGATGACATAGTGGAGTTAACTCTGTGTCTCCTATGTTATTCCCTAACCACTCACTATCCCACCTAATGAACACTTTGACAAGGCTTTTGAAGGCAGGAAGGTCTAATGCTGGCCTGGCACAAATCTTAAAATATGACTTTGTATTTAATGTGCTGTAAAACCATCCAAACCTCACCGTATTCTACAAAGGGCATTTTGACAGCCTGAAAGGTTGAACAGCTTTCAGCAATTAAGCCAGTTTTACATATTTACACTTCAAATAGTGTATAGTATTTTGAAAACTGGGCAAGCTGAACTTAATTCTTTCTAGGACATACCAAGCTTTGGAGAAGTGGTAATGGGGAAACAAAGATGAACTGCATCTCCTAAGGCAACAGACAAAGGCTCTGTCAGGGAAAGAGCTATCACACATTTTATTCTATCTCAGCTTATCCACAAAGCAGCACATTCCATTACTTTTTGTGAACATTTAAGAAATTATCTACCTCAGTTTTATGTTCTTATAAATGGAAGGAGGAGTTAAACCAGCTAGGAAAAATAGTGTATCAACGTTGTGTGCTCTACTACATCCTAAGTGAGCTATACAAACAAACACTATTGGTAGTCTTGGGGTGAAAAGATAACTATATGCCTTCAAATTTGTATAGACTATGGTGAAGTCTAAAGAGAAATTGTAAATAAATACCTGTTTGTATTTAAAATAATCAAGGTTATGAAGAGTGACCCCCTAAAATGTCTACTTTTGAAACAGTCAAAAGATAAGCTCTATGCCAGATTTTTCACTATTTGAATGAAATTTCCTGCAGGTGATAGTCCTGGGGAAATTTTAATTATATGTGGGCTAAATTTGGAAGAATAAAAGAATTTCATATTGTTCCAAACTCAACTTTTGTATATCTTGTACCACAAAGTCTATTTACTTCTTTGAATTCATATTTGGACAATTTTGGGTAGTTATCTCAATTTTCTACATTCTTCCATTTTTATATCTGTGGCCTGTATATTTTATGGTCTTTTACGTTAAGGTATCACTGACAATATATTTAAAAATAGAAAATGTAGATGTAGATTTCCTTTGTGTGATGTATTGCTGAAAATACTCCATATTCAAGGGAAAGGGAGAACCAGTGTAATAGCATTTTTTTCCCCCAGTGCTTTGACAGAAGTTATGGGAAAAGGCAGTGCTGAAATCATCAATACAATGGAATATTGTCAAAATACTTTCTCATAATAGATTCACAATTTTCTCTTTGACCAAGACAAATGGATTAAAATTATAAAACTTCATAAAATATAGGACTTTTCCAAGCACTTTGCTGCAATTGTTTCTACATCATCTAATGGAGTGCACCACAAGTACATCTGTGTCAGGCACTTTTTTTTTTCAGGATAAAGACACTAATAAAAAAATTAATTTAAAATTATTAGGGTTTTATCTAGACCCTTTCTGTTACATTCAAATAGCCTTTCAGTACTGGGAAAACAAAACAGCAAAAGCAGCTTTAGTAACTGTATTCATTTTATTAGCATAAATTTTTCAACTCAATTTTTACAGAGATTCAATCATGGACTGTTTCAAAACAGGGATATGAGTGACTTAAGTCATTATTTAATTACTTTCACACAAATATTTAACTCAGTGTGACAGCATTATGCCAATACTTAAATGAAAGTTGCTCTCATAGCTCTAATCCTATGACATCACTCCAATTATTCGGAGTGATGAGCTTAATTCAAATCACTATTTCTATTTATGTCTTTGGCCTCTGGATTAAAGACTACAAGCAAGGGCTTGTCTGTATATTTAGAAGACAACAACATTTCAAAGGAAATCTATTTGTGACTTAATCATTTAGTCTGGAATGTTTTCTGACAGAAGAGCTGCAGCCATTTCTGCATGTTCTTGGATAAGAGACTAAGATAACTTGGATGTAGGAAACAGCTTTTTTTTCATTTAACAAGGAATGTTTATTGATACACAAATGCAGAAACCCACCATTTCTCATACCTTTTTAAATGGCAAAAATATATTGTCTGCAGTTTCTAGCCAGCAGTGTTGATGACTTTCTGTAAGAGAATGCAGGCTATTGATGGGTATTCTACAATGTTCCGTCATCTACCACACAGAGATTTATTAGCTGCTGTCTTGAACTACAGCAGAGAGACATCTTAGACCTTATCCTCCACATCTGTTCTAGACACTTTGTTTCGAGAAGCTGGATGGTTATCACAAAGACATCCAATGCTTGGGTGCAATTTCAAACAATGGATTAAAAAAAAATTACTGCAAGTATGCAGCTTTCAGCACAACTTAAACAAATCAAAATAATAATCCATGACCCAGAGGAGGAAACTCTAGCAATAATGGTCATGACGAGAGATGTCTCCAGTCCAGGAGCATGGCTTCTTCCTGGGTGACAGATAATATCAGCAATATTACACTAAAAACTTAGTTTCAGCTAGAATAACAGAACTGAGACCAGTGTAATCC
Organism: Lichenostomus cassidix; assembly: GCF_008360975.1. NCBI lineage: Eukaryota > Metazoa > Chordata > Aves > Passeriformes > Meliphagidae > Lichenostomus > Lichenostomus cassidix. Next base: position 21,751,255 of record NC_139484.1, read on the forward strand.
CAGCAAAACAAATAATAGAAAACGTAGAAGTTACTCATCATGGAAAATGACAACTAAATCTGAGTTCTTTAGGAGAAACACAAACACTGGTGACCAAATCCCACACTGGTAGAAGGACTGATAATTCTTTAAGATTACATTGTTAAAGAGGATGTTTTGTGTTTGTTTTGATCAAGCAGATATAAAAGCTGATATGAAGACAAGTATTCAATCCTTCTACTGAATAGAATGTAAAAGATATTTTGGATAAAAAAGAAATAATTAATTACTCACTAGATTGAGCAATATTACTTCATATAGAGTTACCATAACAGATTGCAAAAAGATCATAATCCCAAAGGAAAAGAAATGCTCTTGATAAATCCTGATATACAGAATGCCTAAATGATAGGATTCATGCAGCTATAGAGTACTTCAATTAGATCTTTTTTAGCTGTGTCATTTTTAAACCAGGTGTGAAAGGAGCAGAATATAATATAAAATATTAACATAAATATAAAATATTAACAGAATAGGTTTATATGCAAATCAGTTGTTGATATCACAAATGGTTGATTTGATGATTTTGCACATAAGTTGTCCATAGAAGTTGGAGGGTTTTTTGGTTTATGTTTGAAGGGTGGGGAAGTGGCTTTACAGATGGCTGTTGTATGAAAAAAACAGGAAACATAACTATGTAATAATTATCAAATTATAATTATTTGATTTACAAATAATAAATAATAATTATTTGTATTATAATTATAATTATTTGATTTACAAATAATTTATTAATTTTTTGCCATATACTTATGGGAACTTTAAATGCAGCAAAGGATTATAGGAATAGGTGACAGGACATACAGAGTAACAAAATGCTGTTACTCCAATAACTTAGCAGCATAAAAGAAAGATTACCTTTGCTGAAGTAAGGGAAGATGTAAGAAAATACTGCAAACAAACTGTCAAGAAGATGATAGCATACAGCAATCCTGTTATTTTAAAGTTGTATAGACAAATTTTACATTAAAACATTTCAGTATAGGTATTAGTTTTTCCATTTTACAAGGGGGGGTTTTGCCACTTCTTTCATAACATTATACAGTTAATAATTAATAACAGTTAATAATAAAATAACATTATACAGTTAATTAATACAGAGTTAATTAACAAAGTCATTTTAAGGGGGCAAAGGCCCTGTATTCCTGCTCCTCTAACTATGACAGAGTTGAATGCTTTAGTACTAATAGACTGGAATTTTCCTAAAGTGCATCAAATTATCAAAATCTAACAGGAAAAAACAAGTGTTAAGATTTTAGGATTCTGTATAAAGAAAATAGGTAGATTCTCTACTCTGACAAATATTTTACTTTGGAAAAAGTTTATCTGATTTTGTTGAAAAACTTTTTTATCTTACTCCATCTCTTGCTCATATTCACTACTGACAGAAAGAATTCAAGGATTTTTTTTTTTTGCAAAGAAGTAGCACCTGTGTCAAGAGGCAAGAAGCAGCTGAGTATATGTGTGTTTGGTAAATACCTGGATGAAAGAACTAAACATCAGCCTGCATACACATATGAAAGACAGACAAAAAAATGTTGTTGGCCTGTTTTTTGAGTACTGCCATAAGAACCAGTCTTAAGTCAATTTCAAATAATTTGGGGAAGATTTCTAACACCAATTCAGTATACAATCAGAGACAAATAACTTAAGCTCTTCCTTATTTCTCCATTTAAGAAATAAGAATAATATATACTTGTCTACAAGACAGCTGTAAAGGAAATATTATGGGATTTTCAAAGTATTGATAAAAATTGTCCAAAAAATAGATTAAACTCTAAGATAATCCATAGAGTAATATATAAACTGGATTTTAGAATTATTCTCTCTTCATGGTTATCAAATAAGATGTTTAAACTCTTTACATTCATTGCCCTGTCAAGAGAACTTGGAGTGTGAGAGCAGTGATTATTCACATTTCCTGCTGTGCAACAAGGGATTTCTTTCACTGGATAAAGATTACTTTTTTTATTTCAAGGTTTATTACGCAAATTTTCAACTTTATGTGTTCTATATGTACTATAAATGCATATCCATGTACCTGTGTAGATTCACAGTACTGTACATACACTGAAATACAAAATCTAAGTATGACAATAGGGGTGGTAGCTGAATCAATTTCTATGGTCCATCTTCTCTCAGCCAGCAAGTTCTTCAAACTTTTAAAACCTAATATATATCTTTCTGACCAAGAATACTACAATGATAAATCTTTTCATGTACTATTGAAGAACAAACCTTCTTAAATCATGTAAAAGACATATTTGTAGCAATAAATTGTGAACATTTAATTTCTCTCCCACATGCTGCTATTCTACACTGGAATTTGTGAATCCCTTAACAGCTACCAAATCTTTAAGCTCATATTTTCTGCTGACTCATTTTTTCATACTACCAATCATAATATCCTACTGAAAGGGTGGATAAATACTTTCCTGTCAAAACTGATGTGAAATATAAAGTGAGGTCTCAGAGAGGTCTGTCCTAAGTCCGGTTCTATTCAATATTTTCATTAATGACTACTAAGATAATGGAATGGAGAAATCTCTTTATAGAGCTTGTAGGTGACACCATGCTGGAAGCTCTTACAAGCACTTTACAGGGGAGCAGTCAAACTCAAAATTGTCTTGATAAATTGGAAAAATGGCCCAAAGTCAATAAGATGAAATTCAATAAAGGTAAGTGCAAAGCAGTAAATTTGGAAAGAAGTAGTCAAATGCTCAAACAACGGGGCAAACTATCTAGGCAGCAGTAAAGACTTGTGCTATAGAGAACAACCATCAACCAGCAGTCAAGACAACTGCAAAAAGAGCAAATGCCATCCTGAGGTGTTTTAACAGATCTGCGGCTATTCAAGGGTGTGAAGTGATGAACTTGTTCTATCAGTGCTGGTGAGCCCTAAAGAGCAGCTCCTCCAATTAAGGAACTAAAGTCTAAATCTACATGAAAACAAGTTTAAAAAGCCAGTGCCGTTAAGACTCAAGTGAAATGCAAATGCGAAATAGACAAAGCAGCGTTATGGTTAGTTGTTACCGATTTCAGTGTGGCACATATGCTAACCTACTTATTTCTTTAAAAAGCTTTTAAGATGGGTGTGTTATCATATCAAGGGAATAAATTGCACTTACTATTGCATGAAATATATTAGCAAACTGAGACACTAATGCTTATATAAAAATATAAATTCCCTGTAGTGACATTAATGAAAACACAAACTGCCAGATGGAAAAGAATGTGGCATGGTAAATCATCAAGTCATAGACTGGTGGAATGGCTTGGGTAGGAAGGGACTTTTAAAGGGAAATCTTCAGCTGGATCAAGTTTTGTAGTAACTCATCCAACCTGACCTAGGATGTTTCCATGGATGGGGCATCCACCACCTCTCTGGATGACCCATTCCAGTGGTTTACTACCCTCATTGTAAATAGAGCTTCTTCTTTGTATCTAATAGAAATCAACCCTCTTTCAGCTTAAAACCATTACTCCTTGTCCTATCACAACAAGCCCTGTAAAAAGTTTGTCCCATCTTTCTTATAGGTCTCCTTCAAGTACTGAAAGGTTGACACAAGAAACTGCAACCTTTCTGGGCATGTGAAAGGCCAAATGGCTAAAGGACAAGACAGGGAATTCGATCAAGCCACCCTATTGCAGTGATCCTAAAAGATGTCATTGGAGAGAGGAAGGAAAGAAAATCATCCTAAACTTCAGCCAAGAGGTTACACCCCACAGATTTGATATAAGCCCTTGTAATGAAAAATGCTGGTCCAGGGAAAGTCCTTTCTCCCTGATATTCAGTCAGATGGTCCCAGAAAAAAACTGCTCTGTTTCCAGTACTGGCCATTCGCTGGTGGATAAGTACTGGAAGCCTGCTGTGCTTCCCACTCACAACCTGCCACTGGATTCTCTGTGATAGGAGTCAGCCTTCTAATATTTGGGAGTGGGGAGATGCAGTTGGCATAGAAAATTAGCCAAATGTAAGGATATTTACCCTATCTGTAGGTGTAGAGAAGATCCATCCTTTAAATTTAAGAATGCCCCACCTTTCTTTAGAGCAGGTTTGACACTGCATCATTATTGGTACTATATATAAGTGTTATCATACTGCTCAGGAGCCCTAGGCATAGAACAAGACCCTCAGTGCCAGATTCTGACATAATCAGAACAAAAAGCCACTCCAAGACTTTATAGATTAGGTGTAGCAGGAAGAGACAGCACAGGAGAATAAAAAACGAAGACAGCATCAGCCTGCATGACAGGCAGCAGTGTCAGCACACTGCTAGTTCAAGTGTTGTCAACTATTTTACAGACATTGTAGCAAAAGAGAATTTTAAGGAGAAAATTTACTTTTCAGATGGTGGTTCTGATGTAAATTTTTTAGATTAATTCTAAATGTGATACAAAAGATGAACAGATCTGCAAAAACTCTATTCATCAATTAAGTAGGATATTTGTTTTGTTTAGTTCTCAACTTATTATCAAAATATCTCAATCAAGCCATAATGATGCTTTGGAGTATTATTACTGTCAAAAAGAAATGACACTTTAACCACGTTTAAAGCAGGGTTTGTGGCTGGACTGGGGTACTCTGGGCTGTGTGGGTAACCCAAACTGCATTTTCTATTTCTATTTGTCATCCCCAGGAGGAGCATAGGGATCATAGGCTAAGAGCAAAATACTCAAGCAAATTAAGTTCTTAAGCACGAATTTTATCTTTCTTTAGAAAGTAAACAACAAAAAGAGAAACACAGGCTTTTGTTTGTGTATATGCGGAAGGTTAGAACAAACATTGATTAGAGAGCTTTTGCATCCAACAGGGATTCTTGCATGCTTGTTGACAAACATTCCAGATGTTGTGGGAGTTCTTTAACCTTTTAAACCCATATTAATCTGTAATTCTTTTGGGAGAGGATCAGCAGTCAAGGAGAAGGGTATACTCTGTTTATTTTATTTCCTTTTGCTGCAGCTGGCAAGGAATGACCCACAGTCTTAAAGACCTGTAGGAATCATTAGATAGATTTGCATTTAGCCTTGATCCAGAAACCATTATGTATAAAATGCAAAGCTTTACAATAGCTCTATTAGGACATTTTATTAATGCATCTATTCATTATCACTAGCTCTCTTGCAGAGCTCTTACACAGTGGAATTTAAATTTCTTGATGTGATATTTGGCTTAAATGGGCAGAAGGATAACCTTCATCTCCCTCAGGACTCATTACTGCATAGGTGTGGAGAACATTATTAAACAACAGTTCAACAGAAGAAACTCCTGAGTATTGTGTTCTGCCAGATGCATGAGAGCTGTTGCACCTTTGTTCCTACCACAATATTCACAGCTTTCTGCTGCTTGTCCTTTAATATTTTGTTTAATGAAAAGTAAACAGTTTGAGGAGGCAATTTTCCGCCAGTGATGCAGGAAGCCTATTTTTCTTCAGAATGTGCAACGTACTCAACACAGAAGGGTCCTGCTCTATAAATAGGGCTTTTCTGGCATGACTGCAACAGAAATGGCTGTTAGGTGTTGTTTATTTAACAATTTTTGCATAGTTACACATGTAAACCACAGCAAGGAAGAACTGAGAGAGAAAATAACTGCAGGGTGCGTTGGTGAGAGCAGCAGTCAGCCAGTGCCACTTCTGAGCTGAACCTCCAAAACCACGAGAGCTCCCCAAAAGCCCCAGTGACAAGCACCAGTTGCCATGGAACAGCCCAGTGGGAATGAAAACTGATGAAGGTTCAGCATGAGTCAAGCTCTGAAACACAGGTTGTGACAAGGGATTGTCCTAATAGCCCCTGTTAGCTTCATGCAAAGAACCACATCCTGGGGACCTCCAGCATCTCCCCTGCCTGTCTGCAGCTTGAGAGGGAATTGGCAGTGACTTTAATGAGGAGACATTGCTCTGACATGTCTCTTAGAGATAATTGGTTTGCACCCTCATTTGTTGTTTCAGTTCAAGCCAGACAAGTCTGCAACCTAAAAGCTCCCGTAGAAACCTTGCCTTCCACTGATATGTATGAAAATTTAAACATATAACAAATCTGGATACTTCTGTGCTTAAATGAAGAGATGGTTTACTCCCTGCCTGCAAATACAGAACAGCCTACAATGAGGCAAGGCTGGTATAAATTGAGATGGCTTAAAGGCAATGATTCAAATTCTATGCCATATTTCATACTCTTAGCCTAAATACCAGATATTTTGTGTAAATACAGGACTAGTTATCAAGATCACAAACACAAAGATGAAAAAAATATGGATTTTAGTAGAGGCAACTCCAAAGGGCCAATTTCAGGGAAAATCCTTACTGTGTTTACATGTTATTTGAAAACAATCCAATTATCAGGATGCTGCAACTGTGAACAGTTCGCTTTAACAGCATATAAACAGCTACAACTATTTCCCCAATCCAGTCTGAACCAGCATTAATAGTTGTTATTTCAGTGACTGCAGAATACAGCAAATAACAAGATATTATGGCTGGACCCTTCAGCAAATATAGAAGCAAAATAACTAGCAGTCCCAATACCTAACCTCCAGGCATGCATGGTTCCTCTGAACTCGGTGTAAAAGTTTACTGGAATAGAACATGCAGGACATTGAATCAACCAGAGGGGGGAAAATGGTACATTTAAATATAGGCTACAATACTGCTTCCCAAAAAAAGGTTTAAAAAATATTTTTCATGACAATTAATTATGATGTCAATGGATACTTCAAAGAATTTGGCCAAAACTGATTTGTTCATTATCTCTGTTTTCCCTGATATATTCAAACAAAGTAGAGTAGTGCTGCACTGAGGCTTTCTCCTGACTGCATAGTGCATGGCATTCCACTTTTCAATGGCAGAATGGAGCAGCAGCACAAATTAGTTTGAAATATGATGAAATAGCATCATTACTTGTGTATGAAATCTAAAAATCACTGCACTATGACCTTAATTTTAATTGGCTTTTTCAGGAAGCCAGTAGTTAAACCTCACCACTGATGGAAATTCATTCCATTATTTCTAGGCAGTTCCTAACTCCTCAGCCAGCAAAGTATTAAGTAGTAGCACAGTCACTGATTTTCCCTCTCACTGTGGGGAACAGATTATATATAGATACACCTGGAGAATCATCTGTGGTTATGTTCATTTGATCTAAAGGAAGCTTCCTTGGTTTCCCAGAAGCTGAAAAGCAGATTTCATGAGGAAATCACAAGCATGTTTGTCTGTATAAGCCTCCTTTCAGCACTCTTGAGTCTACTCTAGGCATCATTCTCTTCTTCAGTTCCTGACAGTGCCATTACCATGGTCTTGTTTGGTCAAATTATTGTACCTGCTCTGCTTCTACAAACACAGGGACTCAAAACAGTGTGTCTAGTACAGCTTCATGTATTTCTGTTTTTTTTGTCTATCCCACTTGTTATTTTTCATATCCATTTCACAGAAATTTTAAAACATATAGTCTTCTTTCCTATTTTGACAGCAAGGTCTTTGTTGTTTAATTATGAACTTCAGCATTTTGCTACAAATATTTTTGGTTTATTCTAATCATTTTACTACCTTCAGTGTCTAACCTTTTCAAAAAATAAGCAGATCCTTTTGTAGTTATAAATTGTACTGATGTAATTAAAACTCACCAGAGAACACGTAAAATTACAAATCTTCAAGCTTTTCCTGCACAGGCTATTGTTATCCAAAGACAGCATTCATTCATGACTGAAAATGGAAAATCAACAGGATGTTTAACATCTGGGAACTGCTTTTTCAGTAATGTTTAGATTCAATTAAAAACAACAACAACAACAAAACCAGTGGGAGCAAAATGAGATGGGAAAATTTTCAAGTGATCTGAATGTTGTTTTTTTCACCTGTGCTCAGACTAAATAGCCACATGGTCCCTCTTCTTGTTTTAATCTTCCATGGATCAGTCCACGGCCATGCAGGATGCAATGTTAACCTGAAAAAGTTCAGTATAGTAACCATCAGTAGATTTCTCCACCATCCTGCCTTGATACACAGTCCTCCTCTTCTCTCTTATCTCTCCATTCCATAGACTGATGCCATGGGATGCTTTGCACTGGCGCAGAATATGGTTGCATCAAATCTGTATTCAGGAAATCCAAATATTCGACCAGTTGCAGTGTCTCTCCCAAGCTATTTAGCAAGGTTTTACTCTGCTCATAACTAATCTTCAGAAATAATGACATCTATATTATAAAAATTGAGGAAGAGAGGCACTTTGCAGATAAGTGGAATTTATTCAAAATGCTTCTCTGTTAGGAATAATTTTATGGGTGCCCTTTAGACACAGTCACATCTCCATGTTTCAGCAATTATTCATCATTTACACTTTCGCAATTTAGAAGAGTTTTAAAATCAAAATGCCTTAGAAGCCTACACACTGCTTCAAATGGCCAAACAAGTCTTGATGGCACTTTACACTTAAGAGACTCTAAATAAATTAAATAATGAGTAGGGAAGCAGGAACCTTTCCTAGTGTATCTGTGAACACAGGGAAAAGTAGCAATAGTATCCCAAATCTAGGATATAAGAAAAAAATCTGTCTCACAGTCACAAAATCTCCTGTTACCATAGTGATGGGGACTGAGCAAATGACTAAAAATACCTGGTCTTTTCCACACTGTCTTAGGCATGTGACCTAAATGACACGTAATACATGATTTTCCATGAGAAATTGGTGGCATTTATGAGGAGCCAACACTGGAAAGCAAGTACCATGTGTGAGCAGACACTCAAAGAGACCACCTTCTCAAAGATGCAGCTTGGAAAGAAAGCTCTCTGGGACAAGGTTTGCAAAAAATTATGATGGAAAAAACCCCACATGTAGGTCATTAACAATTCAAAAACACCAATTACATGTGGGTTTCTCTCCCTGAATAAAGTTGGACTTTAAAAGCATTCTTTGGGGCTGCTAATGCATAAAATTAACCATAACCTCCAAAGAAGATCACTGTCCACAAGAACCCCCCAGCTGTGGTGATTGTCAAACTTAGGACAGCTCATGTTTAGATCAGCTTCGATTCACAGCCCCTACATGTGTCACTACAACCCAAAAGTGAGCTTTTAAAGTGTGCTGAAAGGAGAAGTCACCAGTGGCATCTCCCACATCCTGATTTATTGGCAAACAGTCATCTAAGATCGTGTTCATCTCTGAATGTTTCTAAAAGTTCCCTGCACTGGGCTGTTTAAGGGTGTTGGAAGGCAAACACCACAAACACCACTGGCTGTACAAAAGGGTTAACGTTTGCCTGGGGACATCTCCAAGAGCAGACCTGCCACAAAATTGCTCTACGCCCTCTTAAGTACATTTAAAAATAGTATGGGATTATATTTGAGCATTCTAGACCCAGTGGCATTCTGAAAATATGTACTTTGTTTCAGGTATAATAATAAAATACTCCATTTTAAAAAAGATCATCAACATCAGGTAAAGTTTGTCCTGACTATGCTTTTAAGAATAGTAGCTTCTTATTCATGCAAGGAAAAAGAAAAACAACAAACAAGCAAAAAGCCCAAAGCCTGCAGCACCTGCAGGTGAATTCTGTACCATTGTAAAGCATTGACAAGAAACCACTTACCTCAACAGGCCAACTGGAGGGCATACAGTATTCCACTAGGAAGTATTGAGTATCCGCAGTATCTCAAAACTTCAGGCAGATAATTTCTGTCCATCTTTTTGTCAAATTCTCTCTGGGACAACATTTTTTCCCTAACTGAAAAAGAAAAGCTTTTGTCAGATATATCTTTACAATAAGGTATAAGGCATGGAAGGGGTTTGTTTTAGAAATATTTTCTTCAGAAATATTTTTATCCTTTTTTAAAAGTATTTCTTCAAAATCAAGTTAACATGCTTGAAATTCTTTGTATGAAAATATAGGCCTGTGCAGAGGTTGATGGGGTAGTTTTCTCCTGACTTACTCCTGCACTGAAGGGAAAGTCATGCATCATCCTTGCTGGATGAGAAGGAGAAGAGCTGTGTTGAAACACATCTCTTTCCCATATTAGAATCTCTCAATATGAAAAGGTGATGGTCAGCAGAACTGGTAGAAAGAGGTTGAGGTAAGTGAAAAATTATAGAGGTTAATGATCTTTTTTTACTTGGTATATACACTCAACCTAAATCAGTGCATGAAATCTCTCTCCCTTGGGTAAAAGAGAACTTGGAGCTAAAGAACTGGGAGTTTTGGTATCAGTCAACAATTTCCTCTTCTTTCAACACTTCTGTGCTTATATGTCAGGGAAAGAAGCCCCTGTCTCTACTTATAAATATACTTATATTCTATAGAATATACAGGGGATTTTTTAGCAATTGAAATGCAAAACAAAGTGGGGGACAAAGAGTGCAGTAAACATTCTGCTAGTTACAACCTGCTTCTCTACTTGAAAATAACAGTACAATATGCATTAACAGTACAATATGCATGCACACCAAGACTCTGAAGGCAGAGGATCAAGTGCCACACAGGGCATTCACCTCTAAAAACTGATACAGAGGCTTCCTGAGATAAAGTGATGGAAATAGGCACCAGCACAGCACTCACTCTCCCTGAATTCTCCCTAACCTTGAAGGTGCTGAACAGCCATGACAGTCAGAGTAGCTGGGCATAGGTTTTTTAACAACAAAATAACAATAATCAAGAATTCTGACACTACTAAAATATAAGTGGTGAATGAATTAAACAATCAAGCTAATACATTAATCTTTGCTCTCTTGAACTGTGCTCAAACCACCTTCTCATGGGTCTTTGAATGCAAATGATAGCTTCAAGTACTTCTCTATTGCTAGGATGCTTTCTGCTATCTCAAGATGCTTCAAAGACTTCCAAGTGAGTTACATTTTTTTCTGAGTTTGAAGGTCGAGGTGTTTGTTACTAGAAGTTAAAGGACAGGAGATTCATTTTTTCCGTTTGGTGGACTATGGATAAAAATTCTAGAAGACAAATTGTAATGTGCTGCACCTAAAATAATTACAGAATCACATAGAATCCTCTTATTTACATGAATAGCTTGAAAAGATTGAAAAGGAACTCTTGGTCATTTACCATCTACAATTACAGAATTAGCATCCAAATCTTCTTGCCAAGTGTTCTGCTGCAGCTGGGTAGATCTGCACAATACCCATGGCTTTGCAAACTATAAGGATTAAGTTATTCTCAAAACTGTTAACATTTTGAATTCCTATTCAACTGTACAGCTTTGGTTTTGTTTCAAGGTTTTTTTACAAAATATGAAAAGTCATATTTTTGTGTGCAAATACACTGTAATTTGGGCAAGACTAAAAAAATGTCTTACCTGCCAGCTCTTACAATTGAACTGGTAATACAAGCTATAGCTGAGAGACACTGAAAGGTTTAAGTGTCTCTTCCATATGAATGCAAACTTTCATGGATTTTATTAAAGTGTATTCATTAAACTTGCCAGGAAATTTCACACACATTGAAAAAAACCCAGCATTTTAGGAGACAAGAGAAATGTATTGAAACCAATCCTTTTCATAAGAACACGCCAGGAAATGCTGTATTGGAGATTTTCCTGCCAAAACAAGATAACAGAAATAGCAGTAAAGTGAAGATATTCAATATCCTGGACTATACATGTATTTTCTAGAGTAAAATTATTAAAAGTAATTTTAAAACCCTGAAAGCTCTCAATTTTATCTTGATACAGAAAGAGGAGAAACAAACTCTCTAAAGTTTCATCTCTACAGTGCTCCTATGTGATTACCTGACTATGCCCCAGCTGAGAAAATGATCACAATATATATGGTAAAGAACAAAAAACATTAGAACTTGCATTTCAAGCAGGCAAGAAATATAAAACAAACTGCAGAAATATAAACTATACCATAGCTCAGGATTTTTCATCAATGACACTTAGATTTTCTTTTTTCCTGGAGGTACAATTGTGAACAGAAATAGTCATCTTATACTTAAGGTCATGAGTAGCTGTGTGTAGAAAGTCAGTTGTAATTTTACTTAACATATCCAGATTGTGCCAAGACTAAACCAATCTGCTTGAAATTGCTTTGAATTAAGAGGAAAATGGAGTTTGTGCCTGGTCTTCATTAAGCAAGGTGCTACTAAGGTAAACTTCTTGAGAAATGAAGATCTGAGCATTTTGGTAGTTTTGGTAGGTTTTTTTTTTATTTGTTTCTTTTTGAGGTTATAATATATTGAGATTTTTAGAAAGAAAATAACTTAGATTATTAATTCCATCTGAAAAATATTATTTTCTGGTACTCTCTAACACTTTCTCCATGCAACCAAAAGCCTGCAGGATTTCTCATAAGGCCATCTTCCTATAATTAAAAAATACCATTTGCACTTATTCATCACTCCCCTCTATGCCACTAAGACAAATCTGTTCCATCAATCTTGATCTCTCTACTGGCTGAAAAATCTTCCAGGTATTCCACATAACCTCACAAGATGAGACCACAATTTCATCATCCACTTATAATCTGATGGACCCTCTAACCTTTCTCCCTGAACAAGGAGCTGAACCCTCTACCAGCTTAATTCAGCTCCACATCTGCAGAGACTCTGCATTTACCATTTTCCCCAGAGATTCTATCAGAGAAGAACAACATTTTTATTTGTTTTTAGGGTTTCAAGGAAATTGCTGTTTCTCAGGTTGCACAGGGAATACCCTGGGTGGATCCCCATCACCACAATTCTTTCTAGACAAGCCTAGCAAGTTCCAGGTGATGTATATCTGCTCTGAGATAGGAGAATGTGCCAAGCACGAGAATATCTCTGGACTGATCAAACTCACTGTCTTCAAAGACCAAGGAACAGCATTATGTGAGGTGGACAAGAAGGGAACTACCTGACTGATTATCTACATGGGTATATAGAATATGCACAGCATTTCTGTAGATTATTTTTCTGCAAATTTTGAGGAAAAGTTTATGCAAGGTAATTATCTGTGTTGGGAGGGCAAGTCCCACTGTGCTGTGTTGCAGGAAGAAAAGATTGAAATGTTGTCATGACATTATTTACAGATTTATTTCAGATTCTACATAAAGTTTGACTTTTCAAAAAAAAATCCTCAAATCAATATATAAGTTGAGGAAGAGACAGATTATTTAAGGACAGCAGGGTACTTGGACAGAAGGAGAGAAAGTCTTCTGAAAATCAGCACATTTAATTATTTCTTTTATTTATTGAAAATGTATTGCAAGAACAGTTCTGATTAAGTTAACATTACATTCTTTTGTAGATCCATGATAAAAAAAATTTATGTGAAAGATATGGACAAGTGGCTGTTTGAAAGATCAAGTGTACAATCAAACCCTCACTTAGGTACAGCAGCTGTCTGCACTACAGATGTCTTTGTAAAATCAAATTCATGCTGCAGATCTGATGGGAATGCATTGAATGGCTCTTCCTACTGAATTATACATGGGGCAATTTTTTTTTTTTATACTATCACAATTTAATTTCTTGCAATTTACATATTCTGATTAATAGTGCAGTGCAAAGATATATTTAATATGCTTTGGCACTGCTGGATAAATAATGTCATACCAGTATCTTGTGCTGTTCTTTAAGATTAATTAATTTTAAGGTTGTATTTGAGTTACACTTCTCTTTCTCTTATATGCCACCAAAATGTATTCTAAACTACCTTTTGATAATAAAATTTCTCTCAGTTACACTATCTCTAATGAGAACTTTTACAGGAAAATGTGTTGTTTTAATGGAAGAAGTGAAATAGAAAAAAAAGTGCTTTTCATTTATTAAGTGTTTAGAATATTCTAAAGCAGAAAAAATACCAAGCGTTATTTGAAAAGGAATTTCTATCAATTTATCTGCATTGATGTATATTCCATCACTTACAAATTTCAGTTCAGATAATGCTACTAATTAGTTTTGGCTGATATTGGAGTATTTTGTATGCCCCATTTATAAAAGCTGTTTGCCCATCTGTTAATAGGTTGGAAGTGATTAAAGGACACTTATTTTGGCTGTTGCAAAGGCCAAATCATTTTAAAGCTGCAAATATGTGACAAAATCGTCTAAAGGTTTGCCAAGTTCAGGACCTGATTTTCTTAAAGCGTTGTGGTGTCTGCTTTCTTTCCCTCCTGCCTAAAGTATCTCTGAGTTTTTGGTACATAGAAACAAAAATCATTCCTTCTATGGCAGGCCACACCTTCCATCTATTTGTTTAAATTGAGGTTTTAATGAACTTTGAATGTTTTTCATATCTCTAGCATTTCTGCTGTTTGTCTACTAGCTTTGAAGCATTGCTTCTGAGAGCATAACTAAAATGGGTCTTACCCATTTTATTCAGTATCTCTGTATTTTAATACCTGTGCCTTCTCTTCCTGTCCATCATTTCACCAGTATGCAAAAAAAAGAACAGGAAAAGAATTTGGATGACAAGGACAGTCATGGACAGTGAGATGGGAATCAACAGATAATCAAAACCTCTAATGATATGAGATTATGTGTGTTATTATTGAGAGATAATTATAAAATTCAGTTCCATCTGGGGAAGAGTATTTCAGTCATAAGTTTAACTTTAAACGAAAATAAGAATTAGGCTTGTACAGAGAGCTGGAATAATATATCCCATATATCATTTACAGCCTATGGACTATCTGAAGGCAAAGCTCACATTTAAATTATATTCCTTTTTGTACATACATTTAACTTAATTCTTTACAGTATCAGGACGGAATCCAAGCTGACCCTTACTCCCAATGAAAAGTAGAAATGGAGTTGTGAAATGAGCATTCAAACAGATATTCCATTCTACCCCTGGGTCAGGGCTAGAGTTAGGGTTTAGGTTAGGATTAGGGTTTATCTGCAAACTCCTGAATATTTTTTTCTTGACTGGTTTTGAACTGTAATACCAAAGGGAAAAGACCAATAACTATCTCTAGAGTTATTCTCTTCATCTGCAAATTTAATTTTATAAATGAGCAACATAAAGTGCTACCGACATACATTAAAGACATACCACCTGCTTCGAACTACTTTAATGGAAAATCTGTCTAGCACTTTCTTTAATGATTATATGTCTTAAAAATTCAACAAATGAAAGGATTATCGCTGAAATCATATTAATCTGCAAAGGATTAACAGCCTACTGTTGAAAGACTTCATGAACTGCAATAGGAGAGGATCTGAAATAAAAATGCAAAGAGCTTTTCACATAAATAGTGCAGAAAGATTGTTAGAGGTTGAAGCAGCGAAAGTGAAAATGGACTGAAATGAAGAATGGTGATGTGAATCAAACACATCTGCAGTGAAAATGGAAGAAAATCACAGAAAACATTCTATAAACTGTAACATCCTTAGCACCTGTATACACATTTTCTTTCGCAGGTTTCTGTGACCAGCTGCACTCTCATTATCATTTGTGATTTTGGACAAATGTAGAGACATTATTTGAAATGTTGTGTTTAAAGAATGAAGATTTTATTGAACATTCTGGACTTCATGAAACACTTAGAATGAAGCCTTGACTTCCTATGGATACAGCTCTTTTAAGGCTTAGAAAGACTCCCCACGGGTTGCAAAATACTTTATCTTCAACAATACACAGTTTAGCTTCTAGAATTTCCAGACATGAAAAGAATGTTTTATTTTTCTGTTATATCTTCCCTGCCTGTAAGACATTAATGGAATCGTGGCCAGGCATTTCTTGTTGTTTAATGGCCAACAGAGTTCATTTCATCAAACCTCATTCAGTAGTCATCCATATTCATGAAGACACTTAAGGATGTATTTGATTTTAGCTTTAGTAGGATTTAAGGATATGTTTAAAGTTAGGCACATACTTAAAATGCTATGCTGAATTTGGATGGAGGCAATCTCACGCTTACCTGAGCTAAAGTTAAAATTAAGCATATGCTTAAGTATTTTGCTGAATACAGATGGAGTGCTGAACTGTATCCCAGTGATTACTCATAAGTGTCAGTATGTTCTCAATCCAGAAATTATCACTTTACAAATAAAATCTGAAGATATGCATATACATAATCAATGTATGGCTGAGTAGAATTTTGATGACCAGCTAATTACAATTCATGCAGACATAAATTATTAAGGGGATGAAACACTGCTTAAACTCAAACATACATCCCAAATTATTCACTTGGGATGCACTCTGAAGATAAAAATACAACAGTAAAACAAAATGGAGGCAGAAGGGCAACCGTAATAACAAGCACAAAACCAGCTTTTCCTTCCAGTTGAAGACACCAATCTAGACCTCAGTGGGACCAGTTTAGTTGGTCTCAAGGCCCAATATTAAAACTTGCCTGGTTTCCTAAGGCTGCAGTTATGTTAAGGGCAGGTTAGTATGCACATCAAACAAACAGTCCTCACTCATCACACAGAAGAAGCCAGAATTACCATTCTGAGGTTTTGAAACCATGACATTGAGAATCTGAGGGTTTTACTTGGAAATACTGTAAATGTGTGACTATGACCTGCTTATGCTTTCTAATTCCTCTGTCAGTTTTCAATAATAATTACCAAAACATTGGAAAATAAGTTTGAAAATAATTACATCAGTTTCATCTGCACCTCATATTCATCCATTTTGAACTTAGCATCTGATGCAGTGCTTTAGTTTAGTTGGCTTGGAAGACTCCTGTAATCTGGAAAGACAGAAGAAAGACCTTGTGAATTAGATATGTAAAATCTTAGACAGCTCATAACTGCCAAATATTTCAAGAACTCTACATATACTTTAAAAGGTTGCAAATTTAGACAGGACTAAAAAAAGTTCAGAGAAATAAATCTGCTTCATCAGTAACCACAAATGCTAGGACTGAACCTAGCAATAATTTGCTTTAAACTTCAATGTACAGGTTCAAAAAAAGAAAATATTTCTTTCCCCTTGTCCCCTTGTCCTCAATGACTACTCTTTGTCCTGCTACCAAATAATTCTAATAGTGCTTTCATTTAATGAACTATGAAAATACAAACCCCACAATTATTTGCTATAATTTTGTAGATCAGGATGTTTGGCTTTTGCTGTGATGTGTTTTTGACCTGGCTACTTATTAAGAAGGATGATGCAAAAAAAAAAAGGCTTGGAGGAAAAACACAGCAAAAATAAGCCAGTGTATGATTGAAGTATGCCCTTGCCATTTTAATTCCTGTGTTGCTGAAACACAGTGATAAAACAAGCATGTTAAAGAATGGATATCAAATATCCTAATCCATTACTTCTGTTGCCATCAATGGATGGTAAAATGGTATATGAGATCCATTATCACTAAATGTTTTCCTACCTGATGATTCCCAGTTTATCTAGTCTGTTTTGTGACAGAAACTATCCCACACCTCTGGCAATCCCATACACTATTGTCTAGATTTCTTTCCTTTTCAGGACAGTATGACTGGCACATTGTATTTTGTCACAGTCACTGACTTGTGACTGTAGCACAGCCATACCACCTCGAGGGACACAGGCTTGGTGAGGTTTTCTGTTCACACAGAAGCTCTTTTTTCTTTCCATACCCAATCTCCTACTCTCTTTTGCATTGCTTTAGGTTAATAATTTCATACAACTAAACAGTGGTTCCAAGCTCCTACCTGTGTGAAAATGCCAAATTCAGGGCTCATTCAGGTGTGCATATACAGAGTGATTCTCTCCAATGAACATTTTCATTACTTTTCTAAGTACCAGCACGTTTTGATGAACAAATAACATGACTTTTTTTCAAAAATTCAAATGTGGTACATGCTAGACTAATGTAGAAAGCTACATTACAACTACAACTAAATCATACTTTCAAGCATTCCATTTAGCAAGTTTACCCACTGAGTCTGAATTCTAGAGGCAGATTATCACTTTTTTAATCAAAGAATGCAGGCTTTAAATTCTGCAAGTCAGTGCCCTGACTTGTATTGAAGAATTCCAGCAGGGAGGTATGAGTTACTCAACAGTTAGAGAAAAACATTCTTCTCATGAAGTCAATCATGCAATTCAAGCAACTGCTACTGAAAATAGAAGAGCTGGGTCTCCACAACATTGTATATTTTAGGATCAGCAGCCACCACTGCTATCTGGTGGGAGAGCTAAAAGGCATGCAGATACTCAGGAATAGCCTATTTTGTACCTCATTTTATAGGTGTATAATTCTTGGGTCATTTATTTAATAGGTTCTGTGTCACCACTGAGTAGTCCTGTCCAATTTAGTTGGCTTTTATATGAGCTAGCTATATATTGGTTTTTGCTTCTGGTGGTGATCTAGGGATTTGAGTCCTAATGATGCTCCTCCCAGAACCAGAATGGATAAGGCTTATCATATTGTCAGCCCCATTCATCTATTTGGAAACCCTGTCAGTCATGGAAGGTACATGCTGAAAGGTTATCTACATTTTAGTTCATATGGCCAAGACAATGCCTAATAAATTCACCCTCTATAATTTAATATGAAGATGAAATTATGCTTCTTGTGCAGTTGAGATGTGACTAGTTATTTAATGAAGTCTGAATGTTAACACCGGCAGTTTGATGAAAAAGCCATTAGAAAAGAGTGGACATAGAGGTGCAGTAGGCATATGATCTGCACAAAACCCTAAGAGTCATTCTCCAAAAATTATTTTCTGGGCAAAGATCCAATAGTACAGTACAGTAAGTGACTTCTGCACGTCTGGGCTTAAATGTATGAATTCAGGGCAGAATAGACACAGCAAGTAACAGAGAGAATTATTGAGTATCTTAATAATTGACATGAAATTTCCCAAATTCTCTGAAGACATTGTCTGAGGCACGCTTAGATCCTCCAAATGTGCATATCAGGATGATTCTGATCGTAAGGTGACAATAGAAACTAAAATCCTACTATGCAAGTGACCAGCATGGGCCAGACCTCTGAATATCTCTGATATTCACGCCTCAAGTTTCAAACACAGACAAATATTGTTCACTTCAGAAATGAACATTTTGAGACAATAAACATTTGATCAGCAGATTGCCACACATAAGACTTAACACAACTGAGTGAAAACTAATTTTCCTCTTATTTTTTTAGGTATTCTTAAATAAAGTACCTTGTACCTTGCTTTATTAAAGTTGCCACATAACTTGAAGTATGCTCCCTTTTAAAAATAAGGAAAATCCTATCATAAACCCCTGAAAAGTAGGAGTTGAGAAAGACATGCAAAGGTCCTTTACAATTTGCTCTTGCTAGGCTATTTGATACTCTGCTGTAACAAAGGAGTCAAATAGGTTTAGCTTCTCAGACCCTTCCATGTAAAACAGTGCAGTGGAACAAGTGTTTAACCCAGAATGCACTGTTCCCAGTTTACACCAGGATAAGCCACTGCCAATTGAGTTCAGTCTCCTGCCTCCCACTTGCAAAAGGAATTTAATTGGCTCTAACAGTCATCTGTACTCTGATAAGGTTTCTGAGAGACAAAAAAAAAAAAAAAAAAGGTAACAAACGCATCTAGCTGAAGACCTCATTTAGTTTATTTCTTCCACAATCCTCTATGTGTGCTGGTCCACCACTACCCCAGTGCGCAGCTACCCTTCAAACAGCCATTCCACCCTCTAGGTTTCCCATTTTTACCCATAGCCATCCAAAAGTTCACAATTCCATCCCTTTCCTTCCCAAACTATCTTTCAAGTCTCCAGTGTGTGGTCCAACGGATTGGCTATGCTTTCATGTGAGGCTACCTCCCCCCTTCAAATCCCCAGCTTAATTCTGCCAGAGACAAGGGTGGCCTACAATAAAGACCTTCCTTCCACTTCACAAGCCACCTGTTATCTTCCTTGCCAACCTGCCAACTCCTCTACTGTTTCCCAGTCCTGCTGCTCGCCAGCCCACTGTGCCATCTGCACAGCAGGAATTCAGAGATAAACTTACCAAGTGTTAGAAGTCTCAGCTTTGTCTCCAAGCCGGTGCTGCTTTGTGAGCAGAATAATTATTCTGGAATAAAAGTAACTTTCGTTTAAGTGTAATGTCTGCATGGAAAACTACTCCAGAATCAGGGATAGCAAACGAATTTATTCCATTCTAGCTCTGCTAATTTGCTTCGTCTTTTGTACAGGGTCCAAGACTACCTTAAATTTTCTTAGTCAGATAGGTTATATATGGATATAATAACTACATTAATCTACAACAAGAATATGAAATTACTCAAAGTAGAATTTAAAAATTTACATTAATTTCAGATAGTAGTAGTTGAAATATTTCTGAAACTGGGGAGAAGCTGAAATGCAGGAATCTGATCACTCAAAAGACCATCAAGGCTTCTGTTGAAAGATTATTAAAAACAAAACCAAAAAATGCAAACTGAACAAAATTTTAAAAACTACCCACCAGAAATCAACACAACCCAGAAACTGGACTGTCATGTGAAAAACTGGAAGCGACTGGTTTTCAACCAGAGAAAAAAATTCCACTCATCTACTATAGTTACTGGTACCACACCACTGAGACTGAGGACCTTAGTACAGCTCCCAGTCTCCCATATTGCTGGACATGGCTGGACACGGAATACATAAAGTATAGAACAATTGCTATCCCAGAAAATCCACAATTGCAGCAAAGATCAAGAGACAACAGAATCACAGAACGCAGATAAAATAATACAAGGAAACTGTGAAGTGGCTTCAACTGACATGGCACAAAGTTGTCACTGTACATCAGGAGCTTAATGGTTGGTTTGGACCATCTACAAAGTGTTTCTCCCAAGCCTACAAGGTAGCACAGAAAAAAAATCACCTGCAATTCCATGCTGGAATATTGAAACTGAGATTGTTCATCAATGGGAGTAATGGAAGCTGATCATTCTATTGTGAATCAGAGATGACAAAGTGGAAAAGATGTTTCATATTTTGTTCAATTCAGATTACTGTGGTATTCTGTCTAAACTGGTGAATTTGAACTATGGAAGCACTTTGCATGACAAACAGTAGAACTCTTTATAAGCTTTGAATCATGATGGAGAAAAGGGTAATTCACAGCTAGCTTTGAAAGAGCTTTTGATTTAAATAATGATCTCCTGTTTTAGGTCAAGTACAAAATCCTACTAAAGTGCAAATCACAAGCAAACAAAGCTATCTCAGCTTTTAAAACACCACAGATACATTCTATCTCATCCCAAAGAAAATAAATCAATAATTCAAAATCCTGGCACTCTGGCAGTATAACACCTAGTCTACAACTTATTCCTCTTCATGTGGCTTTTGGGGAAAGATTTTATGAAACATGTTTTAAAGTTTGATGAACCATTCTCACATTTTTATTTCTGTTAATTTTACAAGCAAAACATGAAAGTCATTCTGAAACAATGCCCCTTGTGTGCAGATGCAAGCAAAGCTACAGGCATCTTCTGGGCACGCTCCCTGTTTTTTCCAGATTCATAAGCTACAGCAATCTCTGTTGCCTTTCTCATTTAAGAAAATGCAATCAGACATGGAAATCCTCTGCCAGGTGATTTTCTTTCACATGAAACATTCAGTAACAAAGATGTCTTTGTGCCTGACATGCATGCTGCTTCTTCTCCACTTCTTGTCTATGTTTTAAACCGGGTTAGCTTTTCTTCTTGATAGTTCAGACACTGTAGTTGGCTTTAATGAAAAGAAAATGCAATGATACAAGCACATAAGTTACCCTGTAACTTACCTTCCAGGAACATGGGTATTGTAAACAGCTGAGCTGAAGAGCAAAATTATTAAAAGTATATGCTCTAGGTTCAGTTGTGAAACTGCATTGGCACTGAATAAAATGCCTTGGATGCATAAGCAAAGAGATTTTAGCATCACTTTTTCAACAGCTTACGTAACACCCCCCTGCATGCTTGGTTTCATGAGAGGGTTAGAATTTCTGGTTTTCCCCTCTAGTCCCCACAGCAGATACCACCCTAGGCCTGAGAAATTCTTCTTGACAAAAATGCCCATTGAAATTCATTTCTGGGGGGAAACATTTCAGCTGTGGAGCTTCAGGATTTGCCTAAAGTCAGCGTATATTTCTCAGTCATTTGCTCCCTGTCAAGGAAGTGGTGGCTTATCCTTGCTAAAACCACTTTTCAATAAGCACTACACTGTGAAGTCAACCCCTGTCCAGATGAAAGTGTTTGCAGTGAAGCAGGAGATCCTCTGACTCCCTAAATTCCATAAACTCACTCTGGGATGTACTTTCTCAGCAAAGTCTGCTCATGACAGACACTTTGCTTCTTCCATGGAAGCAGCATTCCATGCTTATCTCATCCTTAACATCAAGCAAACTTAAAAATCAAGAAAATCTTTATTTAATGAAAGATTAAGGTCAGGCATTTTGATGCCAGATTAGAAACAACACACTTCAAAGAAATAAAAAATGGGGTTTTATCTTAGACTTAATGATCAGGTGCCTCTCTAAGCAAGAGGTAACCTGTTTTATCTAAGCTCCCCAAGATATCCACTCTATCAAAGCTAGACAAAGTTAGACATTTACTTTTTGAGAATACAAAAAAATTTAAATAGAAAATAAAATGTCTGATTTTTTCTTGCAAACGCTTCAGTCTTCACAAGTGTTTCCAAACAGGCTAAAATATGTTTACAGTTATTTTATTTAACAGTAGGATTTATGCGGCTCAAAGATCAAACAGAAAACTTTTAGTAGGGAAGTTGCCTCCACCAGCTGCTTGCTACTTTAAATTACTATTAACATTTAATCTCACATTAAAATAACACGGTTTCTAAACCTTGTGTAGAGAATGTGCAAAGCTTTGTTATATTTTTCTATTGTTTTTTGAGCTTTACCTCATTTTAACTATACTAACTTGACAATTTTTCATCTCTGCACTATTCAGTATTTTTCATAAAGTACTTGTTAAAATTGCTATAAAGGTATGAAAATATGTTATTTATGCAAATTACTTCACAATATTTATTTGAACTCCTCAGATTCTCTCCCCTGTCCCAGCATGGGGAGTGAGAGAGCTGCTGGCTGGGGTTAAACCATGACACTGAGCCATAGGTATCTGTTTAAATGTCCTTTTTCAGCAGTATAGGCAGTACTCTTGTTTTGAAACTTTATCCAGGTAGATTTTGCCAAGTCCTTGGACTGTAAACAGGCCATTCTGCTTCTGCCACATGCTTTTGGAATGCTGTGGCCAGAACTGCACAATATTTCAGATGAGGCTGCATTGGTAATTTAGGAAGAAGCTTCATTAATTCTTTCTGCATTTGCTATATTTAATTTTCTCTTTTTCTACTGCTCACCGCACTTATATTTAATAGCACATGAGAGCTCAGCCTTCTACCGAAGCTCAACAGAAATTCTGTCAAGTATTCACTAATGTTAAAAGATGAAAAATGTTAGGAAAAAATGACCATGTAAAGAATTCTGTGACAAAATGCTTCAGGCTCAGGCCATGCTCATCGATTTTGCCACTGTCAGATGCTTTCTGCAACCTTTGCCAGTGTAGGATTTTCCTTCATTGACAGCTAGATTCAACATTCTCTCTAATGTAACACAATTGTAATTCCTGCAGGGAACTGATGGGAGTCTAATGGCTGCTACCAGGACAGATGAGTTCCCTAACTCCTGTTACTTAGGACTGAATGACTTCCTAGAATATATTTCAAACACACAAAACACACCACAGAAAATTCTGCTCTATATTTCATACAGCAGTCACACCATAAAATTAGGAATCATGAAGATAAACTGTGTTAAGCCTCTATGTGTGAGAAAGAACAGGATTTAAATCAATGTCTTTCTTTTGAACTTTTTAATTTGTTTGGTTAAGCACTTTTCTGTTTAGTGGGAGGGATTTTATAACTTCTGACTCTGTCTGTGCATGCCTAACTCAGGGAATCAACTGAAAAGTTCAGTTATTTGAGTCACTTCTAAAAACCATGAACCTTAGGATGTACTTTAGAATGTTGGATGTTGCCTGTATTGACATTAATCCCTCCTCTGAGATGAGAAATTATATTTGAGAAGTATCTGAGACACTTAGGTATGAAAGGCAAAGGAGCAGTGTACTGATCACAAGAAAATATCTTCATGCAGAGACATTCAGGATTCCCAATTCATTGGGCTCTCTGCTCCAATTCCATATTCCCACATCTTGGCAATATGTTTTTTCCACACCACCACTTACCTTGGAGTCTGAGAATTTAATAAATATCAGCAATATCAAAAATAGTTTAGTGGGGGGGGGGAAGTATAAAACCTTTGAAATTCCAGGGGCCAGTGAATCAGAATCCCATTTCAAAAATAAGTAAATTAATATTTTTTATATCTTTCCAAGTTTTCTGACACTTACTGGACTCTATCAGTCACAAAATAACATCCCTTCTGAATTGCCATTGTGCTCCATTTTTATGTCAGGCTTTTTCATCTACCTCTTTCCCATAAAGAAGATTTCTGCAGGGTCAGCCAGGTGTGTTTTTAACCTTTTTAAAGGCAAAGGCTGTTGCAGGAATCCCACAGAAGATACATCTATGTTATCTGATAAATCAGTGAGAAAAGCCAGAGTTTAAACCAAGCTTCTCACACAAATATTCTTTACTAGTTGCTATTTAACTCCAAAAATGGGTGCATTGAGGGAAGAGAAAGAAGTTGATGAAGATTCACAGCTAGCTAATGCCTTTTTTAAAATAGGACATTCATTTTAATCTGTAGTATTTACAAGCAATTATTAGCTAGAATATAGAATTAGCAGTTCATATTTCATATGTATATTTACTAATTTTGTGCTAGATAATTAATTCAAAGCATTTCAATTTTATCTATAAAGTCAGTCTATGGGTGCTTTAAAACAGTGAACAGGAAAAATAGTAGCCAGGATATAGAAATATAAAGCAGTTATAAAATGAAGTTGAAGTTTGCATCCACTTTGATGTCTTTTACACTGCCAGGATATCTTAAGAAAGTTTGTGTTTCAACCAAGCATCAAAATAGGAGATCTGTCAACACTGCAACTCTCATTACATTTATTTTAAACAAGGCTGCGTAACAAGAAATAAGTATTTTCTGAATGTCTCCAGTGGCTGAAGTTGCAACAGAATCAGGGCATTTTTGTGCACCTTTAAATAAATGTATGTGAAAGTTTTATGTATATTGATGTGTATGTATGATAAGAGATTTCCTACATAGGTAAGGATTAAAAGTACAAATGCAGTGCAGCAAGAAAGTATCTAAATATTCCAGAATGAACACAATCTTCCGTGATGACCACAATTACAATTTCTTTGTAGTTCTCATGCAGTGGAAGACATAAGAACATTCAAAATCTCACTGGAAACTCAACATTTAAAAATAAAGTATGATTCTAATGTATTTGTTTTTTACGAACTACTGTCATTTTAAACTTCATCGGATTAACTTTTTCCTGTCATGTGATTTGTTTGGTAGGAACTTTAGAAGTATACAAAAACTTAGATATTTTTTCTAATGGAATTTTGAGCAACCTACAAACGTTAACACCCATATGAATAAAAGGTGTTTTAACAACAGTTAAAACCTCGTGGGTTTTCCTAAAATATCCAGTGCTTAGACTGTGTTTTGATATGCCAAATTAATACTAAGGTCTGAGATTTTATCTTCAGATATTGGTCTATTTTGTGAATGCATTAGTTTTACTCACCTTTTTTTGATGTGTAGAATGCAAAGTTTCAGGGGCCGGAAGTACCTGTACCCACATGTAGGTACAGCAGCTACCTATGCAAAAATTACTGTTTCTGTTCCCAAACTCTTTCATCTGCCAGCTTCACTCTTTGTCATTTCTAATCCAGCTTTCACCCTATCCTAGCTCCTTTGGACTGCTGCAATTTTACTTTAGGTTACCTATGTAAACGAGATTTAACTAACACACCATGACAGTGCTCATCTTCATTTTCAGTTGCAGATATACATTTGGGCTATTTCAGGGCTTGTCAGGAGTTTTCAAATGCAAGAATTCTCTTTTTGTCATCCAAATAGTATAGAAATTCTCAGCCCATTTCTTTTATTTCTACTGTTTTGTGAAATTTGTGCTTTCACTTCATCTTTATTGATTTACATGTTGCTGCAGACGAAGGATTTGGAGCACTGGAATTTTTTCTTTGCTTTAACCTCTTTTTCTGATCAAAAGCAGGTCTGTTACTCTTCCTAATAGTGCAGTTATTGCTGGTAGCACACTTCCAGTGCCAAGCAGCCAATGTAAAATGCAATGATTCATGGTATAGAAATAGCTATTGAATCAGCAGTAATTGTAATTTTGGTGTCAGGTTCAACAGCAAGAACAAAACCAATCCCTGCTAACCCACACAAGTGGAACTGGTCGCTGCCAGACAGGGAATATTTTCTAGAATTCATTTGTTGTGTATCACCACCACATTTTAAAAACCTGGTTATCTAAAATGAAAGATGGATTCTTCATTATCTTTCATTAAAGTATTGTGAATCACCCTTCTATATTTTAAACAAAGATATGTATTTAGCAAATAGTTCTGTATCATTGGGAAAACACGCATTTTGTTTACCAGAAATGTACCAGACATACTGTGAATAGAGAAGAATAAGGCTGCTGAAAGTGCACCCACAAAGGTTTGCTTTTCAGGGTTGATATTACAAGTAATTAGCTTGACATTTAATGAATGACATTTCTAAGAACTGCTGAAGCTGACTTAACAAGCAAACAGAACAACCTTTTTATTTGTTTAGAGAAGGTAGTAGCATTGTTGCACATTTTATGTAAAGTGATTTCACCAGCTAATGTTGAAAATATCTACATTCATGAAATATTTGAAATAAAAATGCTCTCTGTTAACTGAGTTTCTGGTACAGTGATGTCTGCTTAGCACAAACTCTGATAAGAGTTCCTGTGGGAAAGATGAGTGGGCCCATACTAGAATTAGAATAAACTGAACTTCAATTAAAATTGTGCATTTTTCCCGAGCAAGTTTAAAATCGTAAACAATTCAGACAGAATTTCTCATTTTGGTAAAAAAAAAAAAGAAGGGAAAAAAAGGCACATCTTCTGAAATTATATGTTCTCAAGCTTTTCCTAGGCTTCAGAATTTAATTTTATATTGGCAAGAAAATCTTTGGAAAGATCAAGAATGCTTGTGTTAGCCTGGTTATCCAACCCAGAGGATATGTTTGTTTACATTCAACACATTTCAAGGGCACTTAGAAAACCACAGTAATTCAAGAAATATATGTGAAATTTTGTCTCATTTCCTGCTTGTATTAAGAATGAAATTAAGTGTTTATGCCATGACAGTCTCATCAGCTTTATTTTTGTGCATTAGAAATCTGGAAATCTCTTCCAAGTGCCTGTAATATCAGAGTCTCATTCACCCAGTTCAGCTGCTGGGTTAGCACACCCACACCTCACCAGGGAAGAGAATGGAGTCTTCAACCCAAATGGCAGAAATCTAGTTATAAATAGGACTCCCATTTAGCACCTTTTTCTTTTTCTTTTTTTTTCTGATGGGTTTCATTTCACTGCTTAAACAAGGATGAGGCAGATCTACAAAGTTATCCTGTTTAAAAAGAAATGTGAGCAAAGCCACTGACTCTTCTTTTTCCTAATGCCATGAATGCCATATCAATGATGACATGGTCTAGTGAACCAAATGGCTCTGTCTTGAGACAGTATCAGCATATGCACAAAAGCTTGTTTTAGATCTGGAGTATGAAATAAAGACTCAATGTGAAATGCTAGAATGTTTGGAAACAGTATCAAGTATCCTATCTTTTATATTCCTAAGGTTTTAGGACAAAAGGACACTTTTTTTTTTTCATTCCTTCCTTTACTAATTCTTTTTATAATCTAAAAGAAAAGGATCGTGAGCTCCATAAACATAAAAAGATCTTGAAGGGAAGAGAAATTTTCTTTTTTTGCAAAGCCAAAATAAATCCTTCAAAGAGTGATACTTTCCAAGAAAATTTTCATTTCTCAAAAAGAGAAAAGCTCGGTAAAATCAACAGCCTGTAGTATGCAGCAGTCTTGAAAGAGCAGAAACATAAACTGAGAAATAAATTAATAAAGGATTTTCCATAGCTGTGTAGAACTAGTGCTTGCAAATCAAAATAGCCACTAAAAGGGCTCACCTCCACCAAAGCAATATTGAATTTACAAACAAAATAGAGGTTAAATTAACACACACCTGAACACCTTGGTGGTCCCTGAGTGTCATTGCACCAGCACAGGGACATTGATAGAAGATAGCACAGAAATTTCCAGTTCAGACAAGACACTTCAAAAGTGTCTTCACTGGCACTCCTTGACATTTCTCTTACATCTTTCAGGTATCTTTTTGGTCTGTGCTACTCTCTACATCTGGTCCCACAGTTAATATTCTCCCTTCAACTCCTTGTGGAGCTGATCCCCTCCTAGCTGATCCAGCTCATTTCCAGCCTCCAAGCAATTAATTTCACAGCCTTTCTTTATTTCAGTCGTATAAACCTTTCCATTGAAGAACTTGCTTTCTGCCCACAAGGCACTTCCATGGGCCTATTTTATTGTAGTGAAAATGCAAACAACAGGGAAAAGAATCTTGTACACACATGAATGAATTATGCTCCCACAGAAAAAGCCCTTTGAACTGCAGTTTCTCTCCCTTCTTCCCCAGCCCTTGTCACCAGAGTTTAGTTTTCAAATGTGCTTTCACAGCAGCTCTTCACTGAAGTGAATGGTACTACTTTTGGACCTTGGTATTTGTGCAGTAATTACTATTGTTCAGCCCTGTGTTTACTAGGCAAGTGAGAGGACTTCTAAAAATATAGCAACCCTCATAAAGATTGCCTACAAATCCCTTCAGAAATACAAAGCTGTAGTCCCAAACAAACCCAGTTCCATTCAGCAAAGTTTTCTGTTCAGCTGTAACACAAAAATACAAGATGAAGAAATAATACTGGGTCAGAAGAAACAGAGGAAAGCAATAAAGACTGTAGTTCAAACAACTAAGGCCTTGGTTGGGAGAGCAAAAATCTGTTTTATCACTTCTTCAAACTGTTCTCTTTTCAATTGCTTCAAAATCAAGATAACTCTAATTTGCTCTAAACAGCTTTTGATTTTATCAACAAAGCATCAAAGGGCCTGAGCAATACGTAGTGTGAATATTTTTTGTAAAGGTCAAATTGTTTTCCTGTCTTAGAAAGCGAAATCTCCTCACCTTTTTTTTTTTTATTTTACGATTCAAACTTTATTTGAAAATACACCATTTATTTGCAGTGCTATAGCTCTTTCTTCTCCTTTCCTTTCTGCAAATCTTATTTCCAGCTAATGTCCTTTATGAAATGAAACAGTTCACATGTTTTCCCATGAACAAGACCCATCATTTCTCTTCATGCTACTGAATAAGTATAGGGTTTTTATGATAAATGTGAAAGTATAAACAGTGATGAACAGAGCAAGAAAAATAAACAGTTCCAGAGTTTCCTACTGTAGAATGGAAGTGAGCCATCATAAAACATAGCCCCCACAAATTGTGCTAAATGGTTTGAAATTACACTTGAAATAATGTTGATTACCAATAGTCCAACCATTTTAGGAGAACATAATTGAAAACCAGTTATGCTGGAATCTAAAAAGGGTAGCATCTCTTCATTTGACACTATTTCTTTTTGACAGCAAAAATTGTCATTTTTCTTACACAGTAAGAAAAAAATAATAGGTAAATGTGCCTGAAGCAGACAAGAGTAATTTGATTGTTTCTTAAAATCCCATTTATATAGATGATCCAAACTGAATCCCAGCCTTGATCTTTTTCCATTCTACCCAGGTGTGACTGACTGCAGATCACCAAAAATGGTGATGGAAAGGGGAACTAGAGCAAGACTTATGCTTCTGCTGAAGCTCAGCAACTTGCCAATGTCCCTTTAGAGAGGGGAAAAAAGGGTGCAGATGTTTTTATACCAAGTGAGCTCAAGAGAGAGTGTGATTCTGCAATCCCTGTATTTAGTAATGAGCCTGAGCAACATGCAAAGACCTCCAGCTTTTGGCAGTCCTTCAGCTCTGAAGATCAGATTTTCAAAACCATTCAGCTGTCCTAGATAAAGCAGTACCATCCAACACTTGGCCTTTCAGCTTCTGGCCTCTATTGCACCAAGTCTTTAATTCAGAAAACAGATTTCCTATTAACATCATCTGTTAAGCCAGGGGAGGAAAACTGATTTCGTTGTATAAGCTGATTTTCAGCAAGGCATTCAGAGGTGCTAATATGAATGTATTATTTCACATAGGACCTCTCTTTAGAAAAATATAGGTTTGGCACATGTTTATGGATAGATGGCTTCTGGGATTCTCTTCTCTTTCCAGCACCAGATCTGTCATAGCCTAACTATGAAAATATACTAATACTGACTTGGACATACTGAATCAGACCTTGTTGGGCAGAATGAGCCATTCTGGAGAGAGCAATACTATCTTATTGAGTCAGGAAAATAACAGATGAGTGGCCTTGCAAGTGTTTCCAGCATAGCATTATTTTTTCAAAGTATTAATCAGACGCCTGATTTGCAGCACTTCACTCAACACTGAGATATTCCACAACCTGCTTTTCCATGAAGGGGCAACATGAGTGTTGTTACCAGCCCTTCCCATCAAAATTAGTGACTGGTATTCCTTTACAATATTCTTTTTTCTGCTGCTTTGAGAAACTGCTACCATTGAATCTGACATTTGCTCTGCTAAGCAAATGCATCTTTAGAAAAACAAACCCAACTGAGGAAATTTTAAAAATCAAAAGCTCAAGAACAGACTACTAGACAAAAACTGAATTCTTTCTTCTTCTAGAAAATCATTATTCTGTATGACAGAAATAGAGGTGGGCAACAAAATGAGAAAGCTGAACTAAGTTCAAACCAGAGCCTGATTGTGACTCATCTCTGTTCATGAATAAGGATGAACCAAGTCAATGAAAGGTTTCTGGCATTATGTCCTTATCATCAAATATGTTTGATTTCTCACATATTTGTCATCAGTTCCTTTGGCTTGGATTGTTTTTGGCTGATAGAAATAAGCTAGACCCTTGAACTAAGTCACATCTTGAACTATCTCACTCACTGAAAGAGAAACATTCTGCATTCTATCACCTTTTTATGAGGAATAGCTCATAGCAGAAAATAAAGACAAAGAAACAGCCTCAAAGTTTTGTTCAAAAGATTTTTCTGAGATGAGAAGGAATGAAAAGTGGTCTCCAGGTCAACTTGCAGGACCCTTAGACCCTTGCAGACCACAATGGACTGCAAGAAGTAAAGAGTCAGGGCTTTTCCACACTTTACCTTAAACTCATCTAATGCCTCTGAATCCTCTTACCCATATGAAATTTATTCAAAAAAATGGTAGAAGACATCTGAAAAAGCTCTCTCAGTCTCTCCTCAGCCTCAAGAGGCCACATTAGAAGCTGTGTTAATAAACTCAGAACACTTGTGAGAGTGGTTCTTGTAATGAATGTTTAAGAAAGAGGTAGGTTGCTATTTATTTGGCATTAACAAATGAAGAGATCATAACCATTCTCAAAAATGTATCAACTTTGCTTTATCTGTAAGCAAAATGGCTCAGTAGATCTTAGGAATTCATATTTATTTTTACTTATGTCTAGTGAAAAACAAAAAATATTGCTATTAGCATAAAAGAATTGGTATTTGTTCACAGCCTTAGAACTTCTGCTCCATATTTTTAATTGAACGAATTATTTAGCTTTTTTAACAGTGTATCAAGTCTCTACTACAAGAGGAATGACAATATTCATAATTTAATATGTAGTTTAGACTCCAAGGAATACAACCAAATCTGTGCAACCATTTACAGAATTAGTCAGTTCTTGTTCTCAGAAGATATGGGAAAAGCTCTGATTGTTTTATTTACAAGACTATTGGACCAATATCATTTGCTAGAAACATTTTAGAATTAATCCTGATACTTTTGATCAAATAATTATTTACTCTTTTAATTGTTTTTTTTTCAGAAGGCTTAGGTATTCAGCTAGTTTGAATGTTCCTTGAATATGTTTTGAGGAATATGGGCACTAATCATTGAATAAATTATTAGAAAACATATCTTTCTTGCACATTCCTAGCCATTTTCACCTCTGGTTACCAGTTCCTAGCTCTTAATGATAAAACCCACTAAGCCTAAGGAAAGAATCCCTTTTTCCTCAAAAAAAGAGATAGCCTGCTATTTTGTGTTCTTTTAGTATATTAAAAATAATAACATTTTTACACATGCATTAATTTAGAGGCTTTAAAGGTACTGAACAGCAGATTTGAAAAGCACTTTTCCTTTGAAATCAGCACTGTGAGGACATAGTTATAAGGCCTTTTTATAAAGATAAGCAACACACATCATCTCATAGCTCAGTGGACACGGCTTTAACTTCCTCTACCTACAGTACAAATATATAGGCAGCACCAGTAAAAGAGTCAGACATTTTGGCACAAACAGGAGACTATCACAAACTGAAAGCAACTATGCTCTTTAAAAAGGACAGTTGCAATTCTTTATGCAAGATTGTCTCACAATTTTTGTGTTCCTCTGAATGGCACCACAGCTCTCAGTGACTCCCCAGAGGTTCCCCTCTTCATCGCACGCGTGGATGTGCACAGAAGCAGTGGTGGGAGCAGGATTCACAGCCTTGCTGGCCAGCAGATCTGCACCAGATAGTGAGAGTAATCCTGTGTGAATAGACTGTAACAGATTGCTTCCTCCTGTAATGAATGAGGGACCAAAGCACAGACCATAATTGAGAGCGAGCTCCCTGCCTGATCTGAGCTGGGGGTGGACAACTGTAGGCTGCTGCTGAAGCAGCTGAAGGCAAGATGTCGTGCAGCAATTTAGTCCTGAAGAACAATCAAGCACAGGTTTTCAGAGCCTTTCTTTGCCTTTTTAAACAATATTTGCAAAAACACATTGTGGGTATAGTCTAAACATTCCCGTTCATTGAGACAGCAGTAGCCTATTGATAGTAGTTTGAAACAGTTCTCTCTTGTCTGCTTGCATGAAAATTTAGGTTTTGAAATGTGTAAAAGACCTAAACAGAAGGCATTGAGAGACAGAATGGATGTTAACTCATTCTCATTACCTGATCACTTCAGAATCCACTGGCTATTCACAGACTTGCATTTCCTTACACCAAGATTATGGAGTGCAGAGGAAAGAGACAATCAGAGCAGACAGATCATTTTGCTGCAAGCAACAGCCTATCAGGGGACTTTTAAGTGCAGTAGATTAAGAAAATGTTTAGTGGCTTTCATGATTCAGTTAAGCACAGATAAATCTGTGAAAACCCCAAGAAGCATTTATGGCAAACACAATATTGTCATTTCTGTTTATCAAGGAAAGCTTGGGTCAGATAAGTGTCTTATTTCACAAGAGTCAGATCTTTTTATCTGTTTCTCAATGCCCTTTGACTGAAACAGATGGAACTGAGTAAGTTCCTTAGGTCTCAAAAGCATTGCATCTCGAATTTTGCATCAGGAGCTTTTGCAGCAGATCTCTTTTGAGTCACAATATTTTTATTCAATTTCCATGGAGGAAGAGGAGTTCTGGCTCTCAGCTGTCCCCTATACTACAGCACCTTAGGCCAGTGAAAAGCTAATACAAGCTAAATTTGGGATTCAAGCAGTAAATGCTGGCAAGGGGAGACTCAGCTGAGGGTTACAAGACCCATCCTGCAAAATGGAGTTGTCAAAGGAAGAAGGCTGGAGCAGGATTAGGCTGGCTGCTGGACTGCAGGAACAAGCTGGGACAGCAGGCAGGACAGAGGGATCTGTATCCAGAGTCAGAGTCAAGAATCAGGGCTGGAGCAGACAGAGCAGCTATTAGGTCTCAGGATCACAGACCAGAACCACACCCATGTCCCTGAGGGGAAAACCCTGCTGATGGGAAAACCATCAGCTAAGCTTTCAATCCAGTACCTAAATCCTGAGAGACAGCCTGCAGCCAGGTGGTCTGACTGCTGCTTGGAGTCCCCAGGCTATCCAAGTCCATTTTGGAAGAGATTTGGTGCATGCTAGAAATGGTGCTGTCAGTCAGACAAGATCTTGGCACATGCTCATGCATACAAAGAAATACATATAAAAACTCCCAGGAGAGCAGACACCCTGCACTTGGGGTTTAAAAGGCACAGCATAAAGGTTCCAAGTAAGATAGAAAAGCCTACTCAGTAGGAGGGGATTACAAGATAAATAAGGAGTGTTGCACCTGGGATATGTGGATTCACAAAAAAATTGTCTGAAATTAAAAAAATTATATACACATAAATTTGTCTAGCATAAATTTTGTAAAGATTTTGACATTTTGCAGAACATTAGGAAGAATACACTCAACATGAGGAATTTTATAAAAATATCTCTCCCACCAAAAACTCAAGACAATTTTTCTAATACTGACTATAGGTTAATCATATTCTATCTATTCCCTGTATCAGAATGGAATTTATTACTCTTTACCTTTGCATGTGATCTGAAACCCAGCAATACCACGTTGTCTAGAAGAAGCACAGAGTAAGTCCAAGGATCTCCTTTATAAAAATAAAAACAAAACAAAATTTTATTTTTCTCTATCTCTACGAACTTACATTGTAAGCTAAAGTCTCTTACTGTGTAAAATACCAATTCAAATTATGTTTTTAAACACATGAAATTCAAAAGTAACTGTTTGAATAAACACTAGCTCTTGGGTTTGGGACTTTTTAATGCTAACTCTATAATTTCTAAATTAACTGTTCTTATTAATGTGCTTAAAGTCATTACAATCTAAAATTTGCTTTGTGAGAACGGAAAATAAATTGGTGGCTTCATTCTGGTTCTTCACAGACTGACTTCTGTCATTGTGACTGCAATTAGCTGCTCTTCATGTTGGCATTGGGGGTGTGGAAGTCCAAGCATTAAAGTAAACAAGTATTTTGTATGGTAGTGCTGCAAAACATGAATTTGTCCATACTGATAAAGAGCACTGAGCAAGTGGCTTTGCCTACAGAGATGCTGTAGCTGTTGTGTGGACAATGGGTGTCAGTGAGACCAGGAAATCACTTCTGTGAGGCTTCATTCTCTCTTGGATGGATAGGAGCAGGCTGGCCTGACTTCTGCTTCTTCACAGCCATGCCAGTCTGTCTCCTCATCTGTTCACTTGCTGCTCTGCAAACTAATGCTGTCAGTTCCAGATGTTTCATTAATTTTACCATTAAAACAATGTGGTTTGTAGCCATGGTGTTGGGTAATTTTCAGAAATAAAAAAGGATTTTCAGTTTGAAAAATCAGTTACTGAGGATTACTGACTGTTTATGAGTACTAATCCCACATTTGCTGAATTTTAATTCAG
This sequence comes from Lichenostomus cassidix, assembly GCF_008360975.1. NCBI lineage: Eukaryota > Metazoa > Chordata > Aves > Passeriformes > Meliphagidae > Lichenostomus > Lichenostomus cassidix. Next base: position 21,786,524 of record NC_139484.1, read on the forward strand.
TCATGGAGATTGTGCTTTGGGGTTCCATTAAATGTGTAAATACATTTTAATAACATAAATAAGTTCATCTAGCATGATTTAACCTAGCTGCTTGACAATGGTCAAGTTTTCACAGTGCTGGATACATGAAGAATTCTCATCCCAGGGAGCAAGTTTGTTCCTATGGACAGCTTTTAGAACTGTTGTGAAGTAGCTAAGAGCCACGGGATCCTCCATGGGATAAGCATGGCTTAGTTTCAGCTCTGGCTGGGAAATAAGACTCCAGAGAAGTGTCATAGTCAACAGTAACACAAAGTGCTTTTAAAACTGGAGCACTTTTTTCCCACACCTGCTGTGCAACCATGGTCACAACGTGTGTAGATATGGTAGGTTATTGCACAACTGATAAATTTTAAAGGGTGCTGTTTTTTGGGTTTTTTTTTAAATTTTATTTTCAGTAGCGTTTTTCTGCATTTCAGTCATGTTTTAGTTTAGGTATGGAACCTAAAGGGATCAAAGAATATCAATATGAGTTTGACCACTAAAAACAACAAGAAAAAAAATCCAGGAGTTTAGACTAATAAGTTTATATGTATAAAAAGGAAGGTTCAGTTCTTCTGTAGGATTTCAAGTGTCTCAAACAGATCATTGCCAAGATAGCTCATCCTGCATTTTTCTGTAAAATCTTGGGAATAGTCTATATATTGAAAAAACAATAATGAACTCCATGAAAGTAAGTATAAACAGCAATCAATCAGAGCTCCCATTCCTAGATTTTATAGAACTTTATAATTTCTCAAAGAATTTTCAATAAGAAATGTACAGTAAATACAACATATAACCTGTAAAAGGCTGTCAACTGCTTATTTGGTTTTTAGAGGAAAAACAAATGATAGTCCAGTCAATTATCCTAGGTCTTACCTGAAATCTGAGAAGTTCTCCACAGCTCTACTCCCTCAGTCAATTCCAGACAATAACTTATTCTCTCTATGAAGAACACAAGTGATATAACAAAGACCTAAAATATACTTATTCCTGTACCTATAGGCACAACCAGTTCAAGAGAGACACCAAGACATCACTGTTTTCTACAAGAGTATGAGAAACTTCTCAGGAAAACAAATAACATATGCACATGCTGGAAATGCACATCTTCTCCAGTGTCACTCTGCATTTAATTTTGGACTCCCAACCATTATGCAAGTGGACCACACACTCCACATAGGTCTGGTCTATATTTACTAGCACAGAGAAAGCTAGACCATTTTTAAGCATGAAAATTGCTTTAGAAAAGATCTTATTAGGAATGTACACATTCAGCAATTGTTTTAGAAGTACCAAAGATAGCAAAAACATTTAATAGCTTTCAAACATGCACATGTAAGTACCATTTCTTTCCCATTGCTCCCTTCAGAAGCTTTTCTTAAACAATAAAATTATTCCCTCTATGCTTACTTCCAATTTACTTCCCCAAATGAACATATTCTAACTTTAACAATGTTTTATATCTTGTACTGTGTTGATGAATTTGGAATTTTTCTATTTCTTCTAATATCCATATAATCATACCACAGTTACAGTATGGGCAAGGTAATATTGAAGATGCTCATTCCTCTAAGCCCCATAGTGCCAGTTCAGCATACTGCCAGAGGTAAAAAATACTGTGAAGAAAACAAATTAAGCCCTTTAATTTCAGTAAAATGGAGTGTGGAATACAGATGTGACCTGTAATTTGAAAAAAAAGCATTTATTGCTCTTTTGCATTTAAAATGTGTACATGTTTATTTAACACACATAGAAGTTTGTTTAGTTTCAGAGTCATCAGTAAATTCACACATTCCACAGGGGAAGTTAGACAGGCTGGGCATTTTCAGTCTCCTTATTTCTGATATTTCCTCAGGTGCTCAATCACTTTCAAATAGAGTTACCCTAAACCCACTCTCCTACAAGTTGTACAATTTCCAGTCCCTTAGTTCCTGTGATTATTAAAATGTCGTGAGCTCCTCAAACAACAGAGAATTTTCCTTGGAGACTTTGAATTTCAAATGTGGAAATCAAGCAGAAAATTTTGTTGTTGGCATTAAACCTTTCAAGATTTCTGTATGCATCATCAAGTAGATGGAAAAGCTTTACAGGACATCCAGAACTTCCCCAGGATACAGTGCACTACAGTTCTGAATACCAGGTACACATCTGTTATTAGACTTATTATTAGCATTAATTCCATGGCTTTTCCAGCTGATGCTGTCTTTCCTCTTCACAGGCAAGTTTGCAACATCTCAGTCACATTTGGCTCTTTCATTTCATACCTGGCAGTTTTTTATTAGGATTCTGAGCTCCAACAGATAATTTATTTGCTCTGTCTAGAAGTCTTTGAACATACTATATAAAAATTTGACTATACTATATGAAGATGCAGGGCAAGATAATGATGCAGTAAAATCAGACACAGATAATAATCCTGAAAGCATTCCAGAATTTGACCAGTATCATTCCCCAATGTCTAGAGTAGCAAAAACAGCAGTCCTGCCATAATGCAGACTCAGGTCTGACAATGGGTACATTGCAAATTCTTCACAAAGATCTGCCCTTCTGATATTCATACACAAGCTAAAATGTCAGGCGATAATAAAAATCCCAACAAGACTATTTGTAATAGTCCTTTCAGACCTTTGTCTTACTTAGCCTCTATACAAATGCATGTTTGTGAGAGTACAAGCAAGAATGGTTGCAGTTTTCCACCGCTAGATTCCTTTTCAGTCATCTAAAGAAGGGGTGGTTTAGGTCACTGGTCCCTGAGATCTGTTCTCTGCCTTTTTCACTACATGCCTTCAAGCTGGCCTTTTCTTCACCTCTATTGCTTCTCTCCTCTGTATCTCTTCTCCCCTCAGCCAGTCATCATTGTAGATGGCAAGCTGAAATATTAATAATAATATTCTCTGTGAGAATATGCAGAGGTGTTCACATCCAGAAGCATTAGCGTCTCTAAATGAAGGTAGAAAGTAAAAGGAAGGATTCGGTCATGACTTGTGGGGAAAACAAAAATAAAATAGCATATCAGTTACCTCTGAATATATGCAAGTTCTAAGCATGTACAACTCTGATAAAAGCAGGTCTATTTCTGCAGTGTTGCTGCTGTTCTGCTCAATTAAATATTCAATAATGGTATTCTCCTGCTCCTTGCAAAGTGCAGGGACCCTGCTCTCTAAAAGTACAACTACTTAACAGCCAGAAACATTGGCCAAGGCCAATGCTAAGGCAGAGTATGAAGTCATAAACATGCACAGATGTTACTATTTGAAAACATTAAAGAGCTACTGAAGTTCCTGAGCACATCCCAAGTTGTGTTGATTTCAGCAGTAATGAGTCATAAGGGAAGAAGATGCTACTAAAATTACATGCCTGGGACACTTTTCTTTGCCACTTACATTTAGGAAAAAAACAACAGCGTCTTTAGAAAATCTTAATGGGGAGGAGAGCACTCTGAAAATGAATAAATCTGCTTGCTTGTATTTATGCAGTAAAACAAATACAATCCTAATGCATTACACATTTCTGATGATTTCATGGAAGGCTCAGGAGATCTAATTTCACAACTATCTCAAAAGGTTAGTGCTGAAGGTTACAGGAAGTTATGAAACTGATTATTTTAGGGAAAATTTTATTCAGTGGAATTTGGGCAGTTTTATAAACATAGCGAAGAAAGGGAAACTACTCACATATTCTGTGCCAGTCCTGCTCTGATGAATAATTGCATTGAGTCTACTGAAATATTCAGTTAGGTGAGCGAACACATTCAGGAGGTCTTATTCTTTTAGAAGTCCCTGAACATTTTCTGAGTTCACTTTAGTAGCAGCTCAAGCCTACTCCACCATGTAGAAACAGGGATTTCATGATGAGCATGAAAATCTACCACAGTGTGCTATTATAGTTATGCTCGTGTTAACCTTTCTGTAGTTACCTTACCCTCGTATTACAGAAGAAAGGGCTCTCAAATTAAGAAAATATTAAAAGAGATACAACCTAATAACTCTGTTCATTCTAGCAAGAATAATTCAAGGTTTCAGAAACCTTTTTTCAGGGGAGAAAGCTTAATCTCTAGAGAATCTTGGCCCATTATCTACTAAGAACTGTAATTTTATCTGAGGCAGAGTAGAGCTTACATTGTCCATTTTGCATTTTTATTACTGCAAGGATAAAGACACACAGAGAAAGAGATAATTTAAGCTACTACGATGTTTCTAACTCAAGGAATAGGGTACCAAAACTGGAAGAAAGTAGAAGTTCATGAAAACTGAAGTCTCAAACTTTTTCTCCCCTTTTTTGTTGCTGTTCAGCAATTCTTTTCTTCCCTTTTCCCTGTTGTTAGGGATTCTCTTTGTAGAAACAACTTTGCCTTAGACACTTGCTCTACAGAAACACTCTTGTCTTCTCTTATTCCTGGAGAGGACTACTTGAACCACACAATAAATTGGCAGGTTTCAATCAACATCTGCTTGTTGGGCCCAAACACAGCTAAGGAAATGAACCAGTGAAAGTTCCATGTCATCTTTTACAAAGGGATCACTTACATATTCAGCTGCACATCACAGTATCAGTCTCCCATCCCTCCTACTGTTTGCTGAGCTTTAGGTAGTTAGATATCTAAATTTAGTTAAGCACATTTAGTTTTAGTTATCTATCTCAAGACCTAGATGGGTACTTATGGAGAAGTTGGTCTCATTCAGAGTATTTGAAATAAGATGCAAGCCACCAAAGGTAGATGGGGGGAAAGAAGTGCAGCTCTGTTAGTATTTTTCATTCATGAACTAAACCACATGATGCTTATCGACCATGAAGATTACGACGTAGCTCATGAACTGCATAACTCTATTAATGGACATGGAAAAGTATCCCATGGGATTGTGGCCTCATGACAAAAAAAGGCAGCAGTGGGCAAAGAGTAAGGCGCTGAATTTCCTCATGTTTGAAAACTTACATGTGAAACAGAAAGCCTTTCACCTCTTGGCCCACAGTTGTCTGGGGAGATAGGTACATGCAAGCCTTGCAAACCTTGACAGGCTTCTCAGGAAATGTAGGGCTCAATGTTACAGAAAGTAGTCTTCCAGGTAACTTGTACAACCATTTTTCTAACCAAGGATCTTGCTGAAAAACTCCTAAACCTTGCCTTGCCAAAACCTTTGGTGTCACAAGGATTCGTGTTGTTTTCCAAAATAGAAGGAGCTCTCAAAACACTCTGACTTGAGTTCCAGTGGCAGTAAAGTACAGAAAGTTGCTGGGAAGAAATAAGCCTGTTGAATTTTGTTTGATAAAGTGAATATATGTTATTGAGGTGACTATAGTTTTTAATTATTTCTGCTGCACTGAATGATCTCCAAGCTCCCAATATTGAATAAGACAACAGTGAATCAGACATCTATCTCAGAAATGCCACAAGTCCATTATAAAATGGAACTTCATAATCTGACTTTTCATTCCTTTTTATTTCCATTTACCAGAAATTGCTGATTTTGTTTGTAATGAAAATCATTACTGTCGCTGTTGAGCCGCTAGCAGAGAAAAGGACCCGGGTTCTCAGTGTGAAAAGAAAAAGAGAACTTTATTATTTTGATTTCAGCTTATATAGACTTTTCAGAGGTCACCCAGATTGGTCAGTCAGAAACCTCCCCCTAGGCCTGATTGGCCAGGACTGAACTGTCCAAATCTCGAGACACTGTTTTTAATGACATCCAAACTTTATCTTTGTTTATAAAACACAGGAGAAGTTCTCATGGGAAAGACCTGTGCTAGCCACAATTAGATTGTTCTTATACAAAAGTATAAAAAAAGAAAATTAATAAATTGAGTTTTCAGGTCTTGAACCTCCTTCTGACTACCAAATTTTTATTTATAGGGTTATTCCGAAAATGAAAGTCTTTGGCAAGAACTCATCTATCTCTAACCCAGAACTCTGAGATTAGACTTTACACCTATTTAGCAGCTGGTCACTTAACATTGGCCTATTTTATGCAAATAGTCTTCCATTTAAATAACAGTCATTTCCATTTATTAGAGTAATTCAATTTTCTAAGGACAGTCTAATCATACAGCTGCCCCATTATGCTATAGATGAATGTCGTCAAATACTTGTAATTATATTTTAAATCTGTTACTGCTATTTAGTATTCCATCACACCTGCAGCACTATCAGTAGCTCACAGATATGAGGTACAGAGATCCCTCTCTTATCTGGAGAACATATGGGGTAGGTCCCTGTTCTAACAAGGTCCACTGTATTGGTGCATTTTGTAATACTCATAAAGGGAAAATTGCTAGAGCTTTAATGAAGAAAAGTTAAACTGACAATCATTTTACAGATATTATCTATAGGTAGTTCAGCAGAGGTGAATTACTGTAGTATTTGCACAGTATTTTAGAGAGTCCTTCATCCATCTAAACACTGAGCCTGGTTTTGCTGCAGGCTGTTACACCACAGAAGAGGAGAACATTTACAAGGCCTCAATTACTCTTAAGAAGGAGAGAATACCCTAAAGGTCTTTCAGAACTAAGCTCATCTGAAACGTCCTCAAGAGGTTCATCCTTAATCGGAATCTCTTATAGGCTCCTTGAAGCTTGTGACTTCCTCTTCCACCAATAGTCTGTTCAAGATGGAATTAGAGAGATTTTCATTCTTCTGTTGACTTCATCCCTTTTAAAGGGCCACATTCCTTCCTTTATCCCTTTTTTGGTGCCCAGCTGAAAGTATTTTCAATGGTCAGAAACAACAAGGTCTTCTCCTTAGTAACTTACAGATGTTGGGTGATATTCACACTTGAAGAGCTTTATTGGCATAGTGATGACAAATCAGTAGAATCACATAAATCAGGAGAATCATATGAGTTTTCAATAACCTTAATAAAAATTGCCATAACACTGCACTCTGGAGAAGGCAGCTGGAAGTTCTTTGGCTGTATGTGCTAAACATAGCAATAGTAGTACTTAAAATATTTATATACTGTGATGGGTTTTGCTCTTCATAAGTCAAGAGAATATTTTCTAAAAGCGTTATCTTCATCCTGGGCTATTCTTTTTCCAAATTTATGTTGTGGTGCAATCCCAAATTCAAAGCATCTACAATCAAAGACAGGCAACATGAAACTGGAGGAAAAGGAAAGAAAAAGCAGCCATCCTCATCTGACTTTTCCCTGAACATTAAAAGTTAATTATTTATGTGAGACATTTTATTTGACACCAGCTCTATGTGGAATGTGCAAGAGGGAGAGGTTTCCTAGTAGCTTGTTTCAAGAAGGATATGATTTTGTCAGGCATAGGGGAGGCCCAAATGTAGCACTCATCAAATTTGTTTTCATTAAAGAGGCTTAGAAAGCACCAATAATTTAGCAGAGGTAGAAGTACACTGGACAAAAGTAGAGCTTTGGAAGAAACTCAGAAATAATGAATAGAAACAATTTAATTTAGCAAGAAGGAAAGAGAAAATAAAAGGACTGAAAGGATACAATAAGCAATACAAATGATCTGGACAGATTCACGGTCTGGGGTCAGTAAAGCTGGAGACAGGAATCCTACCAAAATGGGTGATGAGAACCAAGATTGGTAGGTGCCGAAGATGAATCAGAAATAAGTCACCAATATAAAATGGTCGTGGATTCAGTGCAGAGGGAACAGACAGAAAGGCCTCAGCACTCTCAGTGTGAAAAGCAATGTACTGAAAGAGATGTTGTAGAATTAAGTAGAGGGGTGGGAAAAAAAATTAGAAGAAATTTCACCAAACTCTGCAAGGGATAGAATTTTGAAAGGAAAGGTAGGATTGAAAGTGTCAGTGGAATAAAGGAGAGGAAAAGAGTGGAAGACATTGCAAGGAATTCCAGGATTTGGCTGGCTGAGAGGAGTTTCAGGAAAATGTTGAGACAGAAAGCTCATTATAAGTGACTCAAGATATGGTTACAAAAATGAGCTAATTACTTCTGTATGCAGAGCTAATGAATTTAGGTTTCTAAAAAGATGGAGAAGTGGAAATTACTGAAGGGAGACTTGTCTGCAGCTTGAGGTATTCTATAGGTAATTATGTGGCCCATAGAATATATAAATTATTTAATCTGATTGAACAATTCTTTTTAGGTTTCTATGGGAAACAATGACATGTTGTTTCTAATTTCTAATCATCTACCTGCAGAAAAAATTATCTGTGAATGAAAGCCACTTCCCTTTGTAAACACCCTCTACATCACACTTCTCTGCATAATTTCTGTTTGCTCACATAGCTTAGTTTTGTTGCTTACAAATAAAAATTATCACCAAGATGGTGCCTGCATGACAAAACTAATGTGCAACTTGATAAAGAGTGATTTATCTCTTCTCCTTACAGATGTTTTTGCATTTGAATTATTTTGTGAGCACAAATTCCATAAGGAAATGTTGCAGTTGAGCAAATAACTCCTTCCTCTCCCATCATTAGCAGAAAGGGAAGTACCATTGACTCCAACAGAAAACAGAGCTAGAGAAACCCAAGTATTTTTTACATCCTGCCACTAAAGAATTGAAAAATCACATGACTCAGTTTACAAAATGGAGAGTCATAACAGACTAAAAAATATTGCCCAGGTTGCTAACTCTGATTTGCACTTGATGCTGACCTTCCTCAGCTCAGACCATACTTTCCCACTCCCACTGCACAGCTCAGCTGTTCATGTTCCTGCCTCATCATCATCATCACCATCCTCATATTTCTGAGCTGGTGTAACACCCCAGGCCTGCATTCCACAGGTGGACACTGACAAAGCACAGAGCTCTGGGCAGTGAGAGAGAGAAGTGACTGCAGCATCTCTGCCTTAGGTCAGCTCTTAGATCCACTCACTCTTTTGGGACTGCTTCAATAGGAGCAGACCAGCAAGGAGACAGAGGTGCCACCATCCCCATAACCCAGAACACCTGACACCATTTTCTAGTTTAAAATTTCATTCCATACAGTCCAGCTGGGACATTATAAAGTACTAATCTTCTGCAAGCTTAGAATAAACTGCTGCTTTAAAATTTAAATAATATTTTGGAGCTTATATCCTACTGTGACAAAAAAAGAATTGTGAAATGTGTCTTTCTTATCTTCCCCAAAAGTTTAATTGATTTTATGGAAATGGAGGATTGTACCTTGAGCACTCTGGCTGCAAGCTTGAGAAGAAAATTGGTTAATATACTGTACTTACATGACTGTAAAGCATTTGGCTTATTTCCACATTCTGTGCTACCCTGTTCTTGCTGATTTCTTACAGTGAGAAGTATTAAATACATATTAAAGGAAATAATTGTATTAAACACAATGGCTTAAATGACATTTAAATAATTAAGGTTTATTTTTATTATAATTTTAATTTATTTTTAAAATTATACATTTAGAAAACAATAATTTTTTATTATCTATAGTGGTTATAAATACATTCTACATTCCTCTTCAGCTATATAGAAGTCTATAGGAATGCCTCTCTAATTAACCAGTATTTTGAATATGAACTAGCCAGTATCTAAGCCTTAAATAAGCCTAAAATATAATTTTCAATGATGTGGAAGAAAATACAAGGTGATTCCTGGTAAAACTTGAAGAGCATGCAAAAACTGGTGGAGTGGCAAGTAATAAGGCAAATTTTCTATAGCATGACCTGTCTCAATTGGCTAGGTGGCTTCTTTTGAACAAGATAAATTTTAATAAGGACAAATGCAAAGCCATAAATCTAGGCACAGGGAATGCAGGTCATATCTAAAGGATGGAACTCTGAAAAAATGATTCTGAAACTGCAGGTGGGTAAAGGAGTCTCTGTGAAGTCCCAGTGCAATGCTGTGGCTAAATGAACTAATTCGATCCCTGGGAAAGTAAAGGGATTATGAAAGGAAGTAAGTAGATCCTTCTCATTATTTCCAAATTCAAAAAATGATGTCACCAATACTGGAACACTGTGTTTAGTTTGGGGTTTGAATTTTTAAAAACATATGAAAAAACTGAAAATATTCACAAATAAATTAAAGCATATTTTGGCTCCTGAAAAACCTGCCTTAAGGCCAGATAAGATCAATATGCTTAGTTTAATCAAGAGTATGCTAGAAAAGTACTTGCTCATGCTGAAAGAAGCTCAGAGTGAACCAGCAGAAAGTATGGAAGGAAATAATATAAAAGTCTCAGCTGTTTAGAGGAACTTGTACATGTTGTGTATACAGAATTGATACAGATAGATGGCAACTTAAACTCTTAAATAATTCAATCCTGTAGCTGTAGGTGTTTTCCCTGACTTCCTGTAAATTTCAATATAATGGATATCCTTGCTCTTAGAATGAGAGATTGGAAATGTTAAATTCCAAGAAATCAGGAAAACAGCCAATGCCAGAGTTAAGGAGAAACTCTTGTCTTATGCATGCTCAGGCCAGACAGTAAAGCAACAAGCTTAGTCACCAGCTGAAACACTAGGAGGAATATATTTTCTTTCACCACTTCTTCTTAAAGGAGGAACAGAGTAATATGGTGTAGCCAGTCAAAGAAGGATTAAGATAAAATCAGATCTGAATAGAGGATGAAACTTTTTATGGAGACATTAAATGGGAGGATAAAAAGTTGGAGGTGTGGGGTTTGGGGTCTGTTGCTTTTTGACTTTGTAAAACCTTGCATGCCAAACAGCAACTTCCTATTTCCTTACTTACAGTCGGAGAGAAAATCATCTGTAATATCAGGATAAATTTTGTGCAACAAATCACAGTCTGTGTGTGCCTTGATGACAAGATTTCAAATAGTAACTGGCTTTTTGATCAGAGAGGTGTAGCAAACCCCAACATGTGGAATTAAAATGAAGTGCCTTTGTTTATATTAAAGGTACCTGTTGCAAGATAAAACTCATGTGTTAGATTTTCTATAATCTGGAATCTTTAAATCAAGATTTGATGTTTATCTAAAAAACACATTTCAAAATAACAGCCTCATACAAGAAGTCCTCAGACATGTTATGCAGGAAGCCAGTCTCGATTATTTTTCTAGCTTTGAATTCATTGAAACAGTGAAAAATAGAGGCATTCCTAAATCCCACTGCAATAGAAAAGATAAATTACAACAGAGAGAAACAGCAGCATATACAGACAGACCATGTACTAAATGGATCCTCAACTGCTGGAGAAGGGTAGGTGACCCAGCTTTCTTGAAAATATATTTTATAGGAGGGATGGGGGAAGAAAGAATCAGAAGGGTAAAAGGGGCACCAGAAATTAAAGTGAACATCCATATGTTTTTATATTTCTTCATGCTGCATCTAATAATTCCAAGGACACTCATAATTAACCAAGGATAGAGCATTTCCTTTCAAAGTACTTTACACACAGTAACTAATCACCTAGACATACTTTCAATTTGTTAGGTTTTCAGTATCAGCTTCCTTTTTTAAGGTTTAAATATTGTTCATTATTATTAGCCTGAAGTATTCTGTGTGATGTTTCCAAATAAATTTTTTGTATCTTTAAAACATTCTCTGTTACAGAGAACAGTATGAAATATTAATCTGCAGTAATTTACTTTAGATTATGCTGATTTTATTTTGCCAGATACATGGTAATATTTATAGCAATAAATAAAAATAACAATGTAGATAATTTCTGCAGGGAAAGAAAATATATACAGAGAAGAAATCTATAATTATGTAAAATATAAAATGCAATATTTTTTCTGACAGCAGGTTCCATGATAAATAGCTGGTAGGAAGCAAACTGGAGGGAAGCAAAAGAGCCAAGATAAAAATTATCAAATTATTTAGATGTACGGCACAACCATTTTCTTCTGGAATATGGATTTACCATATTCAAAAATAAGGCTATGGTCAATATCATTGATCCTGAATTTAAAGCTTCAAAGATTATTTTTATCTAAAATCATCTCTGAATTACAGCAGGGGTGAAAATAATTTTTAAAAATGTGAATGCGTAAAGAAAGTTCCCCTTCAACCTTCACTTTATAGCAATTCCAGCCAAAACCAGCACCACTTTCTGTGGCTGTAAATTCTGCAGAGCCTTTACCTCTCCCCTTTCCCAAGGATGTTCAAAAATATAACCTGTTCACTTATCCTCCTATCTGAACAAAAAAGAAATGGCATTTTCTTAAGACATCAATTTTTACCTCTGCCGTGATCATTTCTGAGATTGCAGTTTCCCTTTTATTCTGTCAAACAGATATCTGTATTCTCATTGCAGCTGACCTCTGAATGCACTGTGGGAAGCAGAAAAGTTTGATACCATCACTGCAGGGTAACCTCTCGTTACAGAAGCAATGACTGCTCGAGCAGCAGGAGCCTCTGTGAGAAACTTCTTAATTCCAATCATTGAAAAGATGACTTCTTCATCAAAATCATCCTGGAGTTCCTGCTCTGATTCTTGAAAATGACAATATTGAAGGAGCAGTGTTTAGTCAAAGGAGGATTTTATTAGACCAGATGCAGTAAGCAGTGCCTCCTTTTTCTGGGATGTGTCCAAGAAATGAACCTGCAATTCTTTATAAATTGACCACACTGTTTTTACCTCCAAACTATTATTTTATCCCAGGTTAGACTTACTCGGCCTGTGCTCCCTAGTGCATTCCTAGCAGTTGTTAAATAGCAAGGAATAACCTTGGAGTGGTGTCATTAAAGGTATTGCTTCTCACAATATGCTTGGGAGTTAGCTGGTGGGAAGGTACACAATACATAGGATGAAAGCAAAATTTGGGGATACCGTAATTTTATACAACTTTCTCTCTCTCTCTGCCTTGCTAGTCACAGAAAATCACTTTTATTTACACACACACAAAGATACCTTAATTTCACAAGGACAACTAATAAAATAATTGAAGGGGAAAAATAAAGGGCCTTTGTATTCAGGTGTCTGTAAAAGGTATTATATAAAAAAGGCATAGTCTAACAGCAAAAAAACAAGGAATAACCCACTACATTTGCAGCAGGGTAGATACAGGTTAACTGTGAGGAAAAGCAATCTAATAGATAGGAAACACTGTCACGGATTGTTATGGGAATCTGCTGAGCACCTTAGAGGTTTTGCAAGCATATACAGGATGGTGTAGCTGTAGTTTTAAAGGCAAAGAGCCTGGAATTTGGCCAATCAACCCCCTGAAAAGAGGATCAGGGAAGGGGGAGCTCCTGACCATTCACAGGGCAGACAAGGTGAATACTTGAGCTTTATAGCTAAAGTACTTTGACTTGTTTTCATCATCTGTAGAGTGGTGCTGTGCTCACCACATCACTCCTGGAACTGTTGCAAAGCACTCCATGGCTCTTATAATGTTACCAACATGCTGAACATCACCCACGGACCTCCTGAGGTCTTTTGCTTTCCCTAATAGACATAAAACCAATTGATCAACATTTTCAGAAGCCTTTGCTTATCTAGTATATTTAAACAACTAATATTTTAAATTAAGAGGTTTCTCTTAATGGCTCTTCCAAGAAAACTGTGCCTAGGCTTTTGGTGCATTTTGAGGGGAGGGGGGAGGTTGTTTGTTTGTTTCTTGTTTTCAATGGGGAAGCAGAGGCAAGAACACTCTGTGGCCATTGCAGAAAAGTGCAACAATGACACCAGAGCAATGCTGACTTTTGCAAAGTTGCAGATCAATCCCAAAATGGTATTAGCTCTACCAGTCACTAGGGAAATAAAAATATCAGCTTGACTTATAACTGTAAATGTTAAAGGCTAAGAAAAAAAGAGGAAACTATAGGGTCAGCTGCAAATGTCTGAAGCTGCTGGAGAAAGAAAAGCATTATGTCAGGCTAAAGATAAACGTATCTATGGAAAAGAAAATATAGGATAAAAACAGTACTGCAGGAAAACATCACAACAGAATAAGTACCACATCACAGATACCTCTGAGATGGAATGGTGTTAGCAACAAGACACATAACTAGGAAATGTCCAGCAGAAGAGAAATACAATATGAAATATAATAGATGTGGCTGACAAATGGAGTAAAAGGCAAAGCAAAAGTACTCTGAAGAAAAAAAGGTCCATGAGAGATTTTAGTAGCAGCTCTGAGCATCTGTAGTTTAACCTTTCAAAACAGAACTTCTGAAGATTTCCTAGGGGTGGTTTGAGATAGTGAAAATCATCACTATTGACAGATGTGTACAGTTGTTTCTATTTGACAATGTATAGATGGTTGTTATCTACGGCATAGGGATATGCAGAGACGTTCTTCACAAAGAAACACCAAGTTCAAGATGTAAAATGAAAAAGCTAAAATTAAATTGTTCAGAAACAGCAGGCGCGCTCAGAGCCTTGTGACACTGGGACTTTCAATATTCTGAGATGCAGAATAATCTTCTTTTCAAAACCCCAATATTGAGGTAACGCAGTTTTGCTCCATTTTTTGAAGTCAACAGTCCTGTTTATCTAAATATTCTAACAAATTAAACTTCCAAGTAGCATGAATTTGGGATTTACAGGTCAGTTCAACAAGTATTTAATATTACTTCCACCATGGTGAACTTGTAATTTAGAATTACTCAGAAACAATTTAACTTTTGAAGATCTTTCAATTCAACCTCTGAAAGCCAAATGCCATTCAAATTTGAAGAACTAATAATTAATTCAAATATAATAATATTTGTTTCCTCAGAACCTGTTTGCAGGTTCTGTGCTATACCTGAGGGCTGACCCCACTCACTGGTAGTCCAACTTACTCTCTTCAATGGAATTTCTATGATCTAAAATATGAGCAAAATACTACTTTGACAGCAAAAAAACATTTAAAAGCACAATTGCTATATTAGTCATAGTCACTGATCTTCTGCACAGCCTTACAAAGCAGTGACACGGCCTTATATACCCTTAGCTTACCCTTATCTATCACTGATGCCTTATGTAAAAAACTGTACAACTCTTTGCAAGGCAGCAGAGCATTTTTCAGTCCAAGATCTCCAAATAAACAGAAAGGTACCTCTAAACCAATACTCCATTTTACCAGTCCTTGTAAATCTTCTCTCCATTTATTCTACGTCTCACTTACTAAACCACCAAATATGCACCTTACTCCGATGGTGTCCTACAAAAGCTTAGTTTGCCACAAATTTTCTCTTTGCCAACACCAAAAGCAAAATGACTGAAAAAGACCAGAGTAACCAGAGCCTCTGACTTCACTAAAAATTCAAGTTCTGCTTCCCAAAAGGTTATGTGCATGTAGGCTGGGGTTCAGCTGGACAGAGCTGGGCCTGCAAAGAGTCAGAGTGCAGGGACAGTTCCCAGCCCAAAGAGGAGTTGGTATTTAGGACAGAGAAACCATGGATTTGCTACATTACAGAGATCGTTGCATATTTTTGGTTTATACCCATAAACCAGCAACTCTGTTACTTTCAGATTCTCCATCCACCTTTCTTCCCCACAACATAAGGAAATGTTTGGTTCAATTACTGCATGCCTCCTTTGCCATTCTTTAACTAAATAGCTGAATTTTGTGTGAGAGTCTGTAAGGCAGTTTGAGGGGGTTTTTAAGATAAAAAAAGCGAAATGAACAAAAGCCTGTAGAGACTACATGACCCTGCTTCAGCAGCTGTATTATTTGATTCACTGGAGTTAAATCAAAAATTGCCAGATTCAGCTGAATGTTCACAGGCACAGCGAGCTAAAGTTTGTAGCCACAAGTTAGGAACCTAACAAGCACTTCTTCAGCTGATTTTTATTCTTGTGTTTGGCAGGAAATATGACCTGTAAAGGGATATCACAGACATCACATCCAGAAGGGTTAGCAATGGAAACTTGGTGCAGAGGGGATTGCACTGCATCTTCAAAGTACTGTACAAATTTTTCAAACTAAAACCAGAAATCTATACCCCTAGAAACTGAAAGAGTTACCTAAAGCTTCAGCTTCTCAATCACCAGTTGGCAAGATAGATGCAGAACATTTGAAAATATTAACATTTCTGTGGCAAATTTACAGTGAAATGAATTAACAGACCATGTTAACCTGTTACTTGATCATGTTTCTGTAACTTCAGCAAGATATGGCCACAGTTGCCTATGATATCACCAGAACATATCACTGAAATCAGAACCTCCCAGAACAAGTCCTGGATTCATGTTAGAAGTTAAGCAGAGCTCCCTAATCAGTAGATTTCTTTTTGAAAGCTACTTGGATTAATAAAAGAACAATTACTTTCACTCCAAGTCTTCTTTTAAATTGTTGTAATCTTGGATAAATAGAGTGTAATGAGATCACCTTATGCTAGATTGATTTTTCTATTTTACAGAGCAAAGTGCTTTTCAGTTCAGAACTCAGCAATACATGCAGTGAAGTTATCGTGATCAAAATACTCCTTTCAGTAAGGGAAATGTGAGCCAGGCACAGTATATTGCTTTACTGTGAAATTCTAATATAAATGTGGGTCACTTCTATATTCAGATTTCTAAAATGAATGTTTCGTTCCTTACAATAAATTATTTTTTTCCCCTTTCCACTGCAGGATTTTTCAAAACCAGATACATTGCTTTTGGAAATCACATATATCCTCATGAGACAGATAAAGTCATCTTATGTTGAATGGAAGTCAGGACCTACCAAATCTAATACATCTTTTGAATCAAATATATGATCTACTAAATCTTAATGGTATTATGTATATTGAAAGCTAAACTGATGAATCACTGGATAAATTAGCTAGCAAATGCATGACAATATAGTATTTATTAAAATGGATCAGCAATTTTTTCAGCTCCTAGAACTTCATATATCAACTTTTGAAGAATTCTTTAAAAATGCAGGGATTTTAGAGAAAGGCAAGAGACACAGGTGAGAAATAGACTAGAAATGGGCAACCTGTGTGTGATGGTACTGTATGCTGCTGTTTTGCTGGTAGGGTGGCATCATTAGGGCTTTCAAAGAAATACAGCATCACTGTTAGTCAGACCTAGGCATTTTTTGGGGGATTTTTCAATTAACAGGTAAAAAAAAAGGCAATAATTCATGAAAAAGGACCCCATATTTGCGGAGAAACCCCCCAAATGAAAGGCTCAATAAAGTAGATAAATTCACTTAATGAAAGGCTCAATAGATACATTCACTCAAGAAAGAATAAGATATTTAGCACACACATTTTTTATTTCATTCTCTGTAAACATTATTTAGACAAGGTTTTTAGCAAGGTAATGACTATTACTAAAAATTAGTCCAAAAATCCTTAAATTGAATTCTAACTAAAACTGCATATTTCAAAGATTCTCTTGTCACTCTATTTCCAGAATATCTGTCCTGGAAGTTCCAGAAAAGACCTGAGAACCTATGTTCACTTTAACAGCCACTATTTTCCAGGGAAGACTGAAATCTGTGACTACACTGAAATGTTAGTTTCCTTAGCAGAACTCCATTTTTCACCGTTGTGAGGATTAAAGTATTATCTGAATTATCTGTCAGAATAAGGGGTCCAGAATTTATTCCAATATGCACTCCTGTTATATTTTTTTGCCTTTTAAATAAGACAGGCAAATCACAGAATTACAGAATGGGTCAGACTGGAGGAGACCACAGCAGGCTGTCTGGTGCAACCTCCCTGCTCAAGCAGCCTCATCCCAGAGCACATGGCACAGGATTGACTCCAGACAGTTGTTGAGTATCTCCAGTGAGGGACACTCCACACTCTCTCTGGGCCACCTGCTCCAGTGCATGGGCACTGCACAGTAAAGAGGTTCATCCTCATGTTCAGGTGGAACTTCCAGTGCATGAGTTCCTGCCTGTTCTTCTTGTCCTGTTGCTGGGCACCACCAAGCAGAGCCTGCTCCATCCTCCTGACAGCTCCCTGCAGATACTGACAGGTCTTGATGAGATTCCCTCTCATTCATCTCTTGAGGCTGAACAGCCCCAGCTCCCTCAGCCTTTTCTCTCAAGAGAGATTCTCCAGTCCTTTCATCACCTTTCCTGTCACCTGCTGGACCTGCTCCAGGAGCTCCATGTCTCTCTTACGCTGAGAAGCCCAGAACAGGACACAGCACTCCAGATGTGGCTTCACCAGGGCTGAGCAGAGGGGCAGCATCACCCTCCACGACCTGCTAGCATTGCTGTTCCTAATGCATCCCAGGATACCATCTACCTTTTTGGCCACAAGGACACTGCTAGCTCATGAGCAGTTTGTTTTCTGCCAGGGTCCCCAAGTCCTTCTCCACAGAGCTGCTTCCCAGCAGGTCAGTCCCCAGTCTGTCCTGGTGCATGGGATTATTCGTCTTCAGGTGCAGAACTCTGAATTTGAATTTCAGACAGTTCTCTGCTGATCTGTCCAACCTGTCAAGATCCTCCTGATCACCAAATCCAGCCATTAACCCAGCACTGCCATGTTCACCACTAAACCAAATCCCCAAATGCTGCTTAAGTAATGCAAGACAAAAGCAAAAGAGGGGCTTGAGAGAGCTTTTGAAAATGAGATAATAGAAAATAAATATACCATGAGACAATATTCAAAGCTGGAAGTGTTTCAACTTACTGATCAATTGAACTGCCTTAACACAAACTTTTGAAAGATCTGCAAGACTTATATATGACTTAATAATGTTTTTAATTAATTTGATTTTTGCGATTATAATATCCATATATTCATATACATATATGTGCTTTTATAAATATATATATGTATATATTTATATATATATGTGTATATATGTATGTGCGTATATATATATATGACATATATCTATTTATACATATATTTATGTACCCGTATTTATATATAAAATATAGGTATGTATTACAATCTGTGGAACCCTATATCCCTCCCTGCCTAGAATTAATTTACGTGCACCTTTCTCATTCAAAGTCTGTAATTACTTGCTTGCACATTTACCTAATTTAATGCACTACTAAACATTTTTGAGTCTTTGTAAAATGTTATTCCTTTTAAACTTCTTTTGTTTTATGGCTTCTACTCTTATTCTATGATTTACTAATAATATTCACTGTTTTGGCTTAGTCTGTTTCTGTTTTTTCATGTGGAAGTTAATTTGAAATTAATTCTGATTTCTGATAGCCAAGGAAAATTTTATATTTGCTATATAAAGATATTAAACCCCTACCCCAAATAATCCCACACATAATTTTTTCATGATTCCACTCTCAACACCATGTTGGGATGCATCAGTCTATCACCTTGAAGAGCTCATATTTTCCATGGTCATCCATTGCTAAAGATTTTTAATATATTTGGGGAGTCTATGTCACATTTTGAAAATCCAGCCATTGGAGTCTAATTCTGTTTGCTTTCAATGGATGTTAGGCTTCTGTATGCCCTTTAGAATTAGGACATTGGATACTTCTGAACATTTTAGTTCATGATCATTTTTGTTATTTTTACTGCCTAATAATTAAGGCAATTAGATTTTTTTTTTTCTACAGTATCATTAGCATGCATTTGACATAGTCAGCTGATTGTTGGATACTGGACTGCTTCACATTTCTGAATTAACACCCACATCATCAAAAGCAGAATGTTTCTGATAAAAGCTAACAGCAAGATTTGAGGTAGAGCATATTCAGGACCTGAGTTCTGACACAGGTCCTGGACACAGCTCCTGGTCACTGCATGGTAAAATTCAGAATGCTCAATGAACAATGCTGCCACAAAGTTGTAGGAGTGTCACGACATTGGCCCATGCGTTATGAAATTTTTACTTTCTTTTATACTAGGCTCTGGGTTTGGGGTTTTTAAGGTGAAGTTGTAAAAAAAATTTGCATAGGAAATAGCAGCCGTTGCTCAAGATAAATCTTATATTCATCATAATTTATGTTGTTAGATTACCTTTGTCAGAACTCCTCCAAGGAGCACCTTTCTACAGCTCTATTTCTTTTAAAATCGTGTAATGCAGATCCAGTAAAACATATGCAGTAATGATTTAGCTGAGATGTTACGTTTTGTCTACAATGGAGTCCTTCTCTGACCTTGCCAAGTTTACAGACTGTGCCAATAACAGAGCTGGGATTTCAAAACTGACTGATTAAAATTTTGCTCACTAAGATAAAACACTTGAAATGAATCATCCAATTTTCCAGCATGTCCTCAGGTTGCTGCAGGCACAATAAATTACATTCATATAATAGCAAACAACTATAAAAAATTAGAGTTAATACATTTCATATATATTGTAACATTATGTCCTATTTTTAGAACTCTCAATTCCTTTAAATTTTGATGCTCACAGAAAATGAAATATACTACCACTATTTTTCAGGGTGAAATTTCAGAACCATCTGCCTGATCCAAAATACTTAGAACTCCACTGATCTCTTTCTCCTGACTCGGTAGACCCCAGAAGAACTCATATCTGTACATCAAATTCCATGCCTGGTATCTCCACAAAGAACAGACTTGCAGGGATGCTGAAATGCTCTGGGTATAACCTTGCACTCCAGTGAAATGAGCAGATTATAAATAGAAAATAGCAACAAGCAGTTGCAGTGTGAAACAATCAGCAGAGGTAGTAATGGAATTAGTGGCTGCCAATGCCTTGTACACCATGGCAAAAATGCTGTATATCATATGTCATTCTTGCAAGGGGTTACAAAGGGCTGAGGTTCACCTAAGGAGGCAAATCTTTGGGTTTTCTCTGTAGTGAAGAGATGTAGGCTCCTCCTTCAGAGGGAGATTAAGAGCATCCTCTTCTTATTTCCTTCTCAAGGAACCAGGCAATTAGCAGTGTAGTCTAGGTAAAAATTCTTAGAATATAAATCACATTCTTTCACATTACTAAAAATATTGTTTTTCATTCTATCTATTTTTACTGCACCTGTTACAGTAGTTCCGAAAAGTTTCAGAGTGAAACATGGTGGATGCTCTATAAAGACATCAAAAAAACCCACAGTATCTCCTCACACTTGTCTTCTTTTTCTGTTCATTTGATGCCATGAGTAACTCCCACAATTACTGAAAGGTACAGGAGTTACATTTTGCACTCTGTGCATTAATTGGATTTGAAAGCACTTGAACACATATATATGTCAGAATGCCAGCTATCAGGCAAATTGGGGAAACGCCAAATCCAAAAGAAAGCTGTAAAAAATGAAAGCATTGCAGCAGTTCTCAGCATGCTCAAAATTTGTAATAGGCTTTTGAACCGGATTTGAAAGCATATGGACACTCTTAAAAGGAGCATCATAAATTTTTAACTCCTGAAAGGCAACCTGCACTCTTCAGAATATCCTACCATTCTGCACTGGAAACCTGGTACCTTCAAGTTAAGGCAGATTTGTGTACCATGAAATGATGATATTAGCTTTTTTTAGCATTGCAAATTCCATTACCATAACAAGGACTCAATATATTCCCAAAATAATGTAAAAGTATTTGCAGGTTAAAACTGTCCTGCTGCCAATCTACAGCTGAATATATTTCATTTTCATACTACAAATATTTGCCTTCATTTTAAAAAAATGACAGCCATTTTTATCAACAGACAAACAACAAGTTAATCCTAAACAGCCATTTATCTCAGTAGCAATAAGGTACAAACAGATTACCTTTAAAAATGCATTAAAAAATCAAAAACAACACTCCTTCATTGATTTTGCTATATATAATCTTTAATGTTTTATAAATTACTGCGCAGGTGACAAATAAAAGAGACTTCTCCAAAAAATAACCAAATAGGTCTCTCTGAAATAGGTATCTAATATTCATGTATGTTAATTAATTTATAGACAAATGACGAGATGCTACTACATTTTAAATAATATTTCTTCATTCCTTTGTAGCCCTGAATTTTGGTTTGCTCTAACAGTAATATAATATGCTACAACTAAGGAAAAAAATCTGTAGCTAAAAATGGAATTCAATCCATGTTATCCATTTCTTTTTTTCAAAACGACGAAGAAAAATATATATTACCATAAGCTCAGACTTTGGTATGTTGCTGAACAATTGCATGGAAAAAGATATTTCCTGCTCACATAGGGTGCATTCACTTTAAGTTCTTCTTCAGGAAAACACTTAAGCACATGCTTGACTTTAAACACATGCTTTGGGCCCAGTGAAGCAAATGGGATTTAATCGCATTCCAAATAATGATGGATATAAAGCCAAAAGATATTAACACGAACAGTTTTTGGATTCGGGCTTAGCATTTTTCAAGCCTTAAGTATACACATACAGACATGTACATACACATATACATACACCCACACACAGACACATACACAGAAAGATCTGTCTCCAAACTAAGCCAAAACATGCAAAACAGAATTCAAAAGATAATTTTCTAAGATATCAGTTAAACTGAAAACAGAGATTTTTAAATACAGGCTAATTCCATCTTACTGGCTCCTTAAATTGCAAGTTTATTTACTATAAAGTCTGAGCATCTCCTCGCTGGAATCTTCATTCCTTGCTTTCATGCCCCAGGTTTTGATCTCACAGAAAAGAAATGGTTTGGCTCTAAAAAAATGCAGTTTACACAGGGTTTTTTTGTCACGCTTTGATTCCTGGAACAAGAATCAATTTCTCTTCTAAAGAGATGAGTCTCCTGATAAGAGATTCATGTTGGCAAAAGCACAGACTTTGCATCACAGATTACTTTATGGGCTTTGTGAAATGAGATGCAGAATTAAAAAATAAGTAATCCAATCTTTACCATTAGATCAGTATAATAATTAATTATTCAATCACTTATTGGGTTAATCATCAATCATTATTTTGCTGATAAATCAAATTAACATTTCCCCTCATTTTACCTCCCAAATGAAGAAGCATTTTCAGAAGGAATTGCTAAAAAAGGGATTGGGTGAAGCTTCATTGAAAACATGGGGCACGGGGACATCATTTTTTTGGAGTACATTTTACATGCAGCTAAGCTCTTTAAAGCCTGATAATAACAAAAACTGTAAGAATTTCCCCCTAAAACACAGCACTGGGACAAATCTGCCCGGTAGTAAGACTATATGTTTG
The DNA here is from genome assembly GCF_008360975.1 of Lichenostomus cassidix. NCBI lineage: Eukaryota > Metazoa > Chordata > Aves > Passeriformes > Meliphagidae > Lichenostomus > Lichenostomus cassidix. Next base: position 21,809,416 of record NC_139484.1, read on the forward strand.
AAGAGGCTTTTCCTCTGGACTGAAGATACTGACCTGATTATCGCTCAATGAAGATCTACAGGTGTGTGGAGAGAGGCAGGAAAACAGTGAGAAAAGTCAGGGGAACAAGAGGAGTAATACTTTCCATCAGACTATCAGATCATCTCTGTGATTTGGAAATCATAATGAAACACAGCAAATGAACTGCCATCTCTTCCACTCCTGTTCTGCTTGAGGAAACTGTTTGTTAACATCTTCAGCAAACAAGCCAAGTGGCATCTAAGAAATACTGCTTAATACCACTGATTGTTCCTCATAACAGGAAAGAGAAATAGCATGCCAAAAAACCACAAACAACTAAACCCCACAAAGCTAAACAAAACAAACAAACAAAACCCACAAACAAACAAAAAGCAAAGCAAACCAAACCAACAAACAAACCGAGCAAACCAAATACTTTCTACTTGTTAAAAAAACTCACAGCTAAATAGAACCTGCTTTAACCAAATACTTACAAAAATCACTGGAGAGAGTTCTATGCCTTTATGCTCTTCAACAGGTTGGTCTAATGGTTTCTTGCACAACTAAATCAGGATATAAATGTCCACGGCCATAAGGATCCCACTTCAGCCCAAAGCATATCATGGGGGATATGGAAGATCCACAGGATATCAGGGTGTGACTCAGCATATGTGAAATGACTGCATCCATGCCAGGGCTACACACAAGAGATTTTTCTTCTTACCTGTGGCAGAAGACCCCCATCTCCAAGAAACATGACGTTCAGCATTCTGTCTAAAACCCCTTTCTACACTGTTGTTTGCAAGAGAGAGCAGCAGGGTACCAGTTTTGTCCTAATAGCCTGAGAATGAAATGCATTGACAGTAATTCAATAAAGTCTGTCTGATTTCCTTCCCATGTTTCCACAGAATCAAAAGATGAACTTGTGCCACTAATCTCCCTCTACCTGGAGCACAGATGAAAAACTGATCCTGGAATCTATACTAATTTCAGTAAGCTCAGCCGCAGGATGTCTTACATTTCCAACATCATACAAACCAAAGTGAATCATCCCTCCTATTTGCAAAGCCGCTAACTTCCAAGGGTGGCTTAGAAAAGATGGAAGGAAAACATAGCTGAAAGGCATCCAAAGCACATTCTACACCATACATGGAAAAGATACAAAGATGTCCAAGCTGGTAAATTTATGCATCACATAAACAACAGTAATTCCCAAGCTTGTATTCAGAAGATGTGAAATTCTCAGTGCTGGAAAACAGCTACTTCTCTGAGGTGAAGATGGCTCCTGGGGATATGCGAGACTTTTCTGCTTGTTCTTAATACATTTGATAACTCCTAATACACAAGAGTTATAAAACTTGAAATTGTAATGGGTATTCTGTTAAGACCCGCACTGTGAATCCTTCTTTTGGCAGAAAGAAAGGGTTGGACTTGAGAAAGACACAAGAACAAAGATGAAAGACACAAGAACAAAGATGAAAGACAGCATTCCAGATATAAATTAAAAATCTGTCTACACAGCTATATGAACCCATAACAATGACTAGAATTTTGGGATCCATAACAAAATGGTGTTGAAATTTTAGGTTATGTTTGGATGAACGATTTTTATGTTTCTTTTAGATATTGCATCTGATTTGCTGTTTGATTTGATGATTGCTTTTCTTTAATCTTTATGTTACCATAATCTAAAGAACAGCAGGTTGTTCAAATAATTTTCTTTAATATATTCACATTATTCAATAACACTAGTCATTACCCTAACATTTCATTTTATTGATATAGTTTTTACTATCTTAAGGACTTTTACAAAAGCAGCATCTAAGTGTAGGGGTTTTTTTCATACAAACAGGTGATTTGCTATTAGACAACCCAGAATTTTACCTAAATCTCCCACTTGTCACTTGTATCTTAAGTATTACTTAGGGGGAGCAGCAGAGAAGCTGGACACACAGCCCATAGCCAGCGTAGATATTCAAACTGGCAAGCATTAAGACCAAGTGCCCAAAGGAAGGTTTCCAACTGGAGAAGTAGTTGTCACTTGTCTCTTTCCCAGAGAGAAAAATTTATATAGTCTTCACAAACATAGTGAGTTACTACCTGTCCAAAACCATATTATCTCCTTTATTCAGATTGGTTTTTTTACCCCAGATTACCCTATGGAGGATGATTACTACATGAATTCAAAATATTTTATTGAAATATATAAATATGCTTCAAAGACCTTCAGTCTCACTCAAATAAAATATTTCCATGAATCTTTTCAATATTCCCTGAATGAAAGTTTCTGTAATATTTTTATTAAGTCTTTAGGTTTTATTTTGATTCATGATCAACAGAGAGAAATTTTGAATTTTTGACCCACTTAAAAATAGCTGAATATTGTTTCTTATCATTTAAAATTACCAACTTCATACCTTTAGAGATTCCAGGAGAAAAGTGCTAGGAACTGTATAAACACCATTTTACTTTTCATTGTTATAAATTCCCCACCTACTGACAAAAACCTCAGCTTATCAAGACCAGTTTTTTTAGTCAAAGCAGATTTTTCAAGCTGCCTTGCATTTTAATGTTTGAATTTAACCTCAAAACAGTAAGGTCCAAGGAAAGTATTTACAAGGGCTCCTAAGCTATCCCTAACAGGCATTGCTAATGTTTTGCAGTGGTTTATGATATTTCATTCGCACTGTTTTAATTTCAGCTGCAATACTCTCAGTGCACACTTCAGATATGAAGTGGTAATACTTACCCAAGCACTGGCAGCATAAAAAAAAAAAAGCAAAAAACAAGCAACAACATCAAGATCTTTTATTTCTGATGACACCTGTACAAAAGTTTTGCTTTGTTTTCCATGCAGATTTATTGAGATTGAGAGAGATACCTGTTATCCTTGACTGGTGACCTTGACTAAAATTTCGTTACTAATGCCTCCCCTCTCTCTCTTACCCTGTTTGGCAACAACAGACTGCAGATGCCTTTTCAACTGTTTTAGCTGTATTTTTGTAACAGCAAAAATCATGGAATATTTGAGCTCTGTTAGGATATAAAGTGGAACATATTGTGCATGCCTTGAAAATAGGATGCCCAGTGTCTACTAGCTGAGCTGTTGTAAGGATAATCAGGGAACTTGCACCCAGAATCTCTTAATTACATGGATAATTCCTCTGTTTGTTAGGCACAGCAGATTACTGGGAGAGAGAGAAATAGAAAGTGCTCATACTGCTGGGAAAGAAAATAATTCAACAACAGCATTTTATTTAACTCAAGGTCCCTAAAGTGTTTTAAATGAAGCCAGTCATTAAGGTCGTATAATTAAAGCCTTGCACAATTATAAAATAATTAGGGTCTGATCTTGTAACGTTTTCTCTCTGGAGAGCATACACATCAGATTCCCTTGGACTACTTGTACACTAAGCACAGTTGCTGCTAGGATGGATGTATCTGAACCAGCTTTAACCAAACTACCCTGAGTGCTGGGCAGCAGTAACAGAACAAAGCTCAGAAAAGACTGCCTTTTTAATTACTTTTAGATCTATTCAAACACGTTTTTTTAGTCCACACTGCACCCTGTCACTGCAGCTACTCTGCCAGCAGAAGCAGGAATAGAGCATTTAAAACTGCAGTGTAGTTCTATATCATTCTGATGAGTAAATGCTATAGTAATAATTCTAAACCTCTAATTTTCCCAACTGCCTGAGGATGCCAGATACCAGCTCCCACACTATTAAAAAAACAAAAGTATTTTAATAAGAAGACCTATGTCCAACTAATCCTTAGGGCTTTACTTACAAAAGCCAAGTCAGAATTAAGGAAGTGTAATTGAATTACAGTTGCCAGCAGCTTTTCTTTAGCTGCTGTGCTGGGTTTGGCTGGGGTAGAGTTAATTTTCTTCCCAGTAGTCAGTACGGGGATGCAATTTGGTTTTTTGCTGGAAATAGTGTTGAAAACACAGGGGTGTTCTTGTTATTGCTGAGCAAAACTTACACAGGTCCAAGGCCTTTCCTGCCTCTCACCCCACCCAGCAGCGAGGGGGCTGGGGATGCACAAGGAGCTGGGAGGGGACACAGCTGGGACAGGTGATTCCAACTGACTCAAGGCATATCCCACAACAGAGTCATGCTCAGCATGTAAGGAAGAAGAAAGGTGGGGGACATTTGGAGTGATGCCATTTGTCTTCCCACGTCACTGTTCTGAATGATAGGGCCCTGCTATCCTGGGGGTGGCTGAACACCTGCCTGCCCTTGGCAAGGGGTGACTTAATTTCTCATTTTGCTTTGCTTGTGAGAGTGGCTTTTGCTTTACCTAGTGAGCTACCTCAACCCCCAAGTTTTCTCTTATTCTTTAGCTGGTCTCCTCTCATGCTGTTGTGAGGAGTGAGGGAGCCCCTGCATTGTGTTCAGTTACTGGCTGGGGTTAAACCCAGCAGGTGAACTTCTGAAGGGATGGTGGGCACAGGACAAATCCACTGTGCAGCAGACACACCTTGAAGCATTTGTGGCTGTGTCTGAGGTGATGCTGAGGTGCACCTCAAAGCATATGGCCATGACAAAGCCCATGACAGAGCAGGAACACCCCTGGAGGGGCAGTAGCCATGGAAGGCCATGCTGACACAAGGGTCTCTGAGACTGTGGCTTGTAGATAAGGCCTCACTTGGAGCAGGTACAACCCTAAGGTGCTGCAGCTTGTGAGTAAGTCCAGGCCGAAGCAGGGGCAAGAAGGAGAGTTCATTGCAATGCTAAACCCTATCTGGTCCAAAAGGATCAGAGTGGAGATTGTGGTGGAAATACCTTTAAAATGTGATACCCATGATTTCAGAATTCCCGTTGCAGGAGGCTGTTTTTTCTAGTCAGAGTAGGAGCAAGAGGAAGAATTCATTGCAATGTCAAACCCTATAACCTAGCCCCAAAAGACCAGGGGTGGAGATTGTGAAGGATTTATGTTTAAACTGCTGTAAACTATTACTTGACTTGGATGTTATAGGATTTACTACAGCAGGAACCACTCTGGAGTGGAGAACCTCAGTGGATGACAAGTGCTACAAGAAGCAGTTCAAGTGCAGCAGTGACACGACCTGAGCTGGCTTTGGTGCCCAATAACTGCACTCACCACACTATCTCTCCTGTCCTGAGTGACCACCATACTCAATTTTACACCTCTGATTTTTCCACTCATTCGGTTAGAGGTGACTGAGCAAGTGGCTGCATGGCTGGGGTTAACCAAAACTGCTACAGTGGATGTCAAGACAGGAAAGTAAAGTTTCTTTTCTTCCATTTCTCTTGGATTCTAACAGACTTTCTTTGAAAAAAGCTGAATTAAAAAAAAAAAAAATCAATGTCTATCTGCATCTAGCTGGATGTCAAGTACCATTTTAAAAGCTTCACTGGGCATTCAAAGCATAATCATACTTCAAATGATGTCCTTATTTTACACCACAGGAATGGCTGCAAGAAAATGTAGGAACAGCCTTAGAAATAAAACTCATGGTCCACTGAAATGCATTGGGAATCATCATTCTTGCATATAGGTTTTAAAAAATTATGTTATACTGCACTTTTATAAGTGAAAACTAAAATATTAGAAAACACAGGCTAACCTCTCCGTATCCTTTCAGAAATCAGTAAGGATACCTAACATGATGTTAGTAACAAGGTTTTGAAGATGTATGATACTGCAAAAAGATAACTACTGTTCTGAACCAACCTGTGTGTCATACTTCCACACACACACATCCCTCCCAGAAGGGACTACCTAACCAGAGATTCAGGCAACTCAAAATATATATGCCAAACAAGACTACTTTTCACTGCCTAAAGTTTTCCCCAAGATGTGAATAACATTTTCCATAACCGTGGAAATGACTGAATTAAGTTTGGTAATAAAATAGTCGTAGCTACTTTTTATGTATGATTCAACATTTCATTTCTCCACTGAAAAATATGGGTTGCATTAATTACATAAAAGGAAAGCTCATATTTATTATTCAATGAAATGATTAACATTCAAAAAAGCCCCCACAATATTTTAAAACATTAGGGAATATTTAACTCAATGTTTAAAGCATGAAATTTGCTTATTTTAACCTACTTTTCATCCTGGAAAATTATTTATATTATTACAGTTTAATCTTACAGAATTTCAATTACATATTTTGTATTAAGTGTTGCTAATTATACAGTGGATATTTTGTAATTAAAATAGCTTAGATTTAATTTTCATTCAGTTCTGTATATAGACCAGTTCAACAACAACCAATGAGTTCAGGAACAGAATAATTTTTCATGTGCTTTTCCAAGCAGGAAATACTGAGGCAACCCCTCCTGTGTGATGCACAGCATTCCACTGAGATTTCATTGAGATTCCCAAATCTCTGCTTTGCTTTCTGACCTCTTTGGTCATAAACTTCTCTACTGACTTTGGCTACTCTGTTGTCCCAGAAAAAAGCTCTTACAGGAGGTGACAGCTACACAGGAAGACAGCAGAGCAACAGCTTTTCAGTTAAATTTCAGTTAATGCAAATTAATATAGCGAAGGTCTGAAATTATGAAAACTCAATGCCTGAATTTAACCCAGCAGATTAAGAGAAACAAGCAATGAGATTAAATATTCTTGGTGGATTTCACTGCTGAGAAAAAGCACTGAGCTTTTATGCCCAACTCATCTTACCATTTTATATGTGTATCATTTGATTTCTGTAGTCGATACATAGATGCTCACAGTAAAGCCTACAGGTAACACCTGCTTGAATCATCCTGCTAAAATCCAACAATCCAAGAGAAAACAACCTCTGGTTGTCAACTACTAATTGTTGACATTAGATTGATACCTTCACCTTTTGTGTAGGAAAGGTAAAGGTGGAGGGCAGGAGATGAGTTCTGAGTATCAACAAGATGACAAGGAGCCCCATCACACTCTGAGTTTATGTAAGTTTTGCTTCTGAGTGACTTTCCTCCCAATCCCTAGGAAATCAGGGCAAGCTGAGATCTATAGAATCGGAGGTAGGTAGGTGATGGCCAACACTGAGACAGTGGAATGGAGTTAAATTAAGCATTTCTTCCTCACTGAATGGAAAGTCACTTGAAAGGATAGAGACGTGTTAAAGAAATTTTACAAGACATTAAAGGCAAGTAATTAGTTTTGCTTTTTTTCTTTATTTGGCTATTTATACAATTGTGTTTACTTAAAAGTGCATCCTTCTGGGGAGATGATGAGCTAATATTGGCTGTAATTAAGCTGTGCTCCTCTGCCTGATTTAACACCACTGAAGTCAATAAGAAACTTAAAAGACTCATTTCTGGACCTGTTTGAGAGCTGCTTCTTCCATTCTGAACTATTTACTTACTCATCTACTCCTTCTCCATCCATTCTTTAACTAAAGCTTAATAGGAGGAACTTACATAATTAGCTACTTTCTTTTGAATTACATGTCTTTTTAAAAAGATGTTTATTATATGCTCTGAATGTAGAATAAACTGTATAGCAGGGTTATGTCACAGTTTATTCAGAATAAAACTAATGAGTTTTCACATTCAAGTTTTACTGTTTGCAATAAATTCTGCTCACGAAGCACTTAAGTACAAATACAGGCATAGTTTTAATTTATTAAAAAAATGGTCAGTATCAAGATAGAAATATCAACAGCAGCACTCTTCCAGTCTAGCTTTCTCCATGAAATATGGAACAGCTAAAGTATTCAAGCAATTCCTCAAATTTATGTGCTGAAAGCTATTCAAATATAAAATAAGCACTAACAAACGGGCAACCTTGTCAGTTGCAATGCTAATAAATCAAATTCACCAAGGTAAGTTAGCTACATTTTCAGTGCAAGTGGATATATCATAAGATCCTGATAATGATACAACTACCAGGAAAATAAATGTGCATTCTCTGACCTTGACAATAATTCACTAACAGCTTGCCTCACAATTTTCCTAACATTGAGCCACTCTTCACAGGCCAAGTGTTTATATTTCTGTGGATGGAGAGTTTCATCTGTGTCATCACTAGTCTATTAGGGATTTTAGTGCCCTGCTAAGATTAATTATAGAAAACAATAAATTTCAGGATAATATTCTGTGAAACTGTCCAGGGGATTTGGGGGATAGGGATCAGAGAAACACTAGGGGGTTTTATTGTGTTAATTCTTTTTTTTCTTTCAAAATACTGATCTAATGCCCTTCACAACATTTCACATGGCTCTAAAACAAAACAGAGCTGGATTATCTACTGATTTGTTACTCCCTAAAACAGGCAAGGAGTGGGATTGCTGCTTGTCCTGCAAGGAAGAAGCACCTGACCAGTGTTAGACCCTTTGTAAATCTTACCAACTTGGAGGAGCAGTGACTTCAATAAGGGAAGACCAAAATAATGGATTTTATTTTAGATTGGTGAAATGATGGGATATGCCCTTTATTATTGCTTTACATGGTAAATTACAGACAGGAAGATCTACTTAAGCTAGAGAATGGCCATGAAAAGAATTCAGGCTCCAAACTAGATATAGAAGAATATAAATCTTCATAAGGAAGCCAAGCAGTTGGAAGATGAGATTTGATAACTTCATGAGAAGAATTACATGATGCAGTTGCAGAAGAGGCAAGAAACTGAACCTGGAGATCTTCATATCTCCCTCTTTTGTCTCTCTCTGCCCACAAAGCTCTGAGCACTGTGTGTGAAAGAAATTGATACACAAAGTGTGCACAAAAAAAAGAAAAGGTTATCAAGGGATAATGGGCTTAAATATCAAGACCATTATCTCATCCAGATGTACCTACTGTAAAGGTATCTGTTATTAAAAGATGACATATAGACATTAGTAGACTATATTGATTACAGTTGCTTTCACAAAACTAGAAAAACTTCAAGAAATGTATTTCCATTGCTTTGTCAAGAAGCCATGCACAGAAAAAAACACCTTTTTTTTAACTTACATGTTAACTTCCTATAGAAATAATCTTTAAGGTAAATATCTCTGTCCTGACTGAAAATATATCAATATGTGCAACCAGCTTTGGGGATACAGAATGTAATCAAGTTGAAGACTTGACTCATTTTACTATAATTTTTTCCCATTGTCTAGAAATCTAAAGCAATGGGAGAGAGAGGGAAGAAAGTTAACTTATCTAATTATAAGATTTTTTTTTTTTAACTGAGTCAAGGAGCATTGCTTTTCAAGGGAAGGTTAGATTTTTTACTTTCCAGCAAACACATTTTTCTCTTGCAAAGTGCAATGTGTGTAGGAGTCTGCTCACGTAGAAAGTGGTTCCCTGATCAAAACAGATGGCATGCTGGCAGGGTAAGTTTTAAATGGCAGAGTGTTGATGTTGAAAGATTTCAACAGCAGCTTCCATGACAGGGACAGAGACATAAATGACAAATACAAAATACAAAGGCATTTCAATAACTTACCGCCAGATCACTTTGTAAGTTAATACCACTCTCTCAGTTCTCAAGATGTTAGAGGAAGACTTCCTAGCTGTGGGCATGAAACTGTATTCTAGCTCAATAAATCTCAAAACACTAATGAGGGTTCTATTTTTAGGACAATGAAGCATGAAAACTAAGCCTTTTACTGGCATGGGGAAGGAATAAGCTGGCTATAGGAAAGGTTTGTAGCAAAACTGTCAGAGAAATAGAGTGGCCAAGTAATTCCTCTCCTGACTTAACCAAACTAGTCAACTTATTTTGAGAGAAGGCTTTTGTTAGGCTCTCTGAGCTTTTTTCACATCCATTTTAGTTTTCCATCCACTAATCTCTGAGGCACAGTATATCAGTGTGATCAAACTGGGGAATCTGTGAGGGGTTTTTTCAGGATGTGAGTAAGATTTTAATATTTTCCCAATGCTTCAAAACATTTAACTTGAGATATCATTTTAAATATCCAAATTTGTATAGCTCCTGTCCTTGCTCTTTTATCTTAAGTTCTCATTCCTTTTATATATATATATATGTGTGAGTCAATATTGCTTTTAGGATATTAAGTCATATTTACACAAGTTCTTGATATTTGTTATTCTCCAAACTTTTCCTCATCTCCTCCTGTTTTCACTGTCTTTTTTTTTAAGGCTGAGGGTAGTCCACCTTTTTTCTAACTTTCTTACCAGTATCCTAATTTTTTTTTCTCCCATCAATCCAGATTCAGTTCTTCATCCAGCTGTCCATGAAACGTTTACTACCAATAAGACAAGGTAGGTAGTTTTGCATTTTTGAGGCAGAAACAGAGCAATTGAGCCTTCCTTCAATTCCTTGCTGCACAGGGGGATGAACAAGATGGAATGACAGCTCTGTGAAGCAAAAAACCATCAAAAGGAGATCAATGATCTCTTTTTCTCTGCAATGAGAACGGTCTGCAGATATCAGCTTGTACATGAGGTGCTCCTTGATCAAAAGAAGTGATATGTAGACAAGGCAAATTCAAAGTATTTTACAAAAAACATTTTTCTCATAAAATAATCTTGGAAGGACCTTATGCAGAATCCTGACATGAACATCAGAATTAAGTAACTTCTTTGTAGCTTGCTCAAAGAAATAATGGGGGGAGATGGGGAACACATGACAGCTGTTAAATCTGTACTTAATTTTTTATCTGGTAATGATTGTGGTCAAAAGAATGAGCACTGCAGATTCTGTACAGTCTCAAAGGCATTGACTTGATAATTTAGGTAAATCACAGATGATGGTTTTTTCAGTCTGTGCATGCTATGAACTACAAAAACCTAAATACTGGGCAATGCATAGTAAATAATAGTAATGTATATTAAATACATCGTAAATACTAAAGGACATAATGGTCCCAACTTAAAATTGCTCAAAAGACATTTGTAGACCACATATATAAATTAAGTTACTAACAAAGACTGTACCTCTCTTCATATGATAACATATACTGTCTTTTCAGGGAGCTACGTCCCAGAAAGTGAGTTGTGCTTCACCACAATAACAGCATCTCATGAAGAAACTTGAATTATTTTGTTAGCAAGATACTAATTAATCACCACTAAGAAATAAAGGTTTAGGAAGAAGAAAGTGGTGAAATTTCAGGTAAACTTCACCTTCAGTTCCAAAATAATTTGCTTAGTGCTAACAAAACATACAGCTACAAGCAACTTCAATGTTGCTCTCCAGAGCAACTCAGCATTTCTTAAATTGATACGTGCAGTCACATAAATATAAAGTTTTGCCTTTATAAAATAAGGTTGACTAGACTTGAAGTATCCTTGCCGAGTTCCTGCCCAGGTAGGAGTTAGAACTGCTAACAACAAATTTAGACAAATTTGGCTAGAATGAATTGGCTAAGTGTAACACAATATTAGACTCCACTGTTTTCATGCCTAACCAGAAATTCACACTCTAGTTTTTAACAGACAAGTTTGAATATTTAGGCCTGTGTTTCTACTTTTGCACTAGTTCTAATATTTTGCTCTGGTTTTGATGCTCAAGCTTGAAGTAAGAAGCCACCCTTTCTACAAGCATGACCTGAACCCACAAAAATGGCACCCACACACTAAATGGCCAAAATCAGTATGGCTTTCCTCTTACATGTTAAGTTTGAAAAGAAGAGTTTGTGGTTTTCTTGCAATCTGGTAGAATGACATTCAATGAGAATCTTTATGGTACAGGGTTTTTTTATTTATTTTCCATTTCTATGTCAAATAGAAGCTTTATTTTATGTAAGCAAAAGGGGAATTGGTGACTGTTCTCTCCATTTACTACTGCTAAGTGTCCTAAGGAAGGCAAAGTACTTTCTGAGTAGAATTTAAAGGCATAAAGGAGGAAATCAGAAGCAAAATAGAGTGTGTTTACCACAAGTCACTGCAATTTATAGTCACAGCAATACTGTTTGGCAAGATATCAGTATGCCATGAATTCGCCTTGAAAATCTGACTGTGTCGATTAGTGTTCTACTATTCTTTTTGTGATTGTGTTCACTGTCTGCAGACCTTCCTCTGCTAGGAAAAGCTTAGTGATTCACACCATTGAGCTCTCTAGTTTGTCCTATCTACTGCAAAACAGCTAACAGCTGAGAGAAGTGAGACTGACAGTATTGAGTCTGTCTATCTCAAGTACTAAGAATCATGAGTCACAGTCCAATGTCCTGAGCTTTAGAGAACAATCTGAAGGATTGTCTTATTTGCCTTCTGGTCTTGAATATTGAGACTTAAATATTGAGGCTTAAATATTGAGACTTAAACAGTGATTTAAGGCTTCTCTCTCCAAAACTAGAAATCTTGAAGGGCAAATAAATAAAACACAAAGGTAAGTCTTGAATGTGTTCACTTTGCTTTAAGAAAAACACAAAACACCTAAAGTCTGTAAAATGTCAAGGTCTGGCTATTATGCTAAACTGCTCAAATTCAGGCAGCACCTTTTCTAACAGAAGAGCAGTGCAGCAACCTGGGCACTGCATCCCTCACACTTCTCTGAGGAAGAATGAGCTGTTAGTAAAATAAAAGCAGCTGACAGTTAAAACAATTACCGTGGGGCAAGCAGAGAAGTGCAGGAAAGGTAAAAAAAAATCTATAACACCCCTCCCAAACACAAAGAAACCCAAAACCCTAATATTTGTTCCTAACATTTGCATCTGGATCTGGCAAAGTCTGAAAAAATAACGACATAATCACTTTGGGAGACCTAGAAGTGCAGGATATTAACTGAATGCTACCCAGCTCCCTGGAACTGAGGGCAAGTGTTAGGAAAAGCTCACCTTGCAACTCTTGGAAACATAATAATTTTATCTGCTTCTGATATAAAATTGTAGAATAGATTAATGGCTATTTAATTTGGTTAGCATCATTTTTTCTTCAGATTGTCCCAAGATCAAAACTCATGTGGGTTGAGATGAAAGGTCACTTTAAGGTACTTCACTTCCAACCACAACTGCCCAAATTGGACCAAGTTGCAACCACTGCACTGAATTTCTGACCCAAAATCATCACAAACCCCTCAGCAAAATGAGTCCCTGCACTTGTTACAGTGGCATAAACTTTGTTGTACTGTAACCCAAACACCCCATCCATTCAACCCCAACATTTTACCTGGCAAAACCCTACAGATTCTGAAAGAAAACAATGGGAAAATGGGACAGAGGAATGGGAGATACACAGAATCAGACACCTGGCTGGCAGAGCTGTCGTCACCAAGCAGATGTGTAGTCAAGCTATTCAGCAATGAACCGGGTGATGGCACCTGCTGACAATTTCATCATTAATCATTCTCCCGACAGTTTAATATGATGACATCCTGATAATGAATGAATCATCCAGAAAAAAGGGAAAATAAACAATATTAGCTCAAGTGAAGGGGGGACAAATGAGGCAAGACTACACAAAGGCAATCCCAATCAACATCTGTAGCAGAATGACACAGTCAGAGAGCCTGTTGACCTGGTGCCTGGAAATAAAGTACACGAATACAAGAACGCTTGCAAATCAACAGGTGGAAACAATGAAACACACTTGAAAACATACTCCCTTATAACAGCATTTCCACCTCTAAAACAGACTGATAAATTCCTTGAGTATTACAAAAGCTGGTTCCAGACTGAGATCCTAGCACTCTACAAGCTGATTTGATGCCTGGCTCCACAGCATCATATGTGTATAACCACCAGAGAAAATGCACTTATCCCTCCTTAAAGAGGACAGCTAACATACACCAGTGGGATAAAAAAAATCCCAAGTGAACAATTTCATGTATCATGTTGAATTGAATGAAGTAACCATGATTTTGCTGTTGAACCAACATGAAGAAAGCTGATTCAATGTTTCAAAGTAAAAATGTGTTAAGAGATAAGGATGTCATAACTTAAAAACTAAATATTGTACCAGCAATTTAGCCGACCACAAAAAGCAGAAACATGCCACCCTCTTCACCCTTTAACTCAGAAAAAGAACTGAAACCACAAATGAGCTTAGAGTTATCAGTGAACTGTAAGTCATTTAAGTATTCCCAAAAATAATTTCCATATTCACATGCCAGTTGCAAAGAAGACAAATACCCAGTTTCTACCATGTTAAAAACACCTTATTTCTATACTATGATACAACGAAAATTATTTCTTATACTTGAGCAACTGCAACCCCTACTTTATAAAGAGGTATTGTCACTGCTGTTCCCACACTATTGCAGCAACTATTGCACCACTGGCTCTAGCTAGAAATGGGCATATTTAGCACCATGACAGTCGACTTTCCTAACAACTAAGTCTTGGACCTTTCCCTTCCACAGGTGAACATGCAGTGATAATCTGAAAACTGTAAGACTCTTGCTATAAAATACCCATTCCTATTTGTCTACCATAATAACACTTGCAAAATGACAGGCATCATGAATAGATTAATCTATGACAAAATGCTCATTCAAAAATAATTTGATGTTCCAGGAATCTTCAAGAAGTCCTTCATATTCTGCAATCCATCTTTTAAGAATGCTAATTTTATAACCTGAAAGCTAAATCCCTTTGCTGTGTGCAGCATACAATACACATTGACTACCAGACAAGTACGCTATTACAAAGAGGCGTTGTTCATGGCTTACAGTACATAATAAGTACTTACAATGACACAACATATTGCTCTGATAAGATTATAAACACAATATCAGAAGAAAATCCATAAAAATCTAATTATGCACACAAAAGTTGTGGAATGAAAAGCTAGCTGAGGCACTCGGACAAAAGGTTTGAAGTTAGTGTTAATTTTAAACATAACAGTACTGGTGGACTTAATTCCTACAGAAATTTAATTTTAAAGTTTTACCACCACATGGTAGTTAGAATAGAGCTTCAAGGCCAGCAGGCTTCTGGTATTGCTTTTAATTTAATGCAGGTATTTTATGCAAACCCAGCTTAGGTTCCCTAGAAATAGGGAAATCAGATGTCTAAGAGCTCGGTGATTGAAAATTCCCTGTAACAAAGTCTGTAAGTCAGTCTGAGGCATTGCAATGCAAGAGACATTTCAACTATCACCTTTGAAAAGTTGGGAATAGGGAAGTACAAAAAGCAGTGCATAATCCAAACTGTAGAAAATAATAACAGAGTGAACTCATCAAGTGTGTTGACATATCCACAAAACCCAGGTGCTCCACCCAGATTACCACAATCACCTGCTTGGACCTGATGCATAATTTTTTTCCTAAGTCGTGCCAGTAATATGATACAATATTTTCACTTCTCTATTATGACCATGACCTCACATGAGTAATAGTAAAGTGTCTGGGTGGCAAGCTAAACATAAGGCTGGACACAGGTCATTAAATAAACTTTTCAACTGGCAGATCATCCCTATATGTCTTCATCTGTTCAGCTGCTACAGGAGTAAACTAGAGAAAGAGAACAATACTATCACCTAGGATACTATAGGGATGATATGAAAAATATTTTTGGCTACTCTCCCCCTTCCCATCAGCAACAAGCATATATGAAGGAAAACTAATACCTTGCCAAGAGGCAAGTTTGTTAAGTTTTTAACCTTAAGTTCTATGGACTCAAACCTATTAAAGTTAGTGACAAGATTTTCATTGACAAGATGACTGAGCGCTAAATTCTCAACAGGACACAAGTGGAAGGAATCCAATTCTTTGTTCTATATGGTAAACATCAAGACATCCGAAACACATAAATACAGATATGAATTTATATATATATTTATACACACAGAAACAGGAGGTGTATATATATATATACACACACATACCCTGATAGTAAGAAAAAATGTGAAGAAATGGAAGTCTCAATAGAGAATGACAAAATCTGAGCAGAAAATAGAAACAACAAGACAAAAGGTGAAGCTAAGTTCTCTGCAAACGCTGATAGCTCAGAGTGTAGTGCTGAAGAAGGTTTCAAACAAGCAAAGATTCACTGAAAGGGATGGATTATATGTACAAAATCTTGCCATGATGTTCCTAAATTTTATGAAGAATTTTTGGGGAAGACTACTAAAACCTGAAATAATCAAGTCAGGAACAAGCACTGAACATGCTACAGTAAATCCATCAGAGCTATGAGGAAGTATTTCAGAAGCTGAGGAAGTAGCTGTCACACAGACATGATGTCTGACTTTCATTTCAATTTCACTATTCTAGACTTATGCTACTGCAAAAAAGAAACCAGTGAAAAATGTATTCTGTAGCCTGTGATACCCAGAGCTGAAAGTCTGCAGAGAGAGAAAAGAAAGTAGGATAATGCTGAAAAGAAAAAATAACTCTGCCGATTTTTCTTTTGACAGGGAGGAAAACAAATGGAAAAATGAAAGGGGGAGAAGTGAAAAGGTGAAAAAAAAGGAGAAAAGGGAGAGGAAATTAAAAATTAAAAAAAAAAAAAACAGAAGAAAAGAGGGTAAAAAGGAAAACGAGAAAGAAAAGACTGAAAAATCCTTCTCTCCAAGAGATGCTGTGAATAACAGTGGGGTTGTCACAATTGTCTGCTACAGCTAGCTCCCAATTAGGAAGTCTCTTTCAAAACAATAAAAGTTAAATTACTGTTTGTTTCTGTAAGAGGGAGGTTATGTTCTACATACATATGCCCTTAAGCCCACACTCATCAACCATCTACCTCAGCCACAAATGCCAGGGCTTTGTTGTTTCAAGATGCTGCACTGAGAATCAGACAAACACCACACTCCCCCAGAAGAAGAGCATAAGCTCCATTTGCTCTTGTGTTATTCACGTACAAATCCATGTTGAGGAGGTTTAGGCTGAACTGCAGAGCAAATCTACAAGGGGTGCCTTCCATGGTCTCGGCACACTTTTGATATTGACAAGTTGTGCAGCAGTAAGGCCAAACAAATCACAGTCCAGAGCAGTGCCACTAATGTCAAACACAGAGCTTCCTGCCTACTGAGAATCTAAGAGCCAACGATTTGAGCAAAATTACATCCCACTGAGCTTCCTGTTGGACCCATAGATCTCAGCTCAGCCTACATTTGGGAGATGTTAACTTTAAGACAAAAAAATTTATAGGGGCAAAAAGTCTGTTTGCTGCACACTTGTGACTTTAATAACTGTGTTCACCAGTAATGAATGCACAGGGTGTTTAAATGGCCACCTTAATTAACAGTAATACACCGTTCAACTCAGTGGGCCGCTCATCAAGGGAGGCATGATAAAGTCTATTTTGCTTTTAATTGTTTTATTGCCATTTTCTTGCTGCAAGACTACTCTATGCAAAGTAAAAAAGCCAGAATGTCTATCAAGATTTACTTTAATTCGTCTTTTCTACTCATTTCCTTCATCAATGCTGCCACCTTCTGATAGTCAGCAGCTTCGCCAAGCGCCTCAAACGCAGTGCTTAGGTTACAGCGCTGTGGACAAATCCCTCATTGCAAGTCCTTGTGGCCTTCAGGCTCTGAAACCCTCGCTCCCTTCCCTCCCCAGTCGCACCTAATTTGGTGGATTTCTAAGTATGGATGGAAGAAAGGATTTGAAGGATAGAAATTTGTAACACAGAAGATGTTTATGAGACTCTAACCTATGATGCTGGAGTTGACATTTGTTCATTGGTCTGGTTCTAAATTGCCCACACTCCCAGGTCACTGAAGCCACTGAGAACTTCTGGAAGTCACTGTAAACTGCACTTTCCACCTTTTTGCCCTCTCTCCTGGGCAACATTACCATGGAAACTCGCTGGGTTTGTGAGTTTTAGCCCCTATTTATAGAGTTTCTGTGCCATAACGTAGTTTCCTTTTCTAAGCTCCTAGGTATGTCAAAAGCCTTATTGCGCCTTTTTGGTTTAGTCAACTGTTTATCTGCTCTATCTCTCAAGGTGACCTAGGGAAAGACAGTGGTTCAGAAAGATGGAATCATTCTCTTGAAGGATATTAAATACTGACCTACAACCTTGAACTGAACTCTCCTCACTAGGAAAGCTGCCAGTTTAATATGCCCTCCTACCCTTAAAGATTTTCAGCAGAACTCACTTCATTTCATAAAGTCACAGGCATTGACATCAGTTTAGGGGAAAAATTAAAATTTAAAAAAGAAAAAAAGCATCAACTCACAATGTAATAGAACTCCAGAAATCAGTTTCTTGGACTGAATATATTGACTTATACTGAATATAAGCAGATACAATACTTGGATAATAAATAGAATAGCACTATTTAATTAGAAATGAAAAAAAAATCTAGATTTTTATTATTGTTGTTAGTGTTAAAATTCATGTCTACACCCAAAGCATGAAAGCAAAATTCATAGCCAATGGTCTGTCATTGGCCATCAGCATCCAATACAAGAACAAGTAAAGTTCATGTACAGCAAGCACAAATTTTAAGATTGGCAGAGAGAGCACAGACAAAGAAAAAGACACGGGGAGATGGTTTTACCCTAAACTCTTTCACTGGAATAAGAACCTCTACAGAACTTTCTTATACTGCAGTTTAATGTCCCAGGCTCTTCTCTACTGAAATAGAATCAGTCATTCTCTCCCTCTTTTTCACTCAGGGGCTAATGAATATTTAATGCAAAGTGGAACTGCTCTGAT
Organism: Lichenostomus cassidix; assembly: GCF_008360975.1. Taxonomy (NCBI): domain Eukaryota; kingdom Metazoa; phylum Chordata; class Aves; order Passeriformes; family Meliphagidae; genus Lichenostomus; species Lichenostomus cassidix. Next base: position 21,827,888 of record NC_139484.1, read on the forward strand.
CTGACTCCAGAGCAGACAGATATTTTAAACTGCAGACTCTCATACCCCAGGCAGATGGCCTGATCACTAAACCATTGGTTAAACAGGATGCCCATGTGCTCCACTCTGTTGAGAGTCAGCATCAGTGAGTGTTGGTCTCCAAGGGAAAAAGGCAGAGGAACTCTCACTGCATGAATGGTGGCAAGATTCAAGTAACAAAATCCCCATCTTTTCAGAATTTGACATTTCTAGGCATAGCCATAAGTAAAACTGTACTTGGCATGTGGACTGTATTGACAGAAATCTAGGCAGTTCTGGGATTAGCCAGTTCATTCTTGCAGCTAGGTTTTGGATTAAGGTTCCAAATTTAACAGTAGCAAAACTATCATGTCTATGACATAAAGCAGTGTGATACAGAGAGTGCTCTTATATGCCATTTGCACATCCAGCAGCAGCTTAGCCCTTCCCAATGGCATTGCACCAAAGGGAGGACTGCTGAAAGGAATTTCTTTTTGTTTAATTCTTTCCATTTTGTTTCATTTTATTGTTGAGATTATGTCCACCAGGGGCTCAGCAGTTTGATGTTGTCCACATGTCTGTGGGTTTGTACATGCAGCTATGATGCACAACAACATGATTGCCTGTAGCTTGTTGAACAGCTGCTATTTTGGTGAATTATTTTAACAAGCCAATAGAACAGTGCACTCCATTGGCTTTTAAGTGCTTTACAAGACATCTAGAAAAAAAGGGTACTCTCACAGTTGATTATTCATCAGAGCTAAAATTCCTAGGCTGTATGTCATTGAAATAAAATCTCAAAAGTTTAGCAAGTTGAAAATACCAGATAAGCTTTTAATACCATATACTGAAAATGGTTTGAGACACGGAAATCTCTTAGTTGAGTACATCTCAATACACAATGATTATTTTTACAGGAAATCTTCTGGAAGAGCCACAACTCCACATGAACAGCCTGTCAGTTGTGCCAGCTGGCTCATCATATTGAGAAATGAAAAATAAAACATCTATGGATTTTTAGGTCATTTTATGATAGAGTGTAAGTGCAAACCTATGTCTGCTACATAACAAAAATTTCTCTGATAGAGAATGCAGGTGTAGAGTCAGCTGCTAGAAAAGTTTACACTGTAATAAATATCCAAGATTAGTAATATTCCTTTTAGAAATTACCAAGAATTTTAAAGAGAAGTTTTCACAGAAGTTTTCTGAACTGTCTGCATAATAGCCAAACCATGACTTAACTCTGGGGAATTAAATTACTCCTCAAACTCTTTTTCCACACATTCTAAAGTTATTTACAAAAGGCAGTGTCCACTCTTGAGTAAAGCCTTTCACTTTAAAGAGGTTCAGAGAAATAAGTGGAATACTCCCAAATAAAGGTATTCAGTCACTTGAATAATATGAATAGAATAGAATAGAATAGAATAGAATAGAATAGAATAGAATAGAATAGAATAGAATAATTCCAGTCCAAAGAAACAAGAAAAGCAAATCTCTCATCTTATGGGGCCAGTAGTGTGTTAAAAAAAAAAGAAAAAAGTGAGGCATGTACAGTATCTTCATTGAATGTCTTGAAAGTAAAAAAAGCCTGATCCATAGATGTCAATGACTACTGAATTAAGTCTAAAATATGTCAAGTGACAGAAAGCCAAAAGCCGCAACTTTCATTCTTGAGAACAAACTCCTAGAATTTTTTAACAATAGATTTTTAATGTTATGTCAGAATTATTGAATCTTTCACTTGCATTATTCTTTGAAGATAGATGCTTTTAATTATCAAATATAATAAGTATAAATGAAGTGTACTGTAATACAGAAAAATTATGAGCTGTAATACTAAATAAGGTTACACAAACCAATTGTAAATATGTGTATTAACTTTTTTAATAGTATTTAAATTATACAATTATTTTGTGTCCTCTAAGATTTTTCTTTTTTGGAGGAAGCATTTCTTCACAGTTTTTTTGTTTCAAAAAACATAGCAATTTCCAAAGGATCTTTATAAGAATCACAGTGGACTGAAATAGCTTTAGGAGGGATGAATAAATCTGACAGCTAGGCAGTGAACCTAAATATTGTTTCTTTGGAAAAGGGGTTAGAGTTTTCCAAGCCTTACATATTTGATTTATCTTTTCATACCTAACAATATGGAGAGAGAAAAAGGATTGTACTGAAATGGAATTTTATACTTGGGGGGAGAAAATGGTGTGCAATCTGAAAAACTGAAGGAGGAGGAAACTAACATAAACAGAGATGGTAAGGAATGAAAATCCATATTGTACCAAAACAAGGGTGAAATCAGATCTCAAGTGCAGGTTATGATCTGTCCCTGATGATGGTCAGTGTCATCTCACAGAAAGGAAACCCACCAGAGTTCCTGTGTAAATATCTGCTCATTATTGCTGGCAATCACAAGGCAGCACTAAAAAGAAGTTACCTCAAAAAGCCTGCTGTACTGTGAAATGTATTCATACCTAGCTCCTTATGCTGCATTTCCCTTCCAGCGAGATATTTTGGGAGATCTCCATTAGAAATGCTGTATGGAACCAAAGAGGAAGTTGCACAACCTGTTGCTGAGTTGTAAGATAAAGCTGCAACATGTAAGTGAAAATGTAAATACAACAAAGGTAAAAATGTTTGAAGTAATTCTAATCTATATCAGATCATATATACTGTAATCTGTATAGGTACCACTAGCAATCAAGAGCCAGGCTGTATTCTCTAGGATAACTCACACCTGTGAACTTGTCTATTTACCTGTATTATCTATGGCAAAGCCATCAAAAATAAACCTGTTTGCTTTACATTCATTATTTGTGTCTGTGACCTGATGTACAGGAAGAATTCAGCAATATACTTTTGCCACGTGGATGAAAAGGAGCCAGAGGGAAAATCTGAGCTGAGCAGTCCCACTGCATCTCCCTCACCTGTAAAACAGAACTCAAAAATCAGCAACTCCAAGACAGTACTATTATTTCTGTGTTCTCTGATCAAGAATGGACCTGTGCTCCAATCTTCCTTGTGCTCACATGAGCAAAATTTGAAGTCCATTCCTGCAACATATGTGATTATGAAGAAAAATTATAGTGTCAATGATATAGAGCCTTCTATCTGAAACTGCAGGTAGCAAGGCAGCAGGCACCCAGGATCAGTAACCCAGGTGTATCAAGTGGCCCTGCTGACTCAGTGAAATTGCCATTTTTTGAAACCAGTACCTCCTTTACTTCATATGAGGTATAACAAAAGACACTCCTTCTGAAGAGCAAATAAAGAGCAAAAATGTGGTGGAAGATAAACATGAAAATCTGACCAAGGACATATGATTAGAAGGAGAGGAATAGAAGACTTGCACCAAAAGTTTTCTAAAAGCAGTTTTGGATCACTGGGTGTAGAAGAGCTGCATTGACACTAGATGTACAAGCAAAAGAAAAAAATATTCAAAAGAATACTTCCAGATCTTAAATAAGTCTACTGTTATTTTGTCTTTGCCTCTCCTCTCTGCCCTTCTGTTGTGCTGGCTTTTGCTGTATCCAAGTAACAATCTCTGATCTCACTCTTTGACTGTTTTTTCCTCAACAGCTATTTGTTCTTTTCAAACCTTATGCTGTTCCCCAAATTGGTTGTTTCAGCTGTTTGGTAAACCTCTGGAAAAAGAAAAGCAACAGTTCCTGTTACCAGGCAACATCCTTTCCTGTGAGGTTGTGATGAGGTACAGTCCTGCTGCCACTGCTACTCAACTCCATGGAGTTCACTCCACAGCACTTAGAGCTGGCAGGCAGTCTCTTTACTTTTCTCTGAGTACTTTTTTATAATTATATCAGGTAAAATCAACTTTCTGCAGCTTGATTTCTATGCAAAATTCACAGCAGCAACAGGACAGTAAAAGAACTTAAGTGTAGTTTTAATATGATTATTAGATTAACAAGGACTGCATAAATAAAGTAATTAATCTAAGTAAAATCTCATCCTTCAACGTGCAAGGTGATTGCTTTTGGCATCACAAATAAATCACTTGTTCCTCTCACCTTTTTTTTTTTTTTTAAAGTCAAGTGCCTTGCTCACTTCTTGCTCAATGGAGCTTAGCAGAGAAGGCTGACCACTGCAGTCAGTGGTCATGGGGAGTTCATAGTGGGTCTCGCCATCTACTGTGCACAGCCATCCCAGCCCCAGAACTTCTTACAGTCTCCAACACTGCCTGAAAAAGTGAAATTCAGCCCTTTCTCCATTCTTCTCGGTGGACAGAATTTAATGTTTAATCTTTTTTGTGAAATCATGAAGACATGGGATACAGAGCACCAGTAACAGAAAATTTCTACCTTTCTTTAAAACAATTTTTAAGGCCCTGTGAGCTCAGCAAGATGAAGGGGTTGTCTGCTCTGATATGATTGCACAGGGTGTCTAAGCCAGCTGTAAACTACCAACACCACAGCAGCTCTTTGAGCACAGCAGTCTCAAGCTCCAGCACAGCCTAATTTACCCAGTTTCTCAGGCTCTGAAGTAAAGGCAAACCCTAACAATCCCAAATGACATTTCAGATCCTAAATCCCTGCATGCAAAACTCTATAGAGCCTGAAAATATCTCACTGCTCACAGAGATGATAACATATCTTGCAGCATAGAAACAAGGCTTCACACTTTAGTTAAATCACTCCCTTCCTTCACGTCCCTTTGTATGAATTGCACCAGACAGATTCAGCCTGTTCCTGAATGTAGGCTGCAAACACTAATCAGATCTCCAAAGGGGCCTTTGGGATGATTGACGGGGAAGCCCTTAATAAAGGCTTTCTGGTTTTGGCAGGAGAGAAAGCAAGAAAAGGAAGCAGCTTGCGTTACTTGAAATGCTGAGGTGGAGGCGTTTGATAAACTGTGATGGGAGAGATGTTTGATGAGCCCTGAGCAGAGAGCAGCTGTTGGAATTCTGATGGGCCAGTTGAAATGGCCATGGAATAAGTGGTTAAGTCTCTATTTTCCATTCTTGTCATTGGCAGAGAGGAGGTATATAGAGTACAGTCAGCAAAATACAGATGAACAGAACCATCCTGAATTTTCAGTGAAACAAGGAGCCTGGAGACCTCCCTGCATTTCACAGGGATCCTTGTATGTTCAAGGTCTTGCAGATGGACACTGTTCTCAGAGCTCTCAATTAATTCTGTGGTAGATTCCTAAAGATGTGAAAGGAATAGAATTTTTAATTTTGCCTCCATGTGCTGGAAATAGTGGAAAGGCTTGTGAAAATACTAGGAGCACCTCAAGTATCAAGTGACAGGACAAGAGAAAACAGCCTCAAGCTGTGCTAGGGAAGGTTAAGGTTGGATATTAGGAAGCATTTCTTCTGAAAAGGGGTTATCAAGTACTGGAACAGGCTGCCCAGGGAAGTGGTTCAGTCGCCATTCTTGGAGGTATTTGCAAGAGACATAGATGTGGCACTTGGGGACATGGTTTAGTGCTAGACTTGGCAGCACTGGGTTAATGGTTGGACTCAAGGATCTTCGAGGTATTTTCCAACCTAAAAGACTGTGATTTTCTAACCATTTCAAAGCAAGAAGGCACCAGAAATTCACTGAAGAAATCATCCAGGAAGAAGCAAAGAAATGCTCACAGCATCAGGGCCACTGAAGAGGGCCTGAAGAGTTGCATTACAGTTTGTTTACTTTGACCAACACAAACAAACGAGACTTTGCTTAACCAGCCCATGCATGGAAATAAATTACATTTAACCAGTGAAGGCTTATTCAGACTTCCTTTGGCAAAAGCAGATGCAATTTGATTTTCTCAAAATTATTATGTGAATAGCTAAATTGTTGCTATGGAAGTGGAAAGGTACAACAACCAAATAACGCACCAGACTAACAGTCTTGAGGCTAAAACATAGAAATATGGCTTCACATACAGATTTACCACAAATGGAATATTATAGTAAATCATAGAATGATTACACATAATTATATAATGAGAATAGGTTATTGCAGCTATATAACCCTGACTGTGTGTTTTCCTGACTCAGTTCCATTCTGCAAGACTGAATTGGAAATGTATCCATGACACAACATTCATATCCCACGTAAAAGACATGAGACTACTGCTGAATGTATGTTATTAATAACCAGTCCAGTTTTCCCTCAAGCTGAACTCCTCATACAATCTCACTAATGCATCTTCCAAGCGTTATACCTGATTCCTTTGTGTCCATTCATACAGCAATTACAGGTTATGTTCTCTGACTTGGCCTAGAAAGGCTTTTACTTGCTGCCTTTCAAATATGGGAGAGGGAGCAAAAACTTAGAGAAAAAAGCAACAGCACTGGGCATAGTTCAATCTCAAACTATTCTGTTCAGTCTACAATTTAATTCCCAGGACAGATCCATATTCAGTGACCCAAAAAGTCTAGCCTCCATCCCATGGAATTTTGCTATTAACTTCACAGGGATTCCATCTGAAAGAAATAATACTAAGTTCTTTCACCGGATTGAAAGGCTGAGGTACAGAGGGCAAAAATACTCATTGAAAATTCAACAGATGCATCACTTTTAGAAACATTTAAATTTGCCCAGATAACCTCAGTTTGCCCTCCTTTATGACCTAGTCTAATGTAATCTTGAGTAAAACTTCACATCAAAATGTCACAGAACAAACACAGATGTATTCAATCTTTGGGACTTTAAGGTGGAGAGGATGTGGTGCTATCTCAGAAGATATATCTTACTGGTACATAAGATGAGTATTTTCTTATTTTGACAACTAATGTATTTTGAACTTGATAGTAAGCCCTGCTTAGAGATAGAAAGTTTTAGCTGGTATCTCAACTAGCTAAAGCAGTATTTATGTTTTTGTAGTAGTGTACAATGGAATCATTATTAAAAGATGAAGCCCATCTTGGAATACCCTTACACATTTTGATTGACATTTCTAGATGCTGACTTGTTTAGCTAATAAGGAAAGTAAAATCAGTGATTAAGAAGTTAACACTAACTTTATGAAGATAGGTTTCTTCTTGAAATATCAATTGGTAGCCAAGATTTGCCAAGCACCATGCATTATGATTGTAAGAAATTCTGATATATGGCCAATATTCTTGAAAAAAACTCAATCAAATTCCCAAACTTTGTGTTAATCCAATTTGTTCTGTGTGCCTGGGAATTTTTCAGCTGAAAATTATTCTTCCCTAAGAACATTTTCTCCTTTGTTGAAAAAAAAAAAGCAAAGCCCCCCCAAAAAACATCAACAAGGGGAAAAAAAAATATTGTCTGCATTTCGGTATTAGAGTCATCCACTCCTATTCCCAATCCTCTGCCAAAATTTTCACACCTCATAGCAAAAGTCAAATAAGAACATGGTTTAAATAGTAAAACTTTATTTCCTTACCTAATACATTATTCTTAAACAGTTTAATGCTATGCTGAACCCCAAGTCCAGCCACCTGATTTGTTTGAAAGAGTAAAAAGATCAGAGAAGCTGGAATTAGGAAAATGGGGATACTAATCTTATATAACTGGGGGAGAGAGGAGCAAAGGATGGGGAGATATGGAACTTCATTACAACAAACTAGCATATTACCAGTGATCTCAAGTTATATTAATTTTTTATCCTGCGTATTTTTTAAAGTTTACTTTAGAAATAAACTCCATGGGGTTCCTGGCAGAGCTGCTCTGCCACAACAGTTTATACCGACCATCTGTGGTGTGCCAGAAGCTTCCCGAATGTTCTGCCACCTGACTCAAAATCCTGAAGCTTTTCACATTTTTCTGCCAATTTTCATCCATACTCTGTCTGTTTCCAACACTGAAAACCTAAAAAAGCAAAATATATATCTAAAAGATGCACAGGGTAGTAAATTCAGCCACAGTATCATGGCCAAAAGAAAAGACCAAAGACTACAGTAATCAGAGTCTATGAGCTCTAATCATTGGGGACAGTTGCACACTCTGAAAATAGAGTTGTTAAAGAACAAGAGGACTCCTGCTTTTCTAGGGACACAGCACACGCAAAACTTGGTGTCATTTTCTTTTAGCACACAATAATGTCAGGCTAGATGTAAGGCTGATTTCTATTTCTGTAGGTGGCCAAAAACCTTCTTTTTGTCACCACAGATAACATTTCTTCTGTCAATGTTTCACTTTCTCACATGTAAAACATAGAAAATATAACTATGCTTTGATAATGTTTGGTCAATTTGGAATAAATGAAGACCATATTCTGAAAAACACAGCAGATGAGAAAGTGCAAGAGAAAAAGGACATTAATTGACCTGCTCTTCTCACCAACAACAGGAAAGGCCATGATTCAGGAAAAGATTCAAATTTTTGCTGCATGGAAAAGTACTCCCAAAAAACTGTGAAAGCCTAGGGTGATCTACTAAAGGCTCATATAGAAAAAAAGCAGTGTAACAGTCAGAAGCCAGTTTGATTCACAACCCATGTGACCAACTCAATGATCATTTCCTTTACAAGAGCTAATAATAAAACACTATCAAATATTTGGTCCAGCTGTTTCTGTAAAATTCTCTTAATGTTAGACAAGCCCTGAAGCATCTAGATTCAGGTTAATTGTTTTCTGCTTGAGGTATATTTAAAGCATATTATTAAAAAACTGTCTGTAAGACAACATCGATGCCACAAAACAGCTATAATTCATCAATATCTTATAAATCCATCTGACATTTGAGTAATAATACCTAATTTGCTCTTACGAATAGCTGCCCACTGCTGTTTTTAAACTAAGATGCTGTCAGATACTTCTCCCTGGCCACTTCCAGCACAGGGAGCTTCTTCTACATCCCTAAATGACTCTTTAATTGTGGTTGTCCCAACCCCAACCTGTTGAGTTTGCAGCTGTCTTTCAGCTGGGCATGCAAGGACAGTCAGGTTTCCCAGAGCCCCAGGGTCAGCCTTTCTAATAGACCCTTTCTATTCTTGAGCAACAGTAGTGACAAAATTTAAAAGGAGGTGTCATTTCCTAGCCCTTCATGGAATAAACCTCTGTGATCAGAAAGGCCTGTGTTCCATATTTGTTTTGCTGTGGTATAATCCAAATCCATGTTTACTCCTAACCAGGATGTTGAGATCCCACGGTTTAAATGCTTATCTGGGGCTGTGCTCTGCAGGAACTTTCCAGAAATGCTTTTCAACAAACATGTTTCAATATCAAAGAAAAGCAAATATATATTTCAATTACCCACTGGTATTGGAGTTTTAGGAATTTCAGGGGCGTGGTGTTGGTGGTGGGTTGGTTTAGGAGTTTTCTTTTGCTTTGTCTATCTCAGCTAAAGGATTTTGTCAACTTGCTTGGAATTCATACCTTGTGTGAGCCCAGTTTTTAAGAGTTATTTAGCTGAAATATTCTCAGCATGCATTCTTAAACAAGTTTTTATAACTCCTGGAGCTCCTGTGAAAGAGCTGAGTGTTCAAAAGCCAAAGTCTTTTTCTAACTTTCCTCACATAGCCTTTGAACTTTTTTAATGGGTAATGAATTTTCTCAGCTACATGCTTCAGCTGGTTTCCTTGGATTGGATGCTGATATTAAGAACACCACCAGCTGTCACTTCCTTTACCAGACTCTAGACAATGACTCAGAAGTGTATTGGCCTTTGCATGTATTATCCAGCTTTTGCCAGCGCAGTGGTCTCAAACCTGCATTGGCAATTCCCATATTACTGGATTAAGTGTGCCTTAAAATAATGCACAGATGAACTTACCTGCTAAGCCTTTTACCCAATATTCTCTTTTCTGCTATTGTTGGCATATTTCTCTCTTTACTCTTGTAAAATTTACCACAGCCTTTTAGATTACACCAGGAGCTTGCAAATTGTTCAACAAAAGCCTTTGAGAAGCAGCATGTCAATCAAAACAAAAGATACTGGTTTCGAACCAGTACTGACTGCATGTTCCCCAACAGTAAAAATATTTCCAGAAGCTAAACACGTTGTCCTGCCATTAGCAGCATGTTGTTCCCTGTGGCTATACTGGGTTACCTTTCTCTCATGCACAGCTGTCTGACTGACCTCTCTCACAAGCTGCCTCTAGTACCAGATTACTTTGTCCATGTTAAAAGCTACTACTTATTTTTTTCTACACATAAAAATAGTTCTTTCTCCTTTTGGCCTACATGCATCTTTCCCACTGACAGTCTTCCTTTTAGTTTTCTTTTTTTTCACTGCCTCCCCCCACCAAGAGAGACTCCAAATGTTTACATTTCTTAATTGAATTTATGTAGAAAGGAAGTCCAAGTGAACTTTGGCTTCTGTTCAACAGTAATTCAGATAAGAACTAGAAGGAAGCTTGAATTTAAATGAGAGAAATTAGAAACTTGATGCACCAAATGTTATTCAGTGACATGTCAAGTGATTATCAAGATACCTTTTATAACATATTTAATTGTTTCTTGTAATTTGAGTAACATGAAAGCCCAGTAATACCGAATGTTTCATTGTGTTTCTTTTTGAAGTGCTGTCTGAAACCCTGAAACATTTAAAAAGGATGCTATAATTAGACTTGGCTGGAAACTTCTTGATTAAACACTTTTCATTTGAAAAATGCTGATTTGTTAGAAGTGCAACTTTTTGCAGAAATGTATGTGTTTTAATGAAACTTTAATGAGAAAAGCTTCTTAAGTCAAAACAGGAGACAGCCAGAGATAAACCATGACAACGCTGAGCTCAGGAAGGTAGGACATTGTTCTTCTGTGTCCTAAGACAGTGACCTAACCAAGAGGCTGTTTCAGTCTAGGATCCCTGTAAATGATAAAGGATAAACTGCCACAGTATTAGACATTAACTGGCAGCTTATCTTTTCTTCCATATCTGAATTTGTCACCTACTTTCTCCACAGCCATCAGCTCATTTACTTATTGTAGAAACTTTGCCATGGTAGCCTTATCAGGTTGTCCTGACTTACTGCATTCTCCTTGGCTATCCCAGTTCATTAGAATCTAAATTTTGAGTACTTCTGAATGTCTAACACATCATTCCTTTAGGTCACCCTCCACACTGCACCCAAATTCAGGAAAGCTGATTTAGTTGGCTAGCTTTCTTTAACTGGTGTTTGTCTGAACCAGTTCAAGATGTCGTTTTCTTCATGTCACTGAATTAAACCAAAGATAACCCCCTCAAGTTCTGCATGACTTTGAGAGTTCACAGAGCTATCTGTAAAGTTTCATCTGCAATAAAAAACACAAGTGAACTAGTCAGTCAGTCAGTCAGTCAATTAAGACTGAAAAACCACTGTGACCTTTTCAATCTACTTTAGAAATTCATAAAGAGTTGCTTTCCAGAATGAGGATTGCTTGATATAGTGTAATAGACTGAAGCCAAAACTAACAAGATCTTTGAAGGTCTTCAATAGTCTGCTTCCAGTGAAGTCTAGAGTCTCCCAGACTTGCTACCTGGCACACGAGCTATACCATCAGTTCTCATGAACAGATTGTGAAATTTGCAATTTCCTAGGAAAATTTTTGTGCTGCAATCTACCCTGATTTTTTTTCTGTTGTCAGGCTGCTCACTTCTCATGCCAGCTGCTCCACCCACCTGTTCCCCTGTGTATAACTTAATAATCTCCATTTGATATAAACTAGAGCAGACCGAGGAAGTGTAAACTTTCAGTGTAGGATGATAGCACAGGGCGATTCTGGGGGAGTAGAATGTCTGGCAGTATACATTCAGCAAGCACAAGATTTTGATCAGCAGTAATGAATAGATTGCTTCAGGAATAATCTTCATTAAGTTGGTTGGAGTTGGGGGGATTGATTCTACAAGGTGCTGTTTATCTTGTAGGTACACAAACATTTTTTGAGCAAATGGAATGTTCTTCTCCCCTTTCTCATCTTGTAGCATTCCTCAGAAGTCACGGTAAGGGTTCTGTGTTCAAGCAGGAATTCTAACTCCTACAGTCAGAGGATGAGCAAACCAGTGGACATATTTTTCAGTCTTTGATCAAAACACACCCCTCCCATGCCATAAAAACACCCTACTCCCACACCACTTTAAATCTCCTATGGTGCTTCCCAAAGTCTCATATTGAAAAGATAGTGAGGATTTCCTAGAGCTTTAGTAACTTATTGTTTCAATCCAATGGTATGAGATCTGTGGTGAAAAGTGATTTACTGTCATGGGAAATGGTGAACTTTCTTCAATAGCTTCAGCTGCTGGAAAGCTAAATATCAAAGTAGCAGGTGAGCTGAACAATCTCTCCTCCACTAACAGAAGAGAACTTTCAATTTATGTTTTGTCCCATTTTTCCCACAAGATGGAAAGAAAGACATTTTAGAGTCCCTTATTTCTCTCCAATGACTAATGAGGCAGTCCAAATTAACAGATTGAAGTGTCTAACTTTAGAGAGTTAAACTTTTAAAGCTGGAGTGTGATGTGAAGTCCACCCTAGAAATTTCCTTGCATCTATCACTGCATACATGTCCAAATAGCTGCATAACATTGCATAAGAAATGCCTATGTACTTTCATATCAACCTTATTTCAAGTCTTTGAAGATCAGCTCTATTATCAAGATTAGCTGTATTATCAGCTGTATTATATGCATTAATATCAAGATTATCTTTAAATACTTTATTAATTCAATGAGAAAGTTTTCACAGTTTTCTCAGTCTGGTGAAAAATGTTTCCCCTTTAAAACCAGGAAATACAGAACTAATTAGTTTTCTAATTTTAGATTTGTATATCTTGGTTTTGATTCTACATTTGTTTAATTGCATTTATAAGTGTTGGTTAGGGGGTTAGATACTAATCAAATTTCATTAGCTAAGTAATTTAAACAACTTGTTTGTTTTACAGAATCACAGATTGGGTAAGCTTGGAAGTGACCTCAGTGGGGTCATCTGGTCCAATCTCCTTGCTCAAGTAGAGTCATCCCAGATCACATGGCACACAATTGTGTCCCTGAATATCTCCACTGAGTCCACTGAATATCTCTCTTGTCAATCTGTTCCAGTGCTCAGTGGCTGCACAATAGAGAAGTTCTTCCTCATGTTCAGGTTGAACTTTCTGTGCATCAGTTTCTGCCGTTGCCTCCTGTCCTGTTGCTCAGCACCACCGAGTAGAGCTTGGTCCATCATCTTGGCATCCCCTGTTCAGACACTGGCAGACACTGATGAGGTCCCCTCTCAGTTGTCTCCTCTCAAGGCTGAACAGCCCCAGCTCCCTCAGCTTTTCCTTGTAAGACAGATGCTCCAGTCCCTTCATCATCTCTGTTGTCCTTGGCTGGACCTGCCCCAGGAGCTCCATGTCTCTCTGGTACTGAAGAGCCCAGATCCGGACATAGCAACCCAGATGTGGCTTCACGAGGTCTGAGCAGAAGGGCAGGATCATCTCCCTTGACCTGCTTTGTAGTGTATCCAAACACTTCACCTTATTTCATCAAGAAGTGTCATTGCCTTTACTAGGTTCCTTAGGCAAGTAAAATGAGCACAAGTTGTCTGCCACAACCCTTAATTGGAGGGATAACTCACCATTGAAATCTGTGGGAATTAAAAATGTAAATCTGGATCCTGAAATACCTTCATGCACCTGCAGTTCAATGTTCTTAGCATGCTGAATTTGCTCTTCTCTTACTGATCTCAGTGCCAAGTTAACTCTGCATCTCCCATTTCTCTGCCTGGATACAAACTCCATTAAAGGCTGGCAGTACGTCTAAGGATTAACAGTTGGGAACACATTAAGTAGAGAGGTGTAGAGTCCATTTGGGCTACAACAGTGGAAGCAGGAAATGTAACTTGGGGCAGGAAAACAGATCCAGCTGATATCACTGGAGTACTTTGAAAACAAGATATAAAGAGCAGATCAGCAGAAGCTCACTGTGGATGGGTGGAATTAGAAATTACAAATAAAGTCTATGCCAAACAGGCAAAAATAAGGAGCATTTCTGAAAGGCAAAACATTACTAACTCTTAATAACCACAGGCTTAAGAAAAAGAGCCCAGAGTGTACTAGGAAAATAATAAACTGAGGTTGCCAATTAATTTAGAGGAAAAGGATAGTATTTCCTTATGCTTTTTGGAGGCAATGGCAGTTTTCTAGTTCCCCTCATTTAAGATCAAGACTCTGATCTGTCAGCACTACAGGCACCTGCATTTCATTTATTAATTCCCTGGACAGAAATATTTTAGTCTGGTCTTTCTAATTATTATGGATTCACAGTGTGTGTGCAGGTCCTTCTCTCCCAAAGAACATTTCTAGTGCTCAGCTGGGTATTTTTCCAAAGGAGTCCATACCTCAGTCATCTGAAGGTACAGCACTTATTTCTAAAATCTGACAACCACTGCTGCCAGTTTAACTCTAAATTTCCATTTCTGTACTTTAGATGTTGTCACACAAGGTGGCAGACAGGAGCTCCTGTAAGAAACCTGGAAGAATTTTTATTTCTGTAACTGTGACAAGATGCAGTCCTAAAATCCTGACACTTTAACCACACCCAAACACACAAGCATCACATTCCAGCTTATTTTACAACACACTATATGATGATTGTTTCCAAAAACCTTCACCTAGGTGTCAATCCATATTGACATGGATACAAGGATTACAGTTTCAAACTATTAACAGCTGTTTTGTTTGGGCCTGATAAATACTCCTTACATGTATGACACGATTTGTTAAATTATTTCACTCTTACACTTAGGAAAGAACAAATCCTGCCAACATTTATGTATGTGCTTGGCTTTACCAGCCTGACTACTCCTGGCATCAAGTATGATTTTCTTAAGATCAAGGCCTAAGATATCATATGCAATAACTTGGAATAGAAATGCTTTCTGAAAAAATAACACTTGCCCTAGCTGAAAGCTACTGAGATTTCATCGTGATTATCATCAGCAGTCTGGTGAATAAACATGAGACACTCAGGCATTTACTCTGGTCAGGCATCAAGGAGAAGAACATGAAACAAAGGAGGGAGAAATGAGGCAGAAGGGTAGAAACGGTTCTTTATCACTTCCAAGTGTTGTAAGTTACTCTGAAATGTCTGGTTATTCTTAGTGAAAAGTCAGGCAGGCCTAGAAAAGGGCCAGATGCCTATTGGGATGGAATTTAGTGCTACACAGATTTTGAAAGTAAAGCTCTGAAATCACAGTAGATTTGTTTCTTAATTCCACACGTGTTTACGGCAGAATTGTTTAATGTATCTACCAGGAAAAGCAGATCTGTGTCTAAAGTTTTTCTTGTTAGTGTGGTGGAAGAGAGTATATGATAGGAAACAGGTGATTAATAAAGAATATCATGCTGCTCCATGTCTGATATGACCTACATTTTCAAAAAGTGGGTATTTACTAAAATGAATAATTCAACACCCCAAAAGAAAAGTTTATTTTTTTTTTTAATAACTTTGCTGCTCTTCACTGGCTACATTGGAGCTTTTTCACTGCTGTTACTTCTCATCATCAGACCTTCTCTTCTTAAATCACCCTCTCATTTTCTGTCAAGTCCTGATTTCCATAAGGGACCCAATACTATATCCTGGCACTGAGAGGATCTGAAGAAGGCATCTCCTAAACAAGCTCAAATTACTGAGGTGATTTTAAGTGGTAAGTCATGGACAAGATAAACTAGTGACTTTTACTATTTCTACTGAAATACCCTAAGTTTTTGCATCTGATAAAAAGGGCTTCAGACCGCCTCATGCCTTGTACATGCTTCTATTAGCAACTTATTTAACATTTTTCTCATGTTAAAAGTTTTCTATATTTTAGCTGCAGAATCTGGGAGTCCTTCCCAGCCATTTGGTCTCACTACAGTCTTTGTATGCATCCTGACCACATGTCAAGACAGCCTTCACATGTGGCTGAAACCTTCTCATTCCCTCCACCACTTTTTCCCATTCCATGCTTTCCATGGGAAGGAAAACAGACAAGAAGGGTGAGAGAGGTCTGTAATATGCTGTGGCCAAGTCTTGAAGTGGGACAATCAATGTGACCAGATCCCAGTATTTAGATGTAGTCATTAGTCATTCAATATTTAGAGAAAAACAGTCATTGCCCCCTCACATAAAATGAGAAGGTGTTGGAAGTGATCAGAGTCCAGCTCCTTCCTTTTATGAGGGACAGACCCAGGACTATCATCCTGGAAGATCTCTAGGAACAGAATCTTTGAAAGATGGATCACAGGCAGAATAACAAATGTCACTAGGACTTCTCCCACTGTTGACGAAGCTATTCCTTATTGCAAATGTCTACGTTAGCCACATTGGAATTGCATTCGAATTTCTAGATGCATGTGGGTGAGAGGAATGGAAAAGGATTAAGGGACTTAACATGAATGTGTTGCAAAAGTTACCTGGGGCTAAAGCTGCTGCAAGGAGCGGCTTGCTTAGCCATTCTCCCAGGTCTGAAGGGACTTGTAAGGAAAAACTGAATAAACAAAAAAGGGCGTAATTTCTATAAGATAAATGACATTTTACACTGGGTGTTTTAGGAGAAGGAATACAGTGTACCATAATTGTCCCCTGCTTGTGAAGCTGTTGAACCACTTTGTGGTTCCTTTTCTTTTCCCTTTTTATTTCTCCATTACCATTCAAAGAGTTTTCTAAAATCTGTACCACTGCTAGAGCTTATAACTTCATGCTGTAATTTGTAGGCAACAACATTGTTGTGTTCCTCTGTTCCTTGGCAGTGAAGAACAAAGGAAGAAATTGGAGGTTTCTTCTGGAGATACCACAAGAAGAGACAGAAGAGAATGAATTGCATTGCTACATTAGGCAGTAAAATACTTCAAATTCCCTTCAAACACCTTCCTGAAACAAGCAAAGGCAGTAAGGTCACTGAATAAATGATCTTTGCCTTGAAAACTGTTAGGAGAGACAATCACAGAGAGAATATTAAAATTCTTAAAGTGTTGATAAGATTATGGTTTTACCTCTATGAGAAGATCTGGTTGGGAAGGAGATATGCTCTGAGGAAACAGAAGAGAATGAATAATATTATCAAACCAGCTGCTGAGCATAGCGAATGGAAGTCTGCTTCAGCTGACCTTTCTGGTTCCATAAACAAAAATGCACACTATGTAGGGCTTGAGTGCCCTGAAATACAGAGATAATTTTCCTGGCCTCTTTCTTTTTCTCTAGATAGTAGAAACAGATTGCGAGCAGGAATTCAGGAAATTCAAAACTTATCCCAAGATCTAAAAGCTGAGAGAACAAGTAATTGGAATTGACAAAAGTTTTTGTACTGCAGAGAATTATTTAGAATGGTACCTAGCATTTTCTAACCACTTTTGTTTTCATACCAGTCTTATGAACTCATAAGGTTCATAAGAAACCTTTGAGAAAGCCACTCTCATTTTGTTGTGCAAGAGGTCAAACATACTTGGGTGACTTGATTCACCTTACTCTGTTCAGTAGATATTCCAAAATTATAACTTTCAGAAGCTGGAATGACAACCTGCTCTCATCTACTCTGTTCAGCCAAGTTCAGTGAAGGACGGCTCACTGAGCTATTCAAACTCTAGCCCCCAAGGAGAATTACTCCTCCTTCTCTCAACCTATTTCAACTTCTGTGGACCAACAGTCACCCCATAGTGGGGTGTAACTCTCCCTTGAGGAGCACCTGGTGCAGTAGAAGATGGAGCAACTGAACCCAGAATCTGTCTTCAAAAATCTGACTCCTACATGAAGTTTCTCACTTCTGCCAACACAACAGCACTCCTCCTTTGTCTCTCACCCGGCTGTCCAGTCAGCCATCAGAAGCAGCCTCATGGGAACACAGAATGGTTGGACCCAAGGGGCAGCGTGCAGTGTCATGTGAGACTGAACAGGCTTCACATCAACGACCAAGGATATTTAAAGAAAGCATCGTTGAAACCCTGAAGAATTCTACCTCTGGAGAATATTTTTTGGCCAAGAGGTTACTGTAGCGGACAGCTCGTGATCTTATTTCAATTAAAACAGGCAAGAAATTGTGAACAACTGAATTCACAACACGAAAAAACCACGCATAGCACACTACAAATGCTGACACAAAACTTGTAACTGAACTTACAGACATGAGAAAAATATGCATCAAAGCTGTATCATTGGATTGTCCCGATAAGGAAGAGACAGATTTTGTTGCTGAAATAAAATGGTTTCCTAAGATATTAAATGCACATCCTTGGGACAAGTCAAGAAACTCATTGCCACAAGACTAGACTCTGGTTTGCTGTGCGTATCTGATACCAGGAAGTATCATTTGACCAGTCTGCTCTTAGTGCTTCTATCATACAAATGTCCATGTTTTTGTCAGTCATTGAAACAGAAATTTCCAAACAGGTAAGGAAGGGTGAGGGCATAACTGCTATTCCATTCCCACACACACCATTATTCCTTCCCTTCCTGCCATTGTAGTAATGCCAAACTCAACCTTTAAAAAAATAATCATAAACTAGGCCTCTCTAAAGTAAAAATAATGACTTCATAGAAACAGAATTGAAAAAACTAACCAAACCAAACAGCACACTGCATAAGTAGGCAGGGAGTGTGCAGGGCAGGGAGCTGTTCTTGTTATTCACCTTTGACAGTGCATTGTTCCAAGTTCTCTTAAGAAATATTTCTCCAAGCATATTTTAAAATTAGTGGCAGATGATAATATCTATAATTAGTTAATTCATGGAAATGTTTAGAAGAGACATCACTTATCTTCAGATTGCTTCTTTATAGCATTTTATTTCTGTAGCCAATACATATTATGTTCTTCTATTTGTGCTTTTCTCAGAATGCCTTAAAATTCAAGATTCAACAGAAGCCAAACAACACAGAAGAGAAAAATTGGCCAGACATCTTTTCTAATTGAGTGCACTCAACAAACCAGCTAACAGTTTCAAAATACACTTTTTTACCCATGTATCTTGTTGATATGTACTCGGAAAAACATGTCCTTTCAAAGTCATGGGTATTCAGATGTAGGATAAAATTAATGATGAAGACAGGAAAAGGAGAAAAAGTTGAGAAAGTATCTGTGGCCCTTGATTTAAAAAAAAAACCCAAACCAAAACAAGACAAAAAATCAAGCTATCATGTTATTAGTTCTACTCACATTTCACGCAAGATGACCTGTGCTGCTTTTAGTAGACATGACTGCTATTTGCAATTAGAAAGGTTTTACCCAATGGCCTCTGCTCTGCTAAAACAAGACTATATTAGTATCCTACTTGAAAAGTATCAGATAAGTTTGACACCAAACCCTTCAGTGTACACTGTTCTAGTGTTCAATTTTAAGACATACATACCATAATGGCATTGAGCTTTGACTTCCTTTCAGCTGAAATAACAAAATATTCTTCCTGCTGACTGTCTCCTCAAAAAATAACATTTAAACATCAATAACATATTACTGAGACCAAGAGCAGGTTGGCTGGTATTGTGAAAATCCCCAGGGACACTCTTTTTGCAGATAGTTTTCCACTTACATTTGCAAGCCTTTCAAATTGTTCAAGAGGAGCAAAATTCGCCCTTTTCCATATGTAACTTAGAATTATTAATTTGCCAAATCAACAAGCCTTCTAAACCAGCACTCTTAGGGGAGTTATAACAAGAGACATATAGCTTAGGAACAGGAGAAAAAAATTCCCTTTGTAATTTAAGAGAACTGGTGCTACCCATTCTGCTTCTGCATTTTTTCTTGTGCATGTATATTGCTGCCAGCTCATGGAGAAACTGGCTGTGAGATTTGAACCCCGCAGGAGATGCAGATGGCTCCTTGATTTACTTATTGGTGAAATAAAAAGGAATTCTGCCTGTGGACAGAAAAGTGGGTTTTGTTTTTTTATTTTCCATTTACAGAAGATGAAATCTCCCGTATGAGAAGTGTAGCAATCCCTGCTGCATTTCTTGCTTATGTAGCCATCAATGAGCTAGCATGCACACGATTGTCCAAACCTAGATTAAATATTGTAAATGACCACAGCATTTTCTTCCTGGAGCTAAAGCTATGATGTGATCTACAGCCATTTTCCCCTTATTTGGAGGCTGCAGGGTTCATACTCCGGGCACCGTAAAAACACAACACAGAGCTATCAAGCAAAAGTAATCCTCTTTATTTCAAAACAGATGACTAGCTATTTGCATGGTTAAAAATACCAGCGTTTTCCCTTGGTAATCCACTAGCCAGTCTGATCTACTTTTTCCCCCCATAATGCTAGGTCATTCTTGGATTAAAAACAAGAGACTCCAGCCATAGAAAAATTTGCTTTAATACTTTCACAATATAAAACAAATAAAGGAAAATAAAAACTAATCATCTATACCTTCACAGCTCATTAGCTTTCTTCCAGTTATATTCTTTTATGACGTTGCAAATATTCAATACTGTAAACTTCTTATGCGTGGTAGCTCAACTTTTGCAATTATTAGGTTTTTAGGCTTCCTGTAAGAACAACTGAGGTTTCTGAGAGCATAAAGATTGTTTAAAACTCCTGTCTACCAAAGCAAGTAACCTCCAGAGGAGGTGGTGGCAGACACAGTTTGCCTCCTTTGCTGCACACAGAGCAAGGATTTTGCAAAGGAGTCCCAGCTTCAGTGGTAATGAGTGAGATCTAGTGAATATAACTGTAAATAGCTGAAGGTCCTTGGTGTGACAGTGTTAGATATTCATTGTAGGAATAGATGGATGGCAGGGGAAATAGCTCTCCCTGGCAATTTTAAAAGTTTTGAAGTTGTATGCTACAGAGTATGCTACAGTTGCATGAAGCAGGAAGAAATTAAAGTGCTTGCTTAGAAGTCAGTATAATGACCCAAGCCATCAGATAGATGGTTTGAGACAAGAATTAAGTCTTGGGCAAATGGCAAGTGTTGACAGCAATATTTTTTTCCATTGCTTATATACATAAACACTGATTTAATTTCTTTCTAATAAAATAATGATATGGAAAAACATTGACCTAGAAAGGGAAAAACTTATCAGACTCTACATCTTTTTGAAGCAAAACTAAAAAGATTTTTAAAAAAAATTAAAGGGCTCACAGCTTAGATTTCTGAAAAATTTCATGCTTACTAGCAATATCACCCTTTTTTAAAGAAAATAAGTACATACAACCATCAAGCCCATTTTAAGACATATCCCACACTGAGAGATTACTGGCAAGGTATCTTTTATAACATTGCACTAATATAGATCTCTGGTAACAGCCTTACACAGGCTGTCACTGCTATTCTCTGATGTAGGAGGGAGACAAGTATGTGAGGAAGCACAGACTTGCAGAGCTACACACATTGCACTTGCCAAGACTCCTGAGGGATGCAGCGAAACCACCATTCAGCCAAACGCCGAGCCTGGGGAAGTCTAGCAGCGATAAACAGTGACACCTAAGGGAAGCAGGGAACATTTCCCGGGGGGAACAAGCATTCCTGCAACGAAAGGAAAAACAGCTATCCGAGTCCTCTCAAGATTACCTTTATGACTCCAAGGATAAAAATAAAGTGGGGGGGAAAAAAATGCGTTTTTTAAAGGGCGAGTTGTCTATCACACTACTACCCAGAACAGGAAAACTGGCAGAGAAAAACCCTTCAGTCAAAGCAGCTGCTTCCATTTTCCCCTAGGGCAGCTTCGGCCACCTTTGTCCTATGTGTAGAGTTTAAAAAATCCCTGCTATCCGAGAAAATTTTCCCACCCAGGACATTAAAAGCACTATAATGCAATATTTTCATTATTATGATTAACGCCATATCAATTCCCCAGCAAAACAATCTCCTCCAAAAAGGTCAAACTCTTATCCTCTCTGCAGAAGAAATTGTTTCCACCTCTGGAAAAATGTGTTTGCAGGTTTGTGTCACACAGAAGCAGCAAAGCCTGCACATCCTCTAGACAATCTAGGTGTAAGCAGGGAATTGGTGTAGTTTCTGCTCTGCTGTTCTGTGATCTACAATACATGAGAAGGTTTCTGACTAATTTTCTGCTCCCCAGCTCTGATTACCAGCAAGTCCCCACGTGTCCCATCCAGAAACCATAATGCTTCAAGATGTTGTCACCTAAAATAGAAAAATGTACTGTTAAAACAATTACATAGCTTTACCACAGGGCAGGAGACAAAAATCTCCCTTTCTTTCTGGCATTAACACCTTTGAACTTAATTTTAGCTCATGCCATTCCCTGATGATAAAAGTGAAATACTTGAACTGAGAATAAAGCCTCATTGAACACTGATGGATACAAGTGTAAGTCACAGCTTCACCATCCTGACACGTCTTCTGCATGTTACTGTGTCATGTTCTTGTTTGTCCATGTCCCACAATATAGCATCTGTGTGTTTCTCTCCCTTAATGTCACCACATGCTAGTTTACACAGAAGGGCTTGCTTAGGTTCTAGCTAGTTATATACTGTACAAACACAAATTAACAGCTTACAAAAATTACTCTGCAATCGTCGATATCTGAGAACATAAAAATAGTCCATTTAGTCTCTCCAGAACTGGTAGCCTAATAGTGGCTTGGGGAAGAGTGCATAAGAGCAGAACAAATGGGCAGTGATGTATCCCAGTACTCCTCCAGCTTCTCTATGACTTGGAGAACCAACTTCATCAACTAGAAGTCTAATAATTGTGTTTAACAAACTTAGATGAAATCTTTCATGACCTTGAACCCACACGAAGCTTTTGGCATGCACAACGTCCTTCGGCAGCAAACTCCACAGCTCAGGTGCACACTGTGTGAAAATGCTGGGTTTGTTTCTTTTTTTTGAACATTCTGAGAGTTCATTTTGGTGCTTTTCTTCCACAGTCCAGGAAAGACAATGATCGCTTGGAACCTATCCCTTCTCTCACTGTTGCTCATCATTTTACAAATCCTATAATAGTCCCCATCAGCAGACTTCCAGAGACTGCAGAGTCATTAGTTCTGTAGTCACTTCTCATATGGAAATCATCTGGTAACTTCAACCTTCCTTGTTCCTCTTTCTGCTATCAAGTTTTCTGAGATCAGAAAATGTATCATATTTGTTTTGTTCTCTGTATTTATCATTCCTAACACCTATTTGCTTTTTGGTTTGGTTTTTTTTTTTTTTTTTGTAATCATCAGGGAGCACTGAGTTTACATTGTCATTAAAATACTCATGACTGCACTATTTCTTTCCTGCCTGGTAAAAGCCAGTTCAGAACTCTTCATCACATTCATAAAGCTGAAAATCATTTTCTTCATGTGTGTTGCTGTACCTTTCTCTACAGTGCATTTAATCTGCCATTTTATCACTCCATGTCACAAGACCTGTCTTCTTTGCAGAAAGTTTGCTTTTTTACTGCTCTGCACAACTTAATGCCATTGGCAAATGTCACCACCTCTCTCCCTACTCTCTTTCCTAGACTGATTACATTGAATAACATGGGACTTAATGTAGATCTCAGTGGAATTTGCTGGGTGAAAATCCTACACTGAGAAAACTGAACATTTGTTCATACCTTCTGTTTCCTCTCTTTTCAACTGTTATTAATATATGTGAAGACCTTTCCTTTTATCCTATGACAGTTTGGCTTCTCTAAGTATTTTGGAGGGACTTTGAAAACTTTCTAAAGTAAATCTCAATTAGATCACCTTTGTCAAACACACAACAGTGATTCCTTCAGGGAACTACAGCAGAGTAATGAGACATGGCTGTTTCCTGCAGAAGCTACAATAGCTCCTCCTGAATACATTGAATTTATCTATTGCTTCACTGCCCTGTAGAGACACCACACTCACCAGTCAGGAGTTTTCTACATCTTGTTCAAAGTCCTTTTAAAAACTGGTAATACATTTGCCACCTTCTCTCATACAGAGGCATTATTAAGTGACAATTTATATAACACAAGGAGTGGTTCAGCACCTCCTAAACAAAAGCTCACTCACTCTTACCTCTAATTCACTCTTATATCAATTTTTTCAAGATGACAAAGTAACCTTTGCTTTGATGCCCTGAGGAATGCCTAGAATCTACATTAGCAAAAATTTCTCATTTGGAGCTTTTAATTTTGTTTGTTTATTTCATTCTTTCAAGAATGAAACAAAGAGGGCCAGCTGAAAAAAGTTTTTGTCCTGTACACAGCAGGTGCATTACCATCAAAAACATCAACCTTTTCAGCGTTCATTGGAATCTTGACCACAACTAAATTGGGCTAGTTGAAGTAAATTAAATATTGGTTAAATTGGCAGTTAAAGTCAATTTTAGAAGCATATCTAAGATAATGTCTTCCACTCACAGAGCAAAAATACCCATGGAAGAACATTGATTTATATAATACATAAGTTAGGAACTGTATTAAATTAAACTAGTTTGACTGAGAGTATAAAAACCGCATGAACATACATTAAATTATGACATTGTTCACATAAATTCAAATAGCAGTTGTATTAATATAGTCTATTTATATCATATTATAATTTGAAGGAATTTCCTGTAGGGACCTCAGTGAATAATTTTATAAAGTATTATAGAAAATTGTATCTTAGTTATTAACAACCATATAAAGTCTGTTCTTATAAATGGTATAAGAACTAGAATTAATTGTGCTTTGACATTGCTTTCATCATTATTCAAATCAACTGGCTTTTTGTATAGCCCAAATACTCAATAGTCAGTATTTTTTTATGATTCATGGATGATAATGAAGATGAGTCGTGTCAGGGGATTACACAAACCAGACTAATCACACTTTGGTGCCTAACTTAGGGGGTTAGCATTTGACAGGTACCTTCCCAACTAACCATGCCTTCAAATTTCAAGACCCAATAAAGAAAAAGTAAACTGACTTTTCACAGGGCAGAGATGCCAAACTACATTCCTTTAAAATAGTAAATTGGTGCTGACAGTGTCCCATTTAATTGGGAGTTTTGTGAAATGGGCCAAAGGAAAGCATGGATTTAAACTTATTTATTTGGCTAGAATCAAAAGAGAGTAATTTTTTATCTCCTCTGCTCCTTTTATAGAATTTATTTCATTCCTCAAACATGCAAGCAATTAATAACTTGGGGAAGAAAAAAAGAAAATTTATCACCCTTTTCAAGTTGCCACTTGTTGTCAGTTTCCTAAACTCCAAATATAGGACCTTTTCCATTGAACACAATCTTCTCAGGAAGCAAAGAGGAAGACAGATGTCAAAACAAATCTAGCAGAATGGTTCACAACACAATCCAAGTGCAAACATCAGTGCTATGCAGAAGACCTTCACAATGATCTCAATATTCTCTGTATTTCCACAAACTACTGCATTAGTGGTGCTCATTCTGTTATCCACTCCCCCAAGCATAACAACTTTCTAGAAGAGGTTTTCCTGAGCTGTTAGGTCATGTCTTTGGGATAGTCCCTCACTTTGCAGTTTTGCAATAATTTCTTCCCCCTCCACCACATTTTACATAATCCTAGCACTGATGACAAATTAAAATTTTAGTATAATTGTAATAATATAATTTTTATATAATAGTGATCAAACTTCCCCTGTCATCAACCATTCCTGACTTGTCTTGCCTTTGCACTGGCTGATGCAACACTAATGTCTGATCTGCTCACTTTGAAAACTAAGTTGAACAGCATAAACAAACCAAGATCTTCCATTACACTTTGCCTGCAGAAAAAGAAATATCTAATCCCTGTTTCCTTGATCATAGCACTATGGATGAAATCTACTATAAACGACCAGAGGCAGATTCATCAGGTTTCTGTTTACAGAGGCTGAGCAATGTGTACTTGAAGATAAACAGTTTCTCTGTAAATTCAGTAGAAGTCAGCCCATGATTCCTGTTAATTTTTCTAGGATCAACCAGAGACAAATTTTTCCCAGCTCCAATGGTTAGCACAGTATTGGCAGTTCATCCAAAATAAAACTAGTTCTCCCCATTGGCAGGATGTCTTGGTCTGAAGAGCTTCTATTAAACCCCAGGTGGAGTGTAAACAGCTCTCCTGCATTATAAAGCGCATGGAAGGATTGCAGTAGATTCTTGACCTTTTCTTCTCACCTGGGATGAGCACTGGCAGGAGAGTAGCTGTCCATCTGCTCTGGTAACACCGCACGTTCCAGCAGCATAAAATATTAAAGCTACTCTGTATCAGGTAGTGTAAAGCTCACCTAATTTAACACCTGGTATAAACGATGTCAAGCTGTCATTAGAAATGGTAAATACACTGGAAAGCATTTCAAAGAAAAAAAGAATCCAGACCCATGACTAATGGACTAGCAACATCACAACTAGACAGTCAATTGCTGGTATCTTTCTATTTCATTGGAGTTTTAACACAAACCAGAGTCATTAGTAACCCTCATTTAGACTGACTGGAGTATTCCCTACTCAGAGGGCTAAGTATTCAGACTCATATTTACTTGTCATTTCTGTAATTTCTCACTTAAGTTCAACTAAAATGAAATGGAACCTTCTGTAAAAACTCCTTTTCAAGCAAGGATGTTATCAGCTGTACAGAAAAAAATCTGGTAAACAATACAAGGAATAGGAAGCAACCAGGGACTAATCCTGAATCTAAGACTAAAAGAAAATTGGGCAATGCAAGCAACAGACTACAAATACACTGAATGTGTTACTGCAGCAAAGAGAAGGGCAGCCAAAATGCAGAATGAATTACAGCAGTCAAATCAGTTAAGAGAAAATTGGATGGGTTATAACAAATCATGAAAAGAATAAAACTGGAGACAACGAAGGACTTTTAATAAATGAGGAGGCTGCAGAAATTAATGAGGCACATCCAATGGCTGAGATATTGCACTGCTTTATAAAAATGTGCCTTCTGTGAGGCAAGTAGAGAATAGAACTGGCAAGTCATCCGGTGGTTGAGGTATGTAATGCATTGCATCGACTGTAAGAGGGGACTTTTAAACATGACCATACATACCTAAAAACTTCTGAACTTCAGAGAGAGGTATTCCTTTTCCAAGACACGTGTGCCTTAAGAGATATGAAGCTATGGGAGAAAACAAAGGCAAATTTGGTACCACTTTAACAAATACAAAAAAAATTCTTGTGATTATTGTCAGTAAATTCAGCTCCAATTACCAGCCAAATAATGGAACAAAACCATTTCTTCTGCAGGAGGTAAGGGACTGTGTTCTAGAAACATCACTGGTTATAAATTGTACTCAATCATCATTTCAAAACATACCTAAAAAAAAAAAAAATAAAATCAGAGGGCAGGGGACAATAGGGAACAGAATTTTTGAAAATTATTTAATAGAATCTTTTGGGGTTTCAATTCACATGTGTATAATAGTATTGTGTTAAGTCACCAGAAAATCAAAATCCAGATGAGAGAAACAAAACAACTAATGGCCACACTCACTAGGGATTTGCCTGAACTCTTTCACCTGTTGAAAGTCAATAAACGAAAACAAATAAAGAATATTTTGTTTAAAAGCTTGTGTTTATTGAGGTGAGGAGGTGTATCAGTAAATGCAAGCATTACATCTACACTTAAATATTTTCCTAATTATAGGAAGCATAAACCTGATTTATTCCTGACAAATGTGACATATTCTACATGTCTTGCCATTAATGACTTGGCAGGGTAGTAAAACAGCATAGCAATTAAAATTGCCAGAAGAAAATAAATTGGAAATATTGCAAATACCAGAAAGAACAGAATAAAAAGACAGAAGACACATAGCTCATAGGCAAGAGGAAAAAACTGAAAAATCCTAAAAGGAAATTTAAACTACCTTTCAGAACTCAAATTTCTCACAGCCAAATCATGGCAAAAGTGTTGCTAAGAAAACCGGAGGTGAGTAACAGATATTAAAGATGTTTCTTCATCAATCTTTGTGTCATCCCTTGCCCTAACTCTGCTATTCAAATTCCCTCCCATCTGCCACAATCCCTGTATTTCATACCTGGCCTCCCTATTCTGTGCCAGTGGATATGCCTGCCCTGGCCTTGCTCTGCCAATCTGCACTAGAGGGCTGAAAGGAAAGCTAGAAGGCAGAGACTATAACAATATTTACCTCCTATCACGGACTGACATGATGTTAGTCAAATTACATTCTGTGTATTTCTTCACCTTGGCAACAGGACTGAGGGCTAATAAAACAAGAAGGCTTTCAGAGAGAGTCTTGAGAATTTATTGCTACATGTAGAAAACTTAAACTTAGTCTCACCAGTAAAAAAGCCAGAGAACTGTAACCTTTTGCCCAGTCAGTACCTTCAACTGTGTTTTCAGCGTGGGGGTTCTGGTTTGGACTTCGCTGCCTGCTCAGCCATTGTCACTAACATGCACTATTCGAATCTCCTTATTTATTCATCAATGTTCAGGGAGAAGACTAAAACCAGCATAGATAGAATATGACCTTTTTTGTTTCAGTTCATGTAAATAATGTCATGAGATCATATTTCTGTTCTCCCTGATGTGAATAGTTGCATGAACTGGACAAAAATAGAAGCTTTCAGAACTTTTGTGATCACAAATACAGCATCTCCCCTAAGTGGCTGAACAGCAAAATGGGCAATCTAAACTTTAAATAGCAAGAAAATATGAATCTGACCTATTTACTCAATGAAATGGATGCTAGTGGTACTTGTAATCCTCATTGATACTGACAGGAAATGCAACATTTCTTTTTTACTTCCTCCGCATCTTCAAAAAAGGGAGAAAAAAATCATTTTACCCTAGTACTGAAGGGAACTGCTCCTGTCTCGAGCTCTTATTTTACCCAGACAGATCAAAATACTTTGGGGGTATTTATGCAAGAATTATCTTTGCTTCACAGATGGAGTATGTGAAACAGATTCTGGTGGCTTGTTTAACAGCTTTACATCAAAGAAATGTCGGAACTCTAATTCTGTCTGTGTAATTCTCTGCTGCATGATCTTGACAAAGTTGGCTCAAACTTTCAAGCTGGTCCTGCTTTGAATGGGAGGCTGGACAAAATGACCTCCAGACATCTCTTCCAATCTAGTGGTTGCTCTGTGATTCTTGTTTCCTTTGCATCTTTCAGCTTTCCAGCCTGAACATACAAATCACTATGCAGACTTCAAACCCTGGATACAACATATTGGTAGGCTCTGCACAGAGCCTGTGCTTAATCAGGAGCCTAGTAGGACATAGAGTTTTAAATAGCAAAATCTACCCCTTAGCATTCAAGCATCATAGTATCCGTGGAATGACAATTGAATATATTACAAGTTTTAATTAAGTGTTAGCACATAACCCATCATCTTTCTCCACAGCACAGGATGTCCAGCTGTTCTCAATTAGAATTAAGCATCCAAATGTAAATAAGGGTATTTTATTTGTAAAGAACAAGGTATGTGCAGCAATAAAAATCACCAATCTAATTTTAAAATACCAGTTTCATTAAAGAACTCTAAGTTTCTCAACTACTACTGAAAGGGTGAGATCTCTCTTGCACTGCAGTTTTGTTTGGATGTCCGTCAGCATTCTGTCAAAGTGGTTTGGTTTTTCTACTCTGGGAAAACAATTTGAGAGCATAGAAAATATTAGCTGAGAAGCAGGATAGAACAGATATATTTTAAGGCAAAGAGGCAGAAGACCTTGTACTAGGGATCTTAACCAGAAGAGCCGAAAAGAGAGCTTAATATCTTGTAAGGTGACCAGAAGCATTATATAAATTCAAAAATAAAATTACTTTTCCTTCAACTAATACTTTGCAAATCAGTATACTAGCTGGCTGATACCAGTATCTTTTTTGTATCACATTGCTCTGAGTAAGTGGGTTTTACTCCAGCTCTGCAAAATTATGACTTTTTTATTTTTAAATTACTCCAAACAGCCACTTTGCAAGTCTTCTGTTTTTTGTTGATGTAGCTGTGTTTTTGTAATTATCTCATTTGCCTTTTAGCAAGGACAACACATCTTCTCCTTTGTCTGATGCCAGGGTTTTTGCTGACCATGTTCAAGCTTCAACATTTTTGTCTTGTTCCTGCTTTCTCTGCATTGTTTGTAAGAGATTATGAAATCCTTTCTACTAAACTTCTTTAAAAGTTATTCTAATTATTTTCATTTTCTTCCAAACTAATATTTAGAAAATCTGATGTAACTTGTCATTTTTTGATGTCAGCTATAATACTGTTACCTAAGAAGCAGAGAGTGATTTCTTTAGTTCTTTTAATTCTTTGCTTATTTTAAACCTTTTATTTCAGTACTGCTTGTTTCTTCCAGATTTATTTTCTCTTAGAAGTTCAACAAAATTTTTATCCACAGCAGCAAAGCACAAAACCCACTCTTGATGAGATGAGTAAGTAGTTTGGGATCTTTGGAGTATGTCCCCATTTACAGCTAAAAATCAATTACAGGTCATCATGTCTTTTAATGTACAACCTTTTGAACTTGGGTGCACTTGATTAAACAGCTAACATCACCTACAGTCTTCCCTTCTACAAAAAGCTTTGCCCCAATAAAAACCAAGAAAAGCAAACCTGTAAAACTTCTCCAATGACACAATTCAGAGTCTGCTGTAGTTGATTAACTCACCAACCAACACAATGCCACAGAGAGTACCTCAGGTAGGGAACAGAGAGAGCTGAAGAGCTGACAGGAAAATTAACTTTTTTCAGAGACAAAGACACATGGGGAAGGGTCAGCTTTAAGCAGCAGAGGTAAAACTGACAGAACCTGTCAGAACCTTTGTATTTTTTTATAAGAAAAACCAAACACAAGCTCTGTTTGCTTTGAGAAGAGGAACAAGGCACACAGGGATGTTTCCCAAGTGAATACATCTGGCTCTTTAGCAGAAGCACCTACCTTGTATCACAGCCTCTAGGCCTCATTCAAAAGAAACTATGAACATCCTTTGTGCAGGTTTGGGGTTTTTTTTAATACTTATTTTCCCCCTGTTTTCCATCAGAAAAAAAGCATCCTAGAGAGCATTAGCCTGTATGCGTGAATCTGCTTGTTTGCTAGCTTCAGAAAAAGGTAGAAAAGTTTGGGATTTTTCTTTAACCTGGACTTTAGACTTGCATTTTTACCCTTCACTGGTATTATTTTCCTGTTGATCTGCTGCCATTGTAAATAATTCACAATATGTAAAAGTGAAAAGATGGAAGGAGTCTGGGGAAAAGGAAGTACACATTCAAGGTCTAGGAGTCTCACCACAACATTGTTGTACTAATTGCCTGCTTTAAAGTGAAGATAAAGTGTCCTCTTTTCCTCCCTTCTTCTTTCTGGCCTGCTTTAAAGGTAAACTGTTCAGGTAATAGGCATTATTTTTTTTTGATAGATATATAGATCGATAGATAGATAGATAGATACATAGATACATAGATGATAGATAGAGATAGATAGATGATAGATAGATAGATAGATAGATAGATGATAGATAGATAGATAGATAGATAGATAGATGATAGATAGATGATACACACACATTCAGTCTAGTTGAAGATGTCCCCTCTCATTGCAGAAGGGGCTGGATTGGGTGACTGGATGACCTTTAAAGGCCCTTCCAACCCAAACTCTTCTA
This sequence comes from Lichenostomus cassidix, assembly GCF_008360975.1. Lineage (NCBI taxonomy): Eukaryota > Metazoa > Chordata > Aves > Passeriformes > Meliphagidae > Lichenostomus > Lichenostomus cassidix. The sequence goes on from NC_139484.1 coordinate 21,859,230, forward strand.
TGATTTTGTGATATGTTTGGATATCACTTCTTACAGCTCATTACTCTCAGCTAGAGCCAGCACACTTGTGCGATAGCAATAAGGCAACAAGTCACCCAGTGTCTTCCAAATGTTTTTTTTTTTAATTGCACAAAGAGATGGGTCTAGGTTAATCAAGTTTAATGTGTTATGTTGATGTCTACATCGTCAAGTAGCCTTTCCCTAAGTTTTTTTTTTTTTTAACCATCAGAGATGTACGCAACTCAAATCACCTATTTGTTTTCAGTACATAACAGCACATAGTCTGAGATATGACTAGCTATACCCAATTTGTGAGCTACAACATTCTATGGTCATGCATAATCTCTTCTTGCAGCCCTTCTAGCTCTTGGTTAAGAAATGTCCAGTAATTTGCTGTAAAACAGCTTAATCCACCATAGGACTGAAGAAGAGCAGGACAGCAATAGGTCACATAGTGCTCCTCAGTAATAGAGATACAAAGACACAGCAGTCAAGCAATCTGTTCTAAAAGGAATCTTTGAAATAATGGGGAGTTGTTCGTATGTTCTGTTTTACTGGGGGGGGCGTTGTTTGTTGCTTTTTTTTCTAATAGACAGCTGTACTCCAGGAAATACAATGTAAGTTTCCATTCTTATCACTGTTAAATGTCATAGGTAGCAAATACTTAACTTAAGAAACGAGATGAAAAAGGAAGAAATATCTAAACTGCATAATGGGATACAAACACAGAGTTAGCTAAAAAACCAATATGTATTTGGAAATTATGTTGTTTTCACATTTACTCCTCTCTTATAACAATACCAACATTTTCCTCCCACAAATATTAACCTGCACACATATAAAACTGGTATTTCTAAAATACGCAAAAACCCTCCACATCCTCGAATTACCCACAAGATGGCAGAATAATCTGACCAAACCCACTGTCGGTACAACCAGTCTTCCCCTGACTACAAACAGCTCTCAGAAGATTGCATTTCCTCAGATCCAGACAAAACCATCACCATTCAGCAACTGGCTGAGCAGTATTTAGCCTATGTATCTTCTACAAAGATAGATGTTGTAAAGTTGGTGACACCTTTTTTCCCTGCATTTAAAAATCTTCCAGAGGGGAGGAAGGATAAAATAAAACCAATATCAAACCAGGTAAGAGAAGAACAAGATTTTGACCTTTTATCTGCTAAGGTTTTCACATGAGAAATATTTCACAAACTATATATTAATCCTCCCTCTATTCTCCTTGTTTAATCCACAATATTTCCATGCAATAGATGTTCCCAGGCCAAAGAACACTGACCTACAATTTCAGAGGTCACTAAGTCTCTGAGAATTACCTGCTTTACAGCAAATGAGCAGCAGGGTGGCAAAAGTTCCACCATGCTCACAGCAAATCTGTTTTCTTGCCATTCAAAAAAAAATGTCAGTGGGACACACAACTGTCCAATTAAAATAAAATTAAAATTTAAAAAATCAAACTAGGAATATTTCTGTAGTATGAGAACAGCAGACTCTCATGACTAATTTGCCAGTAGAGGATCAGACAGCAGAACAGATGGAATATCTGCTGAAATATGTAGCTTTGCACATCAATCAAGTGTATACCATCCCAGCTGGTGTAAACCCAGCTCATATTGGACCATAAGCCTGTATATTAATGTCTGAAACACTGAAATAGGACAGTTACTGCACTGCATTTGGACTTTGAATGAACTATAGTCTGATACCCTTTTTTACCCCTGCATGTCTTGCTAAATTTGAATCCCTCTTATATAAGAATAGAACTGCAAACTAGCACAATTTAAACTACTTTGGCATGTGTCCTTGTTAAGCAGATTAATAGCCTAATTCCCTGTTATCTGCTCTGGCTAACTACTAGTTTCCAGGTGTTACAGTTTGCTGTTCTACGAAGTAGAGCACACACTGTGTAGATATAAAACTATATATAAATAAAACTTTCTTCCTTTTTGTGAAGACCTGTAAGAGCTATCACATTTCCTAGGAGGTCTCTGTTGGAAAAGAGTAGAAGCTCCTAGAAAGATTTTTTTCCATAGATTTTCTCACCATTAAGATTCACCACCGGCTTGTACACAATAGCCTAGATGTCCTGACTTTTACATTACTGAGGGAAAAAGTCTTAGAACACCTCTGTGTTTGTAACTGAGTATCAGTAAATGGTTTTCATTTTCCCTGTACTTCAGTCATTTAGGTTTTTTCTGTATATGTCAGGAGAACAATATAGGAGTGACTAAAGAACTTTCCAATTTTGGAAAAAAATTAAAAATAGAACCCCAAATATTTAATGGTAAGGAAAAAACCCTTCCCAGGACATTTTTTATTGCAACTGCTGTGTTTGTCAGTAGTATTTATGTTCCGGTTCTGCAAAAGCGTGGGTCAGGTTTTTCAGTTGATGAATCACCATTTGCAAGCACACCTCTTCTAGAAAAATTCTTGGGATTGTAACCTCTGTGGGTTTAGCACTCAGTCCTTTCAGTATACTTGCAACACTTAATCCATTATCAATATGGAAAGAAACAAGGAAGAGGTAAAACTGAGTACTTGGGAATGGCTTGCTTTTCCTTACTTCTACAGAACCAAGGGGGTTTACTGCATTTAAAATCTCCCATCTCTGAGATTTGAGGACGTTCATAACGAAAATACCTTAAGTTCTCTGAGAAGGCTTCATTTCCAATTAAACCCTAACATCTGATTTTCCTTCAAGGCAAAAATAAAAGTTTCAAAATTATTGCTTTTGTTCATAACTCAGGCTCAGCAAATACATTGAGAACTCTGGAACAGCCCAAGGTTACTTTGTGCCTATAGCCATAGTTGTTCTTTTGTCAGCAGTCAGCTTCTGTGCCCCTTCATCTGTGCCCCCCTCATCCTCTGTGCCTCTCAGCTAGAAGTATAAATAAGAATTACTCCTAATTGAGTCACAACTGACTGTGAAATTATTTTGCTTAAGGTTCTGCCTTCTCAAGAATAATAGTTGGCTGCACTTGACAATCTCTATGCAAATGCTTTAATTCTATATTATTTCCAGCTCTTTACAAAGCAGCACAGACTACTACCCCACCTGGAAGAAACATGACTGGTTTTGTACAAATGGTTCACTTTCAAGCCCATACACACTACCAGGACCTGAGAAACTCCACCTTGCAGTAGAAACTAATCTGTACATGTATGACTTTACAATATCCTTAAATATATGACTTTACAATTTACTTCTACATGTCATCCCACTTCTCCAATCTTCAAGGTATTTCTCTAAAGCATATTCTGTAAAGCACCATTCCCTACTGCATCAATTATGATTTTCAAAATCCTTGAGGGAGTTACAAAGTGCAACCAGAAAGAAAACCTCAGAAGTAAAATTCCTATTTCTTCTAGGTACTGGAATTCACAGATCCAATGTAAAGTCAGGAGGTCTCTTTTACACCTAGTGTTTTCCTTCAAGGCAGTTCCTTGTTCTGCCTCTACCTCCCACGAGCAAAAATCACCTATTTTAGCTTCTGTATCACAAGGCCTCTAAATTTGCTGCTTTTCTCTTGCTAATATACCACTCTGATCTTATCTTTGATTAACATAATTAATTGCTTAAGTAATTTTTCCTAGAGCAAAATTGCTTTTAATGGTGCTAATATATTGCTACTTTTTTGGATGTGAAAATTTGTCCATTTGGCTTGAAGGTTTGTCCTTTTGCTGACACCTATATTAACTGCTCTGGTGCAATATGGTACCTCATGTTTTCTTGCATCTTGGTGATATTATCAAAAGATGTCATTTGTACACTCTCTTCCTGTTTTACAAAAATTAGTTCCTTGGATGAAAAGGCCCCCGAAGCCAGAGAATTCAAGTGTGGCAAGGAAGAATGCAAGGGGGAAAATTATTGCTGATTTCAATCTCTGCGGTTGTTCTATTGCCTGCTGATGCTCTCGGTATTTAGCTACACTATTCAATGGGTTTCTTCTCAAAGCAACCTAAATACACTACCTTAACTTCCTGCCCTATCCCATTTTTGGAGGTGAGAACATTTCCCAGATTCAAATTTGCAAATATCAGCACAAATAAGGGCAGCAGCCCCAGGTGGTTGAGACAAAAACATCTAGGAAGAGGAGTGGAGATGAGAGAATTCTATGTAGTTGGTTTTGCTTCAGTAACCACCATATTATAAAATTACATTTTTAGAAACTCCTTGAGCACTTCATTTGTTTCAGAATAGCTACTGTTTCAGTGCTGTTTTCATCTCTAGTTCCCATATTTTGTCAGGTATAGGACATCAGTTTACTTTAGACATCTTTGCTGAAGTAGCTGTCTCAGAAACACATCAATTTTTCATTTTTAATTATATTGGTAATTCACTATAATAACTGTTGGCAGTGATCTTTGAAAGATTTACTGGAATCTTATCCTTATTTATCATCTGAAATAACAAAATTCTTCAGGGGTTTTTTTAAGATTCTACATTTTTTTCCTATTTTTAATTCTGTATGACTAATCATACTTTAAAGTAAGACAACAGATAAAAAGATCCATTTTACCCTGGATCATGCATTGTTCAACCAGAGTTATAGCAACTATCCAAACAGCCATTTCTATTGAAAATATAGAATGTTGATAGCTTGTAATTAAACAGCAACAGATGGAATTAAAATTATTAATGATTATACAAAAATGATGATGGAGTTAGCAGCAAAAAACAGTAACAGATATGTCTTAAAAACCTTAAAGATTTCTTTCTAAATAGGCTAGAAAAGAATAGATGAGTAGAGGAAGCATTCCTTTGTCTGTAAATCATACTTTTTCCTCTTCCAATTATCTAATTTTTAGTCTATTTGTATTCAGTTACAGAGGTATTAGATAGATGTAATTTGCTATATGCAAAGCTGAAATAAGTCATACAAGTCAATATAACAGCCTTGAACTGTTGGAAAAAAAGAAAGTTCACCAACATCTTGCAATGTAGATTCCTTAGCAAAGACATACAATTTGTAGGTCTTTAATACCTCCTCCTTTTTAGGCTTTCAGCTAAAAATTCTTTGAGCTTTGATTTGAAATTTTCCTTTTCAAACCTATGCTGAATCACACCTGAGGAATTAGATGAGAAAGGAACCTGAAGACCTTTATGTAATCCACCAGTAAAGGCACAGGGAGTTAGGCATTTATTTATATCACAAAAAACCATACTCAATTTATTTAATGTGGCCATCTCTGATCCAGCTTGACTGGGTGACAACCATTACCTCATGTCACTGAAAAACCAATTATAACCAGGAACTGAATTTTACTGGAGTACAAAAGGACTGAGATCTCAGTGGACTTCAGAAGGAATCTATCAGGAGGGTATCCTAGCTCTTCCAAGATGTTCCCTATAGCAGAAAAACTAGGTTTGCATGATATATTTACTTATTCTGAGAATATTTTACAACTTCATTCATACTACTCTGGGTAGAGGTAGCATCTCACTCTTCTTGTACATTGTTACATCAGGGACAGGAAAATGGGACAAAATGTCTCTGTTGAATATTAGTGAAGTGGTAGTGATGTTCTGGGTAAAACACTAAAATGGAAGGAAAAAAATAACTGGATATGAAGGAAAAAATATTCATTTGAGCAGCTACTGCCTGATATGAACTCTCAGCCATGAGGAGGCTCTATACCAGACCTTGCTGGGAAAGGTTTTGATACACTTGAGTCTTCCTTGGTACAGCAAATTTAAATAGAGTATGATGTGAGGATGTTTCCTTCTCTACTTTTTTGTTTGTTTGTTTGTTTCAGGTTCAACATTGGTTTTATAAGGCTTTTATTCATATGATTTTTTTTACTACTTTCAGAACTCTTAAATAGATGTTCAGAAATACTTTTAAAGACAAATTTAAGGACAAAAGTATCCTTTGGGAAGTGTACAAAGTCATTTAACAAGTAACTGACCTTCTGGATGGCATTTTCATCTAATCTATCAAAACAGATGAATAATTCTGAGGCCTTCTGAATACACACAATGATTTACCACAGATCCTGGATTCAGACATTTCTCTATGATCCATTAAGTTGTATAGAGATAAGTCAATATTCAGCAAGTCTCAGACTCACATTCCCACTCATGAAGAAGTGTTAGTGTAAGAACAGCTTCATAGTGAGATTATGAAATCATAGAACTGTTTAGACTAGAAAAGACCCTAAAGACCATTCAGTCTAATGGCTAACCCAGCAGTGCCAAGGCCCCCTTGCCTTCTCAGCCACCTGGGCACAGCTGGCTCACTAAGGACTGAAGCTATTTCTTATGCCACCTACGCTGATCTATTTCTCTGCTAACTTGGTCAAGCTGCTTAAACTTTTGGTTTCCCATTTTATGCATCTATGAAGTAGGGCACAGAATCTCACAGGGATGCTGAGAGATTTTATTGTATGAATATTTAAAAAGGATTTTAACATTCTTGGGCTGAAAACAAATCATTGCAAATAATAATTTAATGGCTTAAATACTCGATTTGATATCCTTGGTGCTACAAGTTAACATTTTCTTATTGAATTATTCAAGTAATGTTTTCCATATAATAAATCTTGTCAACAGACCCCAAGTTCCTGGTGGTTTTTCTCCTTCTTTAGCAACATAATGTATTATTATTTTCAAGGTCAAATTAATGGACTAAATGTAAGGCCAGATATATAATATTTTTCTAAAACCACCCACTGTAAATTCTGATTTTGAACTGAAACTCACCTATCAATCCTATTAAATGTTCTAAGTGACTTGGATGTCACTGATTACAATCAGGAAGGTAATGAGTTCAGGTAGCAGAATAAAAAAAACAATGCATGTGATGGTAAAGTTTTCTTGGTTTCCTTTCAGAAATTTCTCACAAGGGTTGCTTTTTTTAAAACAACCAACTAATCAACCAAGCAATAAAACCACATGGGAGCTCTTCTACGTGCAAGAAGAGATTTAAACCAAGAATCCATTATGCCTACCACAATAAAAGAGAAAGAACAAAACCAAAGCAAAATCAGGCAAGAGAACAGATTAATTAGCTGGACATGAAAACTGGAAGCACTTTTCTTTTCAAGCAGGAAATGTGTATTTATAGAATAAGAATATCACAAGAATGAATGTCACGTTTTTACAGTATCAGGAGATTTAGGTTAATAAGCAAGGTATCATTTGTACATGTAACCTTGCTTGCTGTTAAGTGAACTGCTCATTTGTCAACCCTATTTTGGAAGAAGACAGTGGGAATGCATAGCTCAGTTCATACAGGACTGAATATTAACCACATTAATTTTCTAATGTGTAACAACAAATGTCCTTCAGCTGCATGTGGGGTTGTTTGGGGGTTATATTCCTCATCTTGAAAAGACTTTTAAAACATCTGTTTAACTACAGATAGCTCTGCAGGGGAAACAAGGTGGCAAGGAAAAGGCAAAGCATATACAGCAATAGAAGCACTGTGAACCATTCTCAAGGGGGCTCATGGAGCTTATTAAAAATACACACAACATCTGAGGAGAACAAAAAAAAAAGAAAAAGCACAAGTTGTAGGACCATGTTTGGGGTGTCACCAGAAATTTCCTTGGCAATTACACATGCAGATCGACTTCCAACATCTCTGTAAATAGTCTCTTAATATAGAAGTAGTTCAGTTTCACAGACCAGAAGTCAATTTCATGTTTAAATGCTCTATAAAACACAGTTGCTCTACACACTTCAAAAATTCACTGTAGCAGGAATATCCTTTGAGGAGAAGAGAGAATTTTCCTGGTCAAAGTTGGAGAATTCTCTGTTAGCTTTATTTTACCAGAGGTTGTATAAATTTCCTTTTCCTCCATCCCATTGCTACCTAGTGAGTTCAGAAGTCAGAGCAAGTCCTGCACATGACATTTCCTACCACCCAGCAAAACAACTTGAAACTGACAAAATGCTAACCCTGGCACTGGATTCTCCAACCTATATTCAGTCACAGACACAGCTAATACATGCAATTCATATGTATGTGTATTTTACATGTTAGTCTTCATGAGTCCTCTGCACACAGTTGGGCACTGTACTGTGGCAATAGTCAACAGCTCAGAGGAGACAAAAGGTGTGTACAAGGAAGGCATTAAATTTCCCTGGGGTTTTGTGACCTGCTTCTGAGCAAATTGAAAAAAGTTAGTCCAAAAAACATCTAGCTGAGGTTTGAACTAAGTAATGTGACTTGTTTTGCAAAGGCTAGACATGGCCATGCAATGTGGTACCATAGGGAAAAAAATATAACTTTGCAGCTGAGACCAATCCTCTTTGGAGCAAAGTTACACAGGTGAGTTTGAATTTCGTTTGTGTAATGTTGCCTGTAATCAGGACTAGAGACTACATATCAATACCAGCCTAAAAAATCATTCCCTACTGGTTTGTGGATTCCAGGTCCTGGTTCCTAGGCAAGACCTGCATGTCTAATCTCAGCAGGTGTATTCATGCCTTGACTGTAACTAAATTTCCCCTTCATTCAGTTCTTTTTGTTGATTTTACCACCAGAGGAAATAATCCAGCTCCATGGTTGATCACTTGTTTTTGCTTGTCAGGGTTTCCAGGCACCCCAGAAGTTGGTACTTCAATAAAGAGTTTCACTGATGTTTTCCATGTATTGTCTTTAGAATATTGTAGCTAGATGTTTAATCTCCTTGGTAAGAAACCCAGTAATAAGGGTAACAAAGTGCTTAATTTTATTGGTATTTCAAAACATAAAAAGAGAAAAATAATAAATCCATCAAAAGTGTGGCAAAGATTATTGGACAGAAGAGCACAAACTGTGCTCACCTGTAATGACATAACACTACTGGAACTTCCCAATGCAAAAGACCCAAAAAAAGTGAAAACATGTATGTAGCTGTAAAAGCTTTTATGTTTTTTTACATTCTCATCATGCCAAGAAAACAAAATATATTCTGTAATAGTTGAAAATAAGTTGGAAAAACATTGAAATTGCGTTCATTTCAGTGCATTTGTTGGCCACTGCTATGAAAACTGAATTTGATTTGAGCAGCCTCAGGAGCACTGAGAAGATCCCAAGGGAAGCCATGGAACGCGGGCTGCAGCACATTTAGGAGGTTTAGACTGTGTGAACAGGGTTGAGTCCAAAGAGCGAGGTGGTGGCAAATGCAAAAGGAAATCATGGAAACAGAATGGTTTGGACTGGAAGGGACCTCAAAGATGACCTACTTCCAACCCCTCTGCCCTGGGAAGGAACACCTTTCAAGGGACCAGGTTGCACAGGGCCCCATCCAACCTGGCATGGAACACTTCCAGGGATGGGGCATACTCATCTTCTTCGGGCAACCTGTGCCAATGCGTCACCACCTTCACAGGGAACAATTTCGTCCCCATATCCGATCTACACCTACTCTCAGTTCGAATCCTTTACCCCATGTCCTATCACTACACGTCCTGGTAAAGCAGTTCCTCCGCAAATGACAGGGATGCGCTGTTTTCTGCCCCGCGGGATATATTTTAGGCTGAGGACCGTACAGAAGGAACTCTAGAAGCATTTTTAGCGTTTTAACCTAGTGACTGAGCCCACGTAACGCCGGGAGAGGGCTGGCTGGCAGTTCCGCAGGTGCGCCTGATGAGCGGGGGATCCTTGGACCGCTCCTGCCAGAGCCGCCGCAGCGAGTGACAAGGACAGCGTTAACCCCGTGGGAAAGTTGTTCCTCCCAATTCGTTCTCTGTTCCTAGAAGGACCCCTTTCCCTTCTCGCTCCCCCCGAGCCGCCGCTCCCTCCCTTCCCACGGCCGATCCCGATCCCGCCCCCGCGCCGGACGCGCTCCGAGCTGGCGCCTCCCCCGCGCCCCGCCCGCTCTGCTCTGCTCTGCTCCGCTGCGCTCCACGGCCGGGCCGCCAGCGCGCCGCTCCCGCCCGATCCGCTGCGGCTGCTTCCCTGCCCAGGGCGGCAGCGGCTCCTGCCCGCCGGGGAGCCGGGAGGCTGCGCCGCTCCCCGCGCCGAGCGGCAGTGCCGGTGCCACTGCGCCCGGAGCAGAGCCGGAGCCGGCGGAATAGGCGCTCCGGCCCCGCTGCTGCCCGGCGGAGCCAGCGGGGAAGAGGCTGAGCAGGGGACCCGCGCATTGTGCGAGCCCGCATGGGCACGGCGCGGGGGCGCGGCCGCGGGGCTGCTCCGAGCCTTTCGCTCGGCCCCCGGCATCGCCCGTAGGCGAGGGGCGCCGCGCTCGGCGTGAGGGATGCTTTTGTGCGCGGCCGCGGGCGCAGCAGCGGGTAGCGGCGGGGCCGGGGCTGCCGTGGCGGGGCAGGGCGGGCGCCGCGCTCAGCCGCAGCCTGCCGGCGACAGCGGCCGGGCGCGATGCTGAATTAGGCGGCCGAGCCCTTGCGAGCGCGGGGGACAGGCTTAGCAGCCCGTAGCGGAGCCGGGAGGGCGGGCAGGCGGCTCCCCATGGCGAGCAGCCGGAGCATCGAGCTGGAGCACTTCGAGGAGCGGGACAAGCGGCAGCAGCGCTCCGGGCCGCGGCGCGGCGGCTCCGGGTCCGGCGGCGCGGGGCCGCGGGGCAATGGGCTGGTGCCCAGCCCGGCGCACAGCGCCCACTGCAGCCTCTACCGCACCCGCACCCTGCAGGCGCTCAGCTCCGAGAAGAAGGCGCGCAAAGCCCGCTTCTACCGCAACGGGGACAGGTACTTCAAGGGCTTGGTGTACGCCATCTCCCCCGACCGCTTCCGCTCCTTCGACGCCCTCCTGGTGGAGCTCACCCGGTCCCTGTCGGACAACGTGAACCTGCCCCAGGGGGTCCGCACCATCTACACCATCGATGGCAGCAAGAAGCTCACCAGCCTGGACGAGCTGGTGGAAGGTGAGGAGGGACGTCAAGGTGCGGGTGGAGGTGACCGTGGGACCTGATGGGTTGCGGGCTCTCCCTGGGCTGAGCTTTGCAGCCGCTACCCTGATCAAGGCGGACAGGTCGCGTTGGTGACCACTGGCAGCCCCAGGGCCCTTGAGGGCGAGTGGCCGCGGTTGCCCGCTGCTGTGAGGGGCGGCAGGGCCTCGATTTCCCAGTGCGGACCATCCACTTCTCCCGTCACCCGAGTGCTGCCATCTGCATGCGCTGGGCTTGACTCCAAGGGTAGTTAAGCAGCAGGTGCTCTTTTCATCTGCAAGAAGTGTAAAGTTCTTGGCTACCTTTCACTTGTAAGAGAGGGAAATGCTGTAATTTAGTTCCCTAAGTATCATTGTTGACTCACAGTGGCTTCAGCTTTCAGAGAGGAAGCCCCAACCCCTTTTTTCACACAGTGCTGTGAAAAAAGAGTATCTATACCCTACCTCTTATTAAAACTAGCAGGTGTAAAGTCCTAGTTTCAAATGTGACCAGATCCATGTTAATAGAGGCAATTATCTATCTTGTCTGACTTTTAAAAGCATGTTATAGAGTCAGGTCTATTTCAGAATTGCTCCTAAGTAGCTTTTCATAATGTCACTTAGCTGCTGAGGTGGCTTAGACTTTGCAAATCTGAACAGAGCAGTGCTTCACTTTCTCAAAATGGGACCAGAAATACTATTTTGTGGATGAGACATATGCTCCTTTTTGTGCGGAGTGATAATTATCGGAATGAGGAGCAGAATTCCCCAGTCTTTTCACCTGATGTCTTAAAATACAGTTGAGGCTCAGCATTGCATGCTTTCCAAACTCATTGGTTAAGTTGTGCACGCTGTGAGGTTCACCATGGATGGTTGTCCTCAGGTATTTAATACATCAGCTACTGCAGTCTTCTACCCAGTGACTGTGTGTGCCAGGGATAGCTGGTTTGCATTAAGAGAGAAGGATATGTAGGCCTTCCAATGCCTGCTGCTTCCTAGGCCTTCAGCTACCTGTCCTTTAAGCTTTGGTTTAGATGCTTTACTTTTCAAAGCAGTGCTGAATCACACCTGGAGAATTTAATGGGAAAGGGGACCTGAAGACCTTTATGAAATCCACCAGTAAGGGCACTGGGAGTTAGGGACCAGCTGCTCCGCAACATGGAAGGGAAAGAGGAGAGGCTAGAGTATTTGCTGTGTCAAGTGGGTCTCCTTTAAAAAAAGTGTGCATGGAAGGGCACCTCCTGATAGTAACATTGTGCTGAGGACTTATGTGATTGACCATAAAGCTGCTCTACAGTGAAAACAGAGGAAACATTAAATGGTTGTAGAGTGAAATGCTGACCCTGGGGTGACAAAAGAAATGAAGTAAATAAAAAATTCTCATGATTTGGTGGTTAATTCAGAGATACCTTAAAAAAATACAGTATGCTGAAGTAGTGACAGAAGGGAAAGGAGGTAAAACTGGTGATAACTTGGGGTGACTTTTAAAATGTTGTAGCAGAAATGATATTAAGCATTTAGAACTTGAAACAAAGACATAATTACTTGCTGGACAGCAGTATAAATGCAGCATATACTCTCACAACTCTAATAACTGAAAGTAAAACTTACTCTTTGTCTCTTCAAATACTCATTGCAAGCATAACCTTTGTTGTGGCTCTTCACTGGAAGAATAAAGCAAAATAAATGTCACAATCCAAATGCCACTTCCAAGCTGTCTCAATGAAATAAAAGGGGGGGAAAAAAGAGTCCCAATTACTTAGTCATCTATCCATGACCAATACAACGCTCAGGAATCTTAAGAAAATCCTACAGCATCAAAATTGGATTAGTATTAGTTCTCCAGTTAGCATGCTAAAAACTTTACCAGTGTAAGACTAATCACCACAGAGAAAGAAAAGTATATGTAGGAAGGAAAGGACAGCAAACGAGTAGTGAATCCATCATTCCTTGAAATTATTTGAATTTTTTGCCAGCTGTTTTATTCTTGAGGTGCTGAAAGAGATTTGGTTTGGGTTTATTTTCCTTTTTCTTCTAGTTGCAGCACAGCAAGCTTGAATTTCTGCCCTCAAATAAATACTCCAACATTGGTGTTGTCTGAAAGCTTGAACTGCAGTAGCACCAGAAGTAGTTTCGAATGGTGTTTTGCTGAATTGCTTTTTAACATTTTCAGAACGGAAAATAAAAGTGAAGTGCTGTAGTGTATGCCAGCCACAGGCTGAGCACCAGACGGGCCATGGCTGTGTGATGCAATACTGAGCTCGCTGGTCTCTTGGCACATTCCCAGTGTTCCTGAACTGGGACATGGAGTCACAGCAGTTCAGGTTCAGTAGTGGCAGATCCATGCAGTGAGCAGAAGGTGAGTGCTCAGCAAACCTTGCCAAGCCAGCAAGATCTGCAGTAAACCTCTCTCAGCTCCAGCCTGTGTGTGTAGCTCTTGGACAGTGACGTGTCCAAGTGCAAGCAAACTCTTTAAGGCTTATTTGCTACTTATCAGGTTAATATCTGTCTGGGATATAAAAGCTGGCAGCATCAAATTTGGTATCATAATGAGCTGAATTGAGTCACTGATAAATGTTATTTTCGAGTTTGGGTGTATTTGGCAATCTGTTTTGCTGTTTGTCATTTTAAGGGAAAAATGGCTAATGCATAGACATACTGAGCATATCAAATATTGCTGTTATGAGTTGAGCCAGTCGAAAATTGTACCAGATCATGTTTATTAGTCAAAAATAGAAGCTCCATTTTAAGCATATTGCTTTTCTTAACTGGATATGACAATCAAAGAGGCATGCTCTGCTGGACCAGCCTGAGGCAAATATAATTTATATTCTCAGCCCCTGTAGATTAGGAAACATCATGGCTCATGTGTTTGACAGTTTTCACTCTTTTCTTAGAAAGGGAGGAGGGAAGAATGTCAATGTCTGCTCCTGATCTGTTTGAGCAGGCAGATCCAGAGAGGGGGTGGGGGTTGGGACTATTATGACTTTCTTACAATTTTCTTTCTTTCAGCTTTACTCTCAGACATAACACTACTTTTTACTTTTGAATAGGACATTCTATGTGTAATTTTATACTTACCCTTCAATATAAAAAATGGAGCAGATTAATTTTTATTTTCTACCAAAATTAGCTATTTAAGTGTTCATCAGTTTCCTTCAGTTTCTCCTAAAAATGTGGGCTTCCTAAAGCATAACACAATGGTAATAGAAATGTGCAGCTCTGTAGTCCTGAGCTATGTGTTTTACGTGGATGTTGGTTATGCTTTGTCTCTTTGCTTTCATTGTCTTGCTGGTGGAGGACATGGAGAATGCTGATTGTAAAAGTCTGCTGCAAAGTTGGGACTTATTGTTGGATTTTGGGAGAGGAAACCAAGTGCAGACTTTATTCCTGGAAAGAGAGGTTATGTTGATTTTTCATCTAATGGGAATCTTTCTAGTTCTTGAGAAAAATGGCTGAGAGTCTTTGTTCTTTCAACAACAATGCTTAATTAATACAGTCCTTTTTAAAATGTCAGTAGTTTTGTCTGCATGGATGTGCACAAAATCAACTGGCATCACATCTATAGGGAAGTCTTTGGGAAGGTTCTGGGCAGGGCAGTCCTTATACATGGCCAGGATGTGTAGCACAGGGCAATATCTGATCAACAGAAATGAGCTCTGCCTCACTAATACCGAGTAAGAGAATGTGTTTTTAAATGAGGTGTTGAACAACCCAAGTTTTTTCTGGCTTAGACCATTGTTGTTGCTGCCTATTACATTTTAATCCTGCATGAAGTACCCATGATTTTAGTTGATGTGCACTGTTGTATTAGGTCAATAATATCTTTTCTCTTGTTGGGGCAAGCAGATGGTAACACCAAGTAGGCATTTTGTATTTTTACTTGTTCCAAAATGTATGATTACCCTCCTGTGCTAAAGCCAGAAGCTGTAATGCTTTAAAAAAAAGAGGCAAATGTAGCAGATTGAATAAAGAAGGGTAAAAAGGGAGGATGAAAGAAGGATTAAAAAACACTAAAAGCATATTCTTCCAAATATGTGTTCAGATCACTGTAGTGACAGTGTAGTTTGGGAGCAATGGAATGTGGATGTGAAATGTGGATGTAATTCTTAGTTGACTTCCCATTCAGGTGAGATAAGAGCTCCACCAGCATCCATCTCCTAGTTTCAGGGATAGGGGAGTTGTAGTTTACCTGAAAAGGTTTATTTACTTCCTGTGGATTCTGCACATGGTGTTAGGTGTGTTTGATACCAGGTGGCATTGACTGTCTTGTGAAAGATTTTACCCTGCCTGAGCAGGGGGCTGAACCTCCAGAGGTCTCTTCCAACCCCAGCTGTTCTGTGTTCTGTGAAAGCCTGCAGGAAGCTGTTACCTGCACCTCTTGTCTAAATTAAGTTGAAAGAGAACTAGTAGCAGTTAGTCATCTGCTAGAATCCTGGTTGTCATCCCAGGTTTTAAAAAGTGGATAGGGAGCTCTGAGTGCTGTAGATGAGGAAAGATTGTGACTTATACAGCATTATTAAGGGTGATATGAAAGTGAATTGTAAAAAACTGATGAGAAGGGAAGTTGCTCAAAGGAAGGAAGGAAAGAGAAATTGGAATAACCTAATCCTTCATAAAAGGGGTTTTATTTTTAGATCAGTCATATATGCTCTAAATACGCTGTCCCGGAAATCTGCTTGGCTTTGTGTTACAGAACATGGAAATGGTACTCTGCTGTGTTTCCTAAAGTTAGGAGGTTAATCGCCCTAATAACTACCTTGCTGTGCTGAATTAGCAGCTTTTGGTACCTTTGAAACCAAAGAGTTGCACCCAAAGAAGCTGAGGAACATGAGGTGAATAGGTGAAATCTATCTTGATACCTGCCCTGTCCTGTGGGATTCACAGGGGAACACAGGCTTAAAAAATATGGAAACAGTTTTCCTACCCTAGGGATGTTTTTACCTGCGTCAGCTATATCACTTTGTTATGCAGAGAGCCATATAAAAAGGGATCCTTCATGTGACTTTCAGGAGATGGTGGTTATTAACCTTGCAAAAAACAAGCCAGAAAACCTCATTCAGATGCTTTTGTTTCAAATATCCCTATTGAGGATTTTTGAGCATTGCATGCTTAATTCATTCCTTTTGGTGCTCACTATGTGGCATATCAATAGCTGGTTTCTAACCTAATGCTAGGGAAAACGAAATATCTGGAAGTATTTCTTTAGTAGTCTCCATTTTTCAAGGACAAAAAGTCTGAATGTTTTTAGGCTATTTGTTAAATGCCTAGCAGTGAGGTTTGACTCACAAAAGTTGTGCTGTGAAGAGCCCCAAATGGTCAGGCAGCTGTTCCCTCAAAACTGCACATGTGACACTTTTAAAACAAAAGGGCAAGATGTATCCTAGTTTTTTCATTAGTACCTAATATGGCATGGCTCAATTTAGAATAGTTCATGTAGAGTTATAAAATAATCAGGGTTGAAAGAGACCTTTAAGATCATTCAGTCCAACCATCAACGCAGCGCTGCCACAGTAACCTCTAAACCACTGTAACCCCTAAACCATTTCACCATGTCCCCAGATCCAGATGCCTCTTAAACACCTGCAGGATGGTGACTCCACCACCTCCCTGAGGAACCTAATCCACTGCCTGGCTACCCTAACAGTGAAAAGATTTTTTTCTAATATCTCATCTGAATTTCCCCTGTCTCAGCTTAAGGCCATTTCCTCTATTCCTCTTACTGCAGGCATGGCAGAAGAGACCAACCCCACTTCTCTACAGCCTCCTTTCAGGGAGTAGTAGAGAGCCATGAGGTCCCCCCTGAGCCTACTCTTCTCCAGACTAAACAAACCCAGCTCCCTCAGCCATTTCTCATAAGACATGTTTTCTAGATCATTCATGAGCTTTATTTCTCTTCTCTGGACATGCTGCAGCATCTCAAAAGTCCTTTTGAAAGTGAGGAGCCCAAAACTGAATGCAGTGTTCAAGGTGTGGCCTCAGCAGTGCCGATTACAGGGAAACAAACACTTCCCTGGTCCTGCTGGCTAATATAGACCAAGATTCCACTGGCTTTTTTGGGCACATGGGCACTCTGTTGGCTCATGTTCAGCTCCTGTCAACCAGCACCCCCAGATGTCCCTTTCTGCTGAACAGCTCTGAAGCCACTCCTCACCCAACCTGTATATCATTGCATGGGGTTGTTATGACTCAGGTGCAGGACCTCCTGCAGTTGTGTCCTCAGCAGCTCCTGCAGTTGTGTCCTCAGCCCACTGATCAAGTCTATCCAGGTCTCCAGCAGAGCCTTCCATCCACTGAGCACATCAACACTTCCACCCAGTTTAGTGTCTTCTGCACAGTTACTGAGGGTGCACTCAATCCCCTTGTCTGAGCATCAGCAAAGATGTTAAACAGGATTGGCCCCAAAGCTGAGCCCTGGGAAACACCATGAGTGACCAGCTGCCAACTGGATTTATCTCCATTCACCACAGCTCTCTGGGCCCAGCCATCCAGCCAGATTTTTACCTATTGAAGAGTCCACCCACACAAGCTGCAAGCAGCCAGTTTTTTAGGAGGATGCTGTGGCAGATGGGGTGAAACACTTTACTGAAGTCTAGATAGACCCCAGACAGACACATCCACAGCCTTCCCCTCATCTACTAAGCATACAGCCTACTCTCCTTATCCATGCATTTTTATCTTGACAGGTGAGCTAGGCACATTTCCTGGGGGTTAGTATTGAAGAAATAGATGGCAAAAGAAAAACTTTGTGGATGAGTTTTTAAGTAACCCAACCACTATTTAGGCAGCTGATGACCTATAGGTATTTGTCAGTCAGATTGACCAGTGTAGTCTTATTTCCTTTTTTGTGGATGTCTTTCCATCCTCTGTGTTCATCATCTGTATTCTACTCTTGTCGGGGAATGGCGAGAGTTGTGTTTAGACTGTTGGCTGGTTGAAACTGGAATCTTTCTACAGTGAGCCTAAACCATATACACAGCACACATCCAGGTTTTGCTTCATGGACAGTGCATCTAGTTATTAATTCAGTGCAGCTAAATTATTTAGAGGCAGGTAATATTTCCTTGTCAATAGGCAACGTTTCATTTCTTCTAGCTGATTTTCTAATGCTATTAAGACCTGGAGAATCAGAAGCAGACTTACTCTGCTGATTTTATTGTGACCCAAAATACCAGCAGATGTTTCTCCTTTTAAGTTAGCATATGCACCATTTGAGGAGTTTTTGGAGGTAGCAGGATTTCTTCATGCAAGAACTGGCACTTTTAGCTTGCTCTGGGTACTATCATGAATCATAGGATGGATGGCACATATGCTCTGTTGAAATTATACTGTGAACTTATAAGGAGGTTTCAGACTTCTGCCAAAACTGCTCTGCAGCCTGGTTGAGCTTTCTGCTGTAGAATAGTTTGGCTGGGCTCAAGAGTCCCAGATGTCACCTACGCCTGTAATTGTTGCATTTTTCTCTGCATTTAAATAAAAAGAAGAAAGTATTGCTTAATAGATCTTACTACTCCATTAGCCTCTAGTTTACTTCTTTACCTGCAAATCTCAGGGTGATATTGGTGACTAAATTCATGCTCTGGTCTGAAACTTAGGGAGCTGATTCATGTTAATGTTAATGTAAGCTAAACTACATGGTATATACTTTCAGTAAGCAGTGACTCTGTACTAGTTAAAGTTAGAATGCATTAGCTCTAAACTGTTTCACGTTTATTAATAGAAAGTGGACCTTCAAACCATAAAATTGACCATATTGAAATCAGCAGTGAAAATACCTGAAGTATTGTTTATGCCTCTTTTTGGAGTTGTGTCAACTTTCTAGGGCTGGTAGATGTACAAATGCAAGAAGATAACAAAGCTGCAGCCTGATCAAAATGCCACTAAAGTCTCAGAAAATATTTCCCTTTTATTTGGGATGATAAGTATTTAGGTTAGACACATGAAAAATCTCATTCAGGGCAGTCAGTGAAACATGTTTGTGATTTTTAATTATACAGGTAACTGTTACTTTGAGAACAATGTTTAAAATCAATTTGATTGGTTGAATCCCTCCAGACCCCCTCAAAAATCAAGTATTATGTGTTATATTTCATAAATATTAGTTTTCTGGAAGATTGTGGAGATTATCAAAAGTGTGTACATGAATTAATCCCAAACAGATTTAAAATCAGGTCATACATGAGAGCTGTGAGCAAATATGGTATATAATATCACATTCTCCAGGTTCTTACCTACCAAAAAAAAAAAAAGGTAAAAAAGCAATAACCCTTCTACAAATGATTTGCTGTTTCTTCCAAACAGATATACATAAATGCACTTTCTACTTTGGAGGATGACTAAAATAATTTAAACAATAGCACACCTTTATTAATGCTTGCTTATCAAGAAATGGTGTTTTCTCAGGCATGCTTTTTGAATACACCATTCTGTAGGAAAGTTTCCTGTAGTTAACTTTGAGTGTGATTTAAGTTATCCCTGCCATTCTTTTCCTTACATATTTTCATCTGTTAAGTAGTCAATTGTATACCCTGTCAAACAAATAAATATTTAACTCATTCCTAGAAAACCATGCTTTATCCAGAGAGCAGCAATTGGCTTCCTAATTGTTCCTTATATTGCTTCTTGGTTTTTTTCATATCTTGCAGATTTTCAATAGCATTTATAAACTGTGGGTGAAGCCCTGGCTGTGGTGAAATCGTTAGATACTTAAGTAATAATTTCAGAACTTCATCCTTTGTCTTTTAGTCATCAAACAAGCAAGTCACTCAGTGAATGTGTTTTCTCACTTACAGCTCTTGCTGTAGTCCTGCCATATGTGCCTGCCTTGCAGGTGTAGTAGTAAAATCTGTTTTCCATGTGAAACTCGTACTTATATGTCTAGGAAATGAAAGCAGGCATGGACTTTTAAACACATACTAAACAATCTCTAATATACTACAGTTTTCAAGTAATTAGGCATTCCTTTATCTGCCAATAGCAGGAAAAATGATAATCCATTTTGGCTGATTTTTATCCTTCTTTTTTAAGCTGGAAGAGTTTGGGCTTCAATTTAAGGCTTGGCTAAATGCAGCTGAAACAAATAATTTGAAATTCTTTCTATTAATACATTGTTTCAACTTGAAAGCACTTCCTGGTATTTGTTACTGTGCTCTCTGCTTAAAGGAAAATAAGTAACAAGATGAATTCTGCATTGCAACCCCTTTAGGTAATCAAGAAAGTATTTTATTCAAGCATCAAGCAAAGGAACCAGTAAGAGACAAAGAGTTTTACATTGCTGTTTTAAATAAATATAGAATCTTTTGGATAAATATTGACTGAAAGTTTTATAAAAGGACAATTTTGGCTGTCCTATAGGGTGCTGTATTACATCTGTGAGAGATAATAGGTCACATTCCATGATAGTACAAAGAAGATGCTCTGTGTATGATTATGAGTCTGCAAAGACTAAGCCAGCATAGCCTGCTGAAACTCTTCTATGGTAAATCTTTGAGCAAAGGGACATTTTGTTCTCTACCTACACTTTATGTAAAGCAATTAATTTACTTCAGTTTGAGAGTCTGTTTCTGAGTAGCTTTAATTTATTTTTTTTTTAACTTTGTTAATTAAAATTTCAGCCCTGACATTTAACTTTGAGTTACCTTGTGTGCATTTGCTGGGTTTTTTTTTAATTGTCTAGGAAGTGCATTGGTTTTGAGTCATAAAAGATAATTCTGAACATGCTCAATGATGGCAAGTTTTGAGGTACTTTACAGAATTTATTTAAAACTTTTGCACGGAGATGGACAGACTGTTCTAAGAGTTTGTGCTGGTTTTGGCTGGAATAGAGTTAATTTTCTGCATAGTAGCTGGTATGAACGATGCTTTGGGTTTGTGCTGGAAACTGTGTTGATAATGGGGAAGTTTTGTTGCTGCTGAGCAGTGCCTACACAGAGCCAAGGCCTTTTTGGCTTCTCACACCATCCCACCAGTGAGTGGGCTGGGGGAAAAAGGAGTTGGGAGGTAATGCAGCTGGACAGCTGACCCCAACTGGCCCAAGTGATATTCCAGACCATATGACATCATGCTCATCTTATAAATCTGTGGGAAGAAGAAGGAAGAGGGAGAATGTTCAGAGTTACAGCATTTGGCTTCCCAGGTCACTGTTACCATGATGGAGCCTGGTGTTCCTGGAGGTGAATGAACACCTGCCTGTCTTCGGGAAATGGTGAATGAATTCCTTGTTTTGCTTTGCTTGCACCTGTGGCTTTTGTTTTCTCTGTTAGACTGTCTCTATCTCAATCAATGAGTTTTATTTTACCATTCTGATTTTCCCTCTTCCGTCGCACCAAGTGGAGTGAGCAGCTTCAGTGTGGTGCTCCGTGTGGAGTTACACCATGACAAGGTTCTGTGTCACCCAGTGAGGTAGCTGTAAAGGGAGAATAACAAAATGATCAGCAGGTATAATTAGTAAGGCTGTTGGTATGAATGAGAGCTGCCAGCTTCTTTGAGGTGCTTCTCATTTGGCAGCACTGAGTTTAGAGAGACACTGGCAATGGTTCAGAAAACAAGCGTAGCCCTTGAATCTAGTGTTGGAGGATCTGGTGGGGGAAGCTTTTGCTGCTGCTTGAGTATCTCATGCTATTTTGCAATAACAGGATAGATGAGGAAAACAGCTGTTGAACAAGAGCTGTGCACACCTTTAAAAGCACAGGGTATCTTATTTAGAAAGGCACTTTCTGAAGACATCCCATCCAATGTCTTGCTCAGAGCAGGTTTGATAAAATCAGATTGCTTGGAGATTTGTTGCAACTTAGCATAGAGTTCTGGGGCAGCAGAAGCTTCTAGACCACCACAGTCCTTACAAAGCTGTGTGCAGCTGAGGGCTCTTTTTCTCCTACCTGTAAATTAGTGCTAGTGTGCATCATTCAGCTCTTTTTCAAGCAGTTTATGGGCTGAAAACACCTCCTTTCTTTTAACTAATTTTTTGGGGGAAAGGAGTCTACCTTTGTCTCTATCAGTTTTTGTGCACCATTTGATCTGTGAACATGAGGAGGAATGATGGGAATGAGTGAAGAGGAAGGGAACAGGCAAGGCATCCACAGAACCTCACCCCAGTTTCCTAGCTTTGGAGTGGAATACAGTCCTCCTGATGTCTGTGGAGGCAGAACTGGTTAACAGAATTTCCCAAACAAAATCACTCTTAACTTGGCTTAATTATAATCAGTGTTCTTTCAAATACAGCAAGTAGACTTTCAAGAAGGTCTAAATACAAGATAAACTACAAAGCAGTGTAATTGGTATTGGAAAAGAAACAAGAAAGTCTTTCAGCTCAGTAATTCTTTAGGGCTTTGAAAATTGTTTAGTATCTTGCTTTTAGAATAATCTCTGCAATGTCTAAGATAAATCAACCCTCCAAACTAGAGTTCAGAAAGTAAAAATATTTAAAAGTTTTACAGCATGTATCTAAATGTAGATATATACCTTGTAACTCTTACAATCCTGCCCAATAGACGTATGTTTACTCTTTACTCACCTTGCAGTGCATGTAAGAGGTGAGTTTGTTTTTTTCACCAGTGAACTTAAGCTTTAACATTGGAACAGGTTAGGGTTTTTAAGATATATGTAGCTCTTCTGCCTGGCGGAGTGGTGTATTCAGTCAGTTTGTGATGTTTACCTTCCATCCTTCTGGCAATACTCTGCGCTTTCAAGAATGTCCTGGGATGCCATTTTGTGATACCCCAAGGATGTGGGTTACACAAATAACCCAGAGTTAAAGATGTCCTTTGTAATGGTTTACATCTTGAGTACTGCCATCAGGTGTCCAAAGAGTTGTGGTAAGCAGCAAGCAGTTATCTTTTCTTCTTTAAAAAAACAAACAAACAAAAAAACCTCAACAAACCAGCTTTGAAATTAAACAAACCAGGCAAGAAATTAAAACTGTGGAAGTGTAGATGTCCTATTATACTTTCATAGTCTCAAAAACTCATTTGTGGCCTCAACAGGTGTTCATTGGTCTAAAAAATATTGAAGTGGATACATCTCAAATGTGTGTTCTTGGTAGAAAGGTGGTAACTCCTGGTAAATTAATAGGCTTTCAGGGTGGATATCCTGAGATGTTTAAATTTTATTCTGTTAAAACTTGCTGTTGTAAAATAATTAAACAAAGACATGGGTGTATGCATCTTGAAGTATATGGTTGAGGGATATATAGGGAAGGACCTAGATATTTGCTGTAGGAGAATGCTCTTAATGTCATTTATTGTGAGCTCAAGTAACTTAAGCACTTGCAAAAGGACTCAAAATCCAAAAACATGAAATATTTTTAACCTCCTCATTACCCCCTACCATTTTTTATTTTGTTTCTAAACCGGAGGTCTTTTGAAACCTGTTGAAAGCACTCTGAGTGGTGGATAGCTCTGATAATTTGCAGCCCTCCTTGTCGAAATACAGGAAAATCACTCCCAAAATATTTGTCTTTTTTGTTTTGTGTCGTTTTTAAGTTGACAAAGTAGCTGCCAAGCCCCTTAAACTGTGCAAATGTCCTCCTCTTTTCAGGTGAGAGCTACGTGTGTGCATCCAATGAACCGTTCCGCAAAGTTGATTACACCAAGAACGTCAACCCGAACTGGTGTGTGAACATAAGGACTGGCTCCAGTCGGTCCTTGACGTCCTTGTCATCCACAAGGAGCGAAGTGAAGGAGAGTAAAGATTTCATTAAACCCAAACTGGTGACTGTTATCAGGAGTGGAGTAAAGCCACGGAAAGCTGTGAGGATTCTGCTGAACAAGAAGACTGCTCACTCCTTCGAACAGGTCTTGAACGACATCACCGAAGCCATTAAGTTAGACTCGGGGGTAGTCAAGAGACTTTGTACACTGGATGGGAAGCAGGTAGGAGAATAAACTGCTTTGGCCATGTAATAATCTAAGTTGCTTTGTTTTCATAAGTTGAATTCTTGTTACTGTATATGCTTTAGTTTGCTTCTGAATAATGGCAGTTTAAAAAGGTCAACTTAAAAAAACTTTATTAAAATATTAATATACACAACGAAAATAGGATTGTCTATAGTGTAAAATAAGTGCATCTTTACATTCAAGTAAAACAAAATCTTTTTATGCTCCCTCTTTTGCATTGCCTAAAAAAGTGCCTGTTGATTAAGTAATTCAGTTGATTTTAAACATTTAAACTTGTAAAGATACCTATGTGTTTTCAGAAGCAGAGTCCTGCTTTCAGACTACTACATAGTGATGAGTGGTGTAAGGAAAATATTGATTTCTCCTTCCATTGCACTTCTGCAGATTGCAATTTCCAGAGGTAGTTACTGACATGAGCTGAGATCAAGAATTTTATCTGAAATGGGTAATTTTGGGAGGATGGTCACATCTCTGCAACTTCCTTTTTTTGCTTGTAGTTTCACCTCTCCAAAAACACTGCCAGGGTTAATGATAGGGTCGGTCTGTGTTCTTGCTCAGAAATACAAAGGAATGGCCCACAGGATGTTTTCCTCCACCAGTTCAAAGTGTCAGGGATATGTTCACTGTTGATCAGTTGCATTAGTGACTCAGCCCTTCATAGACCTTGATATTTGATTCTTTTATTTGACACTGTTGTGTGGCTCTGACAGCATTGTGACTTTAGTAGTAGAGCAATAGACGCTGCAGTGTAGATCACATCAGGTATCAAGTACCTGGACTCTTGTACTATTGACTAAATATTAGTATCCTTGCTCATTCAACAGGTATTTCTGTACACCTGCATAGCTGTACATCTGCATGAGCTATTTGTAAAAGGTTTCAGTTGTGTTCAGAGATGTGGACTTTCTTATTTTCAAGCTTTTTATGATGTTTAATGCTTAAAAATCACCTGTTTGTCGTGCAAGTTTCTAGCAAATGTACTGCAGAACAAGTGCACATAAATTGCCTCCATATGTCTCTGGTTATGTTCTGTGTGCTTGGATACAATTCTTGTAGTGAAGTATGGGAAAAGAACAACTTCTGTGTTTTGGTAAAAGTATAGCTAGGCAAAGGCATCCCTGAGACTCTTGATTGTGTTTGGTGGCAGCACAATGATGTGCTCTTTCGTTCTTCTAACAGGTTTGATTTTAAATGAGATTTGTTAATGCTACTTCTTAGGAGAGAATCCTTCCTAGGAACATCCAAAATGTGTTTTAGTCATGTTTAATTTAATTCATAATAAAATTGCTTTGAGGATATTTATAATGCCATAATTAGTCTCTTCTGCCCATGAAGTATTCTGTCACTGTCTGAGATAAGATGATTTTAGTCTTCTCAAGCAAGTAGAGAGAGTCAGTAAGGGGAAACTCCAAAAACTAGGATTGTCAGTTCACATTCACCTCTTTTATTGCATTGCTAAAACAGCAGAAACTCACTGATCTGCACTGATTTGGAAGATGCACTAGTACATAGGGATCAATAGAAGGGTAGTGTGGAATGTCACATATGTTGCTTGCATGTTAATGTCACCCATGGTGGATGTTGACTGTCTTCAGTCCATGGTGAGGATGACCAATTTTTGGTAATGCTCCAAAATAAGATTTTCATTTGCTGCAGACCCTCCTCCTCCCCTTCTGTGATAAAGGCACTCATCGAACTTGGACTGCAGCTGTAGGAGTGTTCTCAAGCAGGACTGAGAAATCCCTAATTCTGACAGGCTGCAGAGACTCCATGCAGCTGCCTCTCTGTGTAAACTGTTCCAGCAGTAGTAATGCATAAATTTGGAAACCTCCCTTCAACTGGGAAGAAAAGCCTTGTGCTTTTCCACAGAATTTGGGAAGGAGCCTCTGTTGCACACCCATAGTGTAACTGTATTTTAAGAGGCTGTCAGATGGTGCCCCAAAGAGAAGACCTATCACTTTAAACATCCTTACAAAAAGAAAAGCCTTTTATTACTTATCTGTGAGGATGGAGAGTTCTGGTTTGGGTTTTTGTTTTGATTCTGTTTATTTCTCTTTCCCCACAGTGAAGGGCTGACCCTGTTTGAGGCAGTAGGGCTTTTTTTTTTTAATTTGTTTGTTCATTGCTGGTATATGTAGAGGTTGGTGCCGAAGGGCTTTTTGGGGTTTGGCACTTAAAGAGTTGCTTTGCTGCCAATTACCAATTGGTGGAAATTTCTGAGCCTATTTTCTCTAATGTAGTAATTGCTTATTCTTCTAAATCTGCTAGGGAGGCAGATCTTTTATGTTCGCTGTAGTGTTGGCACAGCTTGAAAGGCAACCATTAAAAAAAGGCATTTTGTAAATGGCTATGTTCCTATAAATGTAGCTCTTGTGTTTCCCATGCTTCTGATTTTTTTTTCTTTTCCTTGCTCCTTCATATTTTTATCTCTGTGGAAATACTTTTTTTTAATTTTTTTTTTTCTGAGTGGCTAGACATAGGCTGTATTTTCTGTTTAGTATGAAATTCAGGCTGAAATTCAGCTGTTTAAAACATGCATGTATAAAATTTGTATCCTTTACTTAGGGAATGCTTACTCTGTTAATATGTGGTGTGATTTTTTTATTCCAGTAGAACCATTTAATGTGTAGGAAGAAATGATGATAAAAACAGTAATCTTTCTGACCAGTGCAGCTGAAAAGATGTCCTCAAGAGAGTTTTTATTTACTCTCCTGACTTCATGAGTCTTCACTGTAGCAACATCTTCATGATAATAGTAATACAGAGAATAACACCTGAGTTGGATATTTTGTTGGATATCCTTGATTATTGTGTGTGAAAACAGATGAGTATCTGGTTTTTAGTTGTAAGATTTTATAATGTTTGCAAGGTTTCCTTTTATCTTCAGTTTCAGCATGAATGCTGCAACTTAACATATTAGTGCTTTGTAGCCTGAAGTTTTATTTTTTAACTATCTTGTTCCAGGGCTGACTTCTAACTTTTAAGCTATTGAGCAGCCAACATTTTTTTACCTCCCAAGATTTTTGCGATGATTTCTAAATGAGGACAAATATCTCTGTAAAAATAACTAGGCTTTAACTTTGCAGTGTAGGCTTCTGCTATTCCAGTCCTTGTGCTTCTGACATTGAGGTTTGCCTAATATATTTGCTTGACCGAAGTGTTTTCCTTACTTGGCTGCATTTTCCTGGAATCTGTCACTATCCTACTGTGAAGCAAGGACAGTCCGACTGAAACTTCTCCAGTTGGGAAGTTAACTATTTGTTGTCTCTGCAGAGAATGGAGGATTTCTGTCTTGCTAAACAAGCTTCAAGCTTCAGGCATTGTGAAGTGTGGGGTAGCAACTTTGTAATAAATTTGGGAGTGAAGTGGGGGGAATTTCCTGTGAGAATCTCACAAAAAACCATACAGAACTCTGAAGCTTGTGTTATTTGATACACAAAAGACAATTAAATCTTCACACTTTTTCAGCTTGCAGTGATGCAGTTTGATGGATTAATATCCGTAACAGGATTGAAAAGGTGGATGAGCCACCTTTTCTGTACTTCATTCCCAAAATAGTGAGAATGCACCAAAAATTAGCCTTAATTTGAAGGTCCTTTTTTGTGGCCCACGGGTATGTTGGTGGCTGTTTCTGAAACCAAAAGCTCCCCAATGTTCTGTTAATGAAGTTTTTTGACAAAGTACTCATTAAAAACAAATAGGTAACTGAAGAAAACAGATACTACATATGGATGTACCTAACACTCATTATGCTCTCCTCTCAGAATTTTTTTTTTATTTTCTAGTGACAGATTTGAAAACTTAGTGTAGAAGATAGAAATTGAATTTTTGGAAACTGCATTTTGCATTTACTTTGCTGTTAACATACCCATCACAGAGGGCAGAAATCAAAATAATGGACGAGCAGGAGAGATTTTGTTTATTAGTGTAACAGGTATTCTCCATTGATTCTTTTGGCACATGGGCTTGTGTCATTCAAATCTCAAAGATTTCCATTAATATAATATTTTTACTACAGTCCTAATCTCAGGCATCTGACTGTTTAGTACTGAAGCAAGTTTTAGAACTTATGAATTTCCTTTTTCTCAGTTGTGTAGGTGGTCATATTTGTATGAGATGGTTTTTTGAAAAAAAAATTTATTGCAGTTAAGTAAGTGTTTCTAGCAAGTATTTCCCTTTAGTTCAATTCTCTCCTACCAAAGAAGGAGGTTCCTTAAGGAACCAGCTCTAGAAGTGTAATTTTGTGTGTGTGATTTAATTGTACTGTTGCATCACTGGTATCTCATTGCAGGTTGAGAAACAACTGTAATAGAAACTTGCTTCAGAGTTAGCAGGCATTACTTGCAGTTGAAAGCTACCAAACTAAAACAAGTTTTATCATGCATCTCAGGCTTTAACCTAGTACAGGAACTGTAAAAATGTATTGGAAATGGCACAGGTTTGAATTTCTGCTACAAGGCACTTTGCAAGAACACACATAGCCAGCTTTTTTTTTTTTCTGTTCTAGTTCTGCTGAAATTTAAGATACCATTTTAAGCTGAAATGTTGCATTAATCTGCAAATATGAGGGGAAGAAATCCTTAAGCCCTTGCATAGCTCACAACTCTTAAAATGGCTTATATATTGTTACAGAGGAATGTCAGTGGCAGCTGCAGAGAGAGCAATTCTCTGCAATGCAGATCCCAGAGAAGGCTGGAATTTGTGGGCAAGGAGTCTTTCCTCACCTCACTTCCGGATTTTTAACAGTAGTGATAGTCCCTGAATTAATCTTAAAGACTGAGGGTCACAAGAGGTAGAGTCGACTTTTAGAAAGTGATTTAAATTTGCCAAACTGCAGCCAAGTGATTGGGGATTTGACACTATGGATATGACTGCCAATAGAACTATGGAAAGAGGAGATATGTAGCATAGAAAGGCTTTTCAGAATTCATGGTTCATATCCACCAGAAAAAGCATATGAATCTGCTTATATTTTGGGAAATGACGCAAATAGTAGCTGGGTATGTTCTGGGATAGAGGGATACACAGTCTTTACATTGGTTTATAAAGGTTCAGCAGGGTGTTTGCAGCATCATATGAGGGAATGGGAACAGGACCAGCAGAGACCTCTTGCTGTAGCAGTGGGAGAGCACTGCAATGTAAGAATGAAGTACCAACTGGACAGAGGCATTTATATTGTTGGTTTGGAGTTTTTTCATTTATTCGTTTGTTTGTTTGAAATTTTTGTAGCTGACATGAATGCACAAATTAGTACTGTTTCTCATGCAGTAAAAGATTTTGTGGAGATGCACCCAGAAGTTGTATTTAGATTGTCTTTAAGGAAAGAGAATAGAACTTCCAAAAGAGAGATCTTCCAAGAGAGTAGGAACTAAGTGGCCTGGGAAGTTAAATCAGAAAATATACATGCAGTACAGACAAGGAAAGCTCATACTACATGTCAAGAGCCATTTTTCTCATTCACTGGATCAACTGGAGACAAAACCAATGTGGAAGAGGTAGAGATTACTTTCCAGGGCATAGAGAAACCCTGAAAAACAGTATAGAGGAGTCCTGGATGAGTCGAATCATCCTACAGCTGCTGTTCCTTTGATGAGATGTGGGTCCCTAAGGGTGACCTAAATAAACTTAACTCGCAGATTTACAGGGCAAAAAATTGATGGAGAAGTACTGTGAATCACGTTCTGATGTTTGGCTGGATTATTTCCCTCTCTTTGTGTCAACATGTAGCAGTGGAATACCTGTATCACCTGGAAGTTGAAAAATGTCAGATTTGGTTCAGTCACCTTCATGGGTGTTACAGAACAGAAGGGCACTGACAGAGCACCTGCCTGCTCAGGGAGCCTGCTGGTTTGGGTTGAGCTCTGGACACAGAATGCTTCAACTGAGTGCATGATGTGGCGTTTTGGGAAGGTTTGTGGACTTTTTTGTTGGTTTTTTGTTTGTTTTAGCAATACATAGTTATGAACCAATGGGTTGGCTGGGGAGAGAGAGAAAGGGAAGAAAATAATAGTGGCTACTTCTTTGTTCTGAAATAAGGTTTTTTTTTCATGCTGTCTTTTCTCATCAGTCAGCTAGGGAAGCATGGTCCAGAAGAAAATGTACTACTTACAGAATGCACATTTGGAATATTGTTGTTCTGAGTGGTTATTGATGATTCACTGCCAAACCGGAATTTCATATTGAGCAGGGGTCAATAATGTGTGTCTGTACAAGTCTCTGGAAATGACCTGGAAGATGGAATGGAGGATATGCTGAATAAATACAGATGAGCTACAGGAAACCTGGTCAACAGGAGATTAGGAACTTGACATACTGCAGAAATAGCTTAGGACCAACCAGGTTGAGTAAGCTTACACTCACTGGCTGTTAACAATGCAGATAGGAAACGACAAGTGGTTCTGGTGGAAGTGGTAAAGGATCACAGCTGAAGATGTGCAGATGAATTAATGGTGTCACTGGTTGTGCCTAGGAGGGGAAAGCCAACATCCATTTGGAAGTTACAGTCAATCATTTTGTTTCTGGGGTACGTGTCAGATGCCCACTTTGCTCTGTCCTACTCAGGGCAGAGATGCAAGCCATTATTTCCATTATTATTTTGATGGAAATCCAGAAAAGAATAAAAATATGCCAGAAAACATGTCCTGTAAAGAAAGATGGGAGGAAATGGGATGGCTTAGATTATGGAAAGATAATAAACAAGTTTTCTGGGGGGGATGAACATAAAAAAACCTAGCAGCAAAAGAAAGTTACTTCTGTGTGTTCTCTGCATATTAAAAAAAAAAAATAGGCTTACCGTCAAGATCAGATCCTACAGAACTCAGTGGTAGATAGTCACTGTTAAAATAAGATCAATGAAGACTTGATTTTTTATTATAATTTTCAGCAGATAACTGGAGTCTGACAGTCTCTAAGGTTTCTGAAAACTGATTGGATTTGAGTGTTTTTGGTAACTAAAGGTGATCTACCACTTTGGAAGAGCTGTTAAGCTGGAGATAAAAACCTGAATGCCTGTTAATACTGAAGTGTGCATGCATACACACCTGCAAAAGTAAGTTTTATCCTAGTGATAGCAAACATCTTCTGATGTTTGATGTGAAACATGATTCAAGGGAAGTTGGGCTTTTACTGAAGGCTGGAATTGTTTCCGAGAACAGCTCTGGACAGATGCCTATGTCTAGTTAGTGTGGGATACAAACCTTGCAAGTCTTACTGAAAACAAAAGAATTAAAGTGGCTTTAATCTTCAGGAAGTCTGTATGGCAGGAAATGAATTCATCCATGGACATTGCTAGGTGGTATTTTTGGTCAGACTTCCACTCGGTGTGCTCAGAACTGGGAGCCATGGTTATTTATTGCTAGAAGGAAGGAGGAAATAGCAGAGGAGATAATTTTGGCCTCTGCTCATGGACATAGAAATGTTCTCATCTGTAGTTATATATGGAAGAAAGTGTTTGTCTGAAACCAACCTGAAATTAACCCTGCCCTGTCATAGTTGTTGCAATCTGAAAAATACCCTAAATATGAAAATACAGAAATCTTTTCCCAGGCACATAGCTTGCCATGGAACACTTTCCAATGCATTTGCATTACATGCAGTGGTGCAAAGTACACAGGCAGATAATATGGGGTTTATGATTTTGCCTAGAAAGTATTTACAATTTTATCACAGTTGCCAGAGGATCACATTACCAGCCCAATTACAATTTTAAGAAAAAAAAAGAAAATACAAAATGGTAAGGATTTCATTTCAAAGCAGCAAAATTGTGATGTGTAAGGTGCTGCAGAAAAAGGATTAAAAAACAAACAGAGCCTTGAACATCGAGGGAGTCATTGCAGAAGAGTTGTGTTAAACTTGAAATGAACAATAATGCCGATGGAGCTCTTCAGCTTTGTTGCATATGCAAAAAATAAAGGTCATGCCATATGAAACAGCCACAGTCTAGCACTGGAAAACTTGGCTCTCTGGAACAAAGCTCTTTAGAATTTGTCACAGTGGGGGATCCCCTGTGTCTTATTCTTGCTTTCTGGAGATCAATAACCCAGAATACAGTACAGACAGAATGGAGAACGTATCTCTTTCCTTCCCACAGGGATGCATAATTCTGGCTGTGGGGCTGTGGTGTAAGGTTACTGGGAATGTGATGGCTGGTGTCCACTGGGTGGGAATTTAATCTTTGTCAGTGAGGTACAGTTTAGAGATGTAATCAGTAATACCCATTGCCTTTGGACCAGCAGGTTGGTGAAGTGTGATGTTAAAGTAATAGAGTATTTCTAAAAACGAACATAAAATCAGAACCTGGTGTGAAAGTCAGCACTTTTAAATTAGAGTGTGGCAACTGAAAGAAATTGCTGATATTTTAGCTAACAGCAAGCATGTGTGTCCTGTTAAAAGTGACATCCAACTTGCTGAAGTCTTTGTGGATCTATGGAGAGGATAAATGCTGCTGGGATTTCATTTTTTGTGTGCGCACACCAAGAGCTGACAGCACTTAATAAAAATGACATGCTGCACAGTGTGGGAAGCAATCACTGCAGAAGTAGTGGTGTCACCAGTGGTAGCGTTGTATCTTTGTTGATGTATGATTACAATAATTTTAGTGATGGGTTACAGGAATGGTGTGTGTAGCTCTTGGAATAAAAGAGCGCTATGCAGCCATTGTCTGCCATCTGCCATGCTAAAGATTGGCTCACATGACTTGGAAACTAAACCTTGGGAATTTGTTATGTCCCGCTGAGCCTGCCCATTAACAGATAATTAGTCTGGTAAAAATCTTTTGAATTCATTCTGCAGCTGTCATATGCCAGATTAGGATTTGTGTCACAGGTTCCTCATTACTTTAAGATCTTGGAAATTTTTTTTCCTGTAATTAAATTACCCTATGTTCCTTCAGTAAACAGTTCTTACATGATACCATTCTAACATGCAAATTTTCTTTAAGAATCCTGTTACATCTTACAGTGCAAAGCTATTTACCAACCATGTATGAAAGGGTTTCAAGGTTGAATTTCATCCATTCCTGTTTGTAACTGAGTCTGTAACCAGACTTTCTAGTTTTGGGATTTGGCCTTCAGGTTGTCAGGCTGATGGATCTGTAGCTGTTTCTTGTTTGGCTCTAATCAGATAGTCTGTTTCTTCAGTCTACTGAAACACAACTGAAATCTTAAAATATGAATTTTTATATTTGTACCAGTTACTAAGAAAAATGGTGTTCTGTTCCATACTAAATTAATGGCAGGAAATATGAAACAGTTTGTTGGAGAGAGGAAAGGAACCTTCATCTTTAATGTTTAAAATATTGCTGGCTGATTAATTTGCAGTGAACCTTTAAACAAAGAAACCTGAAGATTCTGAAGGAAAAGTAATATGGAAGTAATAGCAACACAAGCCAACTCTTAAAAGCAGAGCTTCCCAGCACTTAAAACGAACAGTGACCCTGTTTATGGCTTGCAGATTGAAAGCTTTGCATAGGAGGGAGTGATAACTCAGTGTTTACAGTGTAGGCAGTAAAAGTCAGTGTTCTTGTAGCACTTGTTCACTGAGCCAACAATCTTTTTTTTTTCTGTTGTGCAAATATGCAATCTACACCATGTTATTAAATATTTATTGTGTTCATATTTATTTGGTGTTTTATTTACTGATACATGGCACAAGATATCTCCGTAATTATGAAAGGCTTCCTGGAGAAACCAAAATATTTCAGAAGAAAGCAAAAAAGAATAGAATATAACTCATAAACTAAATGGTGAGTTAGATTTTTGGCAAGTAGATTTGGCTTTTCTTGGCTTTTCCCATCTCATCTCTAATTTTCAATTCAATTAGTACTTAAGGAGTTCTTATTTATGGATAAAATTATTGGAAAATATGCCAGTCAGCTAAGAAAAGTAAAGATGATTATGAAGTAAAGAGTACCAAAAGAGCCAGAATCCTCTTTGTAAGTGATTTCTGAAGGTGACATTTTCTTGCATGTAGAAACTTGCTGTTCCTCATTTAAAGAAATCAAGGGTCTGGTTGATTTAACCAGGATAAAATTGATCAAGAGAGAATCAAGCATGTGTGATAAGCATTCCTTATTCTCTCTGTATTTTTCAAGGGACACAATAATACAGACACTTAGAATATACCCATGTGGCTGCACAGCAGACATGTGGAGAGGTTGTGGAAATTGGTAACTGTTCTGGCTCGATTTGCAAAGAGAGCACACTGGTGTGTGGGACATTTGACTCAAAAAAAACCCCATTTCTGCAAACAGAATCCATCCTCCACAATTGGCTTTATATAAGCATAAGAGGAAACATGGCACAGTGAAGTTTCCTGGTAGACAACTATCCTGGCCAGTTTTCTTTGTGGCTGGTCTTTTTGGCTCAAAGGGAAAAGTATTCTCTCCACCTCCCTGGAGCTGGGGGGTTAAGCAGGGAAATCTGTCTGCAAATACCCATGCAAGCTCTGTTATGTCATTTTTTCACACTGATCTGTTGCATTAGAATCTATTTTTAATATTTCTTTAATATATACTTGCAAATTTTAGAATATATTAGTTTATATTTTTACTTAAGCAAAGATGCAGTAAAATGGATATTCTGAACTTGTGAAATCTAAGAGAACGATGAACAAATGATGAAATCTCATTCACAAAGCTCTGTCCTCCTTCACTTTCTTACACAATCAGTACAATTTCCTGGAGTTTTAGTGTCAGAGTGGTGTTATTACCTGCAGTCCTTGAAGTCTGTCACCTCCTTAAGAGCACACTCCTAGTTTAAGCACTAATCTTCCTTTACCTGACAGGGATTTGCTCTTGCTTTTGGACTGATGGATGTAATCGGATGCACAAAAACCTCATCATTGTCTTCTGTCACAAGTTATATTGAGAAACACATGGGATAAGGTGAAATCCAAGCTGCAAAGATGTTTTTTGAAAAGTTTTTAGCGTCCAAGAGGGCTTTGAATACTCTAGGAACTAGTAATTATTATACAGGTTTTCTTGGTTTTGCCACATGAATACATTTTGATTTCTTACAGCACACTTCACCTTTTGCACCTTATTTTTTACTGTCTTCTACTTCTCAAATATTTGACTTATAAATAATGTATTTATGACGCTTACATGTCAACAACTTCTTTTTTCTCCCATCTATGTGTCACTGAATATTCAAGTTTCAGAATGGTATTACAGTTAGTGGGGGAATGAAGATGTTTGATATTTCTTCTAATGGATAGACACTTGTCTGTAATTTCCAGAGTAATTCTCATGGCTTGCTCACATGTTTTGGCAGTAATTAGTTGGAGATGAGGATTCCTATTCCCTGAGCTTCTATTTTGGAACTTCTTTTCATCTTCATTTAAGACCTACATAAGAAAGTATGAATGGCACCACATATAATGCTAATGGAATTAAAATGACATGCCAGATATTTTGTTTCTTTCAAGACAAATCAAAACACATGAACAGAAAATTTTTAGAAATAGGGAGAGACTATGTACCTTTATAAATGGCTTGGAGTTTAGCAACTTTTATTAGTTTTATCTGAGAATCTCTGAAGCCTCTGTCATAGCAGTTTGTGAGAAATAAGATTTATATGGGGCTTTTGGATATAAACACCTAGCAGAAGTTATTAAGTATGGGGGAAGGGTATGCCTGAAAACTCAGCCTGATTGATGTTTAAGCAAAAAGCACATCTAATTTTTAAGCTATTAAAATATGATCAGTCACATGGAGTTTTCAAGGTCAGATCACAACACTTAAACCTTCTTTCTTCATCTCTTGGGAGACAATGCAAGCCCAAAAGTTTCTTTACAGTTATCTGAAATTGAAAACTTCAGTTTATCCATATTGCTTAAATAAGGATTCTTAAGTAAGCAATAAAAGCAGGTTTCATTGCATTATCCCTGTCAGCAGTGTCTTCACTTGGTGGCTGGGAGTGGAAGGCATTGTTTCTTTATCAAGAGCCTCTCTGGGGAGAGGAAATGGAGTAATCCATGGTACAATGCTATGGAGAATGTTGCTGTCCTGAAGAAAATAGTTTGTACTTACTCTTCTGGTTATACAAAATAAATTATTTTTTAAAAAGTCAACTGGTAAACTAAGGAAAATGTGATGCATACCTGCTGTGGCTGTTCTCCAGTGCTTGGACACAAATACTCCATGCACACTGAGGTATGTTTTTCTGGACAATGGAAAAGCTGTGAGAATAGGTCTCTGGGTATTCCTTCTAAATATGAATCCCCAGTGTTTCACTCTTCTCAAGTTTGTAGCTTGTATCTGAAATGACTTCCAAATATTTTCATGCGGTTTTTGGTTTGGCTTTTTTTTTCCCCTTCATCTGTAGCCAAGTTTATTGGTGAAATTCTCTTGGAATCACATGTGCACTAGAAGTGAAATACTCCTGTCTCGTGGTTTGTTTGGCTGATAGGTAGAAATGGAGCTATATTTTAAATGGAATCTTTTCCTTTTCCCAAAATTTTTCCAAAATTGTAGTCCCTGTGTTTCTTTCTTCTCTTCAAAGCCAATGAATGTTGATACAGATTCCTGGCAATATATTGTGAAAATTATCATTGTTCTGAACAAAAATTCTTTTCTGTTGTAAATGTTGGGGAAGGATGGAGGGAAAAGCTGGGTTTTCACATGCAGATCCCACTGTGAAAAAAGTATTTTCACAGGCAGACCCCACTGTGAATCCTTGTTAGTAGAGTGATAAGAATTACAACACTTTCTCATTTTTTTGACAGAAAAAAAGGATTATGTGAAGTTCAAAACTGACTTGGGACTGAACTAAAAAGACCTTGTCAGGTGTGACATGAGGAATAAATATTAATACCTCTTTTGTAAATTGACTGTGTTAGGGATGAATCTGAAGTTAGAGGATCTTTTTGAACTCATTTATTTCTCAGTGCTTTATATATTCATATATAATTAGTCTCAAAATGTTTTCGGTGATTCATGTTCCTTCATACTGTGAGTCATTTTCAGTCTGACTAGCACACTCAAAAATTTTATTTTTAGCTAAGGTTAGATATTTTGTGTGTGACACCTGAATGTTTGTGTAAACTGTCCTCAGATGACAGGGAACCAGCAATAACTTTGATTCTATAGAGTTACTTTTTTTAATTGTCATTTGCCATAATAGAGAGTACAGGCTTTCAGTGAAATGGAATATTAGCAAAAGAACTCTTATTCTAATGGTGTATTACCAGGTTTCACTGAGAAAAGAAGCATTCTTTACCATATGTGTGTGTAAACATATATATGTGTATACACACACATATATATCTATATGCTTGAGATTTCATATTTTGTTAAATACCTAAATAAAATTGTTTCCAGAACTTCTGTCCTCAAAACAGATTTTTTTTTAATAAAAAGTGTAGTTGAAACAGATTGTTCGCTTTTAATACTCTGCTAGACTAGATTCTTTGGCTAAATCTTGCTGACAGTCCTTAGAATTTGATGTATTAGGTTATAATTCAAATTTGTGAACTTATGAACACATTTCCAACTATTTTAAAAATTAAATTCTCAGATCAAAGTTGGGATTCTGAGAAATTAATTTTAAAAAAATACCTGCATGTTTTCACTAGTGCAGGGACATACTTGTAGCACTTGACAAGCTATTCATCTGCAAAACAGTGCTAATAAAATCACTGGTTGGAAATTACTTACTGTGCTTCCCCTCTTTTCCAGAAATTTGATATCTGCCTTCCTCTAATTTACAGTGACTCTTCTCCATCACCTCTCTGATGGGATTTGATTTGCATTTGTTTCGCTTGCTTTGCTTCCACTATTGTCGCATTATTATTTCATTATTATTGTATTAAGATAGTCTTGGAAATTCCTCAAGTGATTTCAGTCTGAATACAACAGGATTTTTTATACCACATTTTCCCCTTTTTCCCCTACTATCAGTTCTGCTGATGTGTGATAGGAAAGGCATTTAAGTGGATATATCTCTGGGCAGGGTGTTAGATGTGCATAGAAGCTGAGGGATAAACTCACCTGCTTCAACACTCACTCTTTTGCCATCTTACAGCTTAAAAGGATTGAATGTCCACAGTTTTTGTAATTTTTTTTTTTTGTATTTTTGGTGTAAATGATTGTTAGTGTCTAGGGTCATTCCTGCTGTTGATAAACAGTTTCTACTGAAGGGTAAGTGTAACATTTAATAAATTCTAATATTGCATCAATGTACCCATAACTGCGTGTTCTCTTTGGTATAAAAAGTATGTCGTGACTTTGTTCAGAGTGATAGTATGAGCTTTTTATAAATATTTTTCCCTGAGAATTTTCAGTTGCCTTTTCTCCTGCCTCTCTTGAAATCTTTCCTCCAAGGTGGAATGAATTGTAGTAAAAAGTGGGTTTTTTAAGCTAGTGGTACCAATACATTGTTGGGGTTTTTGTTTTTGTTTTTTTGTTGTTGCAGCAAGGTATACAGTAATTTTAAAATCTTTTCCTGACAAATTTGTTGGAAAGCCACTGGAAACTTTTGGCTGTGGCTGTAGTAGAAGTTATTTAAAGCACTGTATTGGAAGAATAATAATCTTGCAACTTAGTGAAAAATATTTCTTGGGGTTTAGTTGATGAAATATTGGAACTTCAGACTACTGAAGTTAGGTAAACATAATCTCAATACACAGAAAGGTAATTCTGTCAAATGAAGACTTTTTAAAATTGAACTCAGTTCAGTGGGCTAAAGTTTTATTTTCCTTTGGCTCAATTTGTCCCAAGCTTGATGGTAGTAAAGGATGAGCAATTGTGCTTCCCAGGAATGGTGGAGATTCTAGGGACCATCATGAAGTACATGAAATGCACTTTTGTGGTTTCTTTGAAAGAATGTCACCAGACAGTTGTAGAAAAAGCTGATGCAGCATCTGCCACTTCACAGTGGCAGACAATAAATCCCCACAGAGGATTTCTCCATTCATTTGGATATAAGGAGTTTAAAATGACACACAATAAGTATGGCCTTTACTTCAGAATACTTCAGTTAAGTAGACTGAAGTAAGAATCTTAATTTTAAAATAATTTATTTTTAAAATAACAATAACATTTGCCAATTTTGACAAAACAAGTCACTATTAACTGTGAAATCTGAGTTGGCAAATGATTGCAATAACTTCTAAAGTGCATGACCAAGAGGGTGTCAGGGTTACAGACTGAGGGTAGATATGTTTGCATATAGCCTGTGAAGCATATCAACATTAATATGGCTTACTTTTTGACTTCTATGCTTGTCAAAAACCATAGAATACCTTCTCATTGTAAAAATGTCTTAAACTTGTGCTACTCCCATCTTTCATGTGAGCTTGGATGGAGATGAAACATGCCTGTTTTAAATTGTGTTATTTTCATAACTGCTATACTCCTAAATTTTGCTGCTTTTCTATTCTGGTTGAGTCTTACTGCTTTTTTCTTCCCTGCATAGACTTCTCACAGTAGTAACTTGCTGAGGCACAGGGCAATTCTTGAACATTTCTGGGGGCTGTGTGTAAACTTAAATTTGAGCTGACAGCACTTAATTAAACATGAAGCATATGATGAGTAACTGTGTGTAGGGGGAGATTGC
The DNA here is from genome assembly GCF_008360975.1 of Lichenostomus cassidix. NCBI lineage: Eukaryota > Metazoa > Chordata > Aves > Passeriformes > Meliphagidae > Lichenostomus > Lichenostomus cassidix. The sequence goes on from NC_139484.1 coordinate 21,898,506, forward strand.
ACTTCTATTGTGGGTTGTTTTGTAAGTGGTTTCCATTTTTTAAGCCTGCTGGTTTTAGAGTTATCCTAAGTATTACAAATAAGTCAGCCAAATCAGGGAAAAGAATCTTCCCAGGAGGACTAAGAACTTTGAATGAACTTGATTTTTCTACTGAAGGCATTTCATGCTGTATCTTTTACAACACTCTCCAGGTGGACTTTTGGGAACATCCATGCTGATAGATACTGAGCTGAGAAAACTCAGTGTGAGTCCAGAGAATCTATTGCTCACTTACAGCTCTGATCTGTTGTGTTTTGTTTGATCTGGATCTTAAATGCAATAAAGAAATCATCAAAATGAGTTTTAGACTTTAATGCAGCTCTGCAGAAAGCTTCAGTCCTTGCAGAATGGTTGAGTTCCTCTGTGTTTATTCATAGTTCTCCCTCTTTTAAAATCACTATTATTTGGCTGCCGTCTATTTAATGTAAATATTTGAGTGAAAATTTCAAAAGATTTTTTTTCTTTTTTTAGACCAGTAAGCAAAGAGTTTTGTAACAAAAAAAATGTCTACAGCCTTCTTTCCACAAAAGAAAATACTGTTGGGGAAACATCTATGGAATACTTAGATGCAGTGTGAACCATAGATTCCTGGAGCTGCAGTTAACTTTTCCATATGGTGCTCTAAGCAGCAGTTTCAACATAGTGTTCACAGAAAACAGATGGTTTCTAAAAACTAATTAGTAATAAGAAAGTAATCACTGATAATTTAAAATTCCCTTCTTGGGGGTCTGCATCTCCACTAGAAATATTTTTGAGGGAGACTCAGGAAAAGGAGGAAAAATATTCCACTGATTCAGTATATGCTTTCTAGAAAACCTTTTAGCATTATGCCCTTATTTTGGAAATAAATGAGTCATGTTGTCTGTTATGCCCCAGACATTCCACTTGCAACAGGATTGAAGAAGACTAGTGTTAATGTCAAATAGATCATTTGCAGCAATAGAATTGACTTCTCTAAACATTTTTTTAAAGCAGATTGTGGTCTGGGGAAAAGTTTGCATGTCAGGCAGGTATCTGCCAGAGCACCTACATGCACTGTGCAGTGCTCTGTAATGCCAGTCCTTTCTGATACACCAGTGCACAAAATGTCACAGTAAAGTAAAATCAAGTAACTATGGCTGGGTGTGCTGAACACAGACAAAAAAAATCAAGACTCTCACATAGAGAGAATCTGCCGAAAATAGCTGCTCTAGGTCTCTAATTTTGAGCACTAAATCAGTTGATCACTGACAGGGCCCCAAGGAGGTCTGCTTGGCACACACAGGGAAACTCTACCCAGAGCTAGTAAAAACAACATATGTTCTCAGAAGCTGCTTAGGAGACTCTTTAAGCACTGGGGAATATCTGCAAAAGCCTCAGTCCTTGAGAGTAGAAATAAGGACACCAATAACCTCCTAATGAAGGAGGAGCCACCACAAATATTACTCCTCCTTAGCAATAGTGGCTAAATGGATTAAGTCTAACACTGCTGTAAACAAGTGCAGGAGGGTTAAATTCTAACCAGGATTCCAGGATAGACAGAAATTCTCCCAATGGGTGAACTGTAACAGCAGGAAATCTCTAAAGGGAATCTTTTGGTATAACTGATTTAATGGTGATATTCTGACACATTTACAACCTGCTTTAGCCTTTTATTATCTGTACTATCCAGCATTTGAAGAGGATGTCAGAAATCATGCCTGAGGAAGCATTTTCTGCACTTGGAGAGAGTATGGTTCTTGAGACCTAAGGAGATTGGGCTGTGCTACAGACCTCCCTTCTGCATGGAGGCATGGAGTATTCTTATTACAGAATGAAACTATTTAAAACTTTTTAAATACCCTTTTAGGCTCTTTATGTCATGATCTTATGTGTGCTTAGTCTTGGTGAGGACATTGCTTTGTTTTTTAGGAAAATGAGGAGGGAATTTGGAATTTTTCTTCTGTTTTGCAAATGAATCCTGATAATGGTAATGAAAAAACCCTGTAATCCAAGGATTCATGAGTTACTTGCACAGGTATTTCCATCAGCTGCAACAATATGTGCATTTTGAGGCAGATTGAACATCTTGATGCCATTCTCTTTAAACTGCAATATGCAGCAAAAGCATCAGTGCTGCAGCTTGGATTTGGCCACACTGAGCTGGACCTTGATTAATTCCACTTGTAGGGAGCTGTGATGGGAACACCATAAAAGCTGCCAGAGAGATCTTGCAGCTATAGTGGCTTCTAGTTCTGTGCAAAATAACGTCAGTTCACCTGCTGGGGCTGCATCTGCTGTTCCTAAGTGCTCCAGAGCAGCTCAGGATCAGGAGCACAGGGAGCACCCTCTGTATCCTTGAAGATGATCTCCCTGTCACTAGCTCTGTAGCATTACAGCCCTCATCTGTTCCCAGTTTTGTTGCAAAATGGAACATAGTTTGCATTTTTATCTATATTTGTGGTTTAAGTAATGTTTCTAAAAAATCCTCTTCCATCGTCAAAATTGAAAACAGATTTGATAGATAAATTAAGATGCTAAAGAGAATAGTTAAATGGGAAAAAAACCACAGAACAGTGAAGTAGAGGCACTAGCAGGAACAAAACTATTTCATAACTGCTCTTGCTGACATGGAAATATAATTTTTTTCCTCATTAATCACAGGTATAACTTTTGCTTCCACTTCCATAGCCTGGTGTTAGTTTTAGCTTGAAGCAGTTGAGGTTTTGCTTGTTGTTTGTGTTTGTTTATTTAACCAGAAATAGATGATTAGTCATTTCCAGACTTTGTACACAGTATGACTTGGAATGTGGAGGGATCCTACTGCTGCATTTGCTGGTTTTCTGTATGTGAAAAAAATTTAATCGATGCAGTGAAAATAATGAGGTCTGATATGTGAGGTGTTTAGCATCATGCAGACAAAGTATGATGAAATGCTTAATGAACTGGTGATTTAACCAAAAAAACTCCTGAAATTAACAGAAGTGCCTCAATTCACATTTCTTACTGTATTTAAATGCCTTTCAAAAATGTATTAATGCTTCTTAAGTGCTTTTTGTATAGAGGGAAAAGGGTTAATTGAAAAAGCAGCCTTCAAAAAATGTATTTAGTGAACTCTGACTTTATTATTGGAAAAGCAGAAACTTGGGATACAGTCAGTTTAGAAGTAGTTGTCTTGACTAGAATTTTGGAAAAAAATAGCTTTTGCCAAACCACTGAACAGGTTTGGTCAGCTGGAATCTCAGTATTATACAAATCTAAATTTTGCATTGGGCCTCCCATTATGTAAACTTGCTTTATGAGTCAAAAGAGGTTTTTATTACAAGGAATAAACGTGGGGTTTATTTGCTCTTTAATGGGTGGTAGGAGTTCGGAAGAAAGTATGAGTCCAAGTTCTGCCAGATATAAGTGGAAGAAAGTGAAAAATTCTTTCAGGGTGCCAGCATTGTTTTCTGAGAAAGCCCTCAGTGTTGAGTTTCACTGTTACTGATGTTGTGATAATGTTTGCTCCAATCCACACTTCATAGTTCAGTGTCTTACAGAAGCAGGAAGCCTGGAATAAACTTTTAAAGTTTCTTATATTAAAAAAAAACCCAACAAACTAATGGTTTGGAAGTGAATCTTCAGTAACAATCTAGGATGTCTCATTCCTGGTCCTTGAAAGTTTATTTCTAGATAGGATTAATGATTTCTGAACTAATTAATTCAAAATGGGATGAACTTTCTCATGCATTTCAAAAGCACCTATGATGTGATTGATAGAGAAGTCCATAAAACATGATGATGCTACCAGATGCTTCCAGTGTTCAGTAACATTTCTCCTGCTTTGGCTCAGCAGAAACAGTCACCAGGCTACTTTAGAGGTTTTTAATATTTAGTAGCCTATTGCTGAATTATAGCCCTATAAGCATCTTCTTCATCTTCTGATCTACTCACACTTTACCTAAAAAAAAACCCAACAGACTGAGTCAGCTTTTAACTCATAAAAAAAAAAGTGCTGAGTCTCCTAAATCCTCTGCCTCGCTCACCAAAGCTGAGTTCCAATCTGCTGATAGCAGTGTAGCAATGAAAGTGTTATGGTGTGATTTTAAAAGAAGCCTCAACAGGTGCCACAAAAGTCAACTGACTGATAAATGGGGTTTAGCACCTCTTTTCTGTGCCCTTAGGTGGTCTGGGGAATTGGGCAGGGGTTTAGTTCTGGGGCGGGGGGACATTCATTTTGCTTTTTCTTCTTGAAATTGTGGATGTTTGTTCAAAGGAAGAACTGAAAAACATTTCCAGATATGAAGGAAGAAGTGTGTGTGGCATTTGTTGTTGTTTTTTACTTTAAGGAGAACTGGATGGAGACACCTTTTTTCCTGGTATCAATGACAGTATTGATGCATGTGTTCTTTTGTCAGTACCTGAAGTGTATTTTTAATACATTTGTTGTCCAAACATGAAATCAAACATGTTTCTGCATCTTCAAATGTGTTTTACATCTGTTTCTCAGCTTATTCAAGCAATTCAGAAGCAGCAGCAGCAACAGACTTGGAAGTAATATTGGTCAAAGTTGGGAGCGAATGAAATTGAATTGGATCTTTGAAAACCAGATAAAAAGTAGTTTCTCTTTCCTGTATTACATTAATTTTTCTCATATTTCTGAGCTTCTCATCCTTCTATTAATCAGTCATGTCCTCATTTTTCTTACTTCATGCCCCTAGCCTGGGCATCAGCATAGCTATTCCAGTTTTTGCATACAAGCTGGAAGTACAACAGACCTCAATAATTCATGACAGGCAAAGCAGAGTAAGCATGGAAGTTAATTTGCTGAGCATGAAATCCGTTCAAGGTTTATATACTTGTATTTTTACACAGAATTTCTGTCATTTCATCTTGCAAATGTCATTGTTGGAAATTCATGCATAGAGAGAGCATCCATAAGCTGAATTTTCTTTCTGTATTTCCAGCTTGCAGTTAGGTGCACCTGAAGAATGAAGTGCCTTTAAAAGCTCTGTGTGCTGTTTTTCTATGGCAAGCTGTTAGCATTGCAAATCCTGTAAGGTAATATTATAAAAATAGAACTGTCAGTTTATTTGGAAGTACAGTTGTTGTAATGCTGAAAAAAATAAAACACTAATTAAATTAAGTATCTTAAGGGCTAAAAAAATGTTAAGTGACCAAAACTTGAAATACATGTGAAAAACATCCTTCTAGTCCGTAAGGAGCTCAATGGATTTTTATCAAGGCTTCTTGTCATGTAAAGTAGAATATATGAAGGGAATAGAACAGAGAGAAACTTGATTTATGGGGTGACTAAAGTTTTTTCCCCTCCTATTGCAGTGCTATGAAAAACAGCTTTGAATGACTGCAAGATTGAAACCCTGACACAGGAACTCAGAGAACAATGGAATTTTATATCTCTACATAAAAATATCAAATTTCAGTGAGTCATGCACTTCAACCAGTATTTTGTGCCTTAGAATTACTTAATTTGATTTTTTAGTAAAGTTTGAGCAGAAATCTGACTTCAGCAGCTCCTGCATGAACAATCCAAACCATAGAAAAACACAGAAGCACAGAATTATTAATTGAATGGACCTTTAAAGGTCATCTAATCCAATCCCTCAGCAATGAGCAGGGGCATCTTCAACTAGATCAGGTTGCTCAAAGCACCATCCAACTTGACCTTGAATTTTTTCCAGGGATAAGACATCCAAACGCTGCTGGACAACCTGTTCCAGTGTAAAGCTATAAAACTTGCATTTAAAGCTTTAAAGATTCATGAAAAATTATTTGTATCTGTCATCCAAGGACGTTTCCAGATTTATACCTTTTCTTTTATTCTTTCTGCAATGGCCACAAACTGAGTTTGAATTTTTTATTTGTCTGTGGAAAAATAGTTCTCCTTTAAAGAACTGCAGCTTTTGTAATGTCTTCAGGAAATAGTGTCTGCCCATGAACAGTGGAAATTTAGGATTGCTACATGCTATAGAAATTCTTCTGATCTAAAAAATAATTAAAAAAAAGAAAGTACATTGAATATTTGCCCTTGTAATTTGGGGTTTTTTAAGTTCTCCATAGTATGTGGATGCCATGTTTTTCATACAGGGCAATTAGCCAAAGACACTGATTTCTATAATAGTGCAAAACGGGTAATTTCATGGAAAAAATTGTATAAATTAAAACTTAACTGCATTTGTATTGAGGAACCAGGTTAAATCAGTAAAATTTGACTGAATTGGATGAACCAGATATCTGTCCTTACATGTACCCTTTTTCTTTTTATGTTCTTTCATAATAGAAGTAGCTCTTATTTTTAGCCAAGCTGCTCAGAGGTAAGATGGAAGGTTAGCTGTGTGAAGTCAGGTGCTATTTTTGGCTCTGTATTAGGCTTCCCAGTAATGCCACTCAAGAAAAGAATCTGTTATGCTGACTGGTGAGCTGGTGTGATTAATGCACCTATGGGCAAAGGTATCCTTGTCTTGTAACTGGAAATACTCTTGTTTGTTTTTTCTCTGCAGACAAACTGGATTGTGTTCATACCATGAGCTGCACTTGCTAATTTTCTGTTTCCAATTTCTGCTCAGTGCATGTTTAGTAAGGCTCTTGTTTCTTTGTGTAACTCATGAAATTGAGAAGCATGGCATTAAATTTCACTGTTCGATACACTGAAATGATGGACTCTTGCTGAAGCAGTGGATAATGCTGAGGGAAGCATTGTTCAGGGGTGTTTTGTGCTATGGAGACAGATGAGTTGTACAGAGTGATTCAAAAGGATTCAAGATTTCCAGAATTTTAGTCCTTTTCAGCTGCTATTTTCTGATACCTAAATAGCTGCACATAATCAGTGCAATAATTGAAATGCCATTTTGCAGACAGATCACTTTTGCCCTTTGGAAGAACTGGTGAACAGACCTTGCCAGAAGGTCCTACTGTACTGGGAGGCTTGGTGAAATAGATACATGGAGAAACTCACTTTACTTATGCATATTCCTACAGCTTGTTTTTCTTCCTGTCATTTCCATTGCAGTGAGGATGATCTTCTTGAATCACACCCAAATGCAATCTTCCATTTCCATGTGTGCTCATTTTCTGAATTAAATTTTTGAGATGTTAAAAAATATATTCAAAACCCCTTTGTTGAAATTGAGATGAAAAACTAAAATGTGAGATGTGCTCTATTCTGTCATCTGTTCCCAACAGCTGTAGGGCTGTGTGAGTTGTGGTGACCTGACTAGTCTGTTTATTCAGTATTTCTGCATTGTCATACTGTAATAGGCGTTTCCTGGGCTTTCTGCCAGACTTTTTCTGTTTACAAGGCAGCAGGCAAAGATTTAACATTTCTGTTTCCTTTCTTACTCTTTAGATTCCCTGTGGGATGGAAGGGTTTCTCTTCTCCTTTTTTCACTGCTATTCCTCATCATGGAGTATCAGTGGAAAGAGGCTCATTTTCTAATGGTGGCTGTAATTATTTGACACAGCCACTGATTAAATAGTCATTTTAAAAGCTGGCCTAGAAGAATTGCTCTCATTATGGTCTTTGTTTCATTTTTTTCCCCTCTTTTTTCTGTTTTCCTAAATAGGTTAATGAGCTCCCTTTATCCAAGGCAGGCAAATTCAACATTTACAAATTATTAGAAACAGAAAACTTAATTTTTCTCTCACTGCTTACTAAAAAACTGTAAGGACAAGACAAAAGGGCGAGAGATGCCAAACCTCAAATGGTAAATTGGACAATGTCTTGTGGAAGCTCTGACCTAGAAATCAGATTTATTTCATAGTTTATTGCAGAGTCCAGCAGAGCTGAGGCCCTCAGACCTTTCACAAGCTGTGGTTGTGCATAGCTTCATGAATGTGAATAATTTCATTGACATTTTTCATTGGGGTGGGAGTGCTCTGAAGCCTAAAGTTAACCAACGCGAGGGTTTAAAAGGGACTTAGACCAAAAAACAAATTAACTACTTGAATGAACTACAGAGAAAAAGGCCCTCCAACATGCTTTTTAATATCTGGGGTAATTTTGCTGGTCCAGACGCACAGTCACGTAACACAATATGAGGTAATGAATTCTTAGATTTTTCAGCATAGTTGTTACATTTGCATTCTTTCTGCATGATCTGTATTTCAAGTTTCCGTTGCAGACAAAATAGTTGTGCGTTTGAGCCTCAGGAATTAAGAGTTATTTGACCTAATTCCAATTATTTTCAGGGAACAAAGGAGGGTTTTTTCCCCCTCCTTGTCTGCTAATGACCTCCTGGACGTTGACTGTTGGGGAAGTTATTGTGATGCCTTGCATAGAGCTTATAGCTATGGCCAGGAGGAGAGATGTGTTGTCTAGAGTCCTACTGAGCTCACAGTTTTATGTCTTCAGACTTTGGGATTCCCCAGCCTACCCTAAGGTTGTTTTGGGCAGATTTTCCAAGTCTCAGTAGCATTTGAGCTCTGTCAAGCCTTATGTCAGAGGTTAGCAGCTTGCTTGCCCTTCTTTTGGTGTTGTGTGGTTTTGTAAACACACTGGGAATTCCCAAGGGATGCTGTAGTAGAGCTGTCACAGAGGACATAAGCTGGTGAGGAACAGAAGCTTTTGCAAGTGTCAAGTGCTTCTTCATGACACCAGCAGGAATCTCACCAGTTTGACCTGATTTTCCAGGTTTTCTATGGAATCAGATGTAGCAGGAGGGTTTGGTTGCTGTTCTTGTGTACAATGTGTGCTTCTGGCTTTTGAACAATTGCTTTTTTTTTTGCCTGCTTCCAAGTTGCTTAGCATGTTGCCTTTGACACTTTGTAATTTCTGTGAAGGGAATAGGTTATTAATTAGAAAAGGAATACTGGCAATTACAGTACTCTTTAAAGGGCATGCCAGGGGCTCTTGGTTTGACTTTTCTCGGTATTTCTCCTTCCTGGGTATATTCTAGCTGCCCATCTGGCTATTATTGAAGACATGTCAGGAAACATGAGTCAGGGTAACCAGGCAATAAAATTGCTGCCATAATCTAGTAGTGAGCTTCTTGTGTGCTTTTGGTTCAGTCCTGAAGGGCATTGATGACTTAGTAAGCAGTTGAGAATATTGGTTAAAATAAAACCCCTTTCCCTTGGTCAGGTTATTCTGAGAAAGAGCAGAAGCCAAGAGGAAGTTCCAAGATAAGAAATCCTGTGTTAAAATCATGGTACTCTGTAGGGAAGGGTGGGAATGCCCTTTTCACCTTCCTTTTTGAGTTCCTGAGGCTGCCCAGAGGAAACTTCCTTTTGAAACTTAAGCCTTCTCCTGTTGGTGATGGAGCTGAAGTGGGAGACAGACAACTGACCTGTTTCTGCAGGAGTGCTTTCCTTGCATTTTGCACCACAGGACACACATAAACCTTGGAAATGTGAGGCTGGCATCTCCAGGAAACACTGCAAGAATTTTAATGAGGCTGAATGGCAGTAAAGAGGAAGCTGCAGTGCTAAACATATTTCAAAAGGGGAAACAAAAATGATGGTTGCAAATATGACCTGACTTGGCAAAACAGACAAATACTTGACTTTTGCTTACTCAGAAAAAAAAAGTTGATACCAGGAGCAAAGGGCAGAACTGCCAGGGCAGCATGGTTGTAATCTGTCCCAGTCAGAGGAAGAGCATTTCCCAGAAGGAATGTGGAGACCCCTCACACTTCAGGCTGTAGCTGGGAGGCTGTATCTAGATTTGGCATGCTGACGTTGAAAAAATTATTCACATGTTTTTTCAGTAATTCATGGAAAAAAAAATACCACTGTAGTCCTTGAAGAATTTCAGCCTCAAATGCCTGTCTCAGCTGCTCAGCTGAAAATGCATTCACAAATCCAGCTGTTACTCTTCATGCCAGTTTTCCTAGTTTTCCTTTTGCCTCATATGTATGTTCTTCCTTTTTAAAATATTTACATGATATCCTGTTTTCTCAATGTCAGCAGATACAAATATTTCTTCCATTGTTAAAACAAATACAAACAATCTCTCTTATCTTTTCAAGTTTTGACGGTTTAGATCCATTTTCAGCTGCTGTTGAGAATTTGTCATGCAGAGAAGCTTTCCCCAGACAGAGGGTGTGGCTCTTCAGACTTAAACTGTGCAGTCCTGAAGCTGATTACTTAAATGGAGTCAGACATACTAAATTAAGCCAAACTATTTGTCTTTATAGCCCTTCCTTCTACGTTTAGAATGAAGCACATTTGTAGAGCTGGAATAAATACAGTTTATCCAGCAAGCTATTGGCTGGGGGCTGTTGATATATGATCACAGAACTCTGTTTAGTGCTAAAGAATTCAGGGAATTTGAATTTCCAGGAATTTTTCAAGTGTTTATGAAACATACTTGGCTCCAGTCTCTCTCTCTCTCTCTCTCTCTCTGTGTCTTATTTTTTTTTCCCCAGTATTTTTCTCCTGGAGATAGGAGGAAAAATATTTTCTGGATAAAGGATCATTCATTTATTTCTTTTTTTTTTCCTGTTGTATCTTCATCATAAAGGACAATCAATAAATACATTATGAATTCTGTTTATAAAAGATTGATCATTATTCATGTTTTTTTCTGGAGGGGAATGGATCTTTTGTTTTTTTAGATGAGGTGGGAATAGGGATTGATGTAAATCACATTTCAAGGCATGTGGGGTGGTAAGGGGAAAGGGATTTCCATATGGATGACAATTTGTATATTCTAATCCAGTGGCTTGATCTGACTGAAGAAGTATTTCTTTGAAAAGAGCAAACTTCTTTGGATTTAAACATTTGTCAGAAACAGAAGCCTGTTTTGGAAGGTAAATATGATGGGTGTATGTGACATTAAAGCACTGCACTAGCAGACAGAAGTGGATCAGGCATTTGATTTTTCAAATAGATATGTTTTTCTCTCTTCCTTTTCAACACCCAACATTTGTGGGTTTCTTCTGCATTTAAACCACATTTTGGTGCTTTTAGCTGTGTGATTTTGCAGCACTTTGACCTATAATTGTAACTATTGTTAGCCATTACACTTCTGTAATATAGTGCATATTCAGTCATATGTACCTCTCCAAGAGAGGTCTTTTGTTTTTCAAAAATCTTCATCTGGTGTCTCAAGGTGTCATTCATTCAGTTGGGGTCTTTTCTGAGCCCTTCAGAAACAAATTATATAAATTTCTAAACTGATTGAATCCTGATTAAAGTAATAAACCCCCCCTCCTCTATGACCTAATCCAGATATTCTTCAGTGTATTTGTGTGATTTGCAAGTCAAAGGAAGGTGGATTTGCAGCATTCAAAATCACATGCAAACAAGTTATTAGTTTCAACTTAATAATTTTTTGAACACTAAGTAAGCAAAAAGCTTAGCGTATACATTATTTCCTGTGTATGCATTAATTTTAATTCTGTAGGAAATGAAAATTCATTTTAACATCAGTTTGTACCTTGAGAGCTGCTCCTTTGACGTTATTATGATAAAAGCCTAGAAAAACAAATATTAGCTTATACTTTTAGAAAAATGCATTTCTATGAATTTAGTTTTAAAAATGCCTTCCTCACCTCATAATTTGGGAATGGTAAATTCTAGCAGGTCTTTATTCCTTGTTGCATACACTCATTCAATATCTTTTTCATTCTTGGATATTTCATGTGTAGCCAGTCCAGATTATTTGTGGGGAGAAGGAAGACTTTGAGTATTCCCTGCTGGAACATAGCAAGCATCTGAGTAAAGCTCTCTCATACTCGTGTTTATCTGGCTTCCAGTTGTAAGTGTATTTAATACCTTTTGCAGTAAGCTGAATATCCTTTACAGGAATCAGCCTTGGTGTGTGAGTGGCAGGTGGGAGTCACACAGGTCAGGCACACACACATAGTGAGCAGACAGAGGCTGGCATCAGCCTGAACTCCAAGATCAAGGTGCTGTGTCTCCACCTCCAGCAGCTTATCTGATCCCTGGCACTCAGGATTACTCCTGGGGAACCTCTGTATACGTGAGCATGTGAGGAAGCATATATGGGAATTATACATACCTTAAAATTCTCTATTCATCCCCTTTCCTAGTAGCCGTTTTCAGCAGATTTTCAGGAGCATTTCTAATGGTGCTCCTGTCATCTTTTGTCCTCACTTTGTCAAATTGCTGTGCAGACAACAAAGGGATGCTGCTGCTTGCAGTTATATCCCCGTGTATTTCCCAGACTGACACAAAATCTGTCAGTCCTTCCTGCCTTACTCTCAGCTCAGATGTTAGACTAGATAGGTTAAGGGGTGACGTGAGGCTTTCAATTGGAACAAAAAGATTAATTTTAGGCACTGTTAAACCCCAACATTTGACTCCAACCTGCTGGAAACAGCACTGCAAGGGCATCAGGATCAGGGGTGGGTAGGCAGAGCTTATGGAAATGGCTCCAGGTTTAGGGACTTTGGGTTTGAACTCACAGAACATCTCTGCCTGTATCCAGCCAGTGCTGCTAGGATGAGTGTTTGTTCTTGAAGCTTTCTCACAGCTTTTCCTGTTGGGTTAGTTGCTGGATTCCTGAAATCTGTGGAAATGATGATGAGTCCTCTTGGCTATTAAGCAGAGAGGAATACATAGCCCAAGTTAGCAAAACTTCCCTTACATTTGTGCAGCCTTTTGAATCCAGTTTTGAGTGCCTCTTTGGCTAACCAAAAGCAGCAGTTTCAAGCAGAGCTGGAAACATCTCTCACCAATGAGAGCAAATTGCCATTGCAGCAGTAAGGTGACAATAACAGGATTTCGGTGCTGGCTGTCCCCTTTGGCTGCATGACACAGTGACACAAATGCTGGATGCTGTGAGTGGCACTGCGGCGAGGCTCGGGCTGCTCTCCTGGGTGAGCTGCCATGACAACTGCTGCTGCTGGGGAATGCCCTGCTGGAGTTCCTGCAGAGAGCTCAGGGTCATTGGTATTCCGAGTGCTTCTGGAATATTGCGGGCACTGGAGACCCCTTGCTGTACTTCTGCCAATGTTTACTACTGTCACAGTGGGGAAAATATGCAAATGGTGGTGACAGATATCTGGGAAGGAAAAAAAAAGCTGGTTTCTCCAAAAGCAGGGGTTTTTACCTCTTTGATTTCATGGCTTTACCAAATGATTCTGACTTTTACTTCTAGATCTCACTTGGGCATGCAGTGTTAAAAAGGAAAGGGAAACAATTATACATTAGCATTTTAATCCATTTGCATCTAAAAAGAAATAGCTTGCTAGCTGCAAACACTTGTTTTCCTCACAAGGGAGTTAGGATGACCTCAGTGGAATTCCTTATGGCTTCTTGGTTTGAATTGTTTTTAAAGCAGACAATCATCTTCACAAGGTGATTTTTACTGACTTTTGAGGACTGAGGTTTTTTCAAGATCTTTGGTTTTGTGTTTTTAGAGAATGTCTAAAACATCTTTTCCTTCTCATATCCCAATCTTTCTTTACATACATTACTTGGATAACATCATTATCCAAGTAGCATCCTTACTTGGATAATTAAGAACAGAAAACTGCAAAGAGCATGGAAGGGACTCAATTCTTTTTTTTCTTGAACATGAAATGCCTTTAAATAAAAGGGGGAGCTATTATTATTTTTAACAAGGCATTAAAACATGGAAATTAAATGCCTCAGAACATAAAAAAAATAATTTGCAGATGCAATCACTTTAACTCAACAGCTCTTCCCACTAGCAATTAAAGTATTCTTAATACAAGAAGCTTTGATATTTGAATAGTGTTTTCAGATATTCCTGTCAAAGCAGTGTGTTTGTAGTCATAGGCAAAAGTCATCAGGGTGCTTATGTAACTAGAAGCAAAAATACAGGTGTTAAATGTAAGAGGAGTTTTTGGAGGTAAGGGGCAGTCATGTTTTACATTCTTGGCCCTGATGTTTCCTGCACTGCTAGAGAGCTGAAGTACTGAGGCACTGGAGTGTTTGTGTCATTACAAAAGGACTTCATGGTATCGCTGTGAGGAGATAAAGACAAACTCATTGACTGCTGCTGACTAACTCAAGATTTAGTTTTGAAATCACTGCGTTTTTTTAATTTGCTGTGCAGGTAACATGCTTGCAGGACTTCTTTGGAGATGACGACGTCTTCATCGCCTGTGGGCCGGAGAAGTACCGCTATGCTCAGGATGACTTCGTGTTGGATCACAGTGGTAAGGCTGCACATCCTGAACCCACTGCAAGAGTAAATTCTCCCTCCCATCCCCCTGGTTAACCCTCAATAATTGGGTGATTTAGGAAAACATACATGGGAATACATTTTCCTATGGATAAAAGAGTTTTTTCAAACCATCGTCTGGATTCTGTAAGCCTGTGAAAACGCACCAACCAACCTGATCCAATTTCCTGCAAAACAGACTAAAAAGTCTCTAAAGTTACATGGAAAGAAGATTTGAATTATAAAATGTTCAGCCATGGATCTAATGAATCTAAAATCTGTTAAAGATGTTTGCTTTTGGAATCTGTGACTATAAGATAATTTCCCTATTGCTTTCTCCATGAGATTTTTGAAAAATCTCGTACGTAGCCCCACTCATTTCCAGTCATGAATTGTCTTGCCAGATAATTCACACACTCCAGTCTTGTCTGCTGTAGACCAAGTGTTGGCTTTGTGTATAGTTTGAGGTTGTAGGAGGTGTTGGGTAGGGAAGGAGGTGACACAAACTGGGACCTTGTGCCCCTGCTGTCTGCCTTGGGCAGATCATGAATTGAACTTATTTATGAAAGTTGTTTTTCTGTAAAGAAAAGCTTTGCAATGTAAGTTTAAGGAAAAAACAATCCTCTACCAGAGAGTTTTGGAATTGTCTTGGAATATCAAATCATATATATGCTGAGGTTTTTTCCTCCATGTTCATGGAATTGTAGAATGGGTTGGGTTGGAAAGGACCTGTAAAGGGACCATCTAGTCCAACCCCTGGTAAAAAGCAGAGACATCTTCAAAAAAAAGGTTCAGGTTGCTCAGAACTCCAGTGAACCTGATTTTGAATGTTTCCTGGAATGAGACATCTACCACCTCTCTGGGCATGCTATTCTAGCATTCCACTGCTTGCACAATAGAAAAATGACTTATTTAGTCTGAATCTGCACTTTTTTTTAGTTTAAAGCCATTCCTCTTGTTTTATCACTGCAGGTCTGACTAAACACATTTTTTTCTGTCTTTATTGTTCAAGCTGTAGAAACAACCTCTTTTTCTTTTATGAAAAAATTAATCTCTGGTACAGAAAACTTGCCCTGGCAAGAATAATCAGATTATTCCAGAGGAGCTTCAGGCTGTGATGGAAGTATTTTTTTATTAACAAAACCAAAAGCACCTGCTGCTCCTGTAATTTTTACAAATGCCATAATTGCATTACAAAGTGTTCAGTTGCAGCAACAAGTATGGATGTATATCTACCCACTGGCCTATACATTTGGATGGATGGAGGATTCAGCTGGCTCTCATTCTGCTGTCCTTGCCAGGCTGCTGTTTTTCAAGAACTGCTTGATTATGTTGATTCATCTAGTGTGGGGCTGCCAGAAAGGGTGTTTTTTAACATAGTTAACATAGCTAAGAAATTGTTTTTACACAGGAATGAAAGAGCATGGTTGTATTGACTCTCAGTGCAAATCCCAGTCTGGGCATAATCCTAATTTCCCTAGCAGGTCTTTAGGCTGTAAATTTGATTTTCCCATTACACAAGGCGCAAACTAGTTGAACTCATTTCCTTGCCTTTATCTCCTTCTTCCCTTTATCTCTTCAGCTTTGTTGATCCCTGCTTCCTCTAATAACTCTGGGGGTCTTAATGGGGAAGAGCAGGTTATGTCCATGACTGGAAGGGCATGCAGCTCAGCTTACTTTTTTGTGATGAAATGGCATCATGATGATGACATTGGCATCAGAGTGATGAATAACAAGGACTAAATAAGAAGAGAAATTCACTATTCCATTTGGAGTGATTTGCTAATGATATAGGAATAATAATAGGCTGTTTCCAAAATGTCAGTGCATGTATGCTTATTGATTCCTTTCCCATTGAGGTTGTTATTTAATGATATCTAGCTGATGGTAAATGACAGTAATCTATTGTTTCAGCCTTTTGGAAACAATAGACATTTTTCACCTGTTCAAAAATTGGTCACAACATCAGTTTCTTGAAAAAGAAGGAAAATAGTGCTGGCTGTGCAGTTGCCCTGTATGGAGCTGCCATTGCAGCATGCAGAATTTATGGAATTATCAGAACAATCTTGGCATCAGCATGCATACAAACTTGAACTGTAGTAATAATCCACCCTCAAGACATGAGGCAATATTATCTGCAGAATGTTACATGCAGCATTTGAGTAGCCTAAACAGGTTTTTATGGTGAGTGGGTTAGAGTTGGGAGATGCTCTTACACATCTGTTTGACTCAGCTGGGCAAAGATGTTTAGAAACTGCTGTTTATTTTCTGGATAGCAAACAGCCCCAGAGGTGTGTGGGGCGAGGCTGTACTGTGCTCAAAGCCCTTGACAGAGAGTTTGCTTGCTTTGTAGAATGTCGTGTGATGAAGTCCTCTTACTCCCGCTCTGGCATGAGGTACTCTGCATCCAAAAGTCCAGGACCTTCACGTCGGAGCAAATCCCCTGCCTCAGGTACTACTTCTAGGAAAGAGCTGAATGCATCAAATTCATGAAAATTAATTTTTTTTTTAATGGGCTGAAAAAATCTGTTGGCTCTGTCTCTAATACAAGTGTTTCCAGACGGGAAAAAAAACTTTTTTCACTTTGTCTCAGAGATATAATACTAATCTCAAATTTGCATATTTTTTGTTTTAATCCTGGAAAGAAAGATGGTTTCTATTTTTTAATTACAAGGCACAAATAGTTTCAGTTTATGAACATTGGAATAATTTTTGCTAATTGTACGCTTGGGATATGTTTTCAGCATGGCACTTGGTTTTCCTGAAGAGTGTTAACCTCAGGGAGGTTATGTGGTTAAATTCGTGTTCATGGAACTAGAGTATATCCTTACATTTTGAATTTGAAAGGTTTCTCTTATATAAGCCAAATATTGTCGGAAATACAGGACTTTGCTGTTTCAAGTAATTTTAGGAGATGTACTCTAATGTGATTGCCCATTAACAGAGAATTTTTCTTCTTGTGCTTCCTGTAACTTCAAAGAAAGGTGTTCACACTGTGATTTTACCACCAGTTTGGCTGAAATAAAGGGAGAAGCTTGGGGTTTTACATTTTTTTAACCTCTGCATTGAATTTCAAAATACATTTCTTCCTCTGAGACATGGAGAAGTAGTTCTGATATCAAACCATTGAATATGTAAACATATGATGCTCTTTTGTGAATGTAACTATTAATGTAAACTTCTGTGTGTGTATTCAAAACTGTGACATGTTCCATATTCTCATTTCTACATTTGTTTCACTTAATTGATGCTGGTTAAAGTAATTTTATCTTCAGGTTCTTTCAAAGTGAAATATTTATAATCTGTTTATAAAGGTTGAATATTTAACTGAAAAGCTTCAAAAGATTTCAGAAAAATGTATCATGAAGGGCAAGTTTTACAACTGATCTACATTTCATGCAATTCTGTTGCCTCCAATGAGATCATGTAGAATATCTATCAGCAGTGAGTTTTATGCAAAGTATTTAGATATCAGTGTTGTCATTTCCATACTCATTTCTACTTAGACTCCCATTGGTTTGGTCAATTTGAAAAATGTATGCAAGTTGTCTGGTATTTATCCTTCTATTTACTGGCCTTTCTTTTCTTTTTTTTTTCATGTAGTCTTTACTTATCTTTTATTTACCCTTCTTCCTTCCATGCATGTTCAGAGCTGTTTAATAACTTCTTTCCTTAATGTCTTTTTCCTTTGTGTCAAATATATGAGTACAGTAAAGAGGGGTGGCCACTCCAGTGCTCATTCTTCAGCAAAATCCCCAGGTGAGCCATTACTATTATGGCTGTGTATCACTAGTGTGTCTCCTCCCTCTCCATTTGCCTGTATTTTTCTTGCTGTATTTGTGAATATTTTCAAGCTTGAAACACACATTTTGCATTTGATGAAACAGAGGCATAATGGGTTTGGGGTTTTTTGGGTTTTTTTTGTTGAAGTAGATCATTTGAGTGAAATAATGCTTTTTGGTTGTTGGATATCTGCTAATGGTTCAAAGTTAAATTTTTTAAAGTATAACTTGACTACAAGTAGAGGAACATTCTGAGGAGCAATGCATTTGTATGTTTTTTCTAAAGCTTATTATAATAGAAAAATTAAGCCAGCAAAAAAAGACAGGTATGAGAATTACTGAAAAAAGCAGTGCAAAACCACATCATAGGTTTTAATGTTATCTGCAATTTCCTATTTGTCTTTGTTTTCCTGTATTTCAGCCTGAGTTCTAAAAAAAACTGAGGAATCTCTTTGAACCTTCAGTTCAAATTCAAAGTATCTGTGAAACAAGTGACATACAAATTGATTAGCAAATAAATTGAGTCTTTGGATCATACTAGAAGTTAACAATTTAGATGCTATTCATAAATTTTTTGTTTTTAAACATTCCAATGTGCCAAACATGTAGCCTAACTTGTACTACTTAAGAATGTCAGAAAAGGGTTTGGGTTTTTTTCCTGTATATTTAGACTGGTATGCATGTGGAAAGAAATCTCAAAAGAATTTATGCTTAGAAAATAGATTAAACATGTAAGTTTGACATACACAGAGAATAACCAGCAAATCCTTAACAGCAGACAGGATTGTGCCAGTACAGATTGCTGCTTTTTTGCTCTTTGAAATAGCAGTGTCATGGTTTAACCTCAGCCAGCAACTGAGGTTTTTCACTTTTTCTCACCTCTGCTGCAGCAGGATGAAGGATGTGAATTGGAAGGGTAAAAGTGAGAAAATGCATGGGTTGAGATATGAGTGGTTTAATAATCAAAGCAATGACAGTAATAGCAACAAAGATACTGCAATAAAAATAAAAAAGAGAGAGAAATAAAGCCCAAGAAACACAAGTGATGTGAATGACCAGCTGACTGATGCTATCACTTTTTCCTCCTGTGGTAATAGTTTGTCATTTGGGAGCAAACTCTTCTACTGAAGTATCTCGTTTTTGGTCGTGCAAGACGCAGCAAACAGTAAGATAGCATTCACTAGCCCTTGCCATCGTCATACTGGCAAACTCCTTATAAAACAAGGATGCAGTGATATGCCAGGTTTCAAGAAGATTATCCAAAACAAAGTGATGAAGTCTACAGGAGGGTTGTATACTCTGAAATACTTCCAGCTTCTTAAAAAATAAACAAAAAACACTTAAAACCTTACCTATTGTTCTTACAGGTAAACATTAAAATCAAGATGAAAATATTCTAACTTAGAATATTAAGAAGTGATGCATAACCCATGGCAGACCTGAATATGTAAAGGAATTGTACAGGTGTACCTGTTATTTCATTTGAAGCTCAGTTTCTGTTTACCAGGGTTGTTTATTCTATCTGAAAAAATATTTCATCACCATAAATCAGCTATTAAGCATTTTTAGTGCTTAAATTTCTGCCTAGTATTTTGCTCTCCCACAAAAAATGAGATTCAGCTAGAAAGGAAATGATGTCTCATAACATAACATTGCATCATATTTGTGCTTGATGGACAGCATGCTGTTCTCTCTGCATAATGAAATTCATCAGTTTGTTCTTTTCAGAAAAGTACAAGGACTGACCTAAGTTATATGCAATACACCAGAGAGATAACAGATGTTGTATGAGGCCTGTCTAAAAACAGGACTTAAAATGAATGAACTCTTTTAAGTCAAGAGGGAGGGTATTGTGTGTTTCACAGACACTTGTACTTACTGGAAGCTCAAAAATAACCTACTGGCTTTTCTGTTCTTGAGATTTTTTTCCGCTAAATCAATATTTTCTGAACTGCTGCTAAAGTTCTCTGTCATCCAAACAGTTAATGCTTCTTGTTTGTTTTTCTTAAGGAAAAACAAACTCATGTTCTGTGAAACATTCTACCTAGAAAGTAAGGCATGGATCCAAAATGAAGAAGAGGAGGGTCAAATGTCCTTAGAAACATTTTCTTTCTATAAATTTTATTGTGTGATAGAATTTATGATGCGATTTTTAAAGGCTGTGGCTTTTTTTTCTTTGCTTTTTTTTGTTTGTTTGTTTGTTTGCCCAAAACTCTTGCCCTGGCAAGGGACAGAATGGGCCTTTTTAATTTCTGGAATGACAATGCAATATTTGTGTGTCTTCTTGATCCCATATCCAACCACATGAATTTTGGGGGGCAGTTGTGTGACATGAAAATATGTAATTTATTCCTAAATGCTGAGGAGTCTGTTTTGGTCTTTGTTTGCAGACTTCACTGATAACTTGATTTTTATTCCTCTTTTCTTCCATTTGTTCACTTTTATTGCTTTGGCCAGTTAATGGAACCCCAAGCAGTCAGTTGTCCACCCCAAAATCTACAAAGTCCTCCAGTTCTTCACCAACAAGCCCAGGCAGCTTTCGTGGACTCAAGGTAAGTGCAGGCACCATCAAACACCCTAAATTTCATTATTCATTGACTGTATGACAGTGGTACTGAAGGATGGGGAAAAACAAAAAAGGCTATTATTTTGAAAGGTAGCCTTGCTAGTATGATTTTTGCCCACATGAGAATAAATCTGAAGTAAGATTTTTGTGTTTTGTCTGGGTTGAACAGTCAGCTTAGGAAAGGCAGAGTGTGATCTTGGCTTTAATATGCCACTTTGTCCTCCAAATTTTCCATTGTTTTGTGGACTGCAGAAATCCTCCCCACAATTTGTATTCCTTCAGCATATATAAATGCAGCATTGTCTTTTCAATACCTTGTAGTCTTACAGCATTGCCTGTTTCATCAGAAGCAGACTTATTTCTCCCTGGCACACAATTTCACCCCTCAATCCAGGCTCCTGCCTGAAAGCATTTGAGGGCTTCCTTTGGGAGCAGCCTGATGTCTGGCAGATTTTTCTGTGCTGCACCCAGAGATTTCTCTTCCTCTCCAGCTTCAAAACTGGCTGCATTTGCAGTTCTTGGAGGCTGCTCTGTGCCTTTTGCTCAGTGAAATAAAAGGAACAGTCTGGAGCACAGTGGAGCATCTCATTGCTGCATTTGTGCAGCTGCCCTTTCAAGGAGAATTTCCTTATGGAATCATCAACTGCAGTCTGGATGGCTTGCACTGATTGTTCTGATCAAGTAATAGCTCCTATTGGTGAACACAGCATTTGTGAAGAGGCTGCATAATTCTGGGGAAAACTGTTTTCCCTGTTAAGAGACTGGCTGAAGGACGTGATTGGAATAGTGCTCAGATTTGGGTTTTGACATGCTAATTGTTATCAAGTCTTGTTTTGCAAGTAGTATGGCACTGGTTTCTGCCAGACTGCTGTGATAATTCTGACAAAGGATTTTGATTTGTTTAATTTACTTGTTTAGTTGTTTGATTTTTTTTATTAATTTTAATTATATCTGTAGCTGTTTGGTTCAATAATTTTCAAGAGCAGTAATAGTTCTGACATGGAAAATTAGAACTGTGTGTCTTAGAATCTGTCTGGAAAGCTCTGCCATGGAGCTTACAGTAGAGGACACCAGAACCACTGGGCTTGAGCCTCTCAGCTGGTCTGCACTTTATTTGACAAATGCTCTTTTTTCTTTCTTTAATGAAATTACAAGTTTAGAAACAAGATAATTTGCCTTGGTTTTTTCCACTGCCGCCCTGTCTGCTTTTAGCCGATTAAAGCTCCATTAATGCAGAGATTATTCTGATAGCAACAAGCAATTCTCACCAAAGTGGACATGTCCTCTTTCCCATTCACTATCACTCAAGTAGGCTTCTGTACTTTTTCAATTGGGAATTTAATTGGTGCTGGATACTAGTGGGGTTTTGTGTCAAATGATTCACCCCCATATGACCAAAGAAAACAGCAAAACCAAATGAAGCATCACAGACCTGATGTGTTACTGAGGTAATGAGTACCTCTTGTTTTATTCCATTGGGATGCATCTGTTTAGTAGGAGTGTCCCAGCTGTGCTGCTGAGACTAAAGATAGGGAAAGTTATCTGGTGGATCCAAGGGAAAATTCCAAAAGGATCAAGTCAAAAGGATCAGAAGGAAACAAGTCACACTTGTGGCTTGGTTTTGTTCTAGTGGTAATGACTCTTTTGGGGAAGTACAAAACCAGTAACAGGGAGGCATAGTTTTATGCAAAACCAGATTCTTTAAAGAAACCATTATTTTACACTTTTTTTTGTACAATTGGACTTTTTTTGATTACTCTGATGAGAAAAACAGGGAAAGCAGGGAGCAATTTTATGATTTGGTGATTATTGCTTTTCCCTATTATTTAATAGTTCCTTGTTGCAATGACTGCATTGCTGCACAGACAAGCAGTCTGGCTTCCTGCACTTGTATAAAGAAGGTGCCATGACTACAGCTGAATGAAATATAGATTTAAATACCATGCCAGTGACAGAATAAGGTGTATTTAAAAGTGTTCTGGCTTTGGAAGTTCAATATTTTGAGTGATTTATTGTGCACAAATCATATATGTTTGTTTTTGTAGAGGATGAAACAGCAGGACTTAATAATGGTTTTGTATAAGCTTGAGGCAGCAGAAAAAAGGGAAATATCAGAGTTGATGTTTCTATTTCCTGTAAAGAGCAGAGCATCAGAGCAGCTGCACTTGAATTGCACTTTAAAAACTGTTTTATTTGAAAAGCCAGAACAAAATAAAATATTTTACTGTAGATTACAACCTGGCTAAGCTTTTGGTAGTTTGACAATCAGTTTAGAGCTTTAGTGATAGTGCTCTTCATCAAGGCAGTCAACTTGCAAAAATACTGATTGCAGCAGCAATTTTTTCTCAGTCTCAGACACTGAGTCTTATATTCTCTGAATGCCACTGTTCCTTTAAAGAGAAATTTTTTCAGTCCCCAAGGGTTCCTTCTGCTTCACAACACTTTGTTAGGAGTGTTATGTTCAGGCACAGAAAATTCCTCACAGGAAATACTCCTTGTGAATAGTTTATCTTTAAAGGAAAGGTCCTTTCCTTTCTGTCCTTTTTAGCTCTTCCAACCAGAGGGCTCTTG
The DNA here is from genome assembly GCF_008360975.1 of Lichenostomus cassidix. NCBI lineage: Eukaryota > Metazoa > Chordata > Aves > Passeriformes > Meliphagidae > Lichenostomus > Lichenostomus cassidix. The sequence goes on from NC_139484.1 coordinate 21,921,520, forward strand.
TGCTATTAGCTGCTCAGAGCATACATTAACCAGTTTGCTTTGTGCAGCACCCCAGCCTTGCAGAAGTGTTTTAAAAAGTGGACTCTGAGGTTATATTGCAGTAAGGAATTTATGTTATGTATTAATAATAGAAAACACTACAGAATTTCCCCACAAACCCAAATAAAAACCTTTATTTTAGTAAGTGACAAGTGTGGACACCACATGCCCAACACCCTATATATTCTTATTCAGGCTGTTTATTTTTAATGTCCTAATATTAGTCTATAAGTAAGCATTTCACTTAGCAGAGGCTTTGTTTCAAGGTGAAGATTTAGATATAAAAGCTAACAAGTATTGGCATGAGGTAAGTGTCTACTCTGCACAGTGTTCTTTTTTGGTCAAATGTTCTGAGTTTCTTATTTTTCTATTTAATTTCCATGGAGGTAAAATCCAGTGCATGGGTTAATAATGATGGTGTAATGGTGCATTTAGAGGCATGGGACAGCTGACCAAGAGGAATTCTTTTGCTGTTCTATAGGCAATGGAAAGGTTTAACATTTTTCTTCGTTCCAAGTGTGCATTTCTATGCAATGCTGTTAGGGGTGATTTGACTCTTAGCTCTTCCAGTACCTCTGTTACTCTGCACACTTTGTACCATAAAAATCATCCAGAGACTAGATTAAATTTGGAAGCTGGCGTGACTTTGAAAAGTGGTGTCATAGCTTCCTTATGCTTACTTGGATTGCTTTATTGTCCCCTGTTGAAATGAAGGACCACAAGGTCTTGTAATCTTTTTTAAAAGAAAATAAAATCGCACAAATAAAGAAGCTTTACACTTTAGGCCTTAGACTTATAATTTTGCTAAATAACTTTGTGTTTAAAATTATGTTTTCAACTGATTGGCCAAAAGACCAAAGTGAAAGGGCATTAGAACCTGATCCAACAAATAACTTAAGTACTTGCTTAACTTTCAGCTAATGAGTAGTTCCTTTTGCTTCAATGAGGACATTAATGTACTTAAAGTTAAACATGTGCTTAAGTGATTTGAAGGATTAGTGCCTATCTTCATCAAGGTTTTTAATCTCTTCAGTTTTGTACACATGTGCTTTGTGTGTAGTTGTATGCAAAGAATATTCACATGTGATTCTCCAGCCTAGTGACACAAGTGCCATCACAGTTCATAGAAGGATTCTTTAGCTGATGCTTTTGGTGAATTTACAATTTGTATTTAAGTAGTGCTTAAAAAATACTAATTTTCTGTCTTACACATTATATTGCTATTAAAAATTATAATAATAATAAATTTTAACAACATTTCTATGAAATATTGATTATATAAACAAAATTTTATTTATGTTGAGAATATCTTTTAGTCCCTTCTTATTACAGTGTTTCAGGATGAATTACAATGACATTTTCAAAGTGTTCCCAGATTTCAGAGAGTACTTCTGCAAATGGTTAATTCACATTTTCACTGAAGTGCTCATACTCTAGTTAGATTCATCACCTTCCCATGTAGCTGCCAAGAAGTTAGGTATTTCTTTCAAAGTGAAAAAACCCTAAATGTTTCCACAAACATTTGTGTCATGGGCAGTCTAATCTTGAGTGCAAAGGTTTGTGAGCTAAGGTACCCTTCCACTGCAAAAGAATATGGGTTTGTATCTGTGGATGCTGCCTCACACTCTGATGACATAAATAAAATCCCACCAGATGTGTAGCTGTGGCAGAGCTAGGGTGAAACCTGCCATGTCAGATTCTGATCCAACACCTCAGCCACAATACCAGCATTATTTTTTTCCCAATTTTATATTCATTTTAGCTTTCTTTCCTGTTAGTGTTTTCCTCCTTTTTGTGGTAAGAAGGAATGTCCCCAGTCATGCTCTGCCCTGGTTACAAGCCTGAAGGAAGTTGGAAATGTGGGCTAGATGTTCCCATGCGTTGTCACTCACTGAAAACCCAAAATAGATTACTAATATTTTAGGCTGGTGACTAACACTTTGCCATGGTCTGTTCTGTTATCTCTGCTTCGTGCTTGAAGAAAATGTGACTGACTGGTTAAGGGACTGACTCATGATTTTGTACAAATGCCATTTAACCCAAACGTCCTTGTTCCTAATCCTTGTTAAACAGATAGATAACTCAGGAAGACAGCAGCATTAGCATAGCCTGGGTTTAAGTTATTAGCAAGGAGCAGAGCAGTAGTTGCCTGCTTGCTGTTTGATGCTGTTTCTGTGCCAAATGCTGGTAAACTTCATTGTTTCGGGGGCTCTGCAAAATGAAGTTGTACAGCTTCTAGTTACTGTACCTTTAGCTGATTTGGCAGCTCAGCTGCCACTAGAAACTTAAGCATTCATTAGCATTTCATGAGCCTTTAGACAATATCCCTATCTGTCAGTTGGGTTCTTTCCCTGACAATAGTGTTAATGATTTAAAATATTCAGCAGTGAGACCAGACAATGTCAGCTAAAATGGAAAATGCTGCATTTGCATTCCTGGTGTCATGCAAAGCCATTTCAACAGACACTGAGCTTAAGGCAGAGAAGCATTTTAATCCTTTCTGTGGTGAGTGGTGAAAACTGCCATAATAGCTCATGGAGAAAACAAGATCTGGAACTTCACAGAACAGCAAGAAATGTTACATAGAGGAGGGGAAATTATCTAAAATGTATTTCAATTTCATGGAGCATCTCTATACATAACTGTAATAGGAGATCTTATAAAAGTGGTGCACAGAACATATCCAGCATATTTTACTCTTTATGGCTTTCATTCCTATGCCTCCACCCCTTCTCAAAATAAAAACTTACTGTTGTATATATCCCTGGGCAGTATGACAGGATGACTTTGAGCAGAATCATTGAGCAGAAAGATTGAGTATAAAAAATTAAGTTCTTAGTGCAGGAAATTCAGTTTTCTTCAGCTGTCAGGCTTCAAAATCATTTAGATATTTGTTTTTTACAGTGTCACAGTTACTAAAACTGCATCTATGTCTAGATGTACAGACATCTAACTTGAAATGCTTGTAGATGCCATAAATCTTCACATCTGTAAGAACCTAAAATATAACCTGATAGATTGATAAATAAATCTGATTATCATAGATGTCCCTGGCCACCTAGGCCAAAAAGTAGTAGGTACAGCTGGAAAGAATTTTCTTTGCTGTTTACTGAAATCTGTTCAACTGCTTATCTAAATAGGAGTATCTGGACTGAATCCTAAATTGGTGCAAGTGACAATGATGTATTAGGATGACGATGAACTGTGAGAAAGCAAGAATAAAAATAAGATGGGAGTGGAAATGTAAACTGACTCTATATAGGTGTTTTTAGGGATTTTTTTCCAATTTGCTGCTTTTTGTGTGGCTCTTTTTTGTGATTACCATCAGAAATAAGAAGTTCTTGTGTCCTTCAGCAGATCTCCCCCCACGGTGGATCTTCTTCCAATGTGAATGGTGTACCTGAATCACTCCGTAGCCAGAGTCCTGAAGGTAGGACAGCAACAATTGCTGACAATCCTTGCAAAAATTTTCCTGTAGGTGACACTTGGCTTAGCACTTTCAGATGGCTTCTGATGATTCCAAACCATTTTCTGTTCTGAGGTGTTTGTTACCATGTTCTTTTACCTTGGAAAAATTGTTAGCACATTTTATTCATCAAGGCAGTAAAGCTGGGAAATAAATTTTGTTGGTTGGTTGGATTTTTTTGTCCAGCACTATCTTATTACTGGACCTTGTTCTTCAATAGTCAGTGTTAGGAATTTGACTGATTTTGAGCATGACCTGCACTATCACCAGAAATGTGTTTGTGGCTGGATTGAAAGAGGAACCCTTCTTAAAAGATCTGGTTGTGCTTCAGGTAGAACCAGTGGCCTTTCCACTGACCTTAGCTAAACTTAACCTTTCAGTCCTCATCTCTTTGAAGCAATGCCAATTAATTTGAAATATTTTAAAATTTCATGTTGGAGTAATTTTTTTTTATTTTGAAAACACTGATATAAGCATCTATCAAAATTGCTTGCTCTTTGGATGTTTTAGCAGCACTTATAAGAACTTGAAGGAATTCAGCAGATAAAACTCCTTGGGTCTTTTATATGCAATGTAGATGAATCTTACTTCCATTTTTGCTTTCAGTTTGCAAAAAAATAAGTCAAAAAAGTAATTTGATGTTGGAAAAATTTTAGGTGAAGAACTTCTAACTGCATTCATAACTTTTAGAGTGTGCCTTTACAAAAACATAGCAAGATGTATTTGTGTATTCAAAGGTCAAATAACTCTGGGTTCATCTTGTTCTTTTTTAGATTTGAGATAAAACCAAGGGAATTGCAAGGAAGAAAACAGCTTACTTTTAAGTTTTGTTTTGCATTTGTGATTGTTTTGTGTCTATGAAGCCCATTGGGGATATATTGCATCCTGCTGACACTTCTCTTCAGCTTGCATTATTGACTTCCCTTTTTTTTTTTACAGGCTTGAATGGAAACAAGTTCTCAGGGTCATCTACCATTCTTGAGAAGTATAAAGTGGGGAAGGTGATTGGTGATGGCAATTTTGCTGTAGTAAAGGAGTGCGTGGAACGGTGAGCAAGGAAACTGTTCAGTCCTGCTGCTTATTGTGTTGGATAAAGCCCTGAGCATTAACATAATTTCATATACAAGTGTAATGAGATGAAAGCCAAGAGCAGCTGCAAAAATATGCACACACTTCAGGAGAAATAGGCATAGCAAAACATGCAGAGCTTCCTGTGTTTTCCTCTAGCAAAGGGATATGAGAGCAGCAGAGAGCCACGGCTTTTTATCCCCTAAACCAAAGGAGGCATCACCTTCTCATGGTGCCTCCTAAGGGAACCCCACAGCTCTTCAAGAAGTCTCTCACACCACAGATGGTTGTGGATGACAGGAAATTGTATGTGGCATCCAAACAGAGTTTGAGAGACCCCCCTTCTGCCTCAGCAACTCTGCTGCTGCAGTGTCCCCACTGCCTGCTGCTGACACAATTTGTCACAGCTTTCTGCATTCTGGGGGTAGAGAGCTCTTAAAGGCAGGCAGTTGTTGGCTATCAGCCTGTGCTGCTGACTCCCCAGGGCTTGCTTCTTGTGTTCTGTAGTGTGGTGAGGAGCCAGACCTTCTTCAAATGAGCCCTAAAATGTGCCAGACCCTGAAATATCCTTGTGCCTGATTCCCTGTGGGGTAGGCAGGACACCTTTGCAGACCTGTGCAGTGCTGCTGCTCTTCCCCTGCAAGCTTTGTGTCACACTTTGCTGCCAGTGCAAACATAACAGATGATTTGACTGTCACTTTCTCAGTGCATTTTTTTAGAACCACCTTCTGCTATCTCATCAACCTGAGAGTTATGTCAGTTTCTTAAATATTATGGAGAATCTCCAACTTGTATGTAAATACAGGGAGAATTCAGCAAATGACTGTGAAAAACATAAACATTGGAGAAACATTCTATTATTTGGACCTCATCTGCTGGTTTTATTTAAATTGAAAGAAGGATAATGATGCATGGAAACGTCTCATTCCAGAAATGAGGTTAGACTAGCAGGTCGGTAGTTGTCTGGGTCTTCCCTCATGCCCTTGGTAATTCAGTGTCAGCAAATGGAAGGTCACTGCTGCCACCCTTGTGTCCTCTGACTCAGAAGGCTGGGCAGCCCAACTTCTATCACTAGCACTGAAGACTGAGGCAAACAAAAAATAAGCATTCCATGCCTGTGCTTTATCTTAATCTCTGTCAGTCAGGTGACAGTGTTCAGCAAGTTCCAGTGTTTTCTTTAGAGCTCCTTCTGCTGTGCACACACCTCAGAAAACCAGGTTTGACTCCACCCTGGCCACTTTTAGCTCTCATGGTCTTTGGCCTTTCCTGTCCTCTCCCTGCATGCACAAAGTACAACTCTGGAATCTTACTTCAAAGCCCCACCTTGCTTCCAAAGATCCTCTTGAGCACCACCAGGAGCTCCCTGATCAGCCAAGATGGTTTTCTGCCACTAAATGTGAGGAAAAATGAAATCTTCCACAAGAACAAGGGCTGCTGATCTAGTAATTTCTCATCGTTAGCTACGGAGAAACTCATCAGTGCTTTACATCCCAACCAGGTGATCTGATAGCAGACACCCTCTACAACATCTCCTGTGTTTTTCACTGCCCTTTTTCTCACCTAGAAGCTTTCATGAAAGACAGCAGATTAAAAGCACAAGATAACATATTTATTTTCAGAAATATCTACTGTGCATTTTGGAAATCACTTAAATCCCTCTGGAAATGGGACAAGGGCTGCTAAGTCACTGAATGTCATCTGTGCTTTTTGGGATGAGGAAACTGGACTAGAAAAACAACCCTCCAATGATAAAAATTTAGAAAAGGCACAATTAAACTTAAATATCTAGTTTTGTATGTGATCAAATCTTTAGGGAAACATTATTAAATGAATTTTATGTAAAATAAGTATACAACAAGAGTCGCTAATAATAATGATGAAAGAGGAAATGCCACCCATAAATGCTTCTCTTTTAATTCCTATTAATGATACTTAATTTCTAACAGTCTTGTGCTAAGAAGCCTTAGCTGTGGAGCCAGGATCCTATTACACAGCTCCCAGCTGTGCATGTTCTACAAAAACAATAAGGTGGTGTCTTTTGTGCCTTTATGTCTCTGTGTAGAGAGATGAGTCAACAGATGGGCACTGGCAGCTCGACAGAAGAATCCCAGAAACCTGTCAGACAGTGCTGGTGTGTGTTGTGCAGGGATATTAGCACACAGACTGTGGGGATTATATTCACCTTTTTTCCTTCAGTGCTGTGGTAGAGGACATTTGCAAGAGGGATTTGAGTTGTTGCATGAATTGGCTTTGTGGAAATGAACTCCTCTTCCTCACAGCCTGAGTGCTGCAGGTTTGCTGAGTGAATGTTGCTGATCAGTTGTTTGCAGGTTCCTGATGTGATTTGTGCTGTGAGGTACAAATTGTGGTTTTGATTTACACTCTGTGTTTGTAGCAGATCTCCCATCAGGTCTGCACCACGAGGGGATGGCATTTCACAGACACCATTCAGATAAGGCTTCTATCTGAAGACCAGATCAGGTTGTAACTATGACAACCCCACAGATACAGCTGTGCTGCCAGGGCAGAGATTCTCTCCTGCACTTTCTCAGTAATGCATAAACGGAATGTTAGATGTTAATTCAGTTCCTTTTTCTGCAAGGTGCTGATTTTGACCAGTTGTACCTAATGCCAAAAGCACAGTGAAAATTATCCTGGGAGTTTAAAAACATGCCTGACTTTTGCTTTTGTATCTACCTCCTTTTTTCCAGTGGTGTTCTGGTGCACACTGGAGTCTGCAGGCACTGACGGAGTACAAAATAGCAGCAAAATATGGCATTTTCATGTGATTTTTTAGTTCATCAATTATATAAATCATGTTTTCTTCTTTGTTAAAAAAAATTCAATTGTGTCGCTTTTTTTCTCTCATTTTTCTCTCATTTTCTCTCATCATGGAGGAATGGAGATTTTTATTGCTTAAAGTGATGAAAGACAAACAAGAGCTCCTTTCTATGAGTGTATTTGCTGAAAACAGTAATCCTTTTTTACTTTGTATATGACCCACCCTCTTAAATGTCATGAAACTTTAGATGGCTGCTGTAGAATTCCACAAAATACTTTAAAAAAAAAAGAAAAAAGGATGTTATACAAAAGCTCAAAATCAGTGCCTAATAAATTCTACAGGATTGTAGACTGTCTGTAATGAACTATGGGATTTTAGCTCTATTGAATCCTATTGATTTTTTTACTAGGTTGTCAATCTCCACACATACATGTGTGTGATTTTATCTTCAAAGCCCACCAGTTGAACAAAGCTAAGTGCAAGGCTGAAGGCAAATTTTGCATGATGCTTTAAAGAAGTGACAGAGTTGTGCCAGGTCACAAAGAAGAAATTGCAGCTGGATCCTGGGATTTATGCACCAAGGGAGCTGGGTTGTGGTAGTCAGGGAAACAGCAGGCACAAGTGCTGCTGAGATAAAAAAAAAAAAACCCAAATCTGCTCTGTGAATTTTCTGTCAGCAACCTCCATGGGCCAGAGCACTGTCTTATGCTGGTGTATTTACAGAAAATGCCACAATTTGTTGATCAGGCTCTAATCGATGGCTCTTGTGTTTTTCTTGCTTAGATCCACAGGAAAGGAGTTTGCCCTGAAGATCATAGACAAGGCCAAGTGCTGTGGGAAGGTAGTGTACAACAATTTGCATTGTACAGAGGCAGCACAGGCAGCTGCTCGTTAGTCATAAATGGTGGGTGTGTTTGGGTTTTCTGACTATTTTCAGAGCATCTGCTTAACAAGATGATAATGCATCCAAGAAGCAAATAATAAAAGCAGTGAGTGTTAGTCTACTAAATAACCAAGGAAAATCCAAACTCGTTGTTGCCTATTTTATTGGACTGACAAAAAATGCTAATATGCACCCAAAATATATTGGATGATTTTGATGTGTAAAATATGGGAGAGGACATTTGCAGCTATATGCTTATTTATGTAATTCCCCTCCTGCTCTGTCTCTTGTTTTTCTCTTTTGTGGCTGAACATGCTCCTTTTATAAGGAGAAGGTGGATTTGAAAAGAAAATTTCCCAACCATTTCTTTCTGTTTATGTAGTTTAATCTTCCTGTATTAACAAAGATCTCTTGTGTTCTGAAAACTTTCTTTTAATTCAAACTTTAAGCAGAAAAGTCCAAAACTGTCTCTTCAGGAGAACAGCATCTCATATCATCAAAGCAAATATCTGAGTGTCAGGCCTCTTCTTTTGCTTTGTCCTGAGTATAGGTATTTTTAAAAAGGGAGAAAAACTGCCTGCCCTCTTTGTGTGGTAAGGAGCTGTGTGATGCTGTGATGACTTCTTATTTATAGAGGTCCTCAAACAGAAACATTCTATCTATGCAGATTTTAAATTATATTTTAGATGCTAGGAGATGAGGGTTTCATTTTCTGTCATATTCTCCAGGTTTATTTAGAAAATTTGGAAAGGAATCATAAAAATGTACAGCCGCAAGAAAAAGTGCTAGGATTGCCTTTCTGAGATTAAAATGTTGCAATTTTTTCAGCTGAGGAAAGGGTGACCCAGTGTGTTCCACAGCACACAAAATTTTGGATGACGTGTACAGCTTGCAACTTCAGACGGTTTTTATTACTTGTCTGAGTCAGCTGCCTAGGTATCATAAATTGGAATGGTCTAGAGACAGATAATCTATTTTACACAGAAGAGTTTAGAGGAATTTTCTATTTATCATTCTCCTTGCTTTAAAACATAGATTAAAAAAACAGCAACCCCATGGATGCATAGTTGCCTGTTTGGAAAGGATCTGTGTCTGCATAGCTACAGACTGCTTGGAAGAAGTTTATACCTCTTAGGGCAGTGGCAGAACCATCCTGGAGGAATTCCAATGAAGGAAATAATTAAATTTTGCTACAGCTTATTCCTTCCTCACTCATTTCCACAGCCCTGCCTTAAAAACAGCCATCCAGCCCAAATGTGGGTGATTTGAATTTTGCTCACTGCTCCTTAGTGGTTCATCTCAGATGTCCAAAAATTTGAATCCAATTGAATAATGTGTTTTCCACAAGTGGCCTAAATGTTAATGACACAATAATGTCTCTGTAAATAAATCATATTTATGTAGACTGAAACATGTATTGCACTGTCCAGATGAACATCATAATGAGTTTTGGAATTATCATTTTTTTCCATGGCAAAATACAGCAAGACAGTGGGGTGGTTGAAAATAACTAACTAACTACTTATTAGTCAGCATTTTTTGAGGAAAGATTCTTAAACAGTAGCCCAACAACATTTTGGAGCATTTTCAAGCAATATTGTTTATTTTAAATAATAGTGATGCCTGAGCTTTATTTAAAGCAATTAACAATTTAGTCAAGAAAGCACAGATAAAGCCATTGTGTCTTGGTTGTAATTAATGGATGTAAAAAATTTGTTACCTGTTCTTTAGGCTGAAAAAGCTATAATAAGATTCTAGTTTTCACTTGGACTCTTAATGCCAGTTTTGAATTTCCAGGCTTCCGTCCCTGAGGCTTAGTATGCTGTGGCTGTTCATGTCTGTGTGGTGATGGAATTCAGCATTGTGTTTAACCAAATTGCTTCCTGTTTGTCTGTTTTGTTTTTTCTCCAGAGCACTTTGCTTGGAGCAGGCATATGTTTGTTCAGAGTGACAATTGCTGCTCTTTCAAAGTGAATTTCAAAGGTGTGACAGTTTAACCCTTTTGTGCCGCACTGCTCTCTCACCAAATGAGATGCATGTGGTTTCTGAGTTTTGTAGCCGCAGTGAGCTTTGACAAAAGCACAATGCATCCATAAATACCCCTGGAAAAAGAAGGTGAAGTAGTGTAAGATCTCCAGGCACTGCCTATGCACAGTGGATCACATCTCCTCCTAATGCTCTGCTCACAAATGCATGAAGTGCATGCTCCTTATCAGTGCATTCAACATGGATGAGCTCCCAGCCCAGTGAAATGATTTCTTACCTGCCAGGGTGGAAGGCTGCTTGTGTTTGAAGCAAGCATTGCTGCTGATTTTGCAGAGAACCTAAATACAATATCCATATTCCAGTATTTATAAAGGAAAACTAAAATAATTTGTCATGTGGAAGGGGAATTTTTTTTGCTCTCTAGTGTTAAAATGTTCTAGAAAAGAAGACATTTGAAACTAATTTGTTCTCAAAAGCCATTACTTCCTCAGAAGTACAGGGAAGGGCAAATTAAACTCAGTCTGTGTGCTGTTAAGCTGTTGGAGTCACAACAGTTTAACTGAGCTATTACACATTTTTCAGATTGTAAATCTGAACAGACATATAAAATGAACCAAAATCCGTAACCAAAGCACTCAGAGTATTTTTTTTCTTGAATCTATTCCACAACTTTTTTAAAAAATGAAGTCCTTGGATATAAATCCTAGGTAATCTGTCCTTGAGTAACCTACACTAAATGAGAGGTGAAGGCTGGAGAGGATGAAGAACATGTTAACTATTGATGAGGGGTGACAGGTTCCAGTGATCCAGCTTGGGGGCAAAAAGGTTCTGAACTTAATTTCACCTCATAATACCCACGTAAGAGTATAACCTGCACTTCCTGAATTGCTGTCGTGTTCTGGGGTCTATTTCAGAGATGCCCCATTTGTTACGTGTGTGAAATACAATATTTTAAATTGAATGTGGTCAACGATAAAATACGAGTTAAGATCCAGCAACTGAAAATAACCTCCTGCTATATAAATTAATCAGCACCTTTTGGGTGCTCACTGATCAAGTGATCAGCTGATCAAAGGAAAAGTGATTTGGCAAGTTCCTGTTTCAGATAAACTTCCATCCTCCTCTGAACAGGAGCACCTGATTGAAAATGAAGTGTCCATCCTGCGCCGAGTGAAGCACCCGAACATCATCATGCTCATCGAGGAGATGGACACTCCCACAGAGCTCTACCTGGTGATGGAGCTGGTCAAGGTGAGGTCAGGGGGCTTTATTGATCTTCTCTGGATTCTCTGTTATTGGTGTGAAATCTGAGCAGTATCTAGGAATGCTAAGGTCTTGGGAGACATAGTCATGTAAGATTTCAGTGGCAACCTGCGTTTTTAAATCATACAAATACGCCTGTCAATCAATTATATTAATGGGAATTCTCTCTCTGCAGTTGTAATTTGACTATTGACATAGACTTGAGGTAATTTTGTAATGTGTACAGTCTAGAGAGAAGTGGAAAGTGGTTTTTATGTCATCCTTACAATATGCAGGGGTGATAGTGATATGCATTTACTTGCAGAACACCTGCATTTATTTCACTAATAAATTCTTATTACCAATATTATTCTTTTATAATTTGATTTAAAGAAATGAGCTCTCTGTAATTAATTTATTTTAATAGATAAGGCAAATAGTTTAAACTCAAGTGATTTTCATCCTGGAAAACCAAAACTCAAAAGTTCTCACCTGTTTTGCTTATATCAAACAGCTTACCAGAGAACAAATGCTGCTTTCATGCATGTACAGAGAAAACACAAATATTCATTTTGCTGTCACCTTGTGAGCCAAATACATGAGTTGCATCTATTTCTAGTCATGCATTCTCTTGTCTGAGTTCTGTACATACACAGCAACACTGCACATCAGCTTGACTGGCATGTCAGGTACAAATAATACATAGCAGAAGCAGCAGCAGCACTTTTTATTTCTGACTGAAGCCCTGTTAGATTCAGGAGTCCCCTCTAGAGTGGTTGCCAGACTGGGAAACCTCTAAAGCAAGCATGTAGTTGTTGAAATCGTAATTTCTGTAGCCTACTCATCTTTGCTCCTTTCTAGAAGTTATTTTTATAAACTATGCGCTTTTTGGGGTTTCAAGGCAGTATTTATATATATATATATTTTTTAGTTCCCCACCATCTTGGCCTGCATTTCCTGAATTGCTGCTTCTCTTCGGTGTGTATTGAAATGCTTGGAATGCCACCCACAGCTCAGACAGATCACTCCTACAGATGTATCCAGGGAAACCATCATGGAGACACCCACATGCAATTTGTTGCAATGACTGAAAATGCCAGTAACTCACTCACACATTGTTGTGCATTCCCAGAGGAACAGGGCATCCATGAACAGAGCCTGACACATTCAGAAATCACCTGGAGCTTCTGCACTTTGATGTATCTCAATCAGTGGATTCATTTATGTTGGAATGTGCTCATCTTGTTTGTTCTCTTCAGCTGTATTTATTTGGCATTTCTGCAATATGTGCAGAAATTTGATTTTGAATGGCTGGACGTTTGTTAGTTAGGGTTTTTTTTATTATTAGGCTAATTTATTTTAGGCTTTACTCAAAGTGGGGGCTGTTTTTCAGTATGTTAAAGGTATTATGCTGATAACATGAAGAAAAGGGAAGCTGTATGCCTGTACCTGTAGGTAATATAAATGAGTGATCAAAGGTAGGAAGATCAATAGAAAAAAAAAAAATCTGTGATTTGTCCAAGCTCAGTCACCAGAAGCCTGCAGTACAGCTAAGAATTTAATGAAGATGACCCAAGTCCCAGTCTAGTATCTTGGTGACAAGGTCATCTTTCTGCAAAACAATTTTTTTTTGTTTGTTTAACAGGAATTTGAGCATGTCTTTTGTAAAGGAAGATTTTATATGCTTTTTTTCGGGTTTTTTAATGCAACACCATCTTAATTATTTTTGACACAGTGATCTTTTTCCTTTCCATTATGTAGGGAGGAGACCTATTTGATGCCATCACTTCATCTACAAAATACACAGAGAGAGATGGGAGTGCCATGGTCTACAATCTAGCCAGTGCTCTCAAATACCTTCATGGCCTCAACATTGTGCACAGAGACATCAAGCCAGAAAATCTTCTGGTATGTCCCATTTATTTCCCAGTATTTTCTCTTACTTTGTTCTCATTAATGCAAATGCTTGTGTATAAATGTCAAGGAGCACAGCAGAGAACAGCAGGCATATTAATTTAGAATAAGTATGTATGAAGTAAATCTTTTGCCATGAGCTAGCAATCACCATAATGCAAGAGCTGTGCTCAAACCTGTCCTTACACCTATCTATATTTACATTTTGATTGGCTGCCATTTGGAAAAGCAAGAGTATTTTCTCAAAAAACAATGAATTTTAAAGCTATGTCAATGAATTATTTATCAGTTTGGGAGAAAGGTGGGCTGAGGGGCATTTCTTCCATTTCTTTGAATAATCCTATGGTAACCAACTGAAGCCAGTGTTTTTTTTCTTTCACTGTCATCTTAAGATCATCTTTCTGATGGTTTACCAGTTTTCCAGCTGGGAATTAACCCTCTACATAGGTTTATTCTTTTCCTAGGCAAATGACTACTTCTGTTTTCAGCAGAGACATAAAAGAGCTGTGCTGACAAGAATTATCATGAAGTCTGCTTTGGGAACTACTTATGCCACAGTCCACAGAGAGCATCTTTCCCATTCTGTCCACGGAATGGGATCAGCATCTGCTGTCCTGCTTATACCCAGAGGTTGCACTTGTGCATTATATATTGGATATTAAGTGTCATGCACTGCACAAATGGGGCCATAATCTCCCCTGCTTGAAGCATTTCTTAAAGTCTTTGGTGGTGTTTGTCAGTCCTGTTTAATGAGGTTGCATCCAGACTAGGAGTCACGGCTTATCCCAGACTGGATTTTGAACTATTACAAGGACAGGACTGCAAGCTGAAAATATTTCCTAATTAATAGTCAATTGTTTCCCAAGTAATTCCACTGACAGTGTTTAGCAATTTAAATAAACCCTCAAATAAATTAGATTGTTCAGCAAAAAGGAAGGAGGGGAGGCTTCTCCTGGAAAATGTAGTCACAGCAACATGGCACTTGAGAGAGAAAATGAAGGTGGAAATCTCATGTATTATAAGGGCATCTCCAAAGACAGACAGTCCAAAGAAATTTTAAGCTCTCATTAATGATTGAATCAGTTATAAATAGGCACAAATGCCCTTTCTGCCTAGAAAGCCTAAAGAGATTACTCAACAGATGCAAATCTTACTCACTGTGATTGACAGTGGCAGAATGTTGAGATAACATCCTGGTATTGAATGCAAATGCAAATAATTCCCATCAATTGCTACCTGTAATTACAAGTAGTTAGGTTTTTTGCACAGGGTCATCCAGCCTGTCTGGATGGGAATTACATTCCCTTGCTAGTCATGCATTTAAAAAATGCAGACTCTAAGAGTAATAGCTGATATGAAGGTGTTTTATAAAGGAGAACAAGTGTTTCCATTACTGATAGGAATTACACAGGGGAATGAACAAAGGTATTGCAGTGTTCATTTTTTTTGGGAAGGCAAATAAATTCAGCTGTTCTGGAGATTATGGGGTCCTCCATTCTAAAAATTAGATGCCTTTGAAATCATATTAATATAAACATTTTACTTTAAGAAAAAAACTGAGATGAATTTATTAAGGGGATGTTTCCATTGTGTTGGTCTGGTTTGATTTACTCCAGCTATCACTGTTGTATAGCACTTTTCTTTCTGTTGAAATTCAGCTTCTTTCATCAATACAATGACTCAGAGCTAGACTCAGTGCTAGATTATTTGTGGGTAAGGTGCAGTTGGGTCTGCACAGAAACCTAAGCTAAACTTGCCCAGACCAAGCACAGGGAAGATATTTGCTCATGAAATAAATACCGAGCATGCTGACTAGATTTATGCTAAGTTAACAAGATGTTAAACAAACCTGATTGTAGCTGCCGGTCCCATTTTAAACTCTAGGTCCCAGTCAAATGAAAGTAGATTATTATATTTTACTGAATATATTTAAAACTTCCCAACATTCTAGGATTGGGTTTTCTTTTCCCCCTTTCATTGCTGGAGGCTGTGTCATGGTCTGACCTACATAACTGGCAGACCATAGCTCCACTGAACACTTGCTCCAGCTGCAATCAATGGGAATATAATTTTTCTCTTCTTTCCCTACAGAGCTGTGAAAATTACTTCTTTTTCCCCATCTTCTTGGTGTGGTGATGAGGATAGCCCAAAGAAATTAGAGCATATGAAAATGCAGATGTTCTCATTCTGTGTTAATTCCTCTGATTCTAGGTGTGTGAATATTCAGATGGAACCAAGTCTTTGAAGCTTGGAGACTTTGGACTGGCGACTGTGGTTGAAGGCCCTTTGTACACTGTCTGTGGGACACCCACCTATGTGGCTCCAGAAATCATTGCAGAGACAGGGTGAGCATGACAACACGCCCTATTGGATAACAACTGAACAACCCCATCATTCTGTATTTAACAGGCCATTGCAGAAATACAGAAAAAATTTGTAAAATGGTAGAATTTCACAAGTCCTCTCTCCTTTTAGACCTTTTAGAGCTGCATTCTGTGCTCTAGCTGACTCTTGCCATAGCTGTGACCACTCTGAACTTGGCCATCCTGAAGGAGGAGGGTTTGTGGTGTGGTTTCCCTCCCTGCTCAGTGCATTTGTCGCATTGAGAAACATTTCACAGCTGCAGTGAGCTCCAGTGTCAAAGGGCACCTCGTCTGCGTGTTTGAGATTTTGACAAACTGAACCTACTGAATAGGGGAAAAGACCTCTTTTTGACCTCCAGTGTTTTAATTTCTGTGCTTTAAAAGAAAAGTGCAGTTCTTTCTCCCTGTGTTGCTGAGAGGCTGGAGAATTGGTGTGTCTTGTTGCTTAGCAACACATGATAACCTTAGCGATAGTTACTTCACTGGAGGGACTGAGAAGGCACATCCTTGTCTTTTGTTATTAGTGATTCTGGATTGGGAAGCCTTGATACTGACTTGGATTTGAGTATATTCAGAAGACCCTAGAGAGCCTTGAGGCTTATGGTAAAAGAGGGAAAAAAAAAAAGAAAAAAAATCAAAGAATCACATTTTCCTAAAGATCGTAAAGGTGTGAAGAAAAGGATGCTTAGGTACAAAATACATTATTACCTCATCAGTAGCAAGTAATTTAGCACAGATGCTTATGTAATCCTTTCAGTGTCATTTATTTTTGATTGGAATGACCTTTTTTTTGTTAATTCAGCACAAGTAACACAGCCTTGTTTTCTCAGATATGGCTTAAAGGTGGATATTTGGGCTGCAGGTGTGATCACGTACATCCTGTTATGTGGATTCCCACCTTTTCGCAGGTGAGTGTCCCCATGTCAAAGGGAAAACCAGCAAAAACAATCAAGTTCTTTCAGAGCAAGTCTGACCTTTCTCCCTGAAGAAGTCATCCTTGGGGGAGGAAAAAAGGGGGATTAGACTGACTCATTTTCCTCGCGTTTTTGCTCATTTCCGCAAGCGATTTTCACTTCTCCCTCATTTCAGGTTTTGGGATCAATTTTTTAAATTTCTTTTCCTGCGGGAGCAGCTGCCTTAGTGCTGCATGCAAGGATGCAGGGGGGTGAGGGCAGAGCTGCTTTTCCTTTTGTCTCCAGCAGTATCCCAAATCCACAGGCACGAGCTGCCCTCTGCCGTCTGTGTTGGGATGAGGCAGCTGAACGAAAATATTTTCCAAAGAACACAATATAAACAATTACCATTGATAGAAAAATATTGGTTCAAGTATTTGGGTTTTTCATGTTGTTTGTTCATGGTTAAAGCTGAAAATGTGTTTTGAAAGGCACATTGTACAAGCAAATGTATTTTTTATTAGAGTTCAGGACAGGGCACAGAGAATGTCCATACCATGCTACTAGAACCAGGTCATCTCTGAGGTTAACAAATATTTATTGCAAAACCAACTCAAGAACTAAATTGTTCTTTACAGAAATAGATTGAGTGGATGTTTACTGTGGCTATGGCCAACAAAGAAGCAGAAAAACAAAAATCCCATTCCCCTTGATCTCTGAGTATTCATGATCCCAGGTTTTGGATACAAAAGTGTTTATCCTTTCATTATCAGTAGCCCACCAGTACTCGCTAGATTAAATGTATCATGTATTTTTCGTATCTCCTCCTTGGATTTTGAAAATTCTTCTGTTTTGATAGTTTCAAAGACGAGGCTTATTTCACTACACTTCTTCCCCCTACCATATGTTTTCTGTAGCAGATCCTTTAGAACTAGGCTGGAAGCGACTGACTTTTCAATCCCCTTCCTGTTCCTGTGTGTTAACTGTGCAGTCTCTATTCCAGTGGAAAAGTTACCTCAATATATTGGCTTTTCTGTTGTCATCACTTCTGACAGAGTAACTGTGGCAAACAGCTCAGAAGAGCTCTCACTGTATAAACTTGCAAATTATGCATTTCTAGTCATTATTAACACAGTTTCTGTTCCATCCCCAAATCAAAATTCGCATGACAAATTGACTTCTAGCTCGTAATTTATTTTGTTACTGCTGTTTTACAGTGAAAACAATCTTCAGGAAGACCTCTTTGATCAGATACTTGTTGGGAAGCTGGAATTTCCCTCTCCCTACTGGGACAACATCACTGATTCAGCAAAGGTACTGATATTTTTTCCAACCTGAAGCAGCATTTCTGACAAAGCCCTGAAAAGGCTGTGCTTATTTGGGAAGGCAGCCTGGAAGGTTCAGAGCAGCCTCTCCCCCAGTGCCCCAGCTGCTGTGCCTTTTCAGCTGGTTTAGCTGAACAGGGCTTGATGAAAGCTCAGGTGTTTCAGTTCTAGCAAAATGCCAGCTGCATTCAGGGAACACCACATGATGCACAGTTTACTTCACGATGCACTTTACAGCAGGTTCAGCTGCAAAATAAATGTGTCTCTGAATTTTTCCCTCCTATCACTCTTTCAAAAAGAAAAATCATCACTCTGTGGACTGGATGCAGTTGGCATTTCTTCCTGTTTTACTTGAGACATTTATTAGAGCTTTTCAAGGGGTGCAGCCATTGCTAATTGCCATTGCTAGCAGTTCTTGTGTTGTCACTGCAGTTTTGTTTAAAATGATTGTGTCTGTAGGACAAATGTTCCAACTTTTAAGCCCCACTTCTCATGTTAATTCACTGAAGTGCTCTGAATAATATCTGAGTAATCACTAGCAAGTGAAGATTGTTTTTATCCAGCCAATGACAAGTTGAATTTTTTTTCTGCATTTTTCTGCATTTCCCAATGGATGTTTATCCATTTACCAACATTTCCCAAGCTCCAGTCACCTCACACACTTCCAGACATGCATTCTGAACAAACAAGGCCCTCAGTCTTGGTATTCAAGGTGATCTCTCACTTCAGACTTCCACAGACTAAATAACTTGGCTGGTTGGGAAACCTCTCAGGTGTGTTGTTATTATCTGCTTGAAGAAGAAAAGCTGAAAGCAATGGACAGTCCCCTTGAATACTCCTGATAAGAATATTAAGACTGATCATTTGGAGGCTATAAAAGGTTTTTTGAGGGGGGAACTTGGCTCAAGTACATGAAGTAGTTCATTTAAATGTCTTTTATTCTTCTGCAGCAACATAGAGGAGAACAGTTTTCAAATAATTTCATCAGTTTCTTGGCTTTCAGATGCAGATTCTTGTCTCTGTGTTTTTATGTCATGTTACTGTGTGTATGTGCCCTGCACCTGGACGATCTCATCTCTTCCAGGTGTGTTTTTGTTCTGGCCATCAGCATGAACATAAAGAGAACAAAGTGGAACATTAGAGCTGCTTTTTTTAACATTTATTTTTCATTTGGTTTCAAAAGACTCAATGAAACATGAGTACATGGGGAAGTTGATCTGAAAGATGCTGCCTGGCAGACTCTTCATCCTAAAAGGCGAATTTTTGTTCCACTAAAGTCACAATAGTATCACTGGTTCTGGTATCAGTTGGGTTGGTATTTTTCCACCCAGGTATCAAGAAGATTGCACTGAGAAGAACTTGGTGCAACAGTATTTTCATTTATAATATCCTTCCTGACTCTGCAAACCCTTTTTTTTTTTTTCTTTGCAGGAGTTAATCAGCCTGATGCTCCATGTGAATGCTGAGGCTCGGTACACAGCAGCACAGATCCTAAGCCATCCCTGGGTGTCAGTGAGTAAATCACATTTCACTTGTCTCTAATTTGACATTAAACCTGTAAATCTAACCATTAAAGTGTAGTGTTCAGAAGCAGCAGTACAATTAGCAGATATAACACCTAATTTAACACATGCTGACACCAGGTCCTTCATCTTCTCAGGCAGCAGCAAAGGGGAACAGCAAAGAGCCTTGCTTATTGATTTGAAATCAATTAATTATTAATAAGCACTAGGTTTACATGGGCATGGTCAATGCTTATTTTCACACATGTTCTAAAAGAGGGACTGAGTAGGATCTGTGGAGTTCCCAAGTGTGTCTGTGCAGAACAGCTCCTCTCAAACATATTTATGGTATTTTGTAACACTTCCACACTTGGGAGATGATGGGCCATTTAAAGTGATTTGAAAGAAATCCAAGTGACAGATATGCTTTTTATTTTTAACATTATTTCAAGCATGTTATTTTTAACTTGCTTGAATCAAACCTGCAGCTTGTAATTGTGGGACAAATCAATGCACTGGAAGTGTCACATGTCATTTTAGGAAATAGAAGTTCTTTCATAAAACAGTGAGTGATTTCTCTGTTCCATTCCTCTGGAATATCTCTCATGTAGCACAGTGTGTTCACTTTTGGACTGCCTATCTGAATATTTACTATGCATTAAAAAACAGAAAGTACTTTAGGATAACAGAAAACTTTTATGGGTTTTTTCCTTACTTGAATATTGTGTTTATTCTTATACAGGATGATGCTTCCCAGGAGAATAATATGCAAGCTGAAGTAACAGGTAAACTGAAGCAGCACTTTAATAACACCCTACCCAAGCAAAATAACACATCTGCTGGGGTTTCTGTCATCATGGTAAGAAAAATTAACACTTTTATACATTGATAATATACTTTGCATATTTTCCTAGCAGTGCTCTATGAGCATGTATGGTGCAAGAATAGCAAACCCAAAACTAGATTAGTCTCTAATCCAGTCTTTATTGATGTATAATGTGGATTGTCTCATCATTGCTTGAGAGCAACCAAGTCTATCACAGTGTGCTACCTAAGAGAGAAAAACAAGCTTGCAAACAGAAACGTGAACATTAAGTAGGTGTATGTTAAAATGAAGTTTATTAACAATTTGAAATCTTTCATTATAAAAACTGTGATTTTTTAAAATCATACTGCCCACCTAGCTAGTTGAGTAGGCTCATCCTCTGTGCCTGACCAAGCATTGCTTGATCTTGAGCCTAGTGTTGTTCAACACTCCACGTGCCAGGAAACCAGGCTCCATTCCAGAAACTTACTTTCTGATCTTACTGTGGCCTATCCTTGTCTGATACAAGGATGGACACTGCATACAAAGAGTATCTTCAGTTACTAAAAGAAAAATACAACCATCCATGGTAATGTAACAGGGACTTCTACCCTCACCTTCCCATGAGCATAAATTACTCTCAAAGCCCAGCCCACTTATGTTAACAAAGAATTGTTTTAATCACCTGAGAGCCAGTAAGTTTAAATAGAATGTTTCTGCATACATCTATGGTTTTGCAAATATATTTATTTGAATTAAATAGGCAAACACTTTAAATGTAGGAAAAGTGATAACAAAAGTAAGTCAGAAAATGGATTTCAGGTTCATGCTCTTGTCTACATTTCATTTGACAGTTTGACTTGACAGTTTGAGAGGGACTTCAGAGCTTCATTCTTTATACTGTTGAGACTATGGATAAGCCTGAAGCTGAAAACTGGTATAAAATGCACTATATGTAATAAGAGCAATTTTAATTCTAACTCTCAGCCCCTCTCCAACTTGCATGCCACTTAAGCCTGTCTCAGATCTGACACAGCGTAGCTTCTGGCTTCTTATTGGTGTGGGTTTTTTTCTGATTCTGTTAGCTACTGACACTCCTTCAGCCAGGAAAGTTCACCTCATTTTACCTTTTCCTGCTTTATTTCCTTCTAACAGGTATGGAAGGATGTAAATGCATAATTATTTATTGCTGAATGCAGCTCCCACTTAAAGCTGACAGGAAAAGTAAAACCTTGTTCAAAACACTGTGATCTAATAAGGGTTAAGCCCCCAATTTGTTATTCTTGCCCTGGTTTATCTTGAACATTGAAATTTAGTTACCTTTGTGTTCAGAAGTTCTTCACTTGTTCCAGCACTCATTGCTTACAAACATTCAGCTTCAGACAAGCACACCCTGTAATTCTCGTGTATTGCAGTGCATTGCTATCTCAGTCCACCTGCACATTTAATGGAGCCCCTTTAGCATCACCTCATTCCAACACTGTCACCTGGCCAATGCAGATAATACCATCCTGTGGCAGATAAGTAAAACTGCACATTCCCAGTTCAGTGTCCTTGCACAGGAGGCTCCTGCTGCCCCCAAAAGCATGTTGCTCTTAATTCATTACTGATTTTCTTTTTTGGTCGATTTAAAAATGTTCTGTAAATCTAAATTTGTTGCAATTGTGTTAGTTCTGCTTAAAGTAAGTCTAGTTTCTGTCCCTTGCTTCCTTCCTTTTTCCTCCTTTCCCAATGCCTGCATTGCTTTCCTCTGAGTAGGTCCAAGGCAATGGTACGTACTAACTGCAATGCTTTGTTCTGCTGCACACAAAATACATGGTCTCCATTTGTAACAAGAAAGGAGAAATAACTAAGCCAGTCTGAAGTGGAAAAAGATGTACAGCCACACCAAACCAGCAAAGGAATATATTTAAAACACTTAGGAAAAAACTGTTCTGTCTTGAGTGATGCATATCTGACATATGCTAAGCAAACACACCTCTAACAATTTTTTACTTCCTCAGGTCTTTTGTCCTGGCAGTAATTTTCTGCCTGTGTGTATCTTACTGTATCTAAAAACAGCTGGAAAAAGCTGAGAACCCTTTAAGACAGGAAAAAAGAACAAAACCACTGAACTAGATTGTTTCTATTTAAAATAAAAATCTCAATTGTCACTTCCTTTATGGTATCAAAGAGCTAGTCAGGAGATAATCAGTCCTAAATTAATAAAAAATATCCTTGCTCAGCAACAATAAAATTAAAAAAGAAAAACCTAAACTGCATTACATTGGAATGTAATGGAAGGTGTGACAACTACCAGAAACTGCTATGAGGACAGCACAGGAGAAAATCACTGTCAGCATGAAATGAAAGCATGTCCTTTCCCTTTTAAATAACTTTAACTACCACTGAAATAGCAGAAACCCCTGTATTTACAACTCTTTTTCCAGCAAGCAAAAAAAGGAAATGCAACTGTGTCTTGATAATGATAAAATTCCTTTAGACCACCCCGAATCTCAAAAGCCCAGACCAGTCCAGCTGTTCCTCTCCTTGCATGCTCCCTTTGCAGAGTTGTTTGTCAGTAGCAGAGAACTCAGTTGTGGTCTTTGGAATTTTCTCCTTGTACGTCTATGCACATAGGTTAGTGATGTAACTCGAGTTAAAAACACCAGAAAACAGAACAACAAAAAAGAGGCTAAGTACCTTATTTCTGCTGCCCTTGATGACTTGGATGCAATAAAACACATCTGAAAAAAAAATTACCCATGCTAAATTTAACTTGTGTCAGAAAATTATCTCACTATTAAATACTTTTGTGAATAGTGTATTGGTCAAACCCAACTAAAAATACACAGAAATTTTCACATTAGTAAAGCAAGTCCAATCAAAAAAATGAATTGCTAAGGAAAACACAGAGCATCTGACCTTTACAATTAGCACATATGACATGCTCCAGATAATCCACCTACTGCACTCAGGAATTCTCAGTTTTCATTCCAACCTATTACTTCCTTCTCCAGTAAACTCATTCTTAAGTATAGAATTCAGAAATTGTGCATTTTTGTCACCAAGAGAGGTCATTTGCCTATTCTCAACACTAAGCAGAAAAGCAGGCCTTTTTCTTGAAGACAGAAAAAATGTTTAGGTCTCCATCTGTCACCTTCACCAGTGGCTCCTCTTCTATAATTTGTTACAGGAAATTTATTACTGAGTTCTCAATAAGCATCAGCTGATTCCTTGTGCCTGCAAAAACACAGGTACATAAATGTTGCTAATAGTTGTTATTATGACAAGTTCCTTCTCTATCACAACCACTCAGGCCATCTTTTTTTTCCACATCAGACTTGCAAGATATAAAAATTTTAAATCTGCAACATCCTGGCAAGCCTACATCTGGAAGATAATTTTCCTTATATTTTCTGAAGTCAGCACCACAGAATGCTACTATCAATTATAGAAAAGATTTCTAATGTTATTTCTCCTTTTTTTTCCTGGCTCTAATGCATGCACCTCATGTCTTGTAGATTGTTTTAACCCTTAAGTTAAGACAGGGCTGTATTTAAGTGCTGTTTCATGTTTTGCCTTGGGTTTGTTTTTTTTGTTTGTCTGTTTGTTTGTAGAACACAGCTCTAGATAAAGAGAGTCAGATTTTCTGCAGCAAGCGCTGTCAGGACTCTGGTAGAGCTGGAATGGAGAAAATTTCTGCAATTGCTGCTGCAGCTGCTGATCCTCCTGTGGCTGGGTCTGAGCCCCTCTTCCCTGCTGCTCCTGAGCCACTCCGGTCCCCCACGCTGCCTCCTCCTGAGCTTGCTGGGGATCAGCCTGGTGCGTAGCACTGGGGAAAACCAATCCAACTGAAGCTCCCCACACTCTGGCCACAATTTTCTTCATTTCCCATGACTGTTTTCAGTTTGTGTGCACCTCTCGTGGTGAGGCCCAGCCAGGTCTGATCCTCTCTCTCACAGTGAGCAAACCACACCTGGAGAAGAGCAGTAGGGGAAAGACTCTGGTGATGTTAGGTGGTTTTTTAAGTTCTCTGTGTTAATAATTAACTCCATTTCAACACAGCCTTGAGCTCTAAATAGACTAACTTATGGTGTAGCTAACCATATTTTTATATGAGCAGTGAGATGGGGAACAGTTACCTGGCCTCACCTCCAGCAGCAGGCCCCATTCTGTTCTTCTGATGGGAATTCTCAGAAAAGGGGGAGAGGCAGACAAGGGAAGAAAACTTGTATTTGCCTTCTATTCCAATGCCTCTATTTTTAGCCAAGTTTCTACTAAACTTGAAGAGGCAAATTTTGACGAAGTATTTTTTAGTGGACTAACTGTAAAATATCATGAGACAAACATTTGGAGATAGAGGGAAGGATGGTTGTTTTCCATCAAGTTTGTTATCTGACTTGCAGGCAGGGTAGTGTTTAGATAATATGAATTTAAATAAAGTAACTTGGGATGTAAACATGAGCAGTGGACATTTATTTGTTGCAAAGACTGGAGTGAAGGAAGCCTTTTTGCTTTAGCCATTTTCTATCCTAACCACAAGTGTCCCATCCACACCTTTCTCCAGGGTCAGACTACCTGTTAGATAAAATAAAATTACTTTGGGCCTGTGAAAGGAAAGCCTGCTGCATGTTATCTAAGCTATGATGAGCTGAGCAGCTCCTAATTCTAGGACAAGCTGATAGAGGAGCTGCCATCAATAGCCATCAGAGGTTTGTCAGTGCTATTCCCCCTATTCACCTGGTGCAGGCACTGGAAACCAGGATTGGGAAGCAGCTCTCCTTAATCTGCAGTCACAAAATAGACGAGGTTTTATCTTTACCATAATGCTTAGTTGAATAGAGTATGTATTCAGCTTAATCCTTTTCTTTTGCTCGTTCTTATGAATTGGTCATAGTTCATTTTTTCTCTTAGCTATACTTTCTACTAGAATTGTAAAACAAAAAGACCTGCAATAAACTTTCTTCATTAAAAAAAACACAGAAAGTCATTCATTTCTTTAAGTGCTCAGTTTTTTGTCAGTGAAACTGTTGTCCTATTCCCTCTGAAGAGACTTAAAAATTAGATGCCTACCAAAACAATTTAATAGAATTAATTTGAGGGATTCTTCCCACAACCATTTAAAGTTCATTGATTCCTATGAAAGACATGATTAACGTGATTGGTTTACCTTTTGAAGAGGTATTTAAAGACCAGAAAGTGCCAACTGATAACTTAGGGCCATGGTGGCTGAAAGATGTGCAACATCTTCACAAAAAAAAATTGGTATTAAAGGTAGGAAAACATGACATGTCTTAAACTATGATAAAAAGGTTGGGCTACAACCAATCCTTGTTAATTAACTTTGTTGTGGGTTCCTCTGGAGTAAGTTCAATATACCTGGAGAGTATGGGAATAGTCTTTGTGTAAAATAATTTGTATTTTCATACAGTGCAAAAATATGAAGATATCACTCTAATCATACTCAGAAGGGAATACTGGTGAGAGTCTACAGCTGGCTGCCGGTGTGGTTGGTGATTTTTGCAACAAGTCTCAGACTAAGCCAAAACAAGGACACAGGATTTCAAATGGAGTGGGCTAACCAGCCACCACAGCAAAGACAGGGAGCCTCCAAAAGAGCTGAACTGAGAGATCAGCAGAGAGGGAGCATCAAGAAAATGATGAGTGCTGGGTTAAGTTCTTTTTATCCTAAGAGGATGGATTTAGCTTTGATGAAAAAAAAAACCTGCCATGGGTTGGCAGGGATTTCCAACACATTGTCTTGCACAAGTAATTATGTATCTATAACATAAAGGATGATAATTTACCTGGTCAACAGCTGCCAGTTCTAACTACTACCTTGTCTCATGGAAGAAGAAAGTAAAGACAAATACCCTGAAGTCATGCCCCTGAGTTCATGACTGATCAACATCTAAACATACTTAGACAAGACAGAGCAGATGTAGGTGCCAAAATGCCTATTTAAGAATAGTGCTGACAGCTGGAAAAGATCATTTGGCCAACAATCAGGTAACTGGGAAAGTCCTCAACTCTTGGTGTGACCTTAGCAAAATTATAGCCTTAAAATAGACAAAAGTTCGGTCTGTGCACAGGTGCAGGAGGTATATTGGTTACCACTAAACAACTTAATAAAGGCTCATAAGTATCACATTTGGTTTCTTACCTGCTGCACTTTCATTTAGTCTTTCTCTCATTGTAGAACCACTAGTTGCTGCTGGAAGAAGGCAAAAATAGTTCTGGTTCACAATTTCTTTCCTGTTATAAAGGCAAAGAAACTATTATAGAAATTGTAAACAACTTACATATTTGTCAGAGAAGGCTGTTACAAACACTCAGTGACAGCACTACTGCTACCATGCGTACATTTAAAAAAATTAATTATTAAAAAAGTCTTTTTAAATATCCTAGGTCTTTTTAGGTCCTTTGAAGGTGGGTACTTGTTCTCAAAAGCCCAATGCAGCCATTCCTGTAGTTCTAGATTTACAGTCCCATGACTGAATCCTCTCCTACTGTAAATCAGCACAACACTACATTCACTGGAATTCCCTTCAATATTTACCCTTATAGACAATTACCCCCATTCTGGAACATCAAAAGTTTATTAAAATAATTGTCAAAATATGTTAATGAAGATGATGTTTTATGATGATGTTACTTTTATTAAGTATTGGCTCATTCTTAGCAGTGAATTTACACAAATCAGTAAATCTCATTTAATCCTGTTTTTCACATCTTCCTTGCAGTAGTCAATGGCCTGCTTATAGTTGATAGTGTAAATTTACTGATTCCTTCTTCACTTTTATATAAAAATATGTATCAATCAAACATATTTGGTTTTAACAGTGTTTAAATGGAAAATTGTAATTTGCATTTACTCATTCTTTCTTTCAAGCTACATCCAAAGAGCAGTTGGAAAGCAGCAGAAATGCACAAAACTAGCAACTTACCCAAAAGGCACGTTAAGTAAAACTGATCTTTTTAAGATGAAAAAAAGACAAGCAAATCAAACCCTCCTATTGCAGTCAGCTTCAATGTCTAATGCACAGAAATATGTATTTAGTTGAGCTTTTCTGTTAGGGGAATCCTCTCTAGTAGGCTTTTTATTTTCTTTTTAAACTAAATTAGCATTATGAAAAAAAATACCAGGGAGGGAACTGATAGAAGCAAGCAGCCATGCAACTATCCACAAGAAAGCTGTTGCTTTTGTTCTTGATTTTTTTTTCAAAGAGAATTTGAATTTTAAGTGCCTTTGTTTCCTTTGGAAAGTGGAAGCCAAGAGTGTGAATTGTGCAAGGAGCAGGTTTCGGAGAAGTAACAACAATTGTTCCCTTCTCACCAAAATAACAGGAGAGAATTACCAATTAACAGGAAATAGTCAAGTCTAGAGTGCATAAATGCTGAATGAATGTTGCTTAAATCACATTACTTGTGTTGTTTCAAATGGTCAGATTTTGGGTTTTGCAGCTACAGAGGCTTGAAAAAGCATCCTTTGCACACAGGCAGGATAAGCAAAGCAAAAAGCAAAATGGGAGAGCACTCTACAAAGTCATCTCTCTGATTTTGGGTATTGCTGTTGCTGAATGCACCAAAGTCTCACCACACAACCAGACTGAGCTGTGCCTACAACATTTTGCAGCAGGAAGAAAAATGCTAGGAAACCTGAAGAAAAAAAAAAAAATCACATCTCAAACTTTGTCTGTTTAGCTAACAGCAGGTACCACATTTTGGGAACCTCTTTTTGTCTATTCCCACACAATGCAGCACCATTTCCAAAGCACATATCACAGTGTCTTTAGTTTCAAGACTATGCTCTCCAGTATTATTTCAATTATTATTCAATTATTTCAATTATATATTCAATTATTTCAAACAAATGTACTTGTATTTCCTACAATTTATAAAGTTATGAAATATTTTCCATTTCTTTTATAACAATATGCTTCTTGATAATAAGTCTCAACTAAAAGTAAACTATTTACAGGTACAAGTTGGAATTTATTCTTTTAAATTTTGTATGTTTTAATCCTTTTTTACCTCATGACACTGACTGTATTTGAATTGAAGAGCTTTAGGTTAAACACAGTTGAATTTCAGCACATCTAAGCAAAATCTGAAACCATTTCCTCCTTTTTTTTTTTTTTTTTATGTTGTCCAGAGCTTTTAAAGAGCAGCTTTAAATTACAGTACATCATTAACTGTACTAGTTTACTGAAGATCTTAGGTTGTTTCTGCATAAAAGTAAACTATGTTGGATTTCACGTGATGTTTTATCATGTGGTAAATCCATGCAAGTGACTCATTTCAAGTGTCACACAAACATCCTAACCCTAGCACTTTCAGAGTGGTGGTGTCCAAGGTATTTGGGTTTTCCTGTGAAAAGAGGGGATGTCCTACTCACCACAGCAGTCCAAAATGGGGGTGTCTTCACTGGTCTGCTCACGACGAGAAGGTGAAGATGTCCTTTTCCACAGCAGGGCTGCAACACTCCAGTGGCAGAACACCACACTGCCCCAGCTGCTGCTTCCCACAGAAGGCTTGGTGCATCACACTGGCCCAGTGCAACTCAGGACAGCACACACAGGTACAGCTGTGCTTCCAGTTTGGGAAAGCACCTCGTGATCCAAGAGCCCTTTCTAAAACAAGCAATCCACCAAATCAACTCCCCGTGAAATATTTTGGCTCCAAGATCAGAAACTATTATTTCTATTAATAATGAAGTGTTTCCTCATAAAAAGACATTCAGGACTTCCATTTGGCAAAATACACCTTTGGCTGGTTGGCTGGCTTCTTCCCTCCACCCAGCCTAGGAAAGCCACCCTTGGCTTGAGACAAACACAATTGCAGTTCAAGATGACTCCAATTTCCCCTCAAACCCTTCTGATACAAGGCTGTGTATGTTGTTACTTCAGGAAGTGTGAAGTACAAGTTTTGTATAGCAAATATTCAGTATACATAGCTCAGTACACCATGCACTTACCACAGACAGGACCCACTATAGCCTTCACTTAATCCCATCATCCTTCTGCTACACAAAACATGAAAATATAACTACTGAGACACCACAACCATCTCAGTATGAAAATGCTGAAAGCACAGAACACCATTTATAAACACCAAAAGTACATTAAATGCATTAGCCATGTCCCCCCTTTCCTCTGTTGGGAAAATACCCTGAAGCACAAGAACCCAGTAATCCATTGACGGTCTCAATTACAAATGTAATTTTATTTAATTTCTTCACTCAAACTGAATTTTCTCATTCCAAATCTTTACTGAAAGAGAGAGTAGTTAAATGCTTAGAAAAACCAGGAACTGCTATAGTAGGCAGCTATAGAAATGTATGTATCAACACAGATATGGAATGTAAATTTCAACTCAGAGATCACAACATACAAAGAAGATTTTTATGCAATACAGACTTACAAAACAATAACAGTTCTTTTCACAAATATTTTCACAGAGTTCTGCACAGCAATCTTGTAGAAAAGTAGATTTGTGCAACACCAAAATAACTTATTGTTCCTTAGTATAAATTATTCTTCATTTCCTAAAAGAAAGAGGTAATTTAATATGACTGGGCAGGATCTGACTGGATTTAGTGGTAGCAAAAGATGAAAGACATTGTTGCTACAGGCAGAAAAGGAACATGACACGTGCTACAGAATTGCAGGGGCACGTTCTGAGGAAAAAGAAAGAAAAAGTGGCCTACAAACCTTGTGCTTCTGCTGCTGGAGGGGGGCTGTGCACCAGCAAGCACCTGCTGGCTCCCTGCTTTCACAGTCAACCAGCAGAAATGTGCTTTGGAACTTGCTCCGGCTAAAAAGCACCTGCCTCTGTGGGCTTCTGGTTTAAAGCCTTCAAAATTAGCCTTTCTGATTTGGAGGAACAATTCACATTTTGGTGTGCTTTGAAGGAGATGCCAGGTAGAAACTAAAAAGGATTCACACTTGATGTAACACAAACTCCGTTCCCGATTTCTCTCCTAACCGCACAAAACATACAACTAAAAAAAGAACTAACTGTCTAGGCCTAGAAACATGCTTGAAGAGTAACAATAATGGAAATGATTTGCAAAGTTAAAAATTACATTAACCATAATTTAAATATTACCCCTTGATTCCCAGAAACTTCAGTGCTGATGTAGTACAATCATTTGGAAAAGTACAAGACAAAATGTGGTATGGATAGCACAGATTAAAATTCCCCCACTACCATAATTAATTTCCATTATGTTAAAATCATATATTCCTCAAGGTTATAGATAAAGCTTCAGATGGAAAATCTGTTTCTTCATAATATAGCTAGAATGTGAGTTTTAACCACCTTTACTTTAGGTTTTGTTTACATACAGGGATCAAAATAGACTTCTCATTGTGACTAAAAATATAGATTTTTTTTTTTTAAACTACAGAACCCAGCAGCTGGTTTTCTGCTTCTTTGCCCTTCCCCCAAAAAAGTCAAGCAAGGTCTACAAAAATAGCAATTAACTTTAAAAAATAGGTTGCTTCTTTCAGCAAATTTAAGTTACATTCAGATGTAATAGAACTACTCCTAAGGAGCCACGTGGTGGCTCGACCTCGAGGGAGGCAGTGCCGTGTCCAGCTCCCTCCTGGCCACAGCTGCTCCTGTCAGTGCTCATCCTGGCCTCTGGCAAGGTCAGTACCTGGTCTGGTACTCGTGGTGCCAACGATTGAAATCATTGTAGAAAACCACAATGCTCCCAGACGCCATTCCAGTCATTATACACCTGAGGAAAGCACAGGAACACATTGGGATACATGAGTCAAAACAGCAAGAATTTACATCAAAGAAGCACAAAAACCTGGGGAAACAACCAACTTCCACTGAGGGCAGCTGGAGCTGGAAGTGCCTCACACACCAGCAGGCTTTAGGGGCTCCCATATTGGGCTTCCATGAATTCCAGCAAGCTGGTTGGGGATAAAACTGCTCTCTGCAGCACCTCTGGCAGATTGATGGATCACAAAAGATGCAAAATACCCTGCAACAGTTTGTGTGGTCAACCTGAAGCTACAGCTGAGAGTTGGATAACAGAACTGCTCATGAGCATCACTGTCCTGCAAAGCACTTCAGATTCCCCAGATTATTTCTTGGCTGGTTTTTGGGGGGTATTGGAGTGGGACAAAGCCCTAGTGTAGCAGCAAAGTGAAGGAAGGCCAACAGAAGTGCTCATTTCAGTTTCAACTCCCCCAGTTAAGCACATCTACACGAGGGAATTGGGTATGGGCACAGGCCTTCAGTTGGAAACACTAAAACTGAAGGCTTTGATTGTTTTGGAAGCTCCTGGAAGCAATCCCTGGGCTTTCCCACTGAGAAACTTTCTTTCAAAATTCCTTACGAGATCATTTAGATGTGTTTGAAAAGCCATGGCCCTGATTCTGACACAGCACACAATTACAACAGTTTCTGTATCATCTTCTCTATGGTCTCATTAAAATTATTAGAAAAATCAGAACTATATGGATGTATAAAATCTTGGCATTTTTGGAAAAGCAAGCCTTAGAATTAAAAAGGTTCAGAGTAAAATGCTGCATTTTTTTCCTCAAAAAAAAAGATTCAGTATGAGATCATTAAAAAATTGCATTTTGAAAGGTTAACAATTTCATATCAAGAGTACCATCTTGATTGTTTTTCTATTAGGTTAGAATATCTTTTTCCACACTCTCAAGCACATGCATTCCTGCATACCAAATAAATAACTCTGAGTAATTACCTGTAATTAATCAGTAATTACTCAGTAAAATACTCTGAGTAGATCTCTTCCTTGTCTTCAAAGCCAAAGTGAATATGTTCTTAACTTGAGCCCACGGATCAATTTCTGCATGTCCATATTAAATTTCAGTTCATGAACATGCCACTAATTACAGTTTAAAGATTCGCTAAACGCAAAATAACTGAGATCTAAAATTCAACAGCTTTAACTCCAGTGTTTGAAATATATTTAACAGTAGGGGCTTCTTTTAATAGAAAACTGCTTCATCCAAAATACCAGTAATCTCTAATTATGCTTAACAAGAAACTGTTCAGTGTTTCATTGAAGTCCACAGGTTTTACTGGTTTGGATTTTTTAAAGTTCATTTTGTGTAAGTTTTAGAAACACAGACAAAAAATTTGAAACATTCACTATGGACTTCAGTAAGGCTAAGAGCCTCAGCAACATGTTTTACTGCACAATGTACACATTCCTAAAGGATTTAGGAGATAAATCTGCTTGAAACGTACACAGGAACACCCCTTAGTAAATACACCAAAGGAAATAAAATCCTAGTCTGAAAGCTAAAGGTGTAGAGATGACATGGTAAACATCCATCTCACAAACAAACAATACTTTTGTCATAAAAACACGGAAGTACTTTTAAGTACAGCTGCATTGGAAAGTGTGATGTAAAACTGCAGCAAAAATTTTAACCAGACGCCTTCAATAGGACAAGTCTTCAAAGAGGGTTACACTGTATATGGATAAAATAGCTTTTCTAGAAATGAGAAAGACTCTTTGCTTTAGCAAATCTATGGATGTGTGGAGGGATTCTTGTTGT
Organism: Lichenostomus cassidix; assembly: GCF_008360975.1. NCBI lineage: Eukaryota > Metazoa > Chordata > Aves > Passeriformes > Meliphagidae > Lichenostomus > Lichenostomus cassidix. The sequence goes on from NC_139484.1 coordinate 21,954,324, forward strand.
GCAACTATTCTAACTGTTCTATTTTTAACATGAAGGTCTGGAATTAGGAATGTGATTTGTCTTGTAAGTGAAAGAAGAGAGATGAAAGCACACACGTAACCTTCTACCTCCATGTGACCCACACTGTACATTGGTACAGACCAATAACTCAGCCTATCTTGAAAGTCTGCCAAAGTAAGTTTTTTTGGATCTCTATCTTCATTCCCCAAAGAGCTGAAACCCTAAAAAGATTATCTGCCCTAAATATGACATGTTAGAAAAAAAAAACTTAGGCAAGCACAGAATTCTCAGATAATCAGCACAATCTGTGATCCATGGAAAATCACAGCCATAACAGCAACAAAACTGCAATTTAATTGTAAATACATATTCCCCCAAACTCTTATCCAGCCTGGACTTTGCTCTCACCTTTGGTCATAGGACAGGGCCATGGACCGGATTCCAGCATCACACCCTGGGTAAGCAAAGAGCTGCTTGAGGTCCCACACCTGCCACACCATGACAACTCCATTGTCTCCACCTGTGAGCAGATACTGTCCATCCCGACTCAGCTGAATGGCCTGGGGGAAATCACAGGGACATTTGTCAGATAAATGTGTGTTGCTCTTACTTCCCCCCTTTTCCTTTCAATAAAAGGTTTCATATTGACAGCTGAATGCCCAGGGAGACTTTGATATCAACACAAGCTTTTGGGAAGCAACAGCACTGTTATTTTACCCAGCAAGAGAATTAATGCTATTATGCACAAGTCTCCAATACGTTAGATGTCACTAGTTAAGTTTTACCTGACCTGTGATTTACTCCATATTCCAAAGATCCAATATGAGGTCAGCTAAAGAAATTTACTCTTCTAATTAGCTAGATTTACAAGATGCAGCAGCACTGACATTAAAATATAGCACCTGACATTCCCCCAAGGGTCTTGAACACCAGCCTAGCAGAAGCTGAATGTTGACAGGAACTGAGCTGTTATACAAATCATTAAAGTTAATTTAGACAAGCACTTTTAGATTTCTGCACTGCATTAATAAAAGAATGATCCACCTGTATTTCCTTTCATCATCTATCCTGAAACTGCCTGTGAAAAATTCAATGGCATATACCCTGATTTTGTATCCATCATGGGGACTGATGGCAAATCTGTATTTGAAATCCTTGTTTGAGAACCAGATAATGAAGAAAGATGAGATATGACTGGTTTTCAGAGTCAAGACTTCTTCAAACAGGAATCTCCAATCTATTTTGATGCTTCTTCAGTGCTATTTGAAAAAATCAAGATACATACTGAGTATGTTACCTGGAAGAGTAACTTTCCTCAGTTACCCAATCACTAACCAGATACTATCAGATATTAAAATCACTGGACACATGAGAAATCTTCCTTAAAAGAGGAATTGTCCCAGTGTAAAGGAGCCAAAATGGGGCTTAAGAGACCTGAACTTGAAATTTTATTAGAGTAAGTGTTAATTTATGGGGTGAGAGAGATCATGATCCATCTAGCCCCATGGTGTATCCCCAGCAGTGGCAGCAGGAGATGCTGCCAGCCTGGTCAGCACCCAGCCCCTTCCCCTTGTGCACCCCAGCACCCAAAATCACTGGATTAGGAAGATCAGAAAGTTCACCTGCTCCTTTTAGTATCTATTTATGGAAATGCTGCCCATCAATTTTCTTAATCTGTTTTTTGAGCCTGCTGATGCCTTCTGAGGGGGCAAAAAACTGTCAGAAATTTACCACAGGTTTATTACCTGTTTTCAGGTGATCCTATCAATCTCAGTAAGCACTCCATAGGTCTCATATTGTGGGGTTTCCTGAATAAGTGTTCTCCATTCATCTCAGCCATTGCCTTCATCATTCTGTAAACCTTCAGCATTCCCCACCTCAAAAGGCATTGAATGAAGCTGATTCCTAACATTGACCCTTGGAAGACTCCACAACTGACTTTTCTCATGGCAATATCTATTCCCTACAAGTCTCAGTATTTACTACTACAGAAACCCTGAGCAGGATAAAAACTTCTGAAAGAAGGATCCTGCCCTGCTGCTGCAGAGAAAAGAAATGTAAGCAGTGTAGGATACCAGGCCCTGATTTTACAGCCTCGTCTTCCAACTATCCAAGAAAACTGTGATAAATTTCAGCTGACCCAACTTCTCAATAGAACAATGTAAGAATGGAGGATGTTCAGAGCAATGGCTTTCAAAATCCAAACACACACGTTCTACAAACTGATTCCCTTTAACTAAAACATTGTCACTGGAAGGCAAGGAAACTGCCTCAAGATGACAGTCTGCAAGCAAAATTCCAGCTCAAAGATTTAAATTTAGGAAACAGTAGAAAGAACTGAAGACAGTCTCTTGCAAACATCTCTCTGTGCTGAAGTCTGCAAGTATTTTGGTACTTGCAGTCTCTGCTTATACAGGTTTGCAAACATGCAAAATTTTTTACATGCCACAGGAAAAGGACGTTTGGGGCTTTTCTTAAAATCGAGAATTTATAGTGCACACACCACAAAAAAATCAGAGAAACTAAAACACAAAGACATTACGTTCATGCAACACTGAAGTGTTTATACAGACTGCTGACAAGCCTAGAAACCAAAATATACAGTATAAGATACTGCTTTGTGAGCAGCAGTAACTGAAGGCAGACATATTGCACATCTGTATTTTTTGTATTGCTGTACTCTATTACTGCGATGCCAAATACATCCTTAAGAATTATACGATGTGCGACACTTAGATTAAGATAGAGCTTCTATATTATGTTATAAATTTTGAGTGCTTATGGCAACAGCTCCCAAGGAGTCAGAATGGATCACATTGCTGGAGTTTCATTTCATACAATAACTTTAAAAGGAGTGTAATTGAAACACAAACATATACTGTAAACAAAATGTAACAGTGAGCAAAAAAACCAGGATAAACTTATTCCAGCCACATTTTGAATTAAGATGACAAGACGTACATGTAAATTTGGACACAGTAAGGCAGAAATCGTGGAGGTTTTTTCCAACCATATCTAAGTATGGAAAACTGAATACTAACCAAGGCTAGAATTGAGTATTCTGAGTTGAAGCTTCTCTCTCTCCTCCCAAAAAAACCGATGTTCCAACCATTAATTGTTTCTGTGATTGTTACTATCAGAAATATGCTAGGCACCTCAAAAGCATAGACACAAGGGGCTTGAAAACTCTAATTTAGAGGCTGTCTTAGAAGAGGAGAATAAGAAAGGGGCAGACAACAAACTGGTAAGACTGAAAATTATCTAGAACTAGCGTGCACTGAGTGCATGATCACAAGATTTAACTAACCACACAAGTATTAAAGAGATTATTCATTAGAAGCAAAAATCAATATGGGGTGGTTTTCTTCTCTATAGCAATAGCAGCCTCCTAAGGGTATTTCCAAATTGCAATGAAGACCATGACAAATAATTATTTGCTACACTTATAAAATTCAGCTGATGAAAATCCATTAACCTTATGGTCATGGTTCACTTGAATTTTATACTTGAGGCTTTTACTGAAGAAATGCTATATTAAGAGGCAAATTAAAGCCATTAATCTTTAACTCTTCCACTACCTGCAAAATGCAGTAGGTTTTGTGATCTTTTGATTAAATAAAGTACAGTCTTTGAACCCTTACTAATACCTATGCAATTTTACTAAGTCATTGGCTTGTCATGAAGACAAGATGTTGATTTATTTAGTTTTTATTGTTTATAAATAAATTTATCAGCCACTTGCCTATATGAAGGAATGAAGGAATGAATGAATGAAGGGATGAAGGAATGAATGGAAGGAAAAGGTAACCCTGTCAACATCTCAGTTTCATGATATGCCCTTCAAGATTTAACAAACGAAAGGATGCTTTTACTCCCAAGTACTCCAGCTGGTATAGAGGACGACATGAATCAATTTTACTGTTCTGCTTTTCCCCAGTGTAGTTTATCTACAATTCTGCCAGGTATGAAACTGAAACAACCCTGCAACTAATCTTTCTCACAACATGTGCTTCAGACTCTGAAATAATCCCCAAAGTGCACAATTTCAGCAATGTTCTAAAAGCTGCATTTCTGACTTGTATTTCCTTAGAAAGTCTCAAAACTTTGCACAAATCCCTTTCAATGTTCCAGGTTTCTGAAAGGCAGTGCTTTGTAAAAAAGGCAGAGCTGACACTGTGACAGGCCTGGCTTACAGCAGCAGCAGTCTTGTGAGGGGCACTTCCACATTTCAAAACAGACTCAGGAAAGGAAAATAAATTGGTTCCTCTGGGTGAAACAGCATACAGTCTTTGTTTAGGGTAAAATAACTTTACCCCTCAGAACAAGCAGACTATTTAGAGTTAAAGTTATTCATTAAGATATCTAAACACTACATGGTAGATGTACTGTGATATGCCTGAGCTCCACTGAGCAATACAGTATTTAAAACAAAAACAGGTGGAAAGCATTGATTAGACCCTGAATTCCCCCGGAGTGTCTGATTTTTTTCTGGCAGTTTTCTAGCACAAGAATACAAGAGAGAAAATCAGAATGTTGATCCAAACGCCACTGTTGAAAACTGCTAGTTTTGCCAATAACATCCTGAAACACTGGTCCATAATGACACAGGAAAACCGACACTGTTACATTACAGATTCCACACTTAGGACCTTTTCCCTTTTCTATCCTCCTCAAGGAAAAGCCAACGAGGAGTGCTTGTCAGCACAGCCCATGGGTAGGTGCTATTCACTTTAAAATGCCCCACTTTAATCATGCAGTTGCCACTCTCCTTCAGAGATGATACAGTGCAGAAGCACTGGCAAAGACGCTGTAGGTTGTTTAAGCATAAAGCTCAGCTGGGACCACTGGGAGAGAAAGAAAACAAAACAAAACAAAATAAACCCCAAACCCCTCTACAAATGTAATTCTGGTCCACAGAGAGCAGAACTTCCATTGCCTCCAGCAACATTCCTAAAGCTGTGGGTACTGACTGAAACACTACAGAAATTGTTTTAGCCGGCAAGGGATTTCTAGATATTTTACAGATTTGCTGGCCTAGCTGACAACATAATCACAGCTGAAAGTGACAGATTATCAACATTATTAATATAAAAAGAGAAAACACTGTGATATGGTCTTGTTTTATGGAAAGAACTCTGGGATGAAGGGCAGGCTGAAAATCTCAAAAGTATTTGCATAAGGACAGCCAAAGGTACAATTTCAGGGAATTGATGCAAAAATCTACATTAATTTGGAAAAATGTCTGGGGACAGAAATATACACATTCCTACTTCACTTCCCCAGCCTCAAACCTGCACTTGTGGCTGCCACATGAATGCCCTCTCACTGCTGCAGACTGCACTCTCACTATGGAAAAGAAACCTACAAAGAGAGTTATTTCTGCATATTCCACCACCAGCATAGCTGACATTTTGAATGGATGATATATGGATACTGGATTAGCAGAGCATAGTACTTGATAAGAGTTTTAGAAGGTTTCAAGTGGATATACTGAACTGTACCAGAAATTTCAATGCTGATGAAGCAGTCACTGTTCCACACAAATCAAAGTGGAAATAACAAATATCAAAATACTTCAAAACACATTGACACATTCTTCCATCTTTAGCACGCAAAGAAGTGCTCACAACTTTGCACAACAACTGAAAGAATGCCAATAATTCTGTAAAACAAACATGACGGCAGAGAGGGATTTTCTTCCTGCAATGTGTAATCCAAATAAAGGAAAAACTTTTGAGAGTTTTCAACTCAAGAGAACATTGGAAATCCCAGCAGCTGAGTTCCTGGGATCTTCCATTGGATTATGAAAGTCAGCTTGGAGGTGTGGTACTGCAGTACAGCTGGCAGCTTCTGCTCTGTTTCATAGGTACTATTACACAGGAACTGTCAAGAGACCTTCATTTTGTATTAGGAAATCATTTCCATAAAACCATAAGCTTAAAATGCCTCCTGCAAAGTTTTGGACTTGCTCCAGCTCTCTCGCAGCTAAAGATGTGGAACTTAGGTGCCTGCTTAGCAAATGCCAAAGGGCTAAATAGTTGAAATATAGGCATATGCCTATAAACTTCCTGAAGCTCAGCATAACACATGCTGTCTGAACCAAGATGAAGGAATATAGCCAGAGATGCCAAAAAAAAAAAGGGAAAGCTAACATCCAAAGCAGCATGTTCTCCTGACTTCATACTCAGAAGTAAAGATAGGGCACAGCCTCTCCTGGTCAGCAATTAGTAATATTTCTATTCTCCAGCTCAAAGAAATGCCTACACAGTATTCCTTACTTTGTGAACACAATGATTTTACAATCAAATTGTAAAAAAAAAAAAAACAAAACCCTCCTAATGTTATTAAGAGTACATGGTCTCCTTAAATCTTTTCAGACTATGCAATGGTCTAGTACCACTTATTTATGGTCTGGCTATAGAGAGATTCTCCACACAGCTCCAACATTGACAGCTTTTCCCAACACTGGAACTGACAGCACTTAGCATGCATTTTAGGACACTCACCCTTATCTTGTCATCTGTTTCCATAGTGGCTTGCAGTCTCCCATTCACACTGAATACACAGAAGAGGCCGTTTTCATAATATATGACACAGTGGCCTTCTCTGGAAGCTTGAATAAGTTTGGGTCTCAGGCAGCTTTCGGGACCTTGTAATCTTTTAGGACCTTCTAATGTCCTCAGTAGATCTCCATTCATAGAATGTATGAGACATGGTCCTTCTAATAACACAGAACAGGTTCTCCAGTTATTGATTTATAAGCTCAATTAAAGACATACATCAAATAATAAGTAATGACTTCTATTTAAACAACCACGTTAACACATATATAATACATTATAATAGTTTTGTCCATGTTTAGATGGATTGCCTATGACTTTAAGGGTGCTAGACACTAAGATAAACAGCTTATCCCTAAAAGGCTTTGCATTAAGGTATTTTAGAGCACCTATGTAACAGAAAGTTTCAAGCAGAATATACTGAACCATACCCGAAAGTTCAATGCTAATGAAGCAGTCACTGTTCCATACAAACTTGAAAGTGGAAATAATATATGATTTATGAAAGAAGAAAGATACTAACTCCAAGAAATTTACAGTTTAAAAATAATCACGGACAATTAAGGAAATAAGGAAAGTATAAAGAATATCCATAGAATCAATACCATTCTTTATAATTTGCCTGCCAAAAGCAGGTCTTTGAGAACATAAATGGGGCATATTAGAGGCTCTTCAGCCAAGCTCAAAGAGGCTGAACAGAATTACCAGTAATTTATACACACCCTTCATCAAACAAACAATCCAGCACATTCTCCCGAAACTAACTTTTGCTTCCCTTTTTTTGAGAAGTTATCCATAACAGACACTCTTCACCATCTTGGCCCTCAAGAGCTGTATTCAACTATGCTACATGCAATTACACACTGGATAAACAAACAGAAATAGCAATCAGGAGGGAAATTGATGTGGTCGCCTTTTCTTATAAATGTCTGAACAATCCTCAGTTTTAACATGTTTAAAAGGAGGTTTCAAATTCCATAGCAACCAAGAAAAAAGGGTTAGAAATAAAACCACCATAAAGTTCATAAATTCTGCCACCCTAGACCATACTCCGTTTTGCATTAGGATTATAGCTTCATGAACAGAAAGAAATGACAACAGCTACCTTACCTTTTGAACCACTTATTACCAGGCCAAGCTCAGCACAAATGGCAGCACAGGTGATCTCATAGTCATGTCCTGTCAGAACAGCTCGAGGAGTTGCAAAATCACCTTCAATGAAAAAACAATAGAAGCAATCCTTGGTTACAATCCATTCCCACAATCACTGCTTTCCATCACTGAAGCATCTTCTGTTTCCTTGCTCTTTGAGTTTGTGTTCCTTACAAATCACTTCAATGCTCCTGTTTGCATACGGGAGTTCTGTACTCCTACCTGTGTAGTGCAGCAGCAGCACTGCCTGCCCATTTACTAGCACACAGTAATACAGAAGTCAGGTGGGCAGTAAAACCAACCAAAGTTGCCTTCCCCTCCCTCTGTCTCCCCCTCTGTTTATATTTTGTGGAGGGAGAGATTTGAGTTAATTACTACCCTTTCCTATAACAGATATAAATAAATGCAAGTATCACCAGGATAAATACTGAGAAGACGCCAAGAGTGCCCAAAGATGAAGTAAAACTTCCAGTGACTAATTTTTATTTTAACCTAATAACAGTGCTGAAACTAGCTCTTTTCAAGAGTTTGGACCACAGTCAGTATGAATTTCTGATGAATTTGCAAAAAACCCCCACTCAAACCCAACAATAATGCTCCTATTAGACTTTTCTCTGCAACAAGAACTGTATTTTCTGGGGGGGGGGGGGTTCTTTATAATCAAACACATATGGATACAATAAAAAAAGAATTGTACAACTGACACATTTAAAAGAAAAAAAAATATTCTCCAGGTCAAGGCAGAGAAAGGGTAAGCAAATGCTATAAAGCTCCTTAAATAGTTTTATAACTTCACTCACAGGTTATTCACTGCTGTCTTCAAGAGTGCTGCCATTTCATGGAAATCACAGTTATTTTTCTATTACCATATAATTAGCTCAATCATAGCATTCCACAAAGCATTTGAACTCTAAAGGATGTGTGTTGGGTAATGCTAACATGTAGTTTCCAAAAGGTTTAGATGAGTTTTTAAGGAGCAGGGAATAGCTTCACAATAAATGATGATAAGTGAGATACCAAAAAGGCACTAAAGCAGAGGTAAAATCAAACTTTTTTTTCGCTTGAAAAACAAGAGATGGTTTTACAAAGACACAGAGTAATAACGGGACTAATTGACTCCATTAATTATGAGATTAGCACCAATCAAATTACGTTTGGAGTTTTAACTTTTTAAAATATAAACCCAGCATAATGCCATTAATTTGTCCACGTAGAGCAGTGCCAGCAATACTGGTACTGAGTGTTATTAGAATTCACAGAGCTCTATTTAAAGGGATAGTTGCTTGGACCCTGCATGTCTACAGTGAGAGACTTCTATGGAAAAGAAGTGTAAGATCTGGCCTTGCACAAATATTTTTACTAAGACCATTTACACCACTTCCCAAAACATCTGTGCAGCTGCCACATTCCAATGGCTTTTAAGGAAAGGTCATAATCTATGACAAAGTCTCAAATCAAGAATTTTGACCTTTCAAATTTGATTTATTCTGCAGTTACTATAATAATTTATATCAACAATACAAAATCTTGAAAAGTAAATAAATCTATTTCTTATATATATACACAGACATTACAAATATGTGTGCATACATGTAAACAGCCAGTCATGTGTGTTACCAGCATTTTAAATGTGAACATGCTTTGGAGCAACTGGCTGAATTGTCCCTAATCTCTTAAGAAATAGTCATTAAAAGCTGTCGCTTTTGTTTCATATATTGTTTGAAAAAACACACTCAAGCCCAGGAAGTATTGCAGACAGTTCAGGAGCACAGGAAAAAATCCCAAATTAGAAGCATAAGGGTAGATTTGAATGACCTTTAGGTACTTTTCAGGTGGCTGGATCCTGTGAATTTTTCTCACAAACCTTTCAGAGCGAAATTGCTCTATGGAACTTTACTTCCCTAAACATGGGCTGGACACCTCAGAAGATTCATACATAAACACTGAGTAGCCAAGCCACAGATTTGCAGTTTTAGGGGAAAATGTAACAGCTGCCATAACAGTCATACTATACAGTAACAATTTAATGTTGCCAACCCAACTCTTTCTCCCTGTTGTTCCCAAGCCCTAAAAGGAGACAACTTTGTGCATTTAAAGGTCTTGTTAGTTTGTTTCTTTTAAATGAGCTGCCTACATTAGAAAATTTTTAGAATTCTGGTTTTATTGCTTTCTTCTGCTTTCAGAAATTGCATTAGCACATACTTGCATAGATCAGCAAGGAACTGATTTAATTATATACTTCACATTAACAAAACTTTTGAAATCAGAGAAGTTTTAAATATACAACATTGCAGGAGGTAATGAATGCAAGACGTTCGAGTTAGAAGCACTTATGAAAAGCAATGCCTGAATGAATTATTAGGAGGTGCAGATAAACAAAATCATGGGAGTAAAGTTATTGCTAACAGCAGCTACATTATTATAGGCTTTACCTGCATAAGGCTGTCAGCAACTACATCCACAAAATGTAGGAGATAAGATTCTTAAATCAAGAAGTAGAAACTGAGCATATATATTTATCACAGTTCACAGAAAAAAAATTACTTAAGTAACACAGTCTTCTCAGAATTTGGACTTGACTTCATACATAATAGAGTATAAATCTACAGGTGGAAGGATCAGTGTTTCATAGATTGTTTAACTGTTTCCTAAATTATATTTGAAATAAAGAAACAATTAAAAAACTGCAACCCAAACAAACAAAAAAGAAGAAATCAGAGTAGTATCTTTAAAGAACTTAGGATTTGAATAGATACTGTAAAAGAAGAGTCCTGTGAAAAGTCAGGCTGACTCCTTTGATAAGAATGTCAAGTATTTAGGGGTTTCCAAGCCTCTGATTTCCCAAATAATGGGGTCAACTTAAAAGCTGGTCATAGAGCAGAACAGATTTCTTTAAAAGCTTTTAAACTGTTATTGCTTCAAAAGATTGTCATGGTTTTCAATAATGCAAAGAGAAAATTTTATTTTGTTGCTGGTTTAAGGGGCACCACTTCAAACTTTTCTAAATTGTTTTAGGAGAACAGACTTGCAGACCTTTTGAAAAGCTGGGGAAGTGACTTCAAAGGGAAGAGAGTCTTTGTCCGCTAAGCAGGTTTACGACCACTGATCCAAACCCTAACTAAGGGCTGAAAAGAATACTCAGAGAATCTTTATGGAGATCCTTAAGGAAGGTGAACAAGTCAAATGAAATTAAAGATAGTTCAAATCCTAGCACTAATAACCAAGACACAATAGTTTTACAGATGTGCTTTTCTCAGCATAGGATATAGTGATATCCTTAGACCATCCCATCACTGGATTGCTGCATGGAGCTGAATGCTGTAAGATTCTTAATGCCACATTCACATTGCTACAAATGTCATCAAAGATTTATTTAAGCCACAGGAGGCACACATAAAGTTATTTTCAAGTAATGGACAGAATACTTTACCTTTGCAGCAACCATTCAAATTATTTCAAAAGAACTCACCTACATTCCAATAAATAATTTCTGCAAAGCTGCTTTCCCATAGAAAATAACATAAAATATCACTCTTATTTAAGTGACTAAAGTACATTTTAAATCATAAAATTCAAGCTCAAGAAGATAAAAGAAGAGCACATGATATCATGTCAGCCTGTGGTGATATATCAGCGAAAAAATGTTAGGCTTTTGGAAACTATGTTTAAAAAGGAACAGTGGGATTATGGCAATGTCAAAACTTTTTTCCAGTTTAATGACATCCAGAGGAATATATGCCTTACTGGAGATAACAAGAAATTGGTTTGTATTGCTGGGTTTCTCTCTGCTAGTTGTTTCAGCTTTGGTGAAGTTACAATACAAAGCATGTTCATGATATTTAAATCCATCAGCAAATTCCTGAACTGGTGCTTTCTTTATTTTCAGCACTAAGCTGTAAAAGTTGAGCCAAACACAAGAACTCAGTTGAAGAAAAATATCTTCCTAAAAAGAAATCAAACTAGAGAGTAACTAAAAAACTTACCTCACAGTTAAATGAGATACTCTTCTTACTATTTATGGGTGAGATAATATTATGCAACACATTAAAATATAAAATATTTGACTGTGCTCCTTTTTATGTTTTATACTGAGAAGACAGTTAATTATTATAAGTCACAGAGACCTAAACAGCCATTTCTAAATTACACTATGATTGCAGGGGCTGTGGGGCACTTTTAAATGGTAAATTAATTAAGTGATTTTATCTCAATATAAAATCCAAATTGAATGAAGCATCATATTAATCTGTCTTTTTACCTATTTCTTGCAAAAGTAAGTGATTGAGTGCTTTCCCAGAATGATGCATCAACCAAACCAGATTGTACATGTAAGAAAGACCTTCTAAAATTCATTTTTAAAATTTCCAAGTTCTGAAGTTGCTTTTTATGATTAAAAATTGAGGAAAACAACAAAAGGTTTGAAATAAATGTGAGGAGTACAGGTGTATGTACAGAATACAGTACATTTGGACAAAAGTACTCTCAGCAAAATGTAAGTAAATCAAGAAAACTAATTTGCTGCTAAGCTCCCATGTCGATTATATAGCAGGTTTCAGAGTCTAATTGCATCAAAGTGATAACTGTCAAATATTATAAAGTCTGTGCATTAATATTATTTATAGATCACATTATCAGCCAAATTGTTAGAACCCTCTTTCACTGGCACAGAACGTTATCTGATGGATGAGAGATCTTACTCAAGTGATTCCACAACAAATTATTGAGTATTCCTAAAGCTTCAGTCTGAATAATCTTTTCTTTGTAAACAAGTATTTTTACGTAACAATACAATATTTTCATATACAGGGACCTCAGTTTTGTCTTGTTCTTCATATGACACTCCATCAGCATTTCCTCTTAATTCCTTCAAACTAGTTCCCATCTGTTCACTTATTTTATCACAAGAAGTACAACCTTATGCCAAGATGCAAATTTTGATTTTATAAAGAAGCACTTCAACCCTGCATTTTCTGAAAAAGGAATGACATCTTTGAAAAATGCATAATTCCATCCTGAAGCAAAACCTAAATGTGCAAAGTGCAGGAGATGCCATAGTTTGTTCAGTAAGGAAAAAATACATTAGATTTATCTTGTAGGATTCATTTCAGTAAATACAACACAGGAGGGCTTACTGTACTTCCCTCAGTGTCACTGTGCAACAAGTGACTAACACTTACTCAGTATTAATGAGATATTTTTCATACATGTTGTGTCACAAAAACTATGTTTCCAAAACAAACAGAACAAAGAGAAAGATTTACCAGGCTTTCATAAACTGGGTATTACAATTCAGACTTCAAAAGTCAATAATCCCCAGTCTCTTAATTCCTACACCATGTGCAACACAAAGCTTTCTGGAACAAGTTCTCCCTTAGTGGGGACTCATCTGCTGCAAGTCCTGGAAGTCATTCAGCAGGACTCCTCCCCCTGAGCACAGGCCTTTTTGAAGCTCTTGGAAAGTATCTGCAGGTGAATATTCAGGGTCAGTGTACACTAATATTTTAATATTTGCACCATCCTGACTTCATAAACTGTTACTTAAATGGCAGCTTTGAAGTTTTAGAACACTGTCATTTTTGTCTGATAATGTTCTAAACCAGGTTTATGAAGGGGCTTTTTTGTTTATGCTAAAAAACCACCAAAATTTCTCTTCATATTTCTCTCCTCTGGTTTATAGCATCCATTACCTAGTGAATTAAAAAAAAAAAAAAAAACAACAAACCTAAACAGAAAAGGAGAAACCCAATTAAGCAATTATTTCAGTCAGAAATAGCAGCTCCTCAGAAATTGATGATAAAAGTCATCTTGCGTGTAGTTGAAACCTACATAGTGATTCATAATTTGGGCAAAAAAATTAATTTCAGATGAGAAATCTCCTATGATAATTCCACTCAGCTTGGCAGTTTTTTTTACGCTTTTTTATTTCCCCCTATTAAAATACATCAAAATAATCTGAAGTCCATGCTTTAGCTATTTGATTACTTTTGTAAAGTTAATTTCAAACCAGTACTATCACCAGTAGTTTATCGTACTAGATAGATGCTTACCACCTTTACTTACCAATGTAACTGGGAGCACTGATGGCATTTACCAAGTTCAGAGGATACATAAATTAGCTGTCTTTTTACAAGTAACTCTCTTAAACCAGATACTTTTCCAATGAGGCAGGCCATAACTCCAAAACCTCTATGTTGCTAGTGTTACTAGAATTTCAATCCAGAAACACTTAAAAAATCATTTCTTACCCAAGTCAGGATTGTTGTATTGATCAAATAATTTTTATAACATTTACTCTGGTCATTTCATTCTAGACTATAAATTATTATATCTTCTTCACTACTTTGCTCTGTCTTACATGGTTACAGACTTTGAAATGAATGGTGATTTTTCTCAGCAACCAAAGAAGGTAAATATATGTGATGTACATCATCCCACAACTATGTATATGGTGCACATTAAGGTTGTATTCATTTACCATGTGAATATAATTTCTTTTACCACATCAACTATTAGTTACAAGTCGTAAATATAGCATTGTTTTTTCCTGGAACTCAAAGGTCTGTGTTGCATCATGGAGTACTAAATACATCCTGCTGGAGAATTTCATGAATCCAGTTTCAGTAACACCTGAAGCTGGATACTGCCAAAAAAGCAGCACCAACCCCCTTCTCTGTTTCCAGTCTCAAAATACATACTGCCTTGATTGCCTCAAAACTTCCTCTACAATGCTTCTTTGAATTACTTACTGATTGACAAATCCTGAAACACAATCTCTCAGCCACCTGAAAACAAGGGTGATACACATGCTGCACTTAATACTTTAGGACATAACTTTTAGCCAAAACAAGTATCTACGGCCCACAAACTTACATGTTCATCACTACCAAGTCACTATAACTATTTAGCTATTTCCAAACTATCTGTGAATGCTATTCCAAGTTCTTTTCAATGAAGACCTTGCTCTCATAGGTATCTATGACGTGACTTTCTTGGCATTCTATATACACAAAACTATATTGCTTATGCAGCATCACTACAGATTTCCAGAATTCATCCACCTGTTGTTCCTCATATTTTTTCCAGTTTTAATATGTGGAGGGTAGAACCATCATTTATATGTGATTTACAGAGTACTCAGAGCAATGAAGCATGAAACTCTTTGAGGTAACAATGTGTTACAGCTGAAAGAAGAAAGGACAGTGACCTTTTGTGGCTGCAGAATTTTAAGCTCTGTTCTAGATTCAGATTGCCCCAGCCTCTGTGAAGCTGCAGGGAACTGTGGAAACATTTACAACATCAGGTTCTCTGTCCACTTTCATGAGGCTTTCAAGACTAAGATTAAATAATGCAATAAATGTTAGGTATAAGAATATTTAGTGATTGCTACCCCTTTCTAAAACATGCTACAGATACTTTTCCACGCCTTGTGGATCTTCTCTATTACATACTTTTTACTGAACTGAACTTGCAACACAAATAGTAAAAGGCAATATTGTCCTTGTTAAAGCCCTTTAATGTAAAAAGAAAGAGGTACTCCATTTCTTTTTACAGTCCCACTTAACAAAACACTCCTGACCTATTTCTGTTTCAGTTCTTATGTTGAACTTAAATTCACATTGTATTTTCTCACTGTAGTTTCAATAAAAAGGATAAAAATTTTACTACAAATGAATTAATTTTTTTTGCCCCAAAAATGTGAATAGCTATTTTTAATATTTTACTAGCTAGAGCTTAGGATCCAGTCCCGAGATCAGCTTCAACTGGATGCCAGCAGATGGTGCTGAAGGACTCTGGCTTTACATACAACATTGTGCTGTCCTGCCATTTTTGAGAAACAAAGAATATTTGTTGCATCTGCAGTTAAACAATGTTAAAATAATACTGAATTATTTACTGACTTTTTTTTTAAGAAGGGTTCACATAATAATGTGTAAAATGTGTGCAAGGGTAAAAAAATAAAAGTGCTATTGAGCAGCTAAAGGAGCATGTGCAGACTGTCCTAAAACTCGGTGCTGGAGCAACACTCTTTTCTTACCAGGCTGACTCCAGTGAACAGCAACTATTGCCTTTATAGCTGCACTAATTTAAAAACATTTTAGTATTTTGAGGCTCTGAAAATTTTTAGCTACTCTGGTAGACCACCATTTGACAGAAAGTAACAGTAATAGGAGAATTTCCATTACTAACTAACCTGATTAGTGATTGATGGACATGTTGATACTCCTGCTACCTAGCATGACAAAAGCAAAAGGGAACCTTAACAGGTAAGCTTTTTACAACTACTTACAATCTTTTTAAGAGAAGTTGCTGTTAGGCAAATCATTTTCATTTTTTAAAATAATAATTAGAATTCTAAATAAATACCTATGCAACAAACATCCTTTGGAAATGTGGACCTTCATCTTCTCTGCTACCATTGGTTTTGAACTGAATTTTGAAAATAGAAGTCCAGATCATGCAGACCTGGGAACCAAGATGTAGGTTAATTCAAGATGAGAATGTGGAAAGAAGGCAGAGGGGTGGTTTTCTGGCTACTGAGTTAAGCAGACTCATGACCTGCTTGAAATGAGTGTGATTGTTCACTGTGTGCAGAGAGAAGCAAATATGCAAATCCTCACAGAATTCAACTTTACTGGATTAGTGTGTCTCAGTACAAAGAAAGTATTACCCATGGCATTGTTCTTCAATCAACCAACACAAGGATGCTTATCAGGTATATTTTCAAAGTTTAAATTGCTTGCATTATCCACTTTAATAATTAATTATGAAGCACTCACTTTCAAAAAGTTTGAATTTTCCAACTGAAAAATGTTTGACACAGTTGATTAAACACAGATGTTCTCTTTTACTATGATTACTAGTACAATTAAAACTAATGATTTATCAAGATCATAGCCTTAATGTTAACAATAATTTATAATAATTTTATAATATATATTTATATATTTAATAATAATAATCATCCTAATCGATAAAAGTCTTGCAGGTATTCAAATATTTATTTAGGAATTCTAGCTAAATAAAAATCAAAAATGCAGTTTCTTGTAACAGTGGCTTGGATAGGAGCATGACTGTTTTTCAGCAAGATAATAACTGTGATTAAACTTTGAATCCTTTGGGAGATTTCCGATTTTATAAATTGAAAAGAATATGCATTTAAAAAATTTGCATCTCGGGGAGATGTTCCACATGTTATCAACAGCAAAACTGTTCAGTGAATCCTCTCAATTAAATCTTAGTTAAATACAGTAATTGTTTTTTAAAATATGAAATCATGTGCTTACATTCATGTGTCCTGCTACACAGCTACACCACTAAACCCATTTATCTCCCACACTTCAGAATACCTGAATATAGTACCCTCTAAAAAATACAAAGCTATGCAATGCAAGCACCCCCATAGTCCTCGTGATGCAAATGTGATACATACAGAGAGTAACATTTTCTAGTTTTATGGGCTAACATAAAAGAGGTAATATAATTTGTTTTATTCACATATGTGTGGAAGATCAATGCAATAACTCAGAAGAGAGCCCATTAGTATTAGCAGTAGTGATATAGTTATACAGAGACTTTACATTTCACAGCACTGAATATTTTTATCAGTCAAGCCCTAATTTCCTTAAGGAAATCAAATTTCTAATTAAAAATACCTTGGTTTCTTCAAAATATGACAACTAAAAAATAATTGTGTACACATATGTAGATATTTGAAAGCAAGAGAACCATCTCTTCATACTCCATGAATAAAAGGCAAGAATAACAGAAAAGCACTTCCACTGGACTGCAGAAATGCCTACCATTTTTTAAGCAAAAACGATTTTAGAAGCATAAGCAATATTAAGATAATTAAATTCACCACTGTAAACCTCCCCTCCAAGAAAATACATCCAAACAAAATAGCTACAGTGAAAAACCAAAAACCTTGAAGACTTAGATTTACATTCACTAATCCAACTGGCCCCTACCTGGTCCATGCAGGTGAGGGATTATTAATGAAGATTGGAGAAAATAGGATATTCCAATTAGAAAATCATTTGTTGGTAAAGGAGTACAAGTATGTATGCCGCAAGCAATTTGGTGACAATTTTAATATATAACAGCTAGAGGTGACATTCTAGATATGATTATAACCAATACAGCAAAACAAATTCAGAAAAACAGTGCTGTAAGGAATTTACATGAAAGTGGTGAAGATACGAGAATGTTGAATATGCTTTGTAAGGGAGAGATCAAGGACAAGAAGATAATTCCTGAAGTATTTTGGGAAAACAGGTTTCAATAGATACAGAATATCCTTCTGTAAGATCTCATGGGAAGTTAAACAGAAAACAAAGGAAAAGGTAATAAGGATAGTGAAAAGTGAAAGCTGCTCCAGTGCAACACAGGGATAAAAGAGACAGGGTCCCAGCTGGCACAACTCAGAGTTCTCCAGTGACTCTAACACAGAAAAGTCAGGTAGAAAGATCAAAATAAATGAGATCTTTCTGAAACAGCGGAAGCAACAAAGTATGAGCAAACAGAGACAAACCCAGGAGAGCCACACATAGATGAGGTGTAACTAACAAGGAAAAATGTTAGTTACGAAAACTACTCGAAAATATGCGAGGTTTTCTCAATAAGTTGGTCTATTATTAAGAGCAAGCAATACCAACAGATGATGCCACACAAAGTACTTCAGGAAAAGGTCAACTGCAGTCAGGCAGCAAACCCAAGTAAAACCAGCAATGAAAACTGTTGTCTCAACTAGAGAATACCTAAATGAGGTAAATGTTTCGCACTCAATTGGCCTGAAAACAGTGATACTGTGACAATGAAACTATGTAATACCAGAGTTACAACTATTCTTTTGTGAATATTGGGTAAAGTTCTGCAAGACAAAAAAAAGGTCGTGTGTTGTTTAAGCAGCAGGAAAAGGGAAAATGAAAAAGTAGTCTGCTTAATCCCAACAAACGGAAAAAATACTGGCAGAACATTTCTATTTTTTATATATACACACACAATTTCCTAGAAGAAAACAAGGAGAAGAGTAACAGCTGATTTGGATTTGTTCTGAACAAATCATGTCAAAGCTATTTTTCTCTTGCAATGGCAAAGTAACAGGACATATTCAGGGAGACATCACATATTTTTACTTTAGTAAGAACTCTAGCACTGTTCCACGTGAGCAATTTCCTAAGGAAAATAGGGACACACACATTCACAAGGTATTATAGATTGGAAGGCTATATTCAGAATGCTACTCATTGTCAAAATACTAAGTGTATTGATGGGCATTCCTGAACTGTGTACTGGCTAACATTTTTTTTAATGACCAATTTAATAGAATAAGACTGCAAATTATATTTGCAGATATGAGTTGCTGCAAGGCTGCTGGAGGACAGGATAAGAATTCAAAATAAGTTTGACAAATTGGAGAAACAGTCTAAAGAATATGCTTCAGAAAGTTTCAAGACAAGATTCCACAGCTAAACTAGACAGGGAAGGAGACACACGTAGGTTCTTCAGAAAACACTGAAATCCATATTGGCCCATACCCTTAAAAGAACTGACAGTGTCATGGTGTTTTGAAAGAAACAGATTTTCCCTAGGGATGTGAAAAGTACTAGTCTGTAAAACAGTTGTTTTCTACTTATCACTGGAAAGGCTTCGGTTGCATTCCTGGGTCTACTTTGAGGAAGACAGTCAACTGAAGGGAGTAACACAGGAAAAAATCAGAGGTCTAGAAAACCATGACTTATGGCAAAAGACAAAGAATTGAGCTATTAAAGTTGGAGGCAAAGAATTGCAGGTCACGGCAATCCAAGTAACTGGAAGTAGCTGTGTAAGAAGGAAATAATCTGTTCTCTACACAAAGGAAAAATAGATAAAGATGATTGAATGCAACTGCTGGAAAAAGAGAACTCGATAGTAGGCTGAACACTGGGAAAAGACCGCTAAGGACAAGGCTTTTAGGGCCCAAAAATGTATTTGTTGAAGTTTTTAAGGGAAGATTGGACAAACATCAGTGGAGAATGGTTTTGGCACATTTAAGCCCTCACCGGGAAAAGAGATCAGGTGACCAAAGCTCCTGCCCGCCCTGTTTCCTATGGTTCTGTGATTACAAAGGAAAATGCAATCCCTCAACCTAGGAAATGTCCAAACACCAGGAGTTGCCACTTGAGCTTCAAAGCGAAAGTGGGATCTGAAAGTGATGCTCACCATTTGTATGCAAATGAATTCTCTCATCTCTTTTCTCCAGCCATCACACAATTCCTCCTCCCACCCCCCACTTCTCGCCTCCCCTCCACCTCCACCTCCTTAGGCTGGGCAAGGACAAAACACAGCATCCTTCCACAGCTCTCTCCCAGGAATCTCCACACATTCCACCGCACAAGTCCTGGTGCATAATGTCACATCCCCAAGTGGTGCCTTGGAGCCTCTCAATATGCAGAAGCCAACTTTGTGTGACACAGCTCACACATGGGCTCCAAGGAGTAGTGAGGGGAGGGCTACATCCTCTCCCTCCCCCCTCCCCTGCCTCCCCCAAGCCAGCCACATGCCAAGGAGAGAAAAGGAAAAGCCCCTTACGCTATGCAAAGTGACATCGCATCTCCACAGTAAATTATGCTAATTAATGTGAAAGTAAAACGGCTCAGGGCTGTTCCAAAGGATACAACTACTTCAGGTCCTCTGCTCTGTTCTGAATTATTCCGAGGCTTGGTCAGAAATTGTCCCCAGAAACATTTCTGCATCAAAAAAAAGGCCTGTGCTCCAAAGTAAAGTACTGCCATGCTTCTACACTTTCAAAACCAATTAATTTAGAAAGAGAAAAACTCTACATTTGATCAAAGAGCATAATGAAATTTTTTTTTGAATTTCAGGTTTTAATTTGAGAAGGAAAAAAAATGATTTAACCTAAATGTAATCAAGCTGTTTTGTGAAGAATAAAATAGTTGCCAGCAGATGTGTCCCACATAGAAATTTCATATCTCTGAGACCTTGATTTGTCAGATTTGGTTTACATTGATCAATGCATTTGAGAGTTGCTGGGGAGAGACTAAATACGATTGTGAGACTGCAGAGGTGTAATTTCTTTAAGAAGTCAGCCTCAAAGTTGGAAGTTAAATGATGAAAATAATTAGTATTTCAGTAACATTTTTCTTCTGTTAAACCAAAAACAGAGAAGTTTTCAATACTGTCAAGTTAGCCAGAAAATTGTCCTTGATAATCAATATCAAACCACTTATTTATCACATGTACCATAGGCCATCAGCTTAAGTATCATTCTAAAACATAAATATACACAGCCAGAGATCCAGAGCTCAGTGCTCTGAAAGTAAAAAAATCAGACAAATGAACCTAAATAAATGTAACTGGTGGAATAATGTGTGCCTAATGGGATATTATTTGGGGTAGATGGATCATACCAGCCTGTTGACTTATGTACATGAGAGGCAACACATACTATGTGAGAAGGTAAGAAATACTCCCCCTTTGAAATTATTTTCCTTGAAACTACTCTGGCACCACGATTTGGTAAAGTGCCATTAGATGCATGTTGCTGTGAAGTCATCTAAGATGGATATTTAAGATAATTAAACAAAGAAAAAATAGAAAAGAAGTATCAACTTTAAGAGTATCTATAATTCCAGTGAATAGTGCTCATTGAAAGCATGAATAAATGATATTTTTAGGCTAAAAAAATCATAAGCTTCAAATACAGAAAGACCAGTTAAATATCAATATCCTGCAAATGGATGGAAGTAAGAGCTGCAGTAACAGGGATCAGAACCAAACAAGTCTACTGGTGCTTTCCATTTCTGACAAAATCAGAACTAAGCAGAAACAGCTCTTTTTATTTGTCTTTTCAAAAAAAATTTTAACTGAACAGAGAAGCCTACAGACAGCTATTTCTGGGAAAAATTAAACACCCCAGATTACCATCTCTTTGAAGCAGGAACTGTCTATACCCATGTCTAGGACTATGTATAGTGCCATGAGATTCCAATTGATAACAAAGGTTTCCAGGCATGCTGTATCACCAAAAATACCCTACATAAAGGCAATCAGTAAACATGGGAGACATTGCAAATCCCTAGAAGTCCAAGTTTAATAGAACTGCAAGCAAAGAGACTTACCAGGTAGCTACTGTTTGATTTTAAACAGCAGCTAAAGTAGCCTAATTTTGGAAACTGCAAAACTTTATTACCATAGAAATTTGCATGAGAAAAAACAGTCAATAGATAACAAAATGTACATATTTGAGTCAGATACTAGGTACAACACCTATGCAAGTGATCTGTTAGGCTCTTCAAGGATCCTACAGCATTAAGGACTTGTTCACACAGCAATCAAGCCTGGAAAATGTGGGACAAGTACAACTTCTCAGGGCATGCCTAGGAATCTGCAAACTCTTTGGAGTTTCCAAGTTTACAAGCTCTGCAAAAATAACACAGAGTTTGCATTTTCTTTAAATTGACAGATTGCAAAATATTTATGAAGTATTCACAGAGATTTTCTCCCACAGGCAAAGCTGTATTTACTGAAAGATGGTCATAAAATTCTGCTAGCCACTTCCTGGAAAAACTGCCATCTCTTGAATAGGACTACTTGGAGGATAATAAGTTTGCTCACATCCTCTGCCTCCAAATATTGCAACTGTGTGAACTGAGCTGCATCTTGTTCAACTTCTGAATAGTTTTCACAGTCAACATCAAATAATCTGCAAGTTAAATTCAGATATTCATTCTGATATTAATTAGTTGTGCTTCTTCAAAGTCGCTCACAGGGTGCAATTTCAAGCCACCTCTGTGTTTCAAATTCAAGTAACTCCAGATGAGTAACAGATTGAATATGGAACACACAACTTTACCAAATTGATTAATTTGGAAGATGTCAGGTATTGTTTCAATTATATAAAATTGTGTGCCAGCTATAACTGCACTATGACAGATCTAACACCACTTCTTGTTTTCCAGATGTCCATTTTGTCCTCTGCAGACATCAAGTACTACTACTATTTAAACAGGGTCAAAGACCTTAAGTGGAAGGCAGAAAACTTAAGAAATACTCTTAATACAGAATATACTGTCTCTCACCCCTTCCATTCAGGGCACTTTATTTTGGGCTGAACAGGACCTCTTTTTGGCTATGATATTCCCCTAAATTTATGTATATATGCTCTCACAAGCTGTCTTGAAACCCCCTCACTCCTGTAAACTGGCTTACTCTAGGCTTTTTCTCAACTGCAGGTCTGCCTTTTTCTTTGATTTGGGGATCAGAAATGAATTTTTTTTGTGTGTGTGGAGTGAAACTGGCATGAACCAAGATCCCTTTCTACCCCGTTACATCATACAGGCACAGCAAGGTTGAACAGTCCTAGTGACTCACTGTTTTTTAGAGTTAAAAGAGAGAATCTGCATGAATAAAAGATAGGATTCAGGAACTCCTAAGAAATGCTGCAAGAGGGAAGAGAATAAATACTTTGGCAAGTGCAAGGTGAGTTTGGGTGGGGAGGTATTAAAACTGAATTAGGCTGGAGCAGGGTTACCCTGACTTAGTAGTTTGGTTATATGGCATGAGCCCTTTGGTTGCAGTGGAACCAACTAGAATGCCTGGGATGTGAGAGCAAGGATTAGGCATGTAGCACCTTCCCTAAGATTTTGTCCTACGAAGTGTTTGCTGAAGGCATTTTGAGACAACCTCCTTATAAATCAGGTTTTTCTGTTTTTCCTTACCTCTTGGGTTATCACCAATGATGTTGGTTTTGCCATTCCAGTACCAGAGCAGCAAGGTTGCATCACGGGATCCTGAGAGGATGTAACAATTCCCTCCAATGTAGGACTCAGAACGAGCAAGACAGGTTACAACATCCCAGTGTCCAAACACTACTTGCATCAGTTTACCTGTAAAACATCAAATTGATTCTTTTAAAACTCTTCTCTTATTCTTTCCAAGGCAAAGCAAACACATTATAACATACTTTAGAAATATCTTCTCCATAAAAAAAAAGAAAGGTTCAAAAGAGAACTACAGTGGAGAGTCTATTTTTTCTTTATTTATTTGGTGGGAACTTATTTAGAAGTGCAGTAGTCCATACAGTCCACACCAAAAAATACTTGCCATCTCTCAATATTATACTTTATTCAAAAGTCTCACTGGATTTGCTGAAGCACAGCAACTGGAGATTGTGATGGGGCAAAGGACACACCCACACATTTCTAATGCACCTACTCAGCCCATTCAGGTGACAGGGGCCAGGACAAATTCTGCAGCCAATGGCACAAGGAAGTGTGATGTGTGATGTCTCCAATGTGTGACCCTGGGTTTTTCAGCCCAAATGACCAGGCATCTGTTTGTGCTTTGGGATGAATAAAGAGCGAGGAAGAACAGAAGGGAAAGAGTGATGGCTTTGGAAGGATTAACAAGACAGGCCAAAAGAAGAAACAGGAAATGCAAACTACTGCATTTCTGAATAGAAATAAATTAAAACTAAATGAAATTAAATTTTCTGAAAAGCGTCCAGAAAAATAAAAAGTAACACAGATCAGTGATAGGACTCAAATTACCCGCAAACTAATAAAATACTTGGGGGCACGAATTAAAAAACTATTGGTCACTTAATGTGATTAATAGGGAACATTTTACAGCCTCTTTTTTACACATTGCATTTGTATCCAGACACTAAGTAACACTTGAAGGGAACAAAAGATTTAAGGGAGTTGTTCTAAAAAGAGAACAAAACCAACGTTAACAGCCTGATTTATAACAAGATCAAAAATTTAATTGCATTAAAGTGAAGAAAATCAGAAAAAAACCAAGAGATATGCATGAATATCTACCAAAAAAAAAAGAAAAAAACAAAAAAGGAAGGTACTTTAGTATATGAAGAAAAAATAAAATAACAAGATGCAATTTAAAGGAAGCCTGTACATTAGATTCAAAATAAAACACTGATAAAACTTATTAGGCCTGCTCTAACCTTGCAAGAGAAATTGTGAGATGAAGTGCTGCCACATGAGCCATTTCTGACTGGACTGGACAGGGCAAACCCCTGGATGCACTCTAACTGTGCATATCTACCTTGTAGAGGAAGGGTGAGTAACTTGGGGACCAAATAATTATGTGACAATTTTTTTCAGTTGTATTGATGTAGATATTCAACTACCTGGGGTGATTTATACTTTTAGAATGCGAGTTGATGTTATAAACATCACTGAGTTATAGAGATCTCCCTTTCAATTATTTCTATGTTTATAGGTTTCTACATTTATTTGTTCTACAAAACAAGCATTTTTCAAGGGTATTTGCTTGACAGTTGTTTCTGTAGTGGCACTGCCTTGTTAGTTTTATTTTGTTACTGTGTGGCTTAAGATTCAACAAATTTCATCAAAAGAAGAAATAAGAATTTGCTCTCTTGTATTACTAATAAAAATTGACTAATTCCAGAATAGTTCCTCAAACTTTCCTGTTTCCTTTAACATGAGTTGTCCTCTCTATACAGTGATATCAAACTTTACCATTTGCACTCAGATATCCTTTTTTGACAGAACAAATTTTCCAGTTAATGTTTCATTTGACAGCTGTGCTAAAAATAATTAAACGAAAAATAAGACTCAAGTCTGCAGTACTGGAGCTAAAACACTGTCTAGAAGTCTTTCCCACTGCTGGAGAAAGGTTTTATTGTGCTTCTGCTATACTGGCTGTGCTGAGAACCCATGATTTATGTTAAAAGTATTTTCTATTAAAAACAAACAAACAAGCCCAAGATCTGATAGGAAAATGGTTCTTTTTTTGTTGTTTAAGTACTAAAATGTAATTGAATTCAACGCTAGTGATCACTTGCCTTTATGCATTACTGATCACATCATCTTTTCGTCTTGGTGTTCTGCTGATTACAAAGTATTTCCCTACTATATCCTCATTTTAATTGGAAGCGAAGTAAACTACATCTGAATTCACTTCATTTAAGCTAGAGTTGCTATATTGACAAATAGAAGAGACAAATCTGGAACTTTTCTGACAATAGTATTTTGGTTTATAACCTGATTAACTATGATAGTAACAAGGTGCCTGGCGAATCTGCCACACAAAGAGGAAATAACTTAGAGGTATTTGTAGTTCAGATTGATACAGGACAAGGCTACCAAAACCATACAAGTTCCTTCCACAGATATAAGGTAAAATACATCCTTTGATATAATAGAATTATTTCTCTATTCACATAAATCAAGAATATACACTGAATATTTATTACTGCTAGCTATTCTTTCTGAAGATCTACTTTAAATTCACAGTTTTATGTAGATTTATTTTCATCAATGAGAAAATTAACCTAAGAAGGGTCTAACAAGATGTCTGTATAATGAATTGTGGGCAGTCAATATGACGTAAATGGAACCTCTCCTTTATGCTTAAGGCTTTGAAATTGCAAAAATGACAGAAATGCTGAAGTATGCCATGAGATCTAAAGTCTTAACAAATTTTTATTAAAGACCATCCTGTTTTGTTAGACATTTTGGTTTGCCAAGTGTGAAAAACACTGTTAAGTAATATATTTAAGAAATGATGATAAACATGTAGGATATTCCCTAGGGATTAATAACCTACTGGAAAGCTTGATGGCACACACACATTAACCACACTGGGTCATTAATCCCAAAGAAGTACCTTGCAGTGAGGTTGCTATTTCCATTACAAGATAATGAAAGGGGAAAAATCATACCCAGTTTTTTCTGGAGTTCCATGGCTTTTAAATTCCTGTAGCTCCTACACTGAAAGATTCTTTTCTATTTAGCATGACACATGCATGACTTCAATGGTTTGGACACACTCCAGCTGACAGACTAATTTAACTGCTGCCCATTATATTGATCAGTTTATGTTATATAAAAGAATTCAGTGGCTGCAAATCAATTCTTGTAGTATGGCATAGCTTTCAAAGGCTTTCATAAGTATTCTTTCACCAGATTTCAAGACTTCTTATTCTATGGTACTTGCCTGTATTTCCTGAAAATACCCAATTCTGTGGTGCTGAAAACCAAACAGAGCTAAATTCAAGTAAAAACACTTTAAGAACAATTCTCCTGGTATGCAGGGCCTCACACAAACTCTAGTGAAAACTACAGTGCAAGAACAGATATCCCTGGACTATAAGTTTGACGCGTGACGCTCAGTCTAAACAAGAGCTCCTTCTCTCACATTTGCAGTCATTCCACAAAAATGATACAGGGCACCAGTAGGTAAGGAAAGATTTGACAAATATTATTTATTGGGGAATAAATACACACTCCACTTCTGATGCTTTATCTGAAACAGCAGGCTGATTTTGAGAAAAAAAAAAATTTAGGCTGTTTCCGTATTTAAAAAATACATTACCTGAGTCAGTAGAATAAACGCGGAAACTCTTGTCCCAGAAGCCACAGACCAAGATGTAACGATTGTCAGAGGTGATGACAAAACACTGAGAATGTACCTGAATGCTTTGGTCTAAAAGGTCAGTGATTTGCCTTCTGTGCATACCTGTATTGCTGGCTGAACAAAAAAACATACAAACCAAGAAAGTTTAGCATCCACATACACAGAAAAATTTAGAAACCTATATTCTGACCAAATGCATTCTTCACTTCTCTTACTTTTTTTTAATAGCAGGGATATTTTGTTTCTAATTCTACTATAAAACACTCATTACACTTCTGGGGACAATGCTAATTTCTTGTATATATGTACATATTCTAAATTAGAAGAAATCCCTTTTTTAAGTGAAATGCAGCTGGGAAATAAATGAAAGATTGTACATAGGCATGGTACACAAAAATCCAATCAGCAACCTTCCCCCCTTCTTCTAGTATAAGAAATTAAAAATTAGAAACAAAGCAAGGGAGTGTAATGATAAGATAGTACATAAAGTATATAGTGGCTCAAACACAGCACACAAAGGATCATGATTTTGTATCATATACCACTTGTATTTCATTGCAAGCATAGCAATTTTAAAAAAGAGTAACTTCAGTAAACATCATTACTGTTTCACCCTTTTTTAAGCAGTTCCCAAAAATTAGCCAGCTTATCTACCCAGTCAACTATTAAGTTGAGAGGAAAATATTTACCCTATTTTGATCACTTGATGTTTTATTTCCTGAGATAATCCTGCACTGGGAGTGTACAGAATGGATGGGAATCAATTAGTGAACACATTTTTCATATTATATTTTGTTCTTATATGTATATCCCTATACATATCTATCAGGGAAATCCTACACTGTAGGAAGAACTTGCAGCCTGCTTTGCTCCTGAGGGAACCTGACTTCCAGCCCATGCAAGTAATTTCTCATGGGTTTGTCTGCCAACTGCTTGGAAAACTGTTACTTCCATCCAGAGGATCTTCCAAACCTGCCTCTGCCCTGAACTTGTGCTCTTCTTTACTCTTTGTTCTTTGACTTCTTTCCATTCTCCCAGGCTAGCTATCTCCTAAGCCTTGGGCTTATTCCCTTTACTCTAAATCAAATCCTTCATTTATTTACACTTTTGCTATAATGTTAAAAATGTTGATATTGTGCTGTCAATATGGGCAGCAAATAATTTAGCAAGGTGTTGCCATTTGCTCTCTGCAGGTAACACACAATGTGGCCTTCACTGCTCTTGCAGCCACTTAAAGAGCAACAACAACTTGTTATAAATGCACAGTGAAATGTTCTGTATGACAGAATAGCAGCAAAGGAACCTCAAAAAATGTGCAGATCAACACATTCATGGGGAAAAGGCCTTCAAAAAGCTTCAGCTCAAAAAGAGGTCTAGGATCTGTGTCATATCAGACATTGCTGGTTTATGTCTTCCTGTGCACTGGGAAAATGAGGAGCAGGAATCTCTCCTTACGACTAAGACAGCAACAAGATTCCTGCGATAACCATAAAAGTGTAATTTTGTGGTCCTCTTAGGTGCCATTTCTAGGTAAATGTGTCTAGCCACAATTAAAAACCTCTAATATTACCTACATAATTACTTGCACCCGATGATGCTACTTAGTAATAACAAAAAAAAAAAGCCTTAAACCTTTTAAACTATGTCCAGTGTAATCAGAAGGCTGATTTGAGATCTACTGTAGGAAGGGAATATTAAACCATTTTTCAGAACGTGAACATTAATTTTAAAGGTCTTTCTACCAAAAAAAAGCCAAAGTATTTTGTAAGCTAAAGGCAAACATGAAAATGGAATTTTAATTTTAAAATTATGAAAAAAATAGAAAGGATAATAAAAATTTTCTTTCCTTCTGCGCGTTTTCCACAAGATGTAAAAAAAAAAAATAATCAGACAGGTTCAATGTAAGTTGGGGTTTTTTGTTGCATATATTTATTTATATTTCTAAGATCTACTTGATAGCAGGTTTTAAAGCAGAACATACATTTCCTGCTCCAAACATTTTTTTTTATAAAATCTGTTTCAGGAAGGAAAAGACAGTTACAACATGTGTCCTCCTCATAATAACTACTGCACTATTCCGATGAGGATGGGTTTTAGTAACTTTGGAAAAACACTTTAATTTTATCAGCTCTGTAAAATGGTTTCACATGCCCCCACTGTTCCTGATTTAATTATCCTAGAGTTTACCCAGCAAAGGGGCTATACAAAAAGAGTCTGTATCTACACAAGAAGAGCCTGTATCGCACTTCCTACTGGGATATGCACATTGGTTTTGAAATTAATTCTCACTGCCTGACAGACCTGTCATTCTAACCTATCCAGGCAAGTTCATTTTTGCTCTGATTTTCCCATGCTTCCATAATTGGACAATTCACTTCTTTTTCGCTTAAGCTACCACCCTGAAACAGCTGGTTGTTAAACCAAGTTTGAAGTCCAATAGAACTGGGGGGCACAGAATCCTCTTCTTTGCTCCTGTCTTACAAATAGTTTGTGTTTGGGGTTTGGTACTTTGAGTTTTTCTTTTCTGCTCATGTTTAACATTCCATTTGCCATGCCATAGACTCCAAGTATACACTCCCCAAATTTGGGCCTGGAATGAAAGAACTGACCAAATTCTAACCATGCTAATAGAAAAAATCAGCTCCATGTAAATTGATAAACCTCTGTAATAAAGAGACATGAATTGAATGTATTACACTGAGTCATTAAATAAAGGAGAGACATTCCTCCACCCCTTTTTAATAAAAGAAAAACATACACAAATTTAACCAGTGAAGCTGATCAAAAGATGCAATACCCTTGAAAAATGAATACTAATATCTCAACACTAAACCGGAGTGGGCAATATATTTCAACTTTGAAACCGCTTTGCAATTACACATTAATCCCCTCAGCCTGAACAGCAGGTCTATGAAGAAAGGATTGATCTCCTTTAATGATGAAACCCTGGCACCATGGGTTTTTTTTCCACAACACGGTGCAGTTAAGAACCCCACTGTTATTATGAAAATTTCCTCGGCAAAGGAGCTCCATCACATTACCAGTGCACCGATTCATCATAACGTGCCTCGCTCCTGCTCATCAACAAGTCTGAGTGATGAAAAGATCCAATATTATCCTGACAGTACTTCATGCACATTCTCAATCACACATTATTACAGCATCCATATTAATTTTCACTGACACGCGTCCTAGGCCTGTTCAAATTAGGCAAACCAACGAGGGGGAGTTGATGAAATACCAGCATAGCCACAGCTCATTGCATTCCAATTTGCATGCAAATGGTTTATCAGGAAAATTCCATTCCCAGCAACCAGCAAGTGAAAAACAACCGTAATCTACACTTCAGGGCCACCATACAGAGCTTAATGAATCGCAAAGAGAGAAGGAAGTGACAGACCTATGAGAGGATCGATTTCCACTGGCAGCTGGTAAGGCTGGTCTTGTACAGCACCTTGATGAGCTGGAATTCAGGAAAGAAGATTTTAAAACTTTGCTTTTTTTTTAAATACATGAAGCCACAGATATTTCATAAATCAAAGCTATGCCCTCTTCTTTAACTATTCAAGATTCTTCTGCATCAATTGAATTACAAAAAAAAATCCAGGTGCTTTTGCAGGCTGCTTATTAAACATTTATTTTAGATTAGGGCTATTCTGAATGTATGCCATCAGCAGCAGCTCTGGTCCTGAGCCATAAGCTCTAGCAGATGCTTTACTGGCAACCTCTCCTGTCGCAACAAAACAAAATTAAGTGGTAAAGAGGACTGAAAACAAAATGTGACAACCATCTGCTGACTGTAGCAAATACTATTTTCCTCTTTACTTTTTAAAGCACTGCTTTGAACAACTGAAGCACAAAGGACTTTTTTTTTTAAAAAGTCAGTTTATGATGCAGAGAGGGAAATCTCATAGTCATCTTGTAGTCAGCCAGTATTTAAGGATTCATCCATCACCAAAACCCATTTATTTGTGAGTTTGCATAGAAGTTAATATATTAATTCTGCCAACCCACATTTCATCTGGGCACCTGGCATACCAGTAAAATGTTTATGTACTGAGTTCTCTTGCAGGGGTAAAAAGAAAGCCCTTTTTTTTTTTGTCCCCACAGCTTCACTTCAAAGAAACAAACAAACTCGTCCCCAACCCCCCCAAACATCCCCCAATACCTTGCTGGAATATAAACAAAAAATAATGGCTGAATATTTGTAGCTATGATTTTTCTACATACCATCCACAGCTTAACATAAAAATTAGTGTCAATACAAGAATTTCTTAATTAACTGATTCATAAGTAAATTCAAAATTCTACTGCAATGAAACACCAACACAGAACAAAACATTAAATCGACATGATGAAAAAGAGCATCCTGCTGGGTACCAGTGCCGTTAGATGTCAGCAAAGCCACCAAATTCATATTCAAAGGCAGGAATGGGCTTTTTAATTACACATTAGTGACAACTGGTCACTTGGCAACTTAACTTTTTTATCATGATGCCTCATTAGCAAAGACAATGCTAAGCCCACAGCAGGGGATATGGAGTAGTAATGATACCTGCCCTCTCATCCTAGGAGATCCCATTTCAGTATAAAATTGGAAGTCAACAATAGGGAAGGCTCAGCAGTCCACACCCAGATATCTTAAGCATAGTAGTCCATTAATAGCCCGTAGCTAATGAGTGTGCTCTCACAGGAGTGGGGTGAGGTGAGTTTTTATTGGGTTTTTGTTGGTTGGCTTTTGTTTGGCTTGATCTTGGGTTTTCCTGTATTCTTTGTAATAGCAAGACAAGTGGAAAATGCCTCTAAATGAAAAAATAGCAACTCAAAAGCACAGCTTACTGTTCTCCCTATCACAGGTGAGGGAAAACCCAAACTTTAGAAGCTTTGTTCAACTCAAACCAGTTTATTACTACACTCACCAAATTGGTTGCTTTCTCACAGATCATCAAACAGCAAAATTGTGTTGATATCAAAATGAACTCCTACCATTTTTGAACTTTTTTTTTTCCCATGACTGTTCTATGTTCTCAAAGGCCATTTTTTAAAAGCCTTGAATATTATATACCGAAGGTCACACATCCAAGGTATGAGAGGATACTGTCATCCTCCTTTCAAAGAAATCTCAGGAGCCATGTAAATAGTTCTTGCTCACAACTTGTTATCTTAGACAAGTCTCCCTTCCCCCCTTCCTTACCACCTTTCTCTTTAAGCATTTCTAGGGCTGGTGAAATAATACATAGATGTTTCTATTTGAGAGGTAATTTGTAAGAATTAGGAAAAAGTGTGGGAGTCATCTGGCTTTTTTCAAAAAGGAATGAAGGACCATGGGTCAAGATTTCTTAGTAGGAATTTCAGCCATGTAAGTATTTCTCTGGTGCAAGTATCTTCTATTTAAGTTATTTGAGTAGAAGGTGTTTTTTCCCTCCTTTCTTGAAAAGCCTTTGACCAAATTTACTGCATTGCACTCAAATAAACTTCCTTTGACAGCTTGGGCCTACAACTGTCATAGTCAGGGAAAGGAGGATAGACGTCTTTAAGATTAGAGAATATTAGAATTAAAAGCAGAATCATATTGTCAAGTAAAACACACTTTTAAAGGAAAACTAATTTTATTAGTTGCTATGCAAATGGCTATTTTGCTTTCCTTTCATACTGATAATACATAAGCACTTTGTAACTTCAGGATGTTTAAGGTAAGACTTCCTATATATTCTATTTTCTAATGCTCATTGGGTCTTTATAATCAAAAAGAGAAAGATACAAGATTTCAGGCAAGTTCTACATGTTTTAAAACTGTCTGACATGATATGGTTCAGGCCTCCAACTGACTGAACAACAAATTTAGGAGCAAGAGTGTGCTTTTATCATGACCAACTAGTGATAGACTGGTTTTGTCTCCTTGCACAGTGCCTGATGGCCTGGAAAGCCATTGTTGTTACAAACCTTCTGTGTGATACACGTCTCACTACACAATAGCTCAGAAATTACCTTTCCAAGGAGAAGCTAAGTCCATGTTTGAAGAGCTGGCTGTGTCAATGAAATGGACTTGCTTTTTCCACTTTAAATTTACAATAGTTCCACAGCAAATGTTAAAAAAACAACAGAAGTGCTGCTGGATGGCAGGGGTTTCTTAGGCTTCTTGCTTGAATGTACTTACCAGGGAGGTTGTGCCACTTGTTTACAGCAAAGAGCCTGTTTGCAGTGACAGTGATCACAGCGGCAGTGGCCAGGCCGGGCTGGGTGTTGGCAGCCACGTGAGTGACCGGGGAGTTGGACGGGAACTTCAGGACCATGATAACGTCCTGCTGGGCTTGCTCTGTGAACATCAAGGGGCTCTGCAGGAGGAGATACTGTTGAGTGCACACGACAAGAACCCAAATACACGGGAAAAGAGAACACGGGGAGGAGAAGAGACAGGACAAGAGAAGGAAGATTGGATTAAAACACACGAGATCCGATAGAAGCTGCAGTAGAAAAGCAAATGCAATAATAGTGGACAGGCTTTTGGAAATAACCATTTTAGGCAGAAAAACTTTCATGTACCCTGTTAATCTGAGGGCTTTGTTGAACACAGGGTGTCTGTATACAGACTTAGCTACAGATCACAGCAGATTAAACTAGAAGTTTTCATTCACCTATGTCTGACAAAAGAATTCTCCTTCATATCTGCATAGATAGTATGTGAAGGAAAGCAATGTCAAACCAGGAGGGAAACACAAAAAAAAAAAAGTGAGCAAAAGAAATTCCTGCTCCCAGAGATTGTCTCAAGTTGCATTAAACTGGCAGACTGTAATTCTTTACAAGCCAGATGAGAACAAGAAAGCACATTAAAATAAACAGATACACACACACACTAGATATATGATCTGTATATATTTCTGGTGTACAAAAATAAGATTTATGAATGCAAAGTAGAAGACTTCACTGCAAATGTGTTTCAAAGGACAAACATAATTAAATGTAGTTGTAAAGAACACGAAGTGGACGTGATTACAGACACTATCCTGTATTGTTTCCAGAAATGCTAAAGCCAGGGAATGAATCCAGACTCTCACTTTCAACATAATTTTTTAGGTTTTAGGGGTTTTTTTTTTAGTTTAGTAAGTTGAAAAGTTTATTAACTTTTAACTACATTCTCTAAGAATGTAGTTAAATGCAAATGTCAAAACAAAATATTTAGGACCTTAGATCTGGATATCAAACGTGAGGAGAAAAAGCAACACCTACTGGGCTTATGACTGTGTGGTACATCTGAAAAAAACAAAACCCCATTGAAATGCAGAGGTACAATCATCCTGGTCACCAGCAGCCATATTGCTCAAGTATTTGTAATTTTCTAATAACCAAATTAGAATACTAATGAAGTGTCCTTGGCTATTTTCCACCTGCAATATTTCATTACATATATGTGCATGTAAGTGCATACATTTAATGTATATTTATACAGAACTAATAAAAAAATTAAATACATTTGCATTTTTATTATCACTCCTTTTAAAAAAGTTATTAAGAGTACTTAGAAAAACATATTGCTCTATGAATTCCTATTTACAGTCTTTGCATAAAGGTGTAAATAAAAGCAACTAATAAGCTACCCAGACACCCTTCTGAGCAAGTGGCTAAAAGCCAATCAATATTATGAGTTAATCCTCCCTGGATGCTCATTCAATTAAAGGTGTCAGTAATGCCTCATCTGATGTGGCCTCAATTAAATCCAGCTATCTGATGGTTGAAAACACAAGGGGATACAGCAACAGCAGCAAAACCAGACAAATAGGCAGCCTTCGTGTGACTGCTAATTACTACACCTGGTGTATATTATGGCTTGTGCACTTAACACAGCACGTGGTAACTTCCAATTCAGCTGTATTCATGCACACATGCACACACACATGAAAACAAAACTCAGTAAATAATGCAACTAGAAATAATTCAAAATTAGGACAGGAAAAATATCCTTACTGTATTTCAGCTCCAGGAATACTACTTTTAAAACCACTTAATTTAGTGCTATGATGAAAACATGTATTAATATCCACAAAACCAGCAAGTGAAGAACTAAGGGCTTTTTTTCTGGGTGTTCCCCAGCCCAAAAAACCACAGGAGTTAGAAACAGCTAACTTCTTAGATTTTAATTTCTTCTGTTACCTACTAAATCTTCACTTATTGAGCATCATGAAAAATATTATGATAAAACCACAAAAACTGCTTCCTGGTATCAAATTTATTTATATAGCAATGGCTCTGACTAACACATCAATAATCAACTTCTCGAGTTCTTCCTCTTCCTGAACCAAATCCCTTTAAATCAGAGCGAGTGCTTAGCGCATGGCACCATGACAGACGGACACACATATGGCAAGTGGCTGCATGATGAGACTATCTGGGCTCCTCAACACTCCTGTCTGCAGGGCTCTTCTGACAGACACACACAAGTCCCTGCAGTGGTCTGCAGTCCTGGGACCTGGGCAGCTCTCAGGTACAACATGTGATGCATTTGAGGAAGTAGCTCAGTTATGAAAAAAGCTTACATTTCTCAGAGTCCTGCATCACAAGGTTTGTAAGCTACTTCGGAAACACTTCATGTTTCTGTGTGATCTTTTAAAACCTTCTGCACTTCAGATATGTTTTAAATCTAATAACTTCAGTCTGCTTGAGTAGGCCATATGCCTTACAGGACATACAAGAAGAAAATGTCTTTTCTTTCTCTTTAATATTGCAGTGTAAAATGTCCATCCTAACAATAAAGGAACATAACCTTTTGAAAACCTGGTGAATTAGCAGACCATTTCCTCCACTTGTCAGAATATCACTTAACATACTTAGTCCTGGACCCATGACAACATAAATGATATTTTAAACCCAAGGACTGCACACAACATGATATGAAAAGTAATCAGTAATAAAATAATAGTTTGTATAATAAAATTGTATTAGACACAAGTAGAGGTAAAAGGGAAAGCATTTTAATGCTCACTGCCTGGATTTTATCACCCTAGCTTTACTGCAAAACACATTTAGTCACATTCTTTGCTATGTAAGTTTCAGCTCATGAATTCCTAGTAATCCTGGTTTTAGGGGAAAACCTATGCCTGGGGGAAAAGACAAGGAGGTTCCACCTCCTAAATCCATGCTTCTTGGGGAATCTGCCAAAGATTAACTAAATTGTCTCCGCGATAACTGGCTCTCACCTGTACAGGTATGGTATTAACAAAATCAACTGATGAAGTGTTCTTAGATTACACTGACAAAAAAAAGTCTGTCCTAGAAATCAATGCAATACTTTCAGCAATAAATAAAAAAATAGTCAAGCACTGCATACAACTCCTACCAAATCATAACTCATCTGCTGGTTTTAATAACATAATTCTATGACCACATAAAAGCAAAGCAAAAGTGTCCAGTTCTGCAAATTTAAGATAGCAAAGGAAGTGAGCACAATGGCAGATCACAAAGAGTTAACGTGGCACTTACCACCTGCATGGCAGAACTTCTTGGAGGATGTGGTTCTATGAGCAGTTGGGAAGGGGTCTGTCCAAAACTTCGTATTTGAGCTTCCACAGCCTGGAAAAGGCACAGGCAGGTTTGCATGTTAAGAGGTGCTAATTACAGGCAATAGAACCATAACTGTCACCTGAAAATGTCATTCCACACTTCTGGCTTGTTTCATGTTGAAAATCAACCCCGTGTGTTCACTGTGGGGCTAAGTGCTTGGCACTGGTACTAAGAATGAGGTAATCATTTTAGTACTGTGGATGCTATTTCCATGAGAAACTCTGCAAAACCTCATCCTGCTCAATGATATTAAACAGAAACAAGCCATTATAATCAGAAACCCTCTTTATTGGCTCCATTTTTACTTTCTAACACTGGCTTATCCTGTTTGTATCATAACTCAAGAACAAAAGTTAACTTTTAAAAAGTTTCTGTAAGTATTAAGTGTTGTACGTTAAACTCCATTGCTTCATTTCACAGCAATAACTACAAGGAAAGCAATTCTGAGCTTTTATTCTTACTTCTAGGTTTATTCAAAAAGAGCAAACAATTGTAGGATGTATTAAACTATGAACAGCAAAACTAAAGGAGAAGGTGAAGGTATAATACAAGTTTCTCAATATCTTCAGCGACATGCTTTAGTACTTTCTCCATAGGAAATACATGAAAATATTATGTTTAGTGATTTCTTAAAAATAATTATGCTGAAACATGTGATCTTATACTTCTTGCCCTAGGCATGTCCAACTAGTTTTCCACGCTGCCACCTCTTGGCCCATTTGTTTACAGATAACATCAAGCAGCCAAAATTCAACAAGATACGTCTTGTCAGGCTGGCCCCTGCACCATTCACAGAAACAGACTGATACTACAGAAAATCTCAAATCATCCAGCTTAGTTTCACTGTGAGCTAAACTAATCACCTTGCCTTTGCTGTGGGCCAGCAGGCTGCACATGGGCTGATGCCTCAGGTCTTTTTCCCTAATTCTTTTTCATGGTTCAACCTTCCTCAAGGCTCCTTACACTTATATTTCCTGTTCTATTTTAGCCACTCCTTAAAATTTTCGAGACAATGGAATAACACTTATGCTGACCTTATGCTTACAAACAACTATTTTTAGATAATAAGAAAGACGACTACTAGGACACACAGCATTCTCCTGTTACAGAAATAACAAAGCCAAAAGGAGAATGCACCTGAGACCTTTAAATAATCATCCTCTTCACAGTAAACATGCCATCAAAAACACTGGACCTTATTACACTTGGCAGGGCTCTTGAAACAACTGAACTCACCAGAGCAGGAGTTGAAATTACTCTGTGAACAGATTCTAACACTCTTGCCCACTCTGGGAAGCACCACAATCTTCAAAGAACTGGTGAATAAGTAAGTTTATCAAAAAGCTGGCTGAAATCTGACATACACACACTGTGATGCAGTGAGTTCTTTTTGAGGAACAGCAATATCAGATGCATGAAACACTAAAGCTCAGTGAGACCACATGAGTCTCCTTCCAGCTGATGAGACATGCTACATTAAAATTCAAATCTGGGGGTTTGTGACTCAAGATATCAAGGGAATCACAAAAGCTTTGAGGTCTCTTAAGACATGAGGCATTAACAAAGGAACAGCACACTGGTCAGCAGCTCTACCCTCTCCTAAAATGTTGTTTGTTTCAAAACATCCAGATTTTAAAACGATTTGCCTACACTTAGCTGCAGATTAAGTGGTATGTTTTCATTAGCGAATGGGAATTCTGCCCTGCATTCAGAGTAGAACTAGAAGAATACAGGAGGAGCAGAATGCAGACTGTCCTGGCTGTCGGTTACTTTATACTTGTTAAAATATTTAGTAAAAATTGACAGTCTTTAGGATCTACTATTTATTTCCTATTAAATAGATCTCTAGTAAATTATTGAAAATTAATAAAATTTTCTTACAGCACAAATCACATGCATTTCTTTTAGAACTGAGAACAGATAAAGTGAGGAAATAATAAGCTTTAGATTTATTAATTTCCTTGTACACTGATCAATACAGAAACTTTCACTCCCAAATGCCCATGTTCAGCATTTAAAGCAAGTCAGAATATTTTCTTAACTATGGAATCTATGTCCCTTAATTCCCAATGCTGCCTCTAGAAACTATACACTTTTGCATAGTTCCAATAGTAAGGGAAAATGAAACAAGACATCCCATACTGGTGCACAGTATTTCAAATACTTCAAACACATTCATCATTACAAGAGGCCAAACTGATGTAGAACAAGTATAAAATACTCAACCCCCCAGTCAAGAATCACTGTCTGTTTTCATGTGTTTGTCAGACCTGGTGAAGCTGCTGGCCAATGGGACAATGATTTTGCCACAGCCTGACTCAGAGGATCCCAAATTCTCTGTTTTCACCCTTTAGACAGTTTCTACATCCCTGTTTCTGATCTGGCTTGAGTTTGTGATTTACAGCTCTGGCACTAATAAGTCCTTTAGACTCATTAGGTTCCATCTGGTCATTCAAAAAAATCTGAGAGCCTACAATTCCAGGACTGCAAATGGCCCCCTGACACAATCACATCCTTTTTGACAACAGAACTGGGAAAAATCCACCTTCAGATCATGTCGTACAACAGATAACAAGGTTTCATAAAGCATGAAATCTGTACACAGAACATGAAAGAACAGACACTGACATCTGTACATCGTCTTTACTGGTGTCTTCAGAAATCTAAAAGAAATTTGAAGAACTGTTGAGTAAAGGCAACAACACTTGGACAAATATGTCTAGACATAGTGGCTAGACTTCAGAAAAAAATCTTCTGCATTCTTTCTGGTAACTAAGAAAAAGAAATGTAAAGGTTTCTTTTTTTAGCTTCCACATTTTGTAATAATGACCAAGAGAGTGTACTAGCAACCCCAAATAGTTCTTTCCTTTCCCCAGATTGTATTCAAAGTTAATCCAGATGTCAAGTCCACATTCTGATGTCTCAGTCAGAAGGATCACATACAGAAGGATGCAAGATGACCTCCCTCTGTCAGCAGAAATGTGATGGTGGAGCTGGAATCAATCCCCATTCTCTCAATTTACATAACAATAGAAAGAGCCACCAGATGCCACTCAGACTTTTGTTCAACCTGTCAAAGAAAACCAGGTGGGAGCAGGGAATTTTTCTCTCAGAGATATAATTAGTATCTCCTCTGAAGAAAAGAACCTACCACTCACCTGAGAAAATAGAGCAAAATGCCCATCAGTCAGAAAGTCATCATCCACTTCCTTTCTAATGAATTATAGCCCAGCTTCTAACTAAGCTTTCTTGAAAATGTAGTATTACCAGCATTAGTCAGTATTACTAAGAGACAGACGGCTGCTTCCAGCAGCAGAGGAAGAGCATGTGTTCTCACACTGCTGGACCCCTCTGGAACATACAGCCATTTAGATTACTGAGCAGAAATATTTGGGACATTTGCACACCTAGTTTCACATCTATTAAAGGCACCCTATAACTGGAAAGGCATAACCTTTGTTTGAAAGGGTTCTTCAGCTTGACAAACTCTTATCGCTGAAAGCAATATGCATGCCACAAAGTAAAAGACAGTATCATTCCACATTTTGTTTCACTGTTTCTCAAATATCTCAGTAAAACTGCCTTCTTCCTGTTAATCATCTACAAAACCAAAATTTCAGTAAGGACAGAATTGTTCCAGATGCTACAACAAGAAGCAGTAAAATGAAACAAGGTAAGCAACCCTTTACAGTAATTCACACAGTATGCATCTCAAACCACATACTTATGTAGCATTATATTTCGAATGTTAATTAATTTCGAAGCATGAAAGCCATAGGCAAATTTCAGAAGTTAACATTTATCTGATTTTCCCCATTCCTAAAAAAGTCTACCAGATCATCTCTCATCTCTTTTCTTGGGGTGTGGGAAAGGGAGAAGGGGAATAGGAGGTAAATTAAAAGAAAGAAAGTAAAGAACTTGAAAACTTGGCTTGGCTATAACGTAGCTCCTAGCCACAGTTTGGTATGGCTATTTTCAGTCTCTGAACTTACCCTCTAATCTAACTGTGAAGAAAGTTAATTCAACAGTATGCAGTACCCACCAAATACGGCTGTAAATTTTTTGGGAAGGAGGGTGATGGGGAGGTTGAACATATGGATGCAGTTAAGGTAAAAACAGATGTTTGTTACTTTTCTTTGCAGCAACACTCAGAAACTAAGTCAAAATTGCTTTTTTTTCATGTTTATGTCTGAAAGAACTATAAAATTAAATATGAGGGAGGGCGGGTGGAGGGGGAACTGCAGTGAGTGTCACAGAGAAAGAATGAAACAGTCTCCAGTTTTGAACTCAAATCCTCAAATGAAGGCCCATAATAGTTAAAAGGCAAGACGTACACCATTTAACTCCAGATTTAAAGACCTTTAAAGGGACTAGCTCAGAGCTGCTTTCATCATGCCTCCTCAGACACAAAACACCAAACTGTCTGAAGAGTCCAGGGGCACAGCACACCCATGTTAGAACGCTTGCCTTGGTCTGAGGGCACAACAAGCTATAACCTCACCATTTGCTTCAAGGAGGTTGCTCTCAGCACCTTTACAGATTTGCACCAAAGTATTCCCAGTTACTTCCCAAATCTCTAAGATTTAGTTGCCAAACATTTGAAACCCCAGGTGAAATAACAACATGCATTGCAATACATATTCTTTCAGCACATGTGTCAGGGACAGAAAACGTTTTGGGTTCATCTTCAACCTTTCTGCCCAGTATTTATGTCCAGAAAATAAGAGCCCTTGCAAAAGTAATTACTTTGGCTCTCTGCCGCTCCTACCTCACTTTTCAATATTCAAAAAGGTTTATGCACATGTTCCTCAGTGATTTCTATTGGCTTGAGCGATAATGCAATTGTGATTACTTGCTTTCCCCTTCCTTCCACCCAGATGTTGCCTTAGAGCATCAGAGAACACAGACTATTTGACAGGTTTCCCCTCAGACAGGGAAGCTGAATGGCTTAGTGGCCAACCAACGAGCTCTTTTCCCTATGGCGTGGTGATTAAAATCAAGCTCTGGTAACAAGTGATCAGAAAACCCCCTCTGACCACAGAGAGACTCTTACACCCCTACAGGAATATTCTTAGTTACATTCCTCTAGGCTTACAGGAGCACAGATAACACTAGCCAGAGAGCAAGACATATTCATAACAATAGATAAAATTGCTGAAAAGAGGCAGAAGATTATAAAGAGAAGCTCTTTGTAGTACCATCTCCCTTGTTTCCTAACCATCCCCATTAGATCAAAATTGTGAAAAATGGGCAAAATGCTTTTCTGACACAGGTAATGTATATGCTGGCTGACTGTACACCTGCCCTGGGGATATTGCACTACACTTGACCCAAGGAAAAATACAGCACTCAAATGTTAGTATCATAAATTCACACACTCCCATTTGCTATTTTAAAACTAAAATGAGCAGTCTACCTTCTTCATGTCGAACCAGAAAATTATTTCTCCTATTTTGACTTCACAAATCAAACATTTTGTTTTGAATCACTTCCATATTTTGTTTTCTCACTGCACTATTCACTTAACATACTGATTTAAGAAAATTGTCTGTACTAGCTTTGAAATCTAACAAACAGCAGGGCAGAGTGGAGAAGAAAAAAGGCTAAGAAAAAGACACAACAAGATCAAGAGTTACATACTGCTCTCTCTAGGTATCATTAAACCTGACTGCAAAATGTTTGTGATCTACCCTCTGCTAACCAAGCGCAGTGTAGAAGGTGCCTGTTGCTGCCCACTAATGCAGGAACAGCTCCAGCCCCAGTACCTCAGCGTTATGGCTCCAGAGCTGAAGCGTGGGCAGAAATACTGTCAGCAGCCCGCAGAGTGGAGCCTTATTAGAGCACACGAGTAAGCTGGGATGGAGCAAAAAAGTGCACAACCTTTGCCTGCTGTGGTGCATTAGCAATGCCTGTAACAAAACTGAATGTGCCTCATTACACAAAAAAACAACAGATACGTGTAGAAATTAAAGCCGTCAAATAGAAATTAAGCATAGTGGATTTTCTTCTTTCTACCTTCCTGGCAAGAAATATATTTGCTGCATAATGTTATTCTTTTCTTCTTACCACCCCCAAGTTTCATCTCCTTCTACCTACTGAAAATGCCAGAGTTGTCTGGAGCCTGGTTACTGGTGTAACCACTTGTAATTTATAAAATCCAAACTACTACAGATATATGGAGGGGGAGGGGTTACCCAAGCAGGATTACTTTTTTTCTCTCAAAGCTGTTTGAGAGTCAACAGATACACTATTCTGTTCACATCAGAAAAGTGGAGAAAGGAGAACAGCATAGGATGCCTTCCACCACACCTTTACAAACAAAACCACTAACCCAGCTCTTAAACTACATTAAGGAATTTTCTGTGAGAAAAAAGAAGAAATTAACTCTTTTTGTCCAGACAAATCAGTATGACAATTACATGGCAGTCATTAAAACAGGAAGTAATCACAGTTTGTGAGAATACAACTAGAAGCCCCTCAGGGCCGTACAAGTTGCTCCAATCTGAATATATACATTCCAGGCATATTAAACAGAGGCACAGCCCGGCCTGGCTGCAATCTCCAGCTCACACAGCTGTCCGTCTATTGCAGCGTAATCCCAGCTGCCAATCTGAAAGAAACCAGTTAGTCAGAGCAGACACAACCAACAGAAACAAATGTCACTCAATAATGTTCAGAGGCACTGGGTTCATGGATAATTTCAAACAGTATCTCTGTCTGGAGCACTGATGTGCTCATTCAAAACACCTAAATCTTTGGCTACTGGAAAGAAGCAGATAAAAAACACTAGAACTACAAAAACAGGTCTGGTAGTACTTCAAAGAGACTGACAAAATAAAAAGAGAAAAGAGTCTAAAAAGAGAGCTAAGATGAATGCAAGGACCTGCAAATAAAACTGGATTCAGTACAAGCAAAATCCTAAGCAGCTCTGGGACTAGTTTGCTAAAATACAACAGTTTCTGTTTTATTTGAGCACCACAACCAAAATTGCTTCCCGTCTCTCTTTTCTGTGGCAGCTGAAGATTTCAAAAGAGCAACTCACTGTTTTCGTTTAAAATCAGTAATTATCACTGAGAAAGTAGTGGCACTGCCATGTGCAATACCCT
Organism: Lichenostomus cassidix; assembly: GCF_008360975.1. Classification (NCBI taxonomy): domain Eukaryota; kingdom Metazoa; phylum Chordata; class Aves; order Passeriformes; family Meliphagidae; genus Lichenostomus; species Lichenostomus cassidix. Next base: position 21,998,098 of record NC_139484.1, read on the forward strand.
CAATTTCTGGCATTATTCATTTGCTTTCTCCAAATAGCCAAACAACCTTTAAAACTTGCTACCTTTGCACAGTAAACCTGCTATTTAGCTGATCCCAAATTTTCTCATTATAAAACCTTTTCCTCTGGTAAAAAGCAATTATTCCAATCTGTTAACATTCCAAAGAACTTTCTAAGTATTGATGTCATCTTTATTTATTAAATAAGAAAGCTTCACAAAATGAAACATTTCAATCAGAAGGAGAGTAATACACAGATATAAAAATCCCAAATCTAGTGGTATTTAAACTGTCTTCTGCAATCACCTTTCAGAATCTGTAACGATTGTGAAAAAGAAGGAAATAACTCTTTTTGCTAAGCTATGAAATACATTTAGTTAAACTCTCATAACTACTAACTGCAAGACCAAACTTGCTGTTTCCGAACTGTAGGTACAATACTATCTCAAGAGTTTTCTACTCCAAAAAATGAGCTTTTTGTTATTCTTTAATGAATGTAACATTAAATGAGACTTAACTTTTAGACACTGGTTGAGGAAAACACCTTTGGCATGACCACAAGCTTTCTCACTCAACCAGCAGCTATTTATCAAATAAAACTAATAACTAAAATAATGAAGTTCGGTAAGTAAACACCACACACATCTCCAAGACAGAGTGGGAATAGTCATGCCCAGGTTAGACACCCCGGGCTGCAATAAGGACATAGAATGAAAACATTCCAAACAAAAATGTTTAGCTTCCCAGTTACTGTGAAAGTCAATACAGATATCATTTGGACAGCATAAAGAGCCTGCAAATAATCAAAGCATGTTGATGACACAAAAAATTCCTGCAGCCTGTTCACTTCTATGTTTCATTCAAGGCTAAATGACTTGGTGTATAATTGTAGCTATTATATACAAGCATCGCTCCTCTTTTCCACATATGGAAGAAGGAAAAAAGTTTAAAAATAGAAACAATTTATATTAAAATGAGTTGGTTTTGAAGTATTACGAATACCACTTTTATCCATACCTTATTTACCTTTTGATTACACTTTCTTATTTAATGCTGGCCAACAAATATGTCAGGTAAGACTGACCAGCCAGGCACAAATGAAAATGTAAAGAGCCCAGGGGGTCTCAAGACCTCTCTGGCTCTGATAGATCCACAAGACAAGTCAAGCAAGAAGAGGTGAGGAAACTGACTGCGCTGAAAATTTCTATCCCTTGAATTTCAATCAGAGGCTGAGGAAAAAAGCATTTGGAGCTGAAGAACTAACTCACATCCGTTACTTCCTTCCAAAAAAACTTCACTACTTCCAGCCAGTTTTTTAAATCCTTATACATCGAATATCTCAGTCCTACCTTAATTAACCCTAAAATATCACTTATTTTCCTGCTGGATAGAGAAGCACAAACAGCAGGTAAAATCAGAATCTGTTCTGTAATGAAGGACAGAAGAGAACAACAAGGTCAGATATTTTTCTGGATCAGACCCTGGCTGAATATTTTTCATACCTGTTTCTAAGCATTGCAGTAAATGTGTAAGTTAAGACAAAGAGCAATAAATCCCCATTCATCACATCAAACTCCAGGCTGAATAGAATCAAGGAAGTGCCACATCTCCCAGATACTACAGTAAGCACTTGCTTATGCTCATTTTGCTCATTCATTCCAACACCATAAACAGGTCACAGTGTGAGCTGAGATGTGAGAACTAAAAGGTAATTGATACAAACTGGTGGCAGGAGTGGTGCTCCTGCTCTTTAATGCTCCTTCCACCAGAAGGAAATGCTTCATCCTTCCACGGGAGAGTCCTGTTGCCCAGTCAGGCTGATTTCATTGAGCAGTAGTACCTGTCCTCATGGGAGGCACTGCCTGTGTTACACACTCCTGCTCTGGGTACCTTCCCAGGAAAAGACCAAAGTGTGGGTTTGACTGCATTGCCGAGTCTATTCCTCCTTAGCCATGAAATCAGTATGCTTCCTTTAAATACAGCCTTCTTAATTCCAGTTCCATATAAGGGTATTTTAATGTAGATTTGCAACTAAAATGAGACCAATGCTAAACATTTATTTGGCTTTTCCCACTGTTCCTGTGCTGTACAACACCAAATATACCATCTGTGCAGCACACTTACAGCCAGGGACAATTCAAAGGTAGTTTCTATGGTGCTTTGAATGTTGCCTGCATGAATTTGTTACTTACCGAATTCAGCACATGGAAATTTACTGCTCTGTGACAGTTATTTTATAACCATTTTATCCTACATTTTAAAACTCATCACAGCCACAACAAAGACTGTTGCCCAACCTGCTAAAACCAGACTGATTGTTTTCCCAACTATTTAGTAAATGCTAACTATGCTATAAATACAAATTGTGTTTATACTCTGTGAAAGATTCACTGTTGTCAGGGTTCTCCAGCTGAGTTAGAGCTGAAATATGCTATTAACTCCCACCATGAACAGAGCTAAAAGAGAGGCCAAAAATGCATTCTCTGGGATAAGATATCAGATCTGCTACTGCTGTCATGAAACTGGGGTCATGTAAACTAAACATCCTTGTAACTTCATTTGGAAAGCACAGAAGTCTCTCAAACTGTAAATATTTAAAAATAAAGTAAGTCTCATAAGAGATAGGCCTAAGATGAATAAAACCCAAATATAATATACTTGAACAACATTTAAAAGCTATTGTCCATAAAATAATTTATCCCATATGCCTTAAAACTGAAAATAAAAGAATTATCTTATCTCCATATATAATCAGAAGTGGCACATTCAAGTAACAAACCAAATGCTATGTCCAAGTTGATTCTCCACAATTTTTGAAACTCCCCCGTTCCTATGGAAATGAAATATCATCAATAGAAAGAAAGGTGCCAAAAGAATGGAGAAAACTTGTCTCCTAATGTTAAACAGACTACCTTCAAGTATCAAAAAGGTACCTTCGCTTCAAAGGAAGAAGCAGAAAACAACAGAACCATCTAAGGCTAAAAGCAAATCACTTGATGTTATTAATTTAATGGGACTTGTGGTCTTAGAGCTATTATTGCTGATTTTAAAAGTATGAGTCTTCCATAATTGCTGACTTCAAAGATCATATCAGATTTTTTTTTGTTGTTGTTTATTGGGTTTTTTTTTTAATATGGTTAGGTGCTTTTTGATAAGCATGGTACAAAATTCAGGATGCTTCCTGAAGTGTAGGGGCTCCGGTAAAAATCAAGGATGCATTCTCCAAGTAATGTATCATCTTCCTGCTACTAACTTTGTCTCTTTGCTTTGCTTTTATCCAATGTTTACACTAACTACATAGGGGTATCAGTGGAAAAATGGACTTTTAAGTACTAACTCAATCAAGCCCAGATTCACAATCCTTTGTTACACTAAGCCAGAGATGACAGGAATTTCTATTCTTCTGGCCAACACTGATGAAATACCCACTAACCAGTTCTAGATACAAATTATTTTCTATGGATTGTGCTTCAGCTCTTCATCAGTTAGTTGTCTGAATGACTTAGATCTAATTCCATGGTTTTTTTCCCCCCTCCATTCTTGGACAGCTATGGCAAAAAGAGAGCAGAATTTGTGATAAGAAGGTGCTGTGAATTCTCTCCAGAACAGCTGGATGACATTTGTCTGTGCTAAATGACTCCTTGCCCTTTCCATCCAGGCAAAAAAAGAGCCCTTCCACAGCAGATCTTGTGACTGGGAGTTGCACAGATCAAAACGTGGTGCTCAAGAGCAAGTCAACAGAAGGCACAGCAAAGTGAAACAGCAAAGTTCTGCTGGCAAATATAGTGTTTTCCATCAGAAAGATATTTACTGCTTGCCCACTGAACTGCAGCTTCCCTCTGCAGCTGTCACCTCCTGCAGCAAGACACACAAGGATCAGAGTCAATGACAGCACCACTGAAATGGTTGGAGGGAAAGAGAAGGATGAAGGAATGGTCTCTGCAGGGATGAGCAGTGCACCAATATGCCAGCAGGGATACTGGATCTCCTGCCTTGCTTCTCCTGGCTGCAGTTCCCTTCCCCCACTGGCTGCAACTCAAACCCTTCTCTCTTGATCTACTCCCCTCCCCCTGAGATTTGCCTTTGAATTATGCAAGCTTTGCACTCCCCAGGGTTTATCTGCCAAAAGGTAGCATGTGGCCCATGGTTTGCATTTTAGTTTAAAATTTTCTATTATGGCAGTCAGATCCTTTCAAAATACTTTACTTCCTTTATTCCCATAGGCAGAAAGAATGGCAGGAAAAAATTGTTCACAGCAGTATAAGAGGATGTAAAAGTTCTACATTTTCAGTTAAAAAAAAAAAAAAAGAAAGGTGGAATATGGTTTTAATCAAGTAGTTTTCCTTCCTAGACGAGTACTTCCTTCTTGTAATATATATAACCTGACTGCCTATAAAAATAAAGGTGCCAGTTGGAGCCATTTAGGAGACCTAAGGAAATTCTGCATTAACCTACACCCCTCCACTCCTCAGTTCCTTCCACCATTGTTCTGTGTGTGGCCTCTTTGATGAGTTAGGTCACCAGTATGCATGCATATATCTGTGGAGATGCTTCAGAAACACATGCATCATAGGCTTCTCATTACTGATGTGGTCCAGGCTCAGCACTGACTATCTATGTGGGGAAATTGCCATGGTTTAAGCACTTGCTATTATTCCCATATGATACCTAAAAGCCCCAATAACTTGCAGCTCTCAGAATACACAGGAGCTTCTCTTTGGTTTAGGTTTGCACACAAAAATACATTTTCTGCTACAACTGTCAAGGTTTAAAGTCCCAAACACTGAATCTTATCATGAGAAAAAAAGCCCAAAACATCCTTTTTGAAACCAAGAAATCCAGTTTAATACTTGCCTAATAAACAGATACTAAGTCTGAGGTGCCGTGCCTCCCTAAAAATAGTGTTAATTGTCCACATCAGAAATTCATCTGGGCTCTAACCAGGAATTTGGTGGAGAAAAGATGAGATATTTTCTGGCAAGCCGACTGAAGGAGAAAAATAAATGCTGATTGAAGCTGCTTGGCAGCACAGAATGTTAGCACAGGTCCTCAGGGAGACGGATTAGCGAGCAGGAAGAAGGTGAGGCTGTCAAAGGTGCATGATAAATTCATTTAGCACATAGATATAGAATGATTATGCACACAGAAATACACACAAACAGATTTTTCATTATTTTCATCTCTACCCGTAAGTAAAACCAAAATAAGTCACCATTGGTGATGATAGCCATTAAATTTCTGCAGTATCAATACTGCATCAGAGCTGGTCGTATGTGCCATTTAAAATTACATACACACATTTACGTAATAAAAACTATGCTTTACAAAATACATGGAAATGGCAAGGGGTACCTAACTAAATAGGAAACCTTTCACTGTTTTAGTGACCTGCTTAAAAATTGTGAATAAAAATATTCCACTGGGCCAATCCTTCAAACAACTCAGAGCCAAATTGCTGCAAGACACCATCCATTCTGCTGCCTGCATTCATCTGTGTGTGTTTTTGACACCATCAGTACTGTTTCAAAATTCTGCTGCTGCTAAACTACTCCACTATTACGAACTCAACACTGCAATTCTTCCTCTCCTGTTTTCATTTTTATATACCACTCAGTTCAGACAGCACAGAACAACTAAAAAAAAGAAACATTGTAGCAAAGTATAATAACAACATGACCAATTCAAAACATTTGGTAACAAAGTGAACACCTGTCTGAGATGATCCATACTTCCAGACAGATTTGTAACTTCCCTGATCCCAAATTTCTTTCTTTAAGGCCACAACACATGTAAAACAGATCACATGACAAAAGAACTGGAAAAGCTATACAAAAATTGTGTGCAGAGACTGCTACTTTCATTAGTGTTACTTCAATTATTAGTTTCATAAATTAGGTTTCAGTAATGGTTCATTTAGTAACAAAATTTAGAACAAATTACACACAATACCCAGTCTACATTTCAGCCCACACTTTAACCAAACACTTCAAATACTCCTAAACACTAATAAACACTCCTAAAAGGTAAGAATAATTCCTTGCCAATGCAGAGTGGACAAGCATTATCAGTGAATTGAAAACACGGCGTAATAAACATCTACTAGATGGATCTTGGGTCAATAATTTTTGCAAACCCAGATGATGACATCTTTTTTTAGAAGCCAGTTGTCCCAGTATCCCTTTTCTTAGCTCAGTTATGGGTATTTATGTACAACATATGTATTTTAGGTTTAAATAGTCTAAGGTGCAGTTTGCAGACTGATGGCAAGCCATGTAATGACAACACTGAGCCATCGCTTTGGTATTAAGCCAGTCCCTGTTTCCCCTCTAAACAAAACAGTTGATAACATTCATATTACTTTGTTTTCATGCACTCAGAATATTTTATAACAAAGTACCGTTTACACTTATTCGATAATTACCAAGTTTCTAGCTATACTTGATAGCAATATAGTGTTTGAGCAGAGGATGTAAAATCAATCCAAAATCTGTTTTAATCACCCCACCCTGCCCTTTTTTAAACAGCTGTTTAGATGGAAGAGGAGGAACCTTTAAGCCCATAGTATCCTATGAGATATTTTGGCAAATAGATTTTCTGAATGATGCTAAGTCTGAGTAAAACTACCGATCTTTCCAATGTTGAAATATTTTCTTTTGCATAAGAAAAATACGTGACAAATTATTTTAATTTGATAGCAAACCAAATTAAAATATCAGACGTTACAAAACTCTGGTGTTTGATGTTTGCTACATATGCAGACTGCATGTAAAGAGAAGTGTCAAAAATGCAAATGGAAAATTCAGAAGCACAAACCAAACCAAGGTTGCTCACTGCTACTGAGATCCAGTATTCGAGGAAAAAAAAACTGATCTCAGCAACTGAAGCAATCCTCAAACATTAATTTTTATATTGGAATCCAGCTTGGGCTGAATCCAGGTGCACAAAGTTTAAGAACAACTTGCATCCTTGTTCTATTAACTCTGCATGCTGTGACAACTGGTTCAAGCACCTTGCATTTGACTGGCTTGTAGCCAAACCACAAGAAAACACAAAGAAACTGAACATTCACCAGAAGCCTTGAACAATGTGGAGTCTTTACAGTTTCAACACTGCAGTGGTTAATGAAGACTTTTCTATATTTATAAAGTACAAACTTACCTCTCTCAATACGGAATCCGTTATTGAGCTTAAATTAACAGCTCCTTCGTAAGTCAAATAGTAGAATACATTCAGGGACCTAACAGCCTCTGGGCCTTGCTGTTTGTAGCCAAAAATCAGATCAATCCACTGGTGAAGCTGGCAGGAAACAAACTCACTTTCCAACGCCTGTGAAAAAAACCACACACAAAACACAAACTTGAGTTTGCCAGATAGTCATAGTTTGGTAGTAGCAGGAGCATTTTTTTAATAGCATACAAAATTATCTTAACAAGTCTAAATACAGAATTGATAAGAGTATGTTAGATATTTTATTTTAAAAAAGTGGGCCTTGTGACAGATACCCGAGTCTCACGCCCTACTTCCCACTGATCAGGAGACCTCGCTTTTTAAACTGCAATAAGGGAAATAAGAAAAAAAAAAAAAAGCAGTGAGTGGAAAGCAGTTGTGCATTTATACACAGCCAGGCTATGTTTTTATCAACTCCCATGATGAAATTGTGCTTTCCTGTGTGATCAGCATGCTGAATAATAACAACAGCATGATTATCAGATTCTGACAGCCAGAGAGAATATTGATAGAATTTGGGAAACGGAACTAACTAGGGATATTAGGGTAAAATTTTTTTAACAGGTTGGGAATATCAGACTGCTACCACTTCCAAGCATTTCTTGTGTACAGAAGTACCATGCTGAATGATTAAGCTGCTTTTCTGAAGATGTTATCCAGTTACAACCCAATCCCCAAAGCAAGAGCATCCAAAAACACTGTATTAAAAGGTAACCTAAAAATCACTGCCATCTAAAGAGTTAATTCATGTAGATTAAATCACTATCAGTGTTTTCTTCTTCTATTTTATACAGAGGATTCAATGTATTTCTGATTTGAATTAGCAAATGAAAAAACAAACAGATATTCTCTTCATCTAGCAAAATGAATGGCATTTTCCTCACAAAGGAAATTCCTAATTTTGAGCAGAGGAAGTTGAAATTAATCTGAAAACCAAGGAAATCACTTTGCAATTTGCACACAAAATGATGGGTTTGTTTCATTAACCGATGCCTGAAAACAACATTTAAATTGACACATAAAACCAGCAATTGTCTTAATTTGTGTGGTGCACTCCACACAAAAGCCCTAAATATGTTCAAATTAGAGCAAGCTGCTTGATTGTCACTGCAGTCTCATGTCATATTAATGCATGACAAACATTAAACCATACACTTAAATGGCAATTTATATCATTTAAATGTTTACTGCCACACCAGATCATCACTCATTTAAATGTGACTTTCTGACAGCTAATTTCAGTTAATTTTCCTCGATTCACTTAATTAGAACTTTCAATCAAGAAAAGACCTGTACATATCTTAGACATCATATCATTCTTTTTTTATTATTACTTTTATTAGGATACTGAATTGCTGAAACCATTCTTTAAAATGAATCACCACAGAGTAGAGTATCTGTTTGGATGATCATATAGCAATACCTTAAAACATACATGCTTAGACAGGACTTAATTTTTTTCTTTTTAATTTAAAAAACACCCAACATTTAGATACAGACACACAATTAAAACTATAAAAAACCACAAGCAGGCCAATTAAAAATTAATGATTTCAAAATTGTTTAATAAGATAAAACCAGTCAGGAGTCTCATGAGTGTCCATAATACTGCAATGTGCAGCCATAAAATTCTACAGGGCTCAGCAAATGACAATGATAAGAAAAAATTTTCATGCTATCCTGCTAAAAAAAATTAACCCTAGAACATACTTACTGTTATCATTATAACTATTTAATGCCAAGAGAAAAAGAAGGTTAGGAACTTGTGATTTCTTTATAGATACATACATAAATATTTAGTATGCATATAAGCTGTTCATATTCTCCTTTTCTACAAAAGCTAGATTTTCAATGAGTCATATTATGTTCACAAAGCATTTGGACATGAATAACTAAAGGAATACCACTGCAATCTCCTTAGATTAACATATGTATAAATGTGACGATTTTTTTTTTCCTCCTTAAAAAAGCCAAATTAAAACACTTTGCCTTCTCAGGGAATGGTTTGGGGCCATCCGGAACTTACTTCTCTTATTCAAATTTGAAAATATTTTACATTTGAAATTTGTACAGATTCAAAAGTAGATTTATTTTTCCTTATTAAGTGATTTTAAAACCTTTTTCATTGCCATATCCCAAGTGAAAAGGATAACTGAAAACCAGCTACAGTCAGCATCAGGACCCCAAAGGACAGACCAAACAGCACACAAATTCAAAGGCCAAATAAGCTTGCCTGACATTTCAGGTTCACAGCTAAGCTCTTGGTTGGAGGAAAGTGCTTATGCTATGACACAATCAATGGAGGAACAATAATTAACAGCTTGTATAATGACTAAAGAATAGACTTTCAAGGAAAACAACACCATGTACCAGATCAGTCAGCATGATGCACTTTGCAGCCACACTGCTATATTTAAATATGGGTCCTCCTTAAGAAACCATCTGAGAAATAAAGAGGTTGCAATTCACATAACTATTTGGTTATAAAAAGGAGGGGTTTGGTGATTGGCTTTTTCCTTCTTAGTTTTTCAACGCTGCTGTTAGTATTTACTCTTGCAAACCTAAGCCAATGGTTAAGCACTTAGGATTACTGCAGCCTCAATTTCATTTAGGACAGGCAGTGCTCATTAAGGCTTGAGTTAAACCCAGCATGCAGCTATGGGATATGAACATCCTTTCCATGCTGCTCCTACAGCAAACCAAGGAACTGCCAGTACTCCCAGGGCAGAGTGAGCACATCACTCACCGTGTGCTCTGAGGGAAATGTGCAGAACCAAGGAAAGCCTCAAAAATGTCCAGCATAACACAGTACTATCCAATCCCACTGAGTTATCATAAAACAAATCAGGGACTAATGTCCAATTGTTAAAGGATCAAACAAGCCCATGGAAAGGCAGTCACATGAAGCCACACACAGATTGTCAATTTTGTCCACAGGGGACTCATATTAACTTTGACAAAGTGTCTTGGGGCTGATATCTGTTTCTTTAATGAGATCTATTAGGCAGAGACTAAAACACTTGAGATATGCTAAAAAGTACAGTATACAGATGTCAAACACAAACATCTATTAGTAACTTCCATTTCTCTATTCCCTAGGTAGAAACACTTCAGGCACATCAACAAACAGAAGCTTTGATCACACAAGGAAATTTTAGTTTATTCATAAGTAACTATTTTTCAAATGCACAATCTGATGTCACTAAATATGAGCAATCAAAACTATCTTGTCATGAACAACTCTGAAATTCACTATTTTATGAGCACCTTTTTCTGTCCTGTTTTCTGAAAGGATTGAACAGACAATAATTTACTGCTGACACCCAAAGATTAACATTAGTCTAATAGTAATACCAACGATTTGGTAGAACATGGATGAAATGACAAAAACATAAAACTAGCAGGTTAGGAACAATTTTTCCTTTTTCCAGTATAAATTCTCCAAACATTTATTATGATATATTTTCCAAAATAATATTCTACCTTTGGAATCAAGATTTGTATCTTTAAAGTGACTACCATTGGCTTTTGCCCTCTACTTTTATTTCTGCTTTATATTTTGTGCAGTGACATATAGCATATGAAGTGGTGTCTATTAAAAATGAATATATACTGTGCTTGAGTTTGGGATGTTTCAATGCTGAAAGTAGATGAAAGGTTTAACTGCATTTTTTTTCATCAGCACAGATATATATTTATTGTCAAGCTATTCAGAAATAAATGAGACAGACTTACTTGCCTTATTCCTATGATGATTAAAGCCCAGTAATTTTGAAGCACAGCATAAAGTATGCACGCGACTCATATGTGAGCGACAGAAAAGGAGTCCAACTCATATAAAACGTGGTTTATGAAATGTTAAAATGAAAGTAGAAACTTTGATGAGAAACCAAAACTGCTCATACATGAATATTCTTTCCTATTTACTCAACCAACCAAACCAACAAACCGAGGAATAAACTTCACCAGCAAGTAAGAAGTAATTCTGAAATAAAAAAAATTGCTTATTACCTTTATTGGACTAAACACTTTACTTCCTCTCAGAAGGCATTTCTTCTGAAATGCTTAAAATGGAGTCTCATTTATGTTCCATTTGAAAAATATTTATGTATGAACAGAAAAGCATGAATTACGATTTCACACATTTTTAGCACAACCACAACTTTCAGGTGAAAAATGCTCTTCTTGAACATGACAAAGCACTCTCATAACTGCGTACCAGGTAACTACTTGAAACTTAGTAAATGCTCTGGCTTGGAAATACGTGTGTGCACATGCATTCAAAACAAAACCCCAAACCCAACAAAACCAAACACCCGGAATGATGTTTGCATGTGCAGGCTTTCAGACACAAGCTGGTAATGCTGCCTTAACATTGATATATGACCTCTGTAAGTTACAATGAAGAAGGCTGGTTTTTTCAGCCTAATTAGAACTGTTTCAAATTTTCCTGCTAAATATATGATAGAAAGTCCTTTCAACTTTTTTTTTTTTTTTATTCTAGAGTTTCTTTCCACGTCAACCTTGTTCCAATCAAAATATGTTTTGAATTAAATTATTTTGATTCAATATGGGGATCACATTTCACTTCTAACATTTAAAGTCCGAAAAGGAAAAGTTTAGGCTGTTCAAACAAAGCAAATGCAGCCACTTTGCGGAAAGCTATTCACATTTACCAAGACTGACAAATTGTTTGTGTGCACCATTAGGTCTAGTTTCTGCAATAGTTGCCAGATTTCCTGTCCTCCTAATAACATATTAACTCTTCAAGTGCTGGCTTTATCTTTAGAGGTTTCTCAGTAATCTCCAGGATTTAAAAGTAAATTATGAAATGCACTTTCACCAGTAACACTGATAACATGGGTAGACATCTTAGAGAAAATATGCATAAAAAGTTATTAGAAAGATAACTCAGGCCTGCTTTGAAGATATCAGAAGCAAGAGGACAGCAAAGGTACTAAGGAGAAAACTCCATGTTTTGCAAGAGGTAACACATTTCAAAAAGATGAAATGGACGTCAAAACCATCTACATGATTGGTAGTTTTTTACTATGTAAGTAACTATTTCAAGCAAATTCATTTAGTTTTACTTACTGTATTTCACAAATTGTTTTAAGCATGGAATACTTAAGAAACTGAGCATTACTTACACAAAAAACTAGAATAATTATTTCATTTTTCTTTTTTGTGTGTGTACTAGAAATGCACTGCCAATTCTTCATTACTGTTGTAGCAAAAGTGAGCATTTTACTTTATTTCTTTACTTGGTTACCGATACCAGGATAAAATACTCTGAAAAATACAATCCTAACAAGACATTTAATTCAGATGCTCAACTGAAGACAATGATCTCATAAAACAAAGAATATCAGCTATCTGAAAAGAAGCTCCGACACAGGAGATCCCTGGAAGATAAACTTCCCCTCCTCTGTTTCTTCCTCTCTGTATTTAACATTAAGCTACTAAGTAATGACAAAAAATAAAATTAGTAAGACTGTAATTTACTGAAATTTTGCGGCAAGTTATATTCTGCATGAGCAGCACATAAACACAGAAAAACATTTTGTAATGCAATGAGTCAAACTCCTATCTGAATTTACATCATTATTACCAAAGTAAGAGAGGCATGTTTAGCCAAAAATCTTGAGCACTTTCTTATTTTTTGGTAATTTCTATATTCAGTCCACAACACTAATTTTGTAGTTTCAATGGACAAGTCAGACAGCTGCTACGCATTTTATAAAATAAAAGCTACATTTCCTTTGAAATTCAGCTTTATTCTCAACTGAAAAGTGTATCATTAGGAATGAAAGTTTTCAGGGAATATGAAAACTTGCATTGGAGAATTTGTAGTTACTCTTTCCATAAAGGGCAGTGATCACAATATTTCTCAGTAGATCCTTGATAATCTGCAAATTTGAGAGAAATATTTTAAGGACAAACTGCTACTATTTTCTACAATGAACAGTATATGAAGAGCCCATTGGTGGACATGATGGATACATTTTTATTCTTACGTTTAGGTGTTGCTTTACCTCACTTGTTCACAAATTCATGAGTGTTACAATAATAACTTCTCTACTGAAAATAAAGTTTTCTTTTCAGAGAAAGTTGTCTCAGCCAACTGGCTCCATCAATAAATAAATGCTTTCCAAAAGACATCCCAAGAATGCTCCTGTCCCAGTTGTTTGGTTTCTTCTCACCCAGAGGGAGAAAAAGATACAGAATTGTTGCAAGAACAGAAAATTACCAGGAGGCTTTATTACATTCCCCTACATGAGTAATAATATATAAAAGCCATAATTACTTGCAGTTGTGAAATCACACAAATGGCCATCATTATTCATAACTCTGATAATGCTGATATATGTGGCTTGCATTTGTCTTTCCCCAGAAAATCTAACTGTGACTGCTTAGTCCCTAACCATTTTTTACTACAAAGTGGGCTACAAGCTAGTATTGACAATGCCAGGAGGTATTGCTGAGTTATCCACCATTTCCACTTTTCCCCACCACATCCCTGTATTTGTTGCCCTCATTTAAAATGTCTGCTATGCTGTTAAGAGGATCTTCTCCTGCAGAAAAGTCATCAGCATCCTGAGGCCAAGACAGGGAATGAAAATTCTTTTTGAAAATCCTCACACACAGCACCAAAAGGAGGCAGGAAGTTCCCTCCTCCTTGAAATTTAGCAATTCCTCTCCCAGTTCCTCTAGCACTTGTTTGCATGAAGACTGACAGCCTGGATCTGGAATCTATTACCCATGGAAGCACAGGCTGTTAACCACACAGCTGACAGTTGGTTCAATCAAATTAGTTCAAATGAAGTTCTGTGTTCAAAAAAAACCACCAAAACCCAACCACCAAACACCAAAATCCCGTAAGATAGGGGTGCATTTCACAATGCAGTGCTATGCACTGTTGTCTCAGCATCCCACTCTGCCAAGATAACCTATTTTTCCCCTCAGAAGGCAGGGACACTGCTTCCAACACTCCAACTAACCAGCATCACTTCTAGCTAAGGGACTTCTGCGTGGCACCTCCTTGAGCCTTGTCAGTGTGATCACAGTCTGACCGTCAAGTGTTAGCAAAGACAAACTGAAAGGTCAGAGGACTCCACACCTCTGAAAGGATGGAAAACAGTCATTCACCTTTGTATGTTACACATTCTTTCCCTTTAAGAGAGAGGTGCAAAACACACACTACAAAACTTCAAACTGTGCAACATTTGCTTGCCTTTGAGGTCGTATGAGCTTTTTAAACACTGAAGCTTGAAACAGGCCAAATTCTGAAATTCAGGAAAGTACTAGAGTACACTTAGCAGTGGGGTTTTAGGTTACTTACACTTACTGAATACTGAGGGATCACAATCCTAATGGAACATACAAACTCAGTGACTGCAGTGAAGGTCATGAAGTTTTAGAAAGCATCAGAAACATGAACTTGCATCACTAAATGCAAAACAGGAAAAAAAACGTTTGCAAGAACACAGACAAAGCCACATTTGAAATGGCTTTCAATCAAGTATTTAGGCTGTGTACTATTACCCCATTGAATCCTCAAAGTTTAAGCCTAAGCATACTGTTTGGTTAATGACAGCACAACACACTTCAAACTGTGAGAAACTAGTGATTTTTTAATGTATTTTACATTCAAACTGCTTGTACATTTCTTCCTTCCCTAAGACTTACCCTGTAAGCCCTAAAAGTGAACTGTTGCTTTATTTTTGCACTCTGTTTCAACAGCTTGCAGCATTTATGCTGTGCTTTGATGTGTCAGTTGTATACGCAATTCACAAGAGCTGTGATGATCAACAAGTATTAGTATGCATGTAAGAGGAGACAGAAATGGTTGCAAACACATGGTCTTTAAATCACTGCAAACAGCATAAGCAAACATCTTAGAGGAGTTGTAGAGACTAATCTAATTTGTCTTTGAAGCCAATGGTGTGGGGTGGGGGAAAAATGCTCCAGAAAAAATTGTTTAAGATTAGGAAATGGTATGACAAAAGGTCAAGGAATTTAAAATTTAAAACACAGTTTAGATGCAAGTCAGGCAGAAAAGTAATTTCAATCTTGTCATTTGACTTGTCTGCTAATTCACAGAATAGAACTATTCTAAAGCTTTTGGGGAACAGAACACAAGATTTACAAAGGCAATTAGGGTACCACATCTGAATAAATCAAAAAGCTACAAAAATAGGAAACAGCACTATATCATCACGTGAGACAAATGTGTAACCAACTGTGGGGCTAAGGTGCACAGATAAGAATATGATTTGTTTCTTTGAGATGACTATGAATAGTGAAACCCTGATCTTTTATAAAGCCATTCTGAGTTTTTGCTTAGGATGACACTACAATGTGTGTTTGGCAAGTACATCAGACTCCTTGTAGCTGGCATTTAATTGGAATGACAGAAGAGAATAATCATTTGACTTTAAAAATGGCAGAGAAGGGGAGAATTTGTGCATCAAGGAATTCAGCATTTAAGGGGAAAAAGTCAGATTTGTGGAATATACTATTTGTAAAATTAAATGCTCACTGCAAACTGGCTCAAACACAGCAGGTTCCCATTTAACATCTTGTTCTGGCCCATTTGCTTAGCACGCTATCGGGAAGTCTGGATCCAGACAAACTGGTGCTCAGGGTGGCTCACATATCAAATGCCCTAGGAAAGGAGCTTCCAGTGTCCTGATTAAGGAGGACACTGCCCCAGTCTTGAATGTTTGTCATTCCCTCTCCCAGTGGATCCACTGGGTTGTCTCATGATCCCTGGGAGGATGTTGGCTAGTGCTGGAATTCATAACAGAACAAAGAGCCCTTAGGAGTCGAGTTCAATACTTGAAAGAAATCAAACTGAAAATGCATTGTATTTAGAAGTTACTTCTTAAAATAATCTCTAATTTTTTATTCTAATTTCATGGTGTATTATATGCTGAGTTTCAAACAGCTTTCTTCATAATGCTTTCTTGTAGATAGAGGAATTTTTTCTAGATTTTATTCCCTTCTTTCTCATAACCAGCTTCAAATTACCACTGATAGCTGTACACAGAAAGACAAGTGATATATTGAGTATATTGAGCATGCTCAGGAAACCAAGGCATAAACACCTCCGAGTGCAACAGACATTCTGTAGCCAGTTGAGAGCAAACTTTTCATAACCTTTATATTACTCTGCCATGAACCATGTTAGTGGGAAGGGCATAGGAGTTGAATATTTTGAACATTCAGAGGTTAAATGTGGAAAAAGCATATGGCCAGATATTAACATTTTTATTAACTACATATTCTTCAGTTATAAGCTAAATAAGATGCTAGAAAACCCTAGAATTTTCCCTTATATTAACAACATAATTTTTTCTTTATAGCTGTGCTAAAAAAAACCCCTAACATTAAGAAACAAAGTAAAAACATACTGGAGTAAAATAATATTTAACTCCCATCTTCCAAATAACCTTGTAATTCAGAAGCTGAACTCCCAGGGGCAGCTCTTGCCCTTTAGAGGGAAAACAAGCAACCATCTATGACTTTACTTCCCAGGATGGTAAAAAACAAACTTTAAAAAAATACAAAACCAAAAAACCCCAGCACAATATTATCTCGTGTTTTAAAGCAGAAACAACCAAATTACAACGTTTTAATCAAACAACACTCTAATAAAACTACATGCCTGTGCAGTGGCATGCAGCTTTCTTACCCAGGATGCTAAGCACAAGGACACCATCAGGTCCTTGTCTCATCAGAACTGTAAGGGACCCTGTGGGTCATTTACTCAAGACTTGGACTCCCTGACCCTTGTGGGTCACTTCCACCTCAGAATATTCTATGAAACTGTGACTTCTCCCAGGAAAAGTGGAAGGTACCTGTAGCTACACAGTACCACCACCTTCACACCAAAGTGCACTTACTGCTGCACCACCTCCTCCAGCATCTGTCACCTCAGTGCCACCACAGGTACCTCCTCCAGCCTCCATCACCCCAGTGCCACAGGTACCAGCCTCTGCCACCTAAGCTTCACCCTGCAGAGCATATGGCAAACCAACTCTGCATTTTCAACTCCACCCTTTATTTTAACTACCCCAGGTGTGCGCCAAACAGCAAAAGCCCCTTTTCCAGCAGCGCTTGGAAGCACTCCGCGCCGGCGGGCGGGGCAGCTGGGGATGCTCCCCTCCGCGCTCCGGCGGAGCCGCGCCGGCAAAGCGCCGTGCCGGGCAGCCCCCGAGGGTGGCTCCGAGCCCGTGTCCAGCACCAGGGCTCCGAGCCCGTGTCCAGCACCAGGGCCGCGGCTTCGGGCCCCGTTGCCGGCCGGCAGGGGTGAAGGGGCGCTGGGATGTGGCGGCGGAGCAGCCCCGGCGCTAATGAGGCGATCCCAGGGACCCCGCGGCGGCTTTCAAACCCGGCCCGCTTCAAACCGAGCCACCCCGCGAGGGAGGGAGGGTGATTGGAATAAATGACCGCAGTAATTAACTCTGATTGGGAACCACCTGACTGGAAAGCGAGGCGAGGAGCCGTGCAGCCGAAGGGGCTGTGCCGGCGAGGGAAGCTTTCCCTTAGCGCCGTGCTTGTGTGCGCTGGGAGAGCTCTGCCTTTCAAATAGGTATGTGGGGGCACTAATGAAAAGCAGCTTTCAGCCCAGGGCCTCCCCATTCACTCTCAAAGGGGCAGAGAAGAAAAGCTTCAAAGTAGAACTAATTTACTTCATCCGAAGGCGGCTCAGGGCAGCCTGCAGTTTGTACTGACACCGCGACAAATACTGGGCAAAAAAGAGAAGGCTCGTCTCTTTCCAGAGGGAGGTCCAATGTTTTTAAAGCACCTGCAAGCTCCTGGTCTGCTTTTTTTGGTCTTTTTTGTTTGTTTGTTTGGGTTTTTTATTATTTAATTTTATTTAAATACAGCTATTAAGGCCTTCATCAAGAAAAGCAGCCTTTCCATCTTCCATGCCCACGCTGCCAAATTTTGTAAAGCCTTAACACATTCCCTTCCCTCTAGTGGTGGAAACTTTATTTTTTTGCACTGTGGAAAACAGCAACAATTACATATAAGCTTTTTTTTTTTTTTAGGTGCGGGGGGGAATAGGATTAGCAACCTCCAGCAGCCCTCAGGCAGCAAACACATTCGCTGTGCGCTGGCTCTCCCTGCCACGCTATCTTGCCACTTGATTTTACAAAGCAGAGCTCCAAAGAGTGAGGGCATTACTACCTGCTGTTTTACAAGCAATCAGCAATTCATTGTGCCAGTGCTGTCCTGTACCTGCTGAGTAAATGCTTTAAAAAAGTTCCACTAACTGCCCAGTAACAACTACAGTATGGTAGCAAAAGCAATTCACCAAATGTTTATACTGAGCCTTTGATTTATTTGACAGCTTTACACCTTCAAGACATGATATAATTAAATGTTTTGACAATGAAACAAAAATTGTATAAATTAGAAAGTCGTTAAAGATGTACAGTATCTAAAATGAAAACACAGTGAGGCTATAAAACACGCTTTCTCAAATGCTTCTATAATATAGACAAAATGTATTGAACTTTTTTATCCTTAGATTTTCTGCTACTGAATTAAACTGTTATACATAAAAAAATTTCCTAATTTAATCACTCTATGAATGCTGTTAGAGAAGATTACAAATGCAATTCTGTGTTATTTCAGAAAGGCAAATAAATCATAGCTTAAGCAGAAATAGTGGACCCAAAATATGACACTTTAAAAAAGTTAAAATACTAAGCATTACCTTATTTTTTTGTGTAAATTGTTGCTATTTTTATTGTTTTGAAATATAAATCAACAGCTGCCACAATGTCCTAGGGGACAACTAACAACGTTGTGATGTTAATCCTGCCCCTCCAAGGCGCTCAGTTTGAAACTCAGGCAACACTTTGTGCCTGTGTATACCAGCAAGATGCAAGCTGGCACTTCTATCGTAGAGAAGAGGGCACACAATGCACCAGGAAGGCTGAAAATGGGATTCAGAAGGTGAAAAACTTGCTGCTGCCCACGTCTGTGTTCAAAGGCCAGCCCAAGAGAACGGCAGGAATGACCCAAAGGAAGGCAGTCATGTTCCAAACGAAAACACCCATGTTAAAAATCATATTTTAAGATCGAAACAAATGTCCATAAACTACGACTGCTCACTCTAAGGTCAGTTCAGATCTTTAAATTGCAGTTTCATTATCATTTTTTGGTAGTATGTGTATAAAATGTAAGCTTATTGCTAGCCTTAAAAGCTAATTGTTTAAACAATGTATAATGATATAACCATTATTTAAACATTAAAGCCTTTAAGCAACTATGCAAAAACATTTAGAATCAGCTTTGTAATGCAGTTGAAGAGCACTGTTGTTCTAAAGGAAACTGTAATCCAGCAAAAGGTAACAATGACCAGTTGTTTATAAAAACCACTGAAATGTTTGGGAACTAGTTCACATTCTCATGCTATGTTTATGTTTCCATTCATCATCCTTCTTCTTGAGAAGATAGCTCAAAAGGAAGAAAGACTAGAGAACAAAATTTTGTTTAAATTACACATGGAGACGTCAGGTAATTTAACAAATAGAGACAAAAAAGGGATGCCTGTGTATAGCTAAAATCATTATTGCATTAAATCATTTTCTCCTCTCTCTCTCTCTCTCTGAGGGACCCATCTTTGCAGTGAGGTTTATATTTATTTTGTATATTCAGCTTTGCCAAGAACTTCTAACTCACAAGTGAAGAAAAGGAACCAGAACTACAAACCAAATATGACTACACTATGTATAAATGTTACTGCAGTCCTGTCAATCAAAGAACACACACAACCTTTTCTTAAAATGTGTATCTTAATGATTGACTCCCACCCTCTTCACACTTCTCTTCCACTGTATTGTAACATAATACAACACAGTATCATAAGATGCCCATAGAAAATAAATTGGTGGCAATGGGACAATTTCAGGACTGGTAAAGTGGGAGAATGGAAAACAGTTATTCATCAAACTGTTCATTAGGACAGTTCATATGGCTGCAATGGACTGTATTTCTGAATAGAAATCTCTTTTTTTTCCCCCACTCATAAATTACTGAAGCCATGTAGCACATTTCCATAATGATGTATGTGATAACTGAATGTGGGGAAATTGTTTTGCCTTACACCTTTGTGGAAGATGGTTCAGGAAGTTACCAATTTGTTTAATCAAATGTTTGGGTTTCAATTCCAGATTCCATTCCATGTCTGCCTTCCAGCTGCCATGGGGTTTTAAATAAATGATGAAGAAAAGTGTGAGAATGAAAGTAAAAATAGCTAAAGCTCCTTGGAAAGAACTTATTCTCTACCTTGTTATTGGTACAAGAAATACCTGGGATAATTGTAAATAGTCACATTTGAAAAATGCTTGTTCTGTGACATGCTGGCAAGAGAATTCTTGCCACACAAGGATTAGACAGGGTGTGCTTGCTTGCTACAAAACAGACCAAATTAAAATTAACTTCTCTGACTGGTCCCATTGAGTCTTTGCTGTATTTAATTTTGGGAGTGGCAGAGAGGGTGACTGAGAACTTTAGGTTGAGTTCATCAGCCTTATTTCAGAATATTCCAATTGTTTATTAATGTAATGCTAGAAGCCATTGATTAATCCCTCATCTTACAATGCTCTCAATTCTCTAAATACCGTTTTTTCCCCCCAGAATGTAAGGAAATTCAAGTAGACATTTTATAATTAAAAAAAAAAAAATCAAAATAACGGGCTTTTATGCAGCTACTCCATGCATGTGGATTTTTTTTTAAATGAAATGTAACAGTAGAGTATGTCCTACTACTACTACTTAGTTTGCATGCTCACTTACTAAAATCTGTTTGGAAACATTGCTCCATATTAATATAGATTTTGCTATTGTCACTCCACCTAGAAAATGTTGTAAATGGCTTTTAAAAATAATTAATTGTAAAATTTTAGATTTAAAAAACCCAAAACTATTCCTTTGTCTCTCAGAACAAACTTCTATTATAGCAATACTGAGCCTATTCCAGGGATCAGGTGACATGGAAATACACACATAGAAAAATTCCACCTTAGTCAGAAAACCTTTAGACAAAGTCTTTTGGTGACTTTATGTACTTGCCTTGCTGCTGAGATGACAGAATTTGCTAGGCATATAATTCAATGTCATTCACGCCTTAAATTCTTGTAAATCAATTATGTTAATCCCAATTTTTATTGTAACAACCATCCTCTCCAGTTTCCTCTCATGAAGACAAACAATAAAATCACCAGTGCCTTTCCACAGGCAAGAAGTGATTTAGGCTATTTCATTCTTTTGTATCTAACCTGGTCTGCATTAATCATTTAATTGTGGCAATGTTGATGTTATTTTATTCATTGAATACTTTTGGAAAAATGAATCCTCGAAATGAGAACAAACATACCAAGTGATCCCACCCCTTTTCTCATATGGAAATGAACTATTGTAACCTGCAGTGTTGATGGAAATGACATGCAGAAGTTCTGCTACCTAAAACCTTTCTCAAATTTTAAACCATTTGAATAAATACCCATTCACCACTAAAAAAAAAGCCAAACCCACAACTCTGAAAATTAACAAAATTGTAAAAGCCTGAGAACCAATACTGTAACAATCAGAATCACAAGTGCAAAGATTTCAAAAAGTTCTATTGCAGCATTTTTTTGCAAATTGTTTCAGCTTGAGCAAGCTCCCCTCCATCTACTTGCATACTAAATATATACATGATATAGTGGTAAAATCTAAAACTTCAATACACCCTCTAAAATGTACATTCATAAAAACCCTAAGTATGTAATCACAGGGACTTCTCATATAACATAGTAAACACCTCAGGGGGGCTTACATATTTATGCTACTCCTGCACTGTACGTACCCTAAACAAGCCCTTTGGTTTTCTTCTTTACAAAAATACACCAGGCCACATTATAAAGATTTAGCATAGCACTATAGAAAATAAGGGAAATGTGCCATGATTTATTAGCCAATTAAATGCATAATTACTGATTTATCCTTCAAATTACATATGAAAAGCCCTATTGTTGTGAGCTGAAATGAAGTTTTTAGTGTATGATTATTGGCAATACTAAAAACCCACAAGAAAAATGTCCAGCTTAGTGTGTGCACACAAATAGAGACATGGAAAAAGACAAACACTTTTTACCTGCAAAAATGAAAGCATATATGTGGGATAAAATATTATTATCATGAAATTATGGCAAACTTGTATGGTTTCATATTTGAGTATACCTGCTTCTGCTGAAAGTTAAGATGTTGGCAAAATATTTTTCTGGACATTGAAGGACTAATAATACTAAAATGCAAAAGGTTCTTAGAATCAATTTGCTGATTGTTGTCAATTTTTAAGTATTAAAATTATCTTATTTGTCCTGGGCTGTGGATATGTGTAAGAAATTCAAGATCACACTCTATGCACAAAAGGAAAAAATAAAGGTGCTTGTAGAAAAGAGATTTATTAAAAGCCTGTAACTCATTTATGGACAGAAATTTCATCGGCTGCCTTGTGTTTCAGTGTTTGTTTCCCAGTCATTTCATGGCCCTAGACAGTTACATTACAGCATATCACTTAGTTTTTATTTAGTTCTGCACAAAACTTGTGTGGGCAATGCTCAAGTACCCAGTGAAAAACCTTCAAATGGGGAAAAGATTCAAAACCTCTGGGAACAGAAAGCGATGGTGGCTGCCTAACCGTGGAAATTCAGCAGAACATGTCTGCAGAATTTCTGTGTCTGCCGAATTTCTGTGTCTGCCAGGCACAAATCCTGTCTGACCAGCACCTGCGATGTCAGGAGCTGCGGAGATGGTGGAAAGGAAGAAAGACCTCTCCTCCTTCAGCAAGTTTGCACCAGGAAACCAAGGGGAGGAAGGACAGGGGCTGCACTGCAGCCCCTGAAAGCCACAATTCATTCTTTTTAGTTATGCAAGAGTTAAGAGGTAAAAATCATTACCAAAAATTTTGGACTTCAAAATACGGTGTAATTTTTAAGTGCCTAGGTAAATTTGAGACTTGAGAGTTCACATTTTCAACCATCTACCCACAGAATTAGGAAACTGTTTTATTAGGAAAATGATATATGATAAAAGCTTAAACTTCAGCAAACTAACAAATTCAAGGGCAAGAGCTTAAAGAAAAAACACGAATTATGGCAAAATGCAAAACCTTAAAGTAAAAGCTTACTGTAAACTACAAGTAAAAAAAGGGATTGTAGACTAAATTCACTATATAACCTCTAGATCCTTCTACATAAAACAGTGGGGGGTTCACAATATATTGAGTAAGACGTACACTAACGAATATTTTCAAAGGCCTTGCAGCTGCTGGACCACTCAAGGGAAACAAACTGTTTAATACAGCTGGTAAAAAGCACATAATTAATAAAAATATGAAAACAATCAACTAGGTTTACACTGAGCCTTACATTAATCTCTGCACACACAGGAGTATTAAATGCAAATGTTACCAATAGTAAGAGTTCAAAAACTTGTCTCTTTTATAAAGGACTTCATTAATTCCATATGTATAGCAAGCTTGTATTTTTTTAATACCTAAATCCCAAAGACTTCTCATTTAGAAAGTTCCTAATTTTGGCAAAACAAAATCAAAACCATGCCATACAGTAATTTTGTTTCTGACTATGCAAAATCACTCTGTGTTTCTCTGATTAGACACTTCATAATGACTAATACATAAAAGGAGCAAAATTACTGGAAGAAACTAAAGTATAATTTACACACAAAAAAGAATATCCATAATATTCATAATATTCATAATACAAGGAAAAAAATATCCATAATATCCATGTCATTGGATCTGGCAAGGCAGCATATGCACACCAGCCAGTTCACTGGTGGTGCTGCTTCAGTTGCAGTGTCACAAGGAATATCTGGGAGAAGCTGAAATTACAGAAAAGGGATGACGAATAACAAGCAAAGGACACACATAGGCAGCAACTGGTTACTTTCTCCAGCTAAGTGCTTTAAAGATGAACTCCCATGTCACAATAATTTCCAATTCTGTTTTGAGAAAAGCACAAGGTAGTGTTGGAGATCTTCAGAACCCATTCTCAGCAGGACGAGGCCCTTCTAATGTGGCTTATGAAAATATGTATACCTGTTTCTTTAGTACTATTTTTAAGTACTTAATCATACAGAATAATTTTATTGTCTTTTTAAATGTACTTCACAGATGTCGCTTATTCTGACTTATCAAGAAGAACATAAATTAGATTCAGCCCAAGAAATTGTGCAAGTGTTAATACTGGAGTTAGCAAAATACACTGACATATTTTATAGCTTACTGTGCATTGCACCTTCCTAACTAGCTACACAAACTGAAAATGTGCAATATTTTTAATTAAGTAAAAAGACTACAGCCCTAGATGCTAAAAACACAGACTTTTATAAAGGATGATGATTTAAGGATTTTGGTTGGTAAAACTAAACTATGGAAAAATCTTTACGTATTCCTTCAGACATGGAGCAGAAATCGGCTTTCTGTTTTCTCACAACCCGCATGTGTCACTTCAAATTCCAAATCCAGACTTTGAACAGAATGTGTATGTTTAGGACTGCTACAGTATGCTAGGAAGCTACTGTTCCTCTGTATACTTAATATAAACCAGTCCCTGAAACACTAACTGAACATAAATTAAAAATTTTGTCATTAATATTATTTCACTCTGGAATCTCCATTATTGAGAACAATGGTGCACAAAGCAGAATGTACGTTCTTCCATTGCTTGGTGAAACTTGGCATCTGTCAGTGTCATATAAAACACATCAAAAAAGCAGCACTACCAGTTTCAGCACAAATATTTAAAGTAGTTCAGTATAAACTTCACGTCCAAATAAAGTCTACTAATACCCAGCAAGCAGTGGCGCAGCTGCATTAGCTCATGTAATGTTTCACACATGGAAACCAAGATGCAAGATTACCTCATTTATGGTAACACTCATAAACTACACAGTACACAGTAAACATGTCTACCCAGCAAATTAAAATATCACTGCACTACGCAGCAGCTGAAGCTATCCAGAACCTGTTTATAATCCAATAGAAACAGAAATTTGTCTTCAGTTCTAGAAACAGGGGGGAGGAGGGGGGGAATCAAAGTCTAAGTAAAATAAACTGCACTGCAAGTGTCACTTGCCCCAAGACTTCCTGCTTCCCACAAAAGACATGCAACCATTCTGGAGATCAAAGGTCATGGCTTTACAATAGAATACATTGTAAATAGGTTTAAAATAATTGAATACAACTGCAAACCAAGGACTCATTTATAGCTTGCTAGGAAAAAAATATAGCTGTTTTAAGTCATTCCCGTATATGAACTGAAACCTGCATTATAAAACTGCATCTGCTTCCAGACTACCAGATCACCACCTGCATACCAGTTGGATTTGGTCATTCCACAGCCATCTAAATAATGAAATGCTTCTGAGTAAATTATGTGCCACCATTGTTTTGATTATCCTCCACAATGTCTGGAGAAGCGTGGCTGTAACTGCTGCCAAGGGACTGGGTGCTCTGCAGCTTTCCTAGGATCTGAGGCTCATCCCTACAGAAGTGACAATCACTTCTTGCTGTAGCATCAAGCAGTGGCACAAATGCTGGAAATATTCACCTGCAAGATGATTTCTTTCTTGTGCTGTACTGATCAAACTGAATCTACTTACACAGTGCCTGGGATGGTGACTGTCTAACAAAGGGGGATGGCACAACGTTCTCTTCCATCCTGTTGGTTTCCAAGATCCAGGATTATGTATCCCAAACAAATCATCATTTATCCTGTGCCCAGAGGCACTGCTAGCGTGTCATGTACGTGAGCAGGAAACCTGGAGTTAGGGATGTACCTCCTACTTACTTACATCTACCTGCTCTTCTGTTTATTTTTCAATCACTTTCAATATTTGCTGAAGGAGTAAAGCAATCAAACATAACCACATATTTCTCTCCAATTTCATAAACTCATTTTTATTCAGTAACAGAAAAAGCTTGTTTTATCAAAGCCTTTTTTTTTTCCAATCCAAAAACAGCTTCTGAACTGAAACAACTCAAAAATTGTTTGGAAAATGAGCATGCACAACACATACCTTACAATTTATTACAGCTGTTTTTGCAGACCACAGACTCATTCACAATTTACAATAGGCACTATTTTTCAACCAGCCAAAGCAATTATGTCATACACGTCTACATTCAGTATCAACAAGTAAAATCTTTAGAATTATGACAGTTAATAAAAGCTCCTACAGCTCGGCATCCAAAACCCTGCATAAGTTTTAATGGGATAATCCTCTGAAAACAAACTATCACCTGAAAATTATGTTTACTAAGGCTTATCTGGCATGCTATCTCTCTGATATTAGTAAAACACAAATATCCCCCTTCAGGGCATATTAAATTTGGAGGTTTGTTGGGATTTGTTAATATATTTGCTATCTCACCAGGATTAAAGGCAGGAAATAATTCCATGATATTTACTTATCTCTGTTGTTAACCTTAGTTACCTCTATTAGACTAGCAATTATACCAGTACAAAACCATAATCACCAGTCACACCAATCACAGCAGAAGGACAGTTCATCCCAAGACTGAATTGATGCTCATTTTAACAATGACACATGAACAATTAACTACTGCCACCTCCTTAAATCAGTGGTTCTCAACCTGTGCTTTGCAGATGCCTTTGTTCTATGGAATATTTCTAAGAGACCACAAAGGGTAATTAAGGCAAGTCTTGGCTTACTGTCACTCAGCTGAAATTTGCCATCCAGGAAAATGTACCCTCAACAGAAGACTTTATGGGGTCCCAGAAAAAAAAACTGCTGGCAAGTCACTGCCATAGATATTTTCTTATGTGACAGAAGCAGACCTTGGAACTTTTACTACAGTTTTGACCTCTTAACTGCTGCAGGTGAAGAGTTTTTGCAACAAAACTGGAAGTCTGAAATGATCAGGAATTCCAGGGTAATGTGATTTCTGGTGGAACATTCACCTTTGTAGGCAGGGTCTGGCAGATTCATTGTCTGTTTTCAGTTCCTTGTTCTGGCAGGGCTTGTGGCTGTTAACAGAAGAATTCTGACTACCTCTAGTCAATAAAATCAGATTCCATCCAGGAAAGCACATAACTGACAACATAACTCTCTTTTCCACATTACTTATTCTGAGTGATAAATTCCAGATTTTTCCTGGAAAAATCAAAATCCTTTACGGAGGCTACCGCAAAACAACCATCCACTTACACGTAAAAGGAATTTCTGGTCTACCTTGAAATTTTTTAAAAACGTGTAATGAATGCATTTCCACCTTATTACATCAAAACAAAGCAGCCTCCCACACTCTGCAAGAAAAAAAAATTCTGCCTAGCCACATTTACATATGTTTCCTTGCTCATTAACCCCATTAGGGAAAAAGTATATTGAATACTTCACCTTAGTTTAAGAGAAATTCATATCTAAGAGCAAATATGACTTTAAAATCCTCAGCAATCTAATGGATGGACATATACATATACTTTTGTCCATTTCTTGGTAATGCATTTTCTTATCACATCGGTCTTCAGAGCAAACTCCCCTTTCCCTATCACTTCATGGAATGCTAAACAATCATACCGGGCACAGATAAACAAACCTGTACCTTCGTGTTAACTAAAAATAAATAACATTGGAAATCCATGGTCCATTTATTTGTGTCATGGAAAGATGGTTAAGATCTATATCAGAGCCCCTCAGTCTTTAGCACATTGGGACCCCATCAAACAATGAAAAAGAGGTTCATGTCTCATTTTCCACAAAGAGAGTGGTTATGTTATTCTTCAAGGCATTTAAAAGGGAAAAGATTTTTGTGTTAAACGCAACTTTGCCTAGAAAGATGGATTTCATCCCTGCTACAGGACAGCCATCTAATTCTAAGCTAATTACTCATTAGCTGATCTATATTTTTCGGGGCTATCTAATTTGATACAAAGTTTTACCAACCAGTGATTAGCTCCATAATTATTTTCACCAGACTTCATGGTCAGGTAAGATTTGCTGAGGTTTCAGCTGCAATATTGACTTAAGCAGTTTCTGCCCTGTCACACCATTTCTAGACTCTCATTCTTGACACTGAGTTATGCAAACACAACTGTCTGCTGGGCTGAATGGCAAAGCAAATGAGAACTGACCCAAACTAAAACCAACATTCTATCTTTTCTTTCAGAATCTGCAGAATGCTTAATACTCTGAAAAATGTCACCTCCTAATACTTTCAAAATAGACACACATAGTTAGCAGGGATGATAGGCAAGCATCTTTTGTCTTCTCTGCATTTATAAAATACAAATAATACATTTGCCTCATCCCATGAAGGTCATGTAAAGGTAACTTAGTAATGTCTGTGGATGATTCAGATAGTAATGAGTGAATATTAAAAAAAAGTCCATGTAGGATGCTTTCTTCAGAAGAGAGTTCAAGCAGCATGCAACAAATAGGGTTTGCAGCTATATAAATGCAGCAGTATGGAGAAGGAACACAGCATTGCATTAAATCAGCTCTGTTCATCTTCCAGACTGAATAAAGTCTGCATAAAACAACAGCATGTGATCATTTACTAGGACATTATGTGTTGAGGCACAAGCTGAAGGGAAACGTATTTATGGGATACAGGTATAGTTTCATTTTGTTTTTCAAGTACTGTAAGTCCATGAACTTATTCCAAAGAGGAAAAAAGGTCCACTTCATTGTACAACATAGTGTACAAACATGTCTCTATGCAATCTGCAGTTGGTTTCTAATCTCATTAGAAACACAAAGCAGTAGGTGGTGTAGGACCACAGTTTGAGAGAATTCACAACCAAAATACACTTTCTTCACGTTTTCCTATTGCTGCCTGTGTGGAAAATGCCCTTCAGCTACCAAAGCAAACAACTGAAGGATGTGAATTCAGACATGTAATGACTGTAAGGTCAGCACATGACCACCAAGCATTCATGACCCCAAATTAAGAGGTATTACCCTCTATCTACTAATCCTTGGGTCACAAATGTACAGCCTTCTCCAAGAACATTAAGAATTCCTGAAATTTGCTTACAGCCCACTGCTTGAAAGATGGAAAGCTAGCATGCATGAAGTGATGAGATAAGTGAAAGGGGCAGTTCTGTTCTCAAACACCATATTAAAAATTCTTTGTCTCTCAGTCACCTTTTCTGTGAATGAAGAACACTATGATTTTACATTAAGGTAATACAGAAATACAGCTATCTGCTGAAAATAAGAATTTGAATCTCACAAGATCCTAACATTTTAAATCCAAAATCGAATTTTAAAAAACAAAGCAAACACAAGCAACATTCATCTTCGTAGTAAATGCAAGCACAGGGTATTTCTAGTATAATCACACCACATGGGACCCACAAATTAAGTTCTACATTTTGGCAGAGTGGCTTTAGTTTTTAAACTATGAAAGACTATGTTTATTACTCTTAGTGTTTTCACATCATTTAGAGCACATAAGAGGCTGCAAGTCATTCTGTTTCTAAGATTACATGAAGGTTTTTGCTGAGCATAAAATTCTAGCTTTTTATGCCATCTGAACATTTTATGTCCAGAATTTACTTGTTAAAATTAATAGCAGCATCCACATTTCCCATATATAATTGTTAACAAAAAAATTTGCACTTTTTGGTAGATGATACTTCAGGGATGAGTCCTTTGTGGAAACCAAAGTTGTGTTAATCCTCCAGCTGTCACTAGAGCTCACTACAAATTTCATACCTAGTATAAACACCTAACATTTCAGGAAGATACCAAACAGATTTCATTCTAGGTTCCCCGAATTAGGATCTCCATGCAACCACTGAAGACAGTAAAGATTTCTCCATTTACCAATCCACCCATATCTCTGTCATTTTTGTATTTACAGATTGTAACACCAAAAAAACACCCTCAGAAAAACTGAACATATCTGGCTCTATCTATTGATTGCTCTGTGTAGTTTCTCATTAATTTCTTGGGAAATTCTCTGCTTCTCTGCCTGTATCACAGTTTCTGCCAGCAAGCTCCTCTGTCACTATTCATGTGCCATCACCTTCTTTAGCCTCATTGCAGAACGCAATCTTTGGACTGGAAAATTCCAATATGTGACATTTCATTGCAGTCTGTAACTGTCCCTGGCCAGGGACAGTTTTTAGGGACTACTTCAGTTCACTTTCTCTCCTTCCTTACTCACTCAGTTCTCCTAACATCCTAAACCTTGTGAAAAAGAAGCAGGAGAACGGGGAATCTTTCACTCAGAGATGTGTGACTACGAAAGAAGCATCCATCTCTAGGAAACCCCGTGGCTCACTTCAGGGAATACCAATGGAATACATTTCTTACCTTCCTCCTGCACTGGGACTTGCTCTTGTTAGGGAAGTGACAAAACTGACACATAACAGAGATGGCCATCTGGCGAGACCCAGCTTGCCAGGCGGTTTTATCTGATCCTCGAGCACGCCTGCCCATCACCAGCCCAACCACACTGAGGATAATGTTTATATATGCTGCAGGACGATGGGTGCATAAAATAAACCCAAATCAGCAGGATTTAAAGCACTGGAAATAAAACTGAGGTCATGTGACAGTGCTGATGTAGCCAGAAACAAAGCTGATGCTGAGTACACAGAATTTATTCATTTCGAGTGCACAGCCCAGCTCGTGTCAGCCTCCTACATCACCACAATATCAAAATGGTAGCAAAAACAACACAAGTCAGCACACTACTTACACCTTGGGTACAAGGGCCTATAAATGGGTCATCATCAGGTCAGATGACATGTCCCATGGGAGGAACCTCAGCACAAAGAAAAATTTCTCATTAAGTGGTCCCCCACGGTTACAACAATGCAAAAGGAACTTCCCTCCATATTTGGGAGAGAAACAGCCAAACCTAAAAGAATAAATCTAAATGTTGGTCTCTTTAAAATTAATTCTAAAGCACTAATCCACACAGGGCAAACTGCAACCAGGGCACAGTTCAATAAACAAGAGTAAAGCCAGAAAGGAACACAAACTGCCAAAAATCTGTGAAGAGCTCAGATCTGCCCACACTGGCAGCAAAACTGGGCTTACAATGGATGTGAGCTAAGTTTGTGTGCAGCTTTGGAATGGCTTTTACTCATAACCTAATTCTGGTGTACAAAAAGCCCAAGGGTGTGCCGGCATGATGGGCTTGCATCAGTCTGAAGGGAGGATATTGACAGTGCAGACGTCCAAGTCCACGCAGCAGCACTGCTTCATGTGCTTTTAGTATCTTAGAGAAAAGCTTCATTAAGTAACTGACTGTAAATCAAAATCCTATCAGAATGGACAGCAAATTTTAATTCTTATATTAGTTTAGGCAAAATATATTATGAAAAGACTCTTATTAAAAAAGTTATCCTGCGATTTATTATGAAAGCAGAGAACACTCCAGCAGCTCCCGGAGCATGCTTTCACCGTCTTCCACTCCTAATCCTCATTACAAAGTTCTTATTCTGCCTCAGAAAGCAGATGGCAAGAGATAATGTCACTAACAATTAGAAGGCTTCACTGCCCCTAAGGACTCTTCTGCTACACATTTGTAATATTTTTGTTTTTCCCAGAGATTTTTAGAAACAGGATACTTCTCACTATTTTATTCTAGAATGTGGTTTGGAACATCCCCAAAACAAGGACACAGGTTTTGTTTTGGTCTGGTTTTTTTTCCCCTTTAAACAATGGAGAATGTTGGAGGTTTTATTAATTAAAAATAAACATTATAAATGAAGCTTCCAGCATTGTTTTCATTCTGCACATTGCAAAACTAGATCTACTTGAGTTTCCTAATATTTTAAATCAACTTCCTCTACACTACTTGCATGCTGCTGAACCTTTCATGTTTTTATGAGCTCAGTTCAACTCTCACTAACAACTAACTTGGATCAGATCCAACATTTCTTTTTTAACTGTTGCTTACAAAATCCTTTTCATTTGGATCAGGACAAACACAAGAGATCTCGCAAGAGTATATATTATGTCACTTTATCAATGCAGAATTTTATCTGCCTATGACCTATCTGAATGCCAGTTATACTCCTGCATTTATCACTATTTTTAATGTTGATTTACAAGCTGTTTCTTTTCATTAACAATACTAGTCTACCTAAATAAAATCTGATTAGTAAGTAAGATTTCAGAAGGAAATAAAACGCTGATATTTCACAGAATTTTTGTTTTGGAGACTTATTTTGAAACTTTAATATTTAAGATGGAGAAAAGAAAATTTCTTCCAAAGAGAAATAAGCCAGGGTATCTTGGTTCTAGAGCCTTCTCTGTGTTACCTAAACATTATCTTTCTATAGATACACCCTCCAATATCCTCCTACAAAAGAGCTACATTAATGGAATATATACCTGCTCTCTGTTGCTCATTAAAGTTCCCCTCTTCCAAAATACTATGCCTCACATCTGCTACAGACACTGGCAAATGAGGACTCCCTAACAGGTTTCAGACAAACTGAACCCAGATAGGCAGCTAAAACATTCTTTAAGTACTTAAACAAACCTGGGAAGCATCAGGTAAGCACAAGCATGAGAAACTCTAGCTCTGATTTTTTACTAATGGTCCTTTCCTTCATGCTTCAAAAGCAGAACAATCATATTGGTTTAAATTGCAGAGCATAGAGTATTTGTAGCTATTTGAGAATGAAATAAGGAAATTAAAACTGGTCCTTTACTGGATTTGGTTCTATAGTTGACTCTGTACCTCACAAACATTACTAATACAGATCACCAGATCAGCAAGCATTTACTTAAAGGGGTACCTTGTAGCTAGCAAAAATAAAGACTGAGAATAAAAATTACAACCAAACAGACCTGGGGTTGCTTGAATTCCTTCAAAAAGAGAAACTGGAAAAAGTTCTCCTTCATCATTCAAGGGTGGACCAACCATCTGACCAAAGGAACCGAGTGTGCAGTACATTTATGACTCGGGTGAGGATGACCTGGATTGTCAAAAACCTGCAATTTTTTGCCAAGTACATTCTCTTTTCTTGACTGATGGGCTATAGTTTGGCCTCTCCTTAAACCAAAAGGGCTACACCTGAACTTCCAATTAAAGGGTAACAACTGGCAGATGTGAGGGCCCATCTAGCAGGAGGCTGATGCTGAGCAGATGGGCTGGGGTGCAGCAACCTTTTCCATCAGTTTCCACCCAGTGCTTTTGCAAAGGCGGATAATCACCAGGAGCCTGACACTGCCCTTCCTCGGCAGCAGCACGATACTCCCTGCAGAGCACAGAGCTGCTATCATTAAACCAGGACCTAACAGGGCTAACTAGAGCTTGGCTGGCTCTACAAGCCCACACTGCTCGCTGCTGCTTAATGAGATAACTTTGACAGAGGAAACAGTTTCAGAGGTTTCCACTCCAAAATGTTTGTACTTTCACTGCAGTGCAGCTGGCTATGTCACTATCTGTGCCAGTGCCACCAGTGGGAGAGCAAAATTGTAAATCAGGTCCCTAAAATAATAATCTTTGTTAGAAATAAGGCTTTTTCATGTAATTTTGGTTTAAAGTACAGCTTCACAAACATCTGTTCCTGAACAAAGACACAGCTGGGGAAATTTGCTGAGGGATAGGAAGAAGAGATGGGGAGCCTTCCTTAGCTACATCCAGCAAGTCTCCAAAGTTTTCAAACCATGTCTTCAGATTTTCCTTCCTATAAAGCCTGAAGGTCTGGTGAAATGACTAAAACACCATTAATTTGATAAGGTTAAGAAAAAGATATTTCTATTTATTAGAGCAAGAAGAGGTGGGTACTATTTTTGTCATATATTTTTCTAGAGTGTGTCTTAACCACTGAATGTAAGGTCTTGTATTTCACATTACATGTTTTGTACCACATAACAAACTAAATATCTTTTTATTTGTATAAATGTCCCTTTCTGATTTGTGACTGTTGTTCTTAAATTCCTGAGATTAATTATACACTTTTGGAAAAATACTACCCTGTACCAAAGTTAAATTCATCATTTCATTAACAATTTTTAAGTCCGTATGTTACAAACTAAATAATGTCACTTCCTGATGCATCTTCTCTGTACTATACATTATATCGTAATGTTTTCTTCTGCTTTTTCTTATCTCCTCTCTTCTAGAAACAAGAAACTCTTTCCTCATACAAGAGTTCTTTCTACATCCATATCATTATCATAAGCTTTCTCTGTACCCCAGATGGTTGTAGCAACATTACTGTTCTACATCCCAGGAGTGGAGTCTTGCCAGGGAAAAGCTCTGAAAGCAAAGCCTCAGCTGACTTTTTTTGTATCCTTCCATGTAGGGCACAGATGGCCAGGTTTTCTCAGCCCCTCCCCTTCTTCAGATGAAAACCACAGCTTCATGTGTGCAAACATTACCAAAATCTCCCTTCTTTTTCCAACACTTAGGATGGAAACTTCTACACTGACTATAATACAAATACTTTATTATGAACTACCCACCAAATTCAAGTTCAGCAGCATGTTTTCGCATACAATCCATAAATAAACACTAAAACAAACCAAACCATACTGTATCCTACGGAGTTTCTCCCCAGTATATTTGCTACATGCAAGTCCTGACTTCCTTAGAGGAAGAACAACTTGGACATTTCTTTGCAAGGCAACTTCCAATCACAGACTAAGTTTTAGTAAATGGAGTAAGAAACTGCCATCTCTTTCAAACTTTTTTCCCTCTCTTACTAATACTGAGCTTGTGATGCAATTTTTCCATGGTTACCAAAATTCTTAATACATTTTTAACAGTATTCCTCAGAATGCCATTTACAGGGAGTGCCCAGGCACAACATTCACAGAACAAAGAGAAGACAGACAGATTTAGTGAACACCTGTTAAATGGGGCAGTGGCTCCAGCACAATTGTTTCCCACTTCATTTTACACAGTAATAACTTTAATGTCCTCCACGGACTCGCTTTCAAACACCATTTCTACAACATCACACAACAAAGGAGCTGAAAGCAAATTTAATTGTCTAGATTGCTTCCAATCAACTTTTTTTGGATAAGAGCAAATTTACCTACTTCAGGGTTTGGTTTTTTTTACAACTCTATCTACTCAAACTGTGTTATTATTCAACGTTTTATCATCTTTCCCCACTGCATAACATTGTCCTCTATGTTTTAATATTTATTTTTGCTATGGTAAATTCTCTTACCTCATTAGAAAATCTACATCTTCCATAACCCTCTCTAATATCCAGTTTTAGTTTAGGCTTTGTTTCTTTTTGACTCTTGTGCATGTACCCAAGCTTTCCTTACTATTAAACCTCTTCTTGTTTCATCTGTCTCTTATTTAAAATATTGGTACTTTTTAGTTTTATTCCTGTTCACCTTGTTTAATTTCAGGGTAGGATAGATACACTACAGATAAATGTGTAGTGTTCTAATGATTATCAAGTAATTTAAACTATTTTTAGAGTATAATATATTAAGGGTTTTTTTTACAGATGAGAGATTTAAGCTAGCATTATTTAACACCTTACATTTTTGGAATTATGAAGTGTGGCAAATTTTGATACCAGCTTCTTTAACTATTTTTTTCCACAATAGCAAAGACAGACAGACTGTCTATGATTCCATTAAGTTTTCTTTATTCAGGAAGACTGGCATCTATCCCACTTTCAGAAATTATTGAAATTCAAGCATGTGTGGAGTTTTTGTTAATTAATTTTATGCTGATTGAATTCTTGAAGTCCAGAGTTTAGTTGTAATTTCAAAAAAGTAACTTGCATGCAGAGTTTGAAGAGATGGTAGGGATTGCAAACAAGATGTAATGAAGGAACTGTTATAGGAAAAACAGACTTTAAAATCTCTGCTTTCTCTTCCTATTTACAAAGCCTGATTGGACAGAAATTAGATTAATGCTTTTGGCCAGCAAATGATGATCCACCACCTAGATTACTATTTTCACTGAAAAGGCAAAAAAACAGTTTCTTTATATCATCCCATATATTTTACTATGTATTAACTTTGTCCTACACATGCACCTCTCCAATGTATTCCATCATATATATTATGCAAATGCCATCTCCCAATATTAGCCTCTTTTGATGTATCAGGAAATCCAAACTGAACGCTTTCAACATTCTTACCTTCTATTCAAAAGCATGGTTTAAGTTCACTTTTCATTACCTCTCTCATATTCTTGAATATATTTGACTCTCTGTGTAGTCTCCTTTAAAAATTAAATCAATAAAAATTCATACATGAAAATTAATAATGACAATATTCCAACAGAACTGGATTTAAATAAACATGAATTTCTGGCCATATTTCTTAGATGGCACTTCAATAAAAATAAGTTATTCTTATACACATGGAGTCGACTGTACACACAGAAAAAATAAGTCTACATTTTTTATTCCCAGATTTTCAGAATCTTTTCTAATAGGCCATATATATCACATTCCTTCAGAAATATTTCCTCTCCACTTTTAAAAAATGTCTTGTATTGAATGATCTTTTTACTTTCCCTCCAGAATATCCACAGATTATGTTTTTACCTGCACCAATTTCACCTATGTGCTATATGGAAGCACTTCTTGAGGAAAGGAGGAACCCTGCTGCTTCATTCACACACCATCCTGCATTTCCTTCAGCTGTTTAAGAGACCACCTGTGCTCTTCTGCCTGCTAAGTGCATAAACAGTGGAGCCCCTGTGCTTCCCAGGATTGCCTTGTTTCCATAGATGAAGGAAACATCTATGTGTTTCCTTATATGGGGAAAAAAAAGTATTAAACAATATGAAACTTTTATCTAGATGAAATCCAATACGACAGCAGACTGGACCTTTCATATCCAACTCTGCTGAAGAATACTATTCCTGACTGGGATTAGACTGTTATAGTTCTGTGACTTCTATGGATGGAAATGTTTATTTTGCGTGATACAAGGAATCTGACTTCCTGCACAAACCCTTCTTCATAGTCACATCTTGAAAAAACAAAAAAATGAATGTAGCATAGTGCTTTAAGATTCACTGGCCACAGTTATGTTTAAACATACAGCTATTTTAATTGCATTACACATACTTGTAGCATAGAAGTAAATGTATTTGTCAGGAAAAACAAAGTTACATATTCCTTTTAAAACCATTTTTCTACAACAATATATTAAAGTGATTTTTGTTTAAAATTACAATGCTTGTAGAGTTCACAGACATCCTCCATTCTCAGTATTGCTGTGTGTTAGCTGACAGGGAATGCTGCTTTTTCAGTGTTGCCTGGTGTAAGGTGGAGTTGCTTGTGCTAAAAAGTATTGCCCATACTGACTGATAATGATCCTCTAATTCTCACTGTAGATTTTTCTTATCAACTGGAGGTTCTTAACACTGATTCATGGTGCTCAACTAAAATATGTATTAGGGCAAATGACTGCTCTGCCCTACCCTTCCTCTCCATTTTACTTGTCACTCCATGGTTACATTTGTGTGCAGTATCTTTATGTATTTAAGCATTTATTTGCTTCGGAAAGCATCCCAGCTTCCAATCCCTACATTTTCAATTATTTGAAAATTGGATTTCAAAACTTTTAGTCCAGCACAGTAATCTCATCACTTTTCTAATTTGTCTTGCATTTTCACCAGCATCTAATGAAATGGATAAACCCCTAATCATGAAAGGACTAACTCTGCAATAAAGCACTAAAATACTTAAATTGAGATATATTGTGGAAAGCTGTCCTGACAGACCTCAACGACTTCATTATCATTGAAACAATCTAATTCTCAAAAATCTGAGACTCATCAAAGCTGTGTGAAATTTAGTTATCATCTGTTGATTAATAGTTTTAAATTAATTCTTACCAATTCAGACACCCAGCTTTCAATGACAGGACAAAACAAATTACCATTCAGAACAGAACTTCCTTACTGGGATTTTTAGCCATTCCTAACTATCAGTGGGAAGCATGGGGCTTTTCCTTGGGTTGCACCTGGTCTTTGTGGATGTCTACTTTTTCATGTGTGACATGAAGGGCTTTAAAGTTTCTATCAGACTGAATGTGGTAATTAACCCTAGGTCCAACACATGAAATTAAATTTCTAAAACAGAAAACTGTTCTAAAGGAGAGTATCTAACATAACTAAGACTGTGAAGCCAAGAAAAGATGCCATAAAAATTTAAGTTTTAAAGGATATGTCTGTTTCTGAGTCTGGCAATTGCTTCTACAGATTTTGTTTAAGACTTCTGTATCCAAACTACATTTGAGAATCTATCTCTTTATATTCTCCCCTTCCAAGTTTACTTCCCATTCCTATTTCCTATAGCTCTCTCAGAAGCATGGGAGAAGCAAAAGTTGTTTGGTATTTCATTTTGTTAGCTATCAGATGAAGTCAGCATCCTCCCCTTTGCTCACATACTCATGGCCTAAAGATACTACAACTTGGAAATAGAAAAGCAAGAATGCAGCAGTATGTTGCATTTGAGATTTTTGTTTTGTTGGGGGGAGGAATTATTATTTTATCTTGTTTAAAAGTCTGTGGCTTTTTTACTCTTACTAAGCTAATGCTATAATTCTTATTATACACGTACTTACAAAATTATTCATTTAGACAATAATAAAATTATTCCTATCTGCAACCTGTGCAAACTGAAAAATATTTTTAGATGTTTTAGCAGTTATTTCATGGCACTAAATATAGTACAGAGCTTTAGAGGTAGGTAAAAGGGTTTCAGAATGGTAAAAACACAGTCACTTTTCCTTTAAAATCTGGACTGTCTCAGAGAAAAATACCCTACCCCCCACTGATCCGTGCAATTATAAAATATTGTACTATCACACACTAATACAAAGCACAAACTATATGCAGAAGCAATAGATGCACTTTGGAGTTCTTCGTATTGCTTAGAATGACATCCTGATGCTACCATTTAGTTCACGATGACATTCCATCAATCAAAATCCAGTTTTAATTATACACCATTCTGCTTTTTCTCTCGGAGCAAACACAGAGGAAATGCAACGACCTATTTCAATTAAAATACACACTTTATAGAATTAAAAATAGGTTGGAAATCACTTTTAAATCAGCTATCAGCCTGTCAATTAATGCTCTGAACCCCTGCTATTGACCCAGTACTGTACAAGCTGTTATTATGCACTGTCCTACATATCATCTGTTCCCCGTGCTGCTCTGTTCCAGAAAGACAGACAGCTGCAACAGAATATCCCTGTTCAACCTGAGGACCATCTGACTTTAATTGTAGCACACAGCTTGATGTGGGCCTGGTTATGAGAAGCCAAAGTATCACACTGTAATAATCTGGAAAAGCAGAAACCTGCCAACACGAGGCTGCAAACAGGGGCTTGGGCTGTCTGGCTGCCTGACGGGCTGCAGGAAATATGATTAATGAGCAAGGTATAATGATATCAGGAACCCGATTAGCACCACAAAAAGGTCACAGATCAAAGTAGTATGCATTTCATGAGCTCCAATCGTTGTATAAGATCTGGGGACTTAAAGAGGTAAACCAAAATGCA
Source organism: Lichenostomus cassidix (assembly GCF_008360975.1). NCBI lineage: Eukaryota > Metazoa > Chordata > Aves > Passeriformes > Meliphagidae > Lichenostomus > Lichenostomus cassidix. Next base: position 22,037,852 of record NC_139484.1, read on the forward strand.
AAGGGAAAAAATATCTGTATGTCATGGCTTACAAAATGAGCCCTGAGAATACTGTAATTGCTATTTTGTCTGAAACAGGAAGCAGCAAGGAAATGCTAGCTGAATACATCAGCCCATGTCACATCGTAGCAAGCTTTCCTGGGTAGGATCAGTGAGGATCTAAGCCTTAAGCATTCTTCTTATTCTACTTTATTCTACTACTTCCTATTCTACTTTATTCTACTTCCTATTCTACTTCTACTCTATTTCAAAACAAAACGATGCTGATTTGAAGCTGATGGTACCCAATCCACTAAGTATTAACAAGGAAAAGCAATTAATATTTGCATGTAATTTTTTCAGTGTTATTCCACTGCAACAATGGCAGATTACAGAGGGCATCATTCACACCAGCCAGGCTCACCACCACTAGAGTAAGCTTAACTCTGTCACACAGAAGCAGTTAATATAATTCATTGGCACAGAGGCTTAAATTCTGCTACCAGGCTGACCAAAACTTGGTATCTGAATTACAGAAACAGTATCAGGGACCTACAGTGTTACATCCTATTGGTAACACTGGACTTTGTTTGCATGGTATCTGGCACACTTAACACAGCAGCACTTGATAAATTATTTCTAACTTTCATAATTAGTTTAAGCCTTTAAAAAAATATTTTCTGTCCAATTAATATTTGAAAACTGTCAAAGTTCACACTGAGAATATTGCACAAGTGAGAGATATCAAAGAGAGCTGCAAAAAAGGCAGACACAAGTAGCAAAGGCTTTGGGAAATGAAGGAATAATGAAGGAATGGTAGGTCAGAGCATACAGAGAGGTGAGGGTGAGAAAAACCTGGCCCAAGGCTAGAAATGAGGAAAAGAAAATTAAGACCTAACATCTTAGAAAAGGAAGAAGTGGGAGATTTACTTCACAGTGGGGAAAGCCAGATCTGTAATTAATAAAATAAAAACTATATTGTAATGCAAAAGCAAAAACACCAGAGCAGTGAGAGATCAAGGCCACCATCTGCCTTTCACAAATCTCTTCAAGAACACAGCTTTTATTTCCCAGGTTATCCTGAAGCACCAGCATATGCCAAGCTCACAGAGGTGTCAGGCTACCTCCCTTACCTGTTACCTATCACCACAGCTGTGAGATCAAAAGCTCTGTTTCAATATGCTTTGCCAAGTAGTCCTGTGAAATGTTACTGTATTTCAGACCTCGTTTAAGTAAAATTCACACATACATATGTATGAAGGAAAACACTAAATCCACCCAACATTCTTCGAGATTATTATGCTGCACCTACAACTGCAGGCAGAAATCAAGGCCACAAAGCGTTTTGAAAACCATGGTATCACATCACCAGTAAAAGAACACTGTAAAGCAACCAAATTAACTTCTAAACCACATATTGCTTCTGATGTGAAGGTTCTGCAATGTTATGAAGTCTGATGTGCCACCAACAACAGGACTTTTTCAATTCCCATTTCCTAATTTAGGAATATCAGGATGTTATCCTAATAAGCCTGGGATCTGAAAAGTTTTAGAAAGTTTCCATGCCTTAATTCAGTATTTCCCAAGTAGCTGGCTACCACATGAAAACTGCAGCCTCCTATTTCAAGATTTGCTAGGAAAAGCCTCTGTTATTTATTTCAGAATGCCATCAGTGCAGAATTGTTTCATTTTGAGAAGAGCCTAACATAGCTTTTGAGAATGTGCTGAAATACCAACAATGACAGCGTGACAGTTTGTCTGTAATTCACTGCACTGCCCAGAGGGTACAGTGAAGACAGGCAGTACTAACAACTGCATTTTCCCAAAACAAGGACAAGAACAGTAATACAGGTTTGGGGAATGAAGCAGGCAAAGAAGAATTTAGTTTTATTTTCTTGTAAAAAAGGCTCTGAAAAATACCAACTTAATGGAGGAAGTGGAAAAGGTGACAGAGTATTTAAAATGCAGCCTTCTTACCTGTATTCAGGTAAGGAATTCACTGATCTTTGGAGTTAAATGGACACTAAAATCAAGAAACCTCAAAATCACATTTAAGTAATTGGAATGACAAATATTTTCATGATTAAACAAGCTTTTTCAAGTCTTCTGTAAAGTGATGATTTTGTTAGCTCTTTAGAACCACAAGAGCTGACATAGAAATAGGGTAAGATCTCCTGCATATTTAGACCATACCCAAACTTTTTGAGCAACTCTAAAAAATGAGCAATATTATATTTGTTTTTTCTTCCTACATTGGTAAATCTGTTTCCTCAGATAATTTCAGACATGGTCCCATGTAAATCATAGCTATTTATTTATGATCAAAGATCCAAGGCAAAGATCCAAATTATTTCAGAAGAATCTTGCAAGACAGTTCCTGGACAATAGAAGAGACATCTTACCAGCCTGTTTATGCGAACAAATTCTTCTGGGGTTTTGGCCCACGGTGGAAGTTCGACATCAGACACTACTGTTCCATCATCCATCACTCCCAGATTGTAATTGTTGCTGTTGACAAATATCTCTGGGAGGTAATAAAATTCAGGAATCAATTCCTGTAGATAAATCCAAAACAATGCCATGTTATAAATTCTGTCACAGGATGCACTGTGTCACATTAAAAAAATAATTATTAGAATGGAATTAAGCTAACAGAAGATAAAAAAATCCTCCTGCAGACACCTCCCCCCCTTACCAAGAAGGGATAAATCCCCCTTCTGTACATTCTAAAATTTAAACCTGTAGATGTGATGAGTCCTTAGTGTGCTTTTAACATGACAAAGAACTGAGACACAGAAGGCTATACAACAAAAATTTCAGAACATTGGTTTTTCATTGCATATTATGCACAGAAAAACTTAGGAAACCAAAGTAATGAACATCTCATGGTACAAATAATATTTAGCGGAAAGGTACAGACAACCAATGATGTTGGGGGAAGCTGTGGGAAACTGATTCTTTCACATTTTAGTGCAATACACATTTTAAAGTGCTGATGCACAAATGGCAGTCTACAGCTGGGGTGAAACCAGCACCATAGATGTTAATTACAAAGGTGGGAAACCCAGTTACATTCTTAATCTCTTTAACATATAGGATCTTAGAACTTAATGTTTAGGCTATTATCAAAGATTGTTCAATGCCCAGAAACATTTACCAAAAAAATATTATTTTTTAAATTCTAAAATACCTGCAATTAAGCCACATGTTCCCTTAAAAAAAAAAAAAAAAAAAAAAAAGGCCAACAAAAACCCACAAAGCTGAATCAGGTCAATATTTTTCTTTCACGTAAAGGCCATTAACTCAATTATGTGTCCAGTCCATAAATTACAGGGAAGAACCACACAAAATTTCTCACACATGACAAAAAAAAGGCAGGGATTTCACATGGTTCCAAGGTCTGTACTGAATTCCTTGTCAGGTTCATCACTGCTCTAAACAAGTGTGCTCACTAGGCCTGCACTGAACAGGACTGGAACTCAACATTAACACCTCCCTGGCTGGCCTGCTTTGGCACCTCTGCAGGCACAGCTACCACGGCTGAGGAAAAATATGTAAGCACATATAGTACAGGAATTGTCATTTCTAAGCCTTCTCAGAAAAACAAAGTAATAGTAATGGCCAAACAAAAATTTTATTAAGCAGAAAATGATACATTCTAGTGCAGAATTGAACACAATGTGCTAAAAAGGAAAATTAAGCTCAAAAGCACGAGGATTTGATTGTGGCTAAGTGGATTGTTCCCTTGTTTTGCAAACAAACCTGCAACTTCCTAGGTTGTCATGCATTTTATAAAAAACACAGTAGGTAATACAGAAATATATCTAAGTTATTGTGATTAGAACCTTATTTAGAGAGTTTTAGAAAAATATGTGCAAAGTCCTGGCATTACACTTAAAAGAAAAAGCCCATTAAGACATAACATACATACTTCTGCCCTATATTTTACAGGTAGGTTGTTTGAGAGTTTTCTGTGGAACTTGATGTTGGGACTTAAATACACCCAATAAACCTGGCAATCTGATGGACTTAGAAAAATTGAGCCACTAAATTAGAGAATTTACTTCCTTTGTAAAGAAAGGATCAATACACATAATTGCTTCAGGAAGTGTATTTCATAGCAAATGAGTGGTGTAAAATTGGCCTTCCATACAGCAAGTGCAAACAGCAGGCCACTTGAAAAGTAGGGAAAAAAAAAATCAGGCTGCCCCACTGGCTTTGTCTACAGCGGGCGGAGGATGTAGCCAAACCAGAAGCTCTGCAGATCAGATCTGAAACCCAGTCTTGACATGGGTCAATGGCTCAGTGGTCTCCCAGATAGCCCCTCAGGGCCAGCTATGGCATGAGCAGCTTTCCAAATGGCTGAGTGCAATAAGGAGGTCATCAGATTGCGGACAAGGTCAATCCGAAGTAGCCAGGGCAAAGACAGGAAAGATCAAGCAGGAATTAAGCTATTATCACCTCCAGCCTTGTGTGAAACACTGCTTGGCTTTGAATTGTACATCTTCTTGTTTACAGTCCCCTTAATTAACTAGGCAGGGTAAAAATATGCTTCTGTACCAAATGCTCGACAAGTAGTTGATAAAAAAGAGACTTGAAACTATTTCACTGGATAAGTGAAAGAACAAGAATGTAGCAAGGATAAACGCTGTAAAAAAATAAAGTTTGAAAAAAGTAAAGTAACACTCAGGTTGCTATAGTTTTTATCATGACAGAAACCAACAAAGAAAAAGGAGAGACACAGCACTATTAATTTGATAGCAGCATGCACCACAAATATGAATCCATACCCTGGTTCTGAACACTTCAAATACAAGCTCATTACATATGTTACCAATGCTTTTATTTCTTCTTCAAAAATATATCTGTACAGCTATTCATTAGTTTCTTTCAAGATCAGAAAACATTTGGCTTTCTAGAACACACTGTTTTCATTAGATTACACAGAAACAATATGCTGGAAACTCCAAAATTATCAGTAATTTCTACTAGTTTGACTATTAGAAACTTTTCATAAAGCTTTGCATTACTCCAGAAATAGGTTTTCAGAAAGTTTTTCACTGTCACCATTATGATACATTTACACAAAAGGAACTTCTTTATTATGTGATTTTTTTTCTCTTGGCCATGTGCTAGCATTTACCCATGGAAAAATGGAGTGCAAACAGATGCACTTGGCCATTGGAAATGAGCTGCATTTAGAGCCCATTTTCAATGGCTTTATATAGGTGAAAATTACATTAGTTAAAGGAAAACTTTTTAAAGTTTTTTTAATACCAGCAGAACAATCTCATCACAAAATATTAATTTTTATCAAGTTAACAAATATTCTTCACGCATTTTATAACTGCAGTCCTTAACAGACCTTCTCAACTCTATTTCTGGACTCTGCTTTTTTCTTAAAATCTTCACATGAAATGCACAGATTTGCACTAAGACAGCAGATGCTGACTCGTGTGCCACTCCAAAAATGACAGAACTTCCTGGACACACAACAAGGTTAAAAAAAAATCAATGAATGCACTTTTTGCTTGTTTTGAGTGGCAGGAGGAAGGAGTTACTAAATGTTTTCACACAGTCATCAGAGGAAGATGCAGGACCAGACACGAGGGACCAGGCTGAAGAATCCTTTAATACCTCACCAGGAACAGTCACAAGGACTGGACTAACACAGGACAAATACAGCCTTTCCACGGATATTCTGCCAGCTTCTTACAACTCAGTAGTTTTGAATTAATCCATGTTTCAGATTTTTCAAAATCATTCAGCCTGGGTTCCACACTGCAGTTTTGTCTACACAGGTTTTCCTTCGGCTGTTCTAAAACTGCTCCCTGACAGTTCCAGTGGATGGTTCTAATGCCCATATTGTGGAAATGTTAGTAAATGTTAGTTCCTTATTTGCTCTTCTATGCACCCTTCTGGATACTACAGACCTGTACTATCATCACATTCTTTCTCAGGGGTCTCTTTTTGCAAGCTAAAGGATTCTAGTCAATTTAGATTTGTTCCCCCTGGAGGTCTTCCCTTCCAACTAACAATTTTGGTTGCTTCCATACTTTTTCTAACTCTTCTGAGTGTGTCCCTTCTGAAATTTTCCACACTCGGCACATGTGTAGAAATGGTAAAACTGCCCCACATTTCTTTTGTTTAAATTTCACAGAAAAAAACCAAAACATCTCTATGATTTGTTGAAGCTCTTGCTTCAGGACTATTGTATTTGAAAATTACTTTCTAAAATTTCCCTGTTGGAATTCACCATTTCTACAAGGCAGAGACAAGACATCCTTATCATAAGCAATAATTCAGTCGTTCTGCCTTGTTTCTCATTACAACTGATGAAGGAGGTCACAGACAATATCAACATGAATCTAACATACAATATTTACTTTTTAAAAAATTCCTGTATCAGGATTCCTATTAAACTGTTTATAAAACTCTGCACATAACTAAAGTACAATTTTTCTCTAATAAAAATTGCCCTGTAACACGTGGAAACAATTACTCCTAAGGAAAATTCACTAAAAATATTTTTTTACAAACATGTAATATTAACAGAATGTCAGTCTAACAGCAGTGATTTATTTTCATATATGCCATCAAGCATAAAAAAATTAACACAAGATACTAAATTTCATTAATGTAATTAAATGTTATTTTTTCTTTTGTTTAGAAAATAACTGATGCATTCTGAAGTAGTTATATGATCTCCAAAGGTGTCTAGAAACAATAACACATCCCTAATCATATTAAAACATTTATAAGATACCAAATTTTCAAACTAAATCATTTCACAATCATATTAAGCAATATTAAGCCTATATATAACCAGTCAGACAGAATAATAAAAATACATACTAGAAGTCTAGACTCTTATTCATATTGCCACACTTTATTTCTTCTGTTAGGGGACTTAAATGGCATGCAAGAAATATACACTAATCTACTAAATTAACTTAAATTTCATTTTTTCATCACACTTCAATCAAGTAATTTTCAAGACTGTTGGGAAGTATAATTTCTAAGTACCCCTGAGTTTCCCTCCATCTGCTATATGTCTGTTATTTCTCACTAAGAAATTGTCAGCTAAGAAATTGTCTCAAGACACTGCCTGAAACTTTGCCAATTTGTAAAAAAAAAAATACTTTGGCAGGTTTCCATTAAAATTCTAAAGGTAATTAATGAAGAATTAATTTTGTCAATGTTTAACCACTCTATTAAAGTTCTAAGTGATTATACGTTGAGTATTTCGTAGTTTGAGAAAAATATTAAAATCCTCATTCGCAATTAAGCAAAGAAAATTATAAAAAGTCCAGATATTTATTTAGTTGATTAATGAAATATATGATAAGCACAATTAAGAGTTGATTCATTATTGATCAATAAGTAGATTTTATGGAGTCAATATCTCATTGAAAAAAAACCCCACATCTTGAAGGAACTTACCCTGTTATTCTCTCTACATATATGTATGTGTGTGTGTATATATATATATATATATATATATATAAAAAAATAAAAAATTCTACTTTCTACTTAGAATCTAAATAGAAGTATTCAGTGGTGTTTAGGGACCACATTTATATACTAGGTAGTTCAGTTTAATTTGACAGAGAAAGAGGAAAAAGTTGCATGTATAACTACAGTCCTTCTCCTTTGGACTCCAGCCAACTTGTCCATAACTTACTCAAAATTTGTTATTTAAACTCCAACACAAGGAGTTCAGAGCAGATATTAAAACTATTTGTTTCATTTTCAGTACAATCATCTCTGGCTATAAGAGAAGCAGATCACAGGTATTTGATGGAACTTTCTGATCCATACACCCAGATGTCTGTATTTTTAATGACTGCAATTCCCACAGACTATCATACACAGATCTGACTGAATTTTGAACCTTTTTTTCATTTTTTTTTTTAAACTCAAAGTATTTTCCTGTTATGGATCTTAGCACAATTTTACACAAAAACAAATCTTTCATGAAAAACAAAGATATGCATCCTAAACGTTGAAAGTTTTACTCCATCAGACATACAGTTACTGGTTAAAAAATCTAAATTTCTAGGTACCTGCTTCTGAATTTTGCTGGTCATTGCTCTTTAACCTTGTGACTCCCATGACATGAAGTTTCTCCTATACAAAGGTTGTGTTGCCAGTTTGATAGCAACTTTACTCCTGTAATTTTTGAGACTTTAAACATGAAGCTTATATAAAGAAAAACTCTCTAAAATTACATGATGCTAATGAGTTTTACAATATAGTTAACTTGCCAAAACAGCATTTCTATACCTAAATTAAGCTGTTTTACACTATGAGGATCATAATTTGCCAAACACACCTGTATGAGATACGAATTCAGATATTCAGTACCATCCCCCAAACCTTACAATAGCTGTCACTGCTGTGTGTCTTATCATATGACTGACTTTCACAAATTATTGTCCATTTCATGGTGGAACAATCTGAAATAGTGTAATTGGAGTTTACAAATGTTTTCTGTAATATTCTATCATCTCTTTTTGAACAAAACTAAACCAATCCATCAACAGCAACCCAAAGAACATGAAAAAGAAGCAAACACAAAGTAGTAGAGGAAAAGGCATGAAGAACAGTACACAACTCTATACTAGTGATTGTAGCTTGGTTAAAAATTGTAAAAAGAAACAACTGCATTAAACCAATCTAATTTTCTTTTCAAAAGGAAGCTGCAGCAGTGGATGGTGAAAAAAAAAGTGGCAAGGTGTTGCTTCACTTTTGAGAAAGACCTCAGAGAATGCCTCAGTCTCCCATGACATTTCTACAAGCAAACTAGAGAAATGGAGATGAGATGAGGTTACGATAATGTGGGAGTACCCAAGCTGGAAATCCATATTCCAAGAGCAGTTATCAATAGTTCACCGCCAGACTGGGAGAACATGGTAATGGAGCCTGCCCTGCTCTTAATACCAGTCAATAATCTCATTAATGGCCTGGCACAGAAGGTGCAGAAGTAAAATTCCAGATGACACTAAGAGGGCTACACAGCTGTTTGGATGACAGCAAGACGATTTCAGATGATCTTGAAATCTGCATATATGGTACTAATAAAAAAAAACCCCAAAAAACAATCAGCTAACTACTACAGTGGAAAAAGAGAAAACACACGCAAAGCGCAACATGGGTAGCAATTACGCTGTTGTAAATGTAATGACAAATAAATGTATTGCAACAGGTTAGCTGCCAAACCAGAAGGAACAACTGCTTCTGAACAAGTATTTGCAAATACTGCCAGGCTATCCAGGTTTGCTTTTTCTGTGATATTAACAAAACTAACCAGGATTGTTTGCAGCGATTATGTAAATTATAAAGTAACTGAGTTAATGGTCATGCCTATATAGTACTTTAAAAGTACCAAGTGGTACTCTCACAGAATCGAAACACAGTCAGTATTCTTCAGTGAAGAAGATTTAACTTAAAAACACATGGTTAACATTTAAAGGCAACGGTCCTGAGCTAATTAGTAAATAACAATTCCAGAGTGGTAGTGAGACACTAGCAAACTTCCAGAGCATTTTTAATTTGCATTGCTCAAACAAATGGATAGGGAAGACTAGGAAATTAAATTTTATGCAACATTATCACCTCTTGAAATCAGAATTTGAAAAGTTCAAGTAAAGGTTATTCTACAGAGGAGCACTGGTTTCCTGCTTTGATCATCAATCCGAGGCTTTCCCAGGATATTGACACAGATTGGTTGTGACCACACATATGCTTTAGCTTTCTCTGCTGAAGTGATACCAGCCAACAAGAGTTCTTTCCAAAGCCAGCTCATGTTAGTCCTCCCTGAAACATACAGTGCTTCCAATAATCTTAGGACAGCAGCACCAGTAACTGCATTCATTCTTTCCACATGAGGAGCAAGAAGTCATTTCTTGTAATCAGGTCAATGGTTCTCAATGTCACAATTTCTGCACATAGAAAATTTGAGAAGCATGTGGGACACTTTAGCCATGTATTTCACAAACACTTGCAAGGAGAGCTCCAAGTATCAGGAAACTTGGTTTTCACAGCTGTAATGAAATGTGGGGAATACAGGTATCTCCAGTGAAGATGGTTCTGCATTTTCAAACATTTTCTTTTCTAATTCTTTCAACATGTCCTATGGAAATCTTATCTCATCCCCCTTCCTGGTTGCTCATTGAGTCTCATGGACAGACTCCTCTAGTCAGTCTTAATACTCAGATGCTTCCCAGCAGTATCATGTAATTCATAGCAATTCACAGTCTGAGGAAGCTGTAAGCAGCTTCAAGAGATCATCCGTAACAGCAGGGATGCCTCTAAAGGCAGTACTAATTTGCACATACATCATTTCCAAAAGATACCTAAGCATTTCTGAAAACCCCTCCCTACTGTAATTGCCAGGGAAACATTCACTGGTTTTATTTTTCAGTTAGGAAGGTTACTTAAACATGTAACTAAAATCTCCCTGATATTTAAGTCCATTAATTCCTATCCTATCCAGCATGAGCAGCAGAGATTTCTTTCCTTTTTTTCTTACAGCAGTCTCTATGTAAGAGCAAGATACAAGTTCCATCTCAATCTACTCTGTTTTAGAAGAAAAATAAGCATAGCTACTCAATCTTTCCAACCTTGAATTGTTATCATTGTTCCAGTGCGGATTCTCTTCAACAAGCCCACAACTGTGGATATAATATTCCAGCTCAGACCTTATCAAAGCTGGGCAAAGGTTTATGAAGATTTATGGTTTGGTTTTTTTTTTTTTTTCCACAGTAGATTGATCCATGTGTTATAACTGTATGAGAACCTGCATAAAAATTACAATTATCACTTTTCCCTAATAAACTTCACCTAACACTTTTCTAAAATAATTTTTCTCTTCTGCAAGAAATGCTACCAATTTCACTCCACTTCCAGTACCTTCCAATCTAATATCAATGGAAATTGTGGCCTAACCTGCTATTATCAAGAATTCCACTCGGTACATCTTTGAATTTTAATAATGAACTGCTGGTAGCTATTCTCCAAATACAGTGGATTCTTTTAGACAGAGTAATCCCAGCTCACTCATAAGACAACGTAAAAAACGAAGATCATCATCTGCTTCTTCTCTGTTCATAAGGTCTGTTACCCTTCCTCATCAGAAACTGTGATTGGTTTGACATAATCTCTTCTTGATAAACATGTGTTTCATTTGCTTGTCTCCAAGCTATCTTCCAGGCACTTTAACATAGTCTGATTATTTGCTTAGTATTTTTCTGTGAATTGTGGTTAAACTCACCTCATAATTTCTTGGGTCCCTTTCCCTTCCTTTTTAAAAACTAGATACTTGATTTGTTGACCACTGATCTTTTTCTCCTCCTTTGTTTCTAAAAAACCCCTCAAAAATGCACTCTGAAATTCTGTCTGCCAGTCTTGTAGGTTACAAGGAAATTAAACCCATAATGACCAGCTACTTTGAAAAAATCTGATGTGTTTTCCAAACTGTTCTTTCCCAATTTCATTTAGACATAGTATCTTTTTCTAAGTGGTATTAATTCCACTGGTCACTGATTGCCATTGATTCTATTGGTGAGGACTCACAGATGCAAGAAAGGCACCCCTTTTTCAGCACTGTCAGTTGACAATTTTTGCTTTCTATTAATTTGCAGATCAACCCTCCTAAATTGTCTGCTCATCATGAATACAGTGAGTGAATGATTTTGTGTCACTTAGGTCTCTTGCTAGTTGCATGACATCCTTGAGCTAGCCCCTGATTTTGCCCCCACTATACTTTTCCATCCTTCCTTCCATTAAAAAACCGAACTCTGATATTAATCCTTCTTCTAGGATTTGAGATCAACAAAGCTTTTCACCACTGCCAGCATCCTTGTCTCCTTTGTTTTCCTCCCCAGTTCAAAATATTTCAGTCTCAGGGCTAAAAATGTTTGCTATAGTTTTACAGAAGAATTCACTGAAATATTCTGACAAAAGTAAAATCATGTGTCATCTCCCTTGCATCTTTTCCCAAATGGCGGGATAGCTCCTTCCTTCCTTCCTTCCTTCCTTCCTTCCTTCCTTCCTTCCTTCCTTCCTTCCTTCCATCCATCCATCCATCACTCATAGCTACAATAAAGGCAGATGCAGTATAAAATATATTAACACCTTCCAGGAAATGTTTTACCTTGATGTCAGAAGTGTCACGCTGACTGTTGCGCCATGCTCTCGATATAGATGAAAATGTTCTATCTGCATGATCAAACTTCCCACCTTGTAGATTTAGGAAAAGTGTTGTGAAGGGTTCCTAAATATATATAAAAAGATTAATTAAAAACAGCAATTAACCTCTTCAGAAATTTCAGGGTAAAAAAGGGCATTTATTATTCTTTTGGGGTCTGGTTGTGAATGATGCTGTTTTTCTGGCAGACACAGGATTAATAGCAAAGGGTTAATTATATTATTTAAGTATGAGAAATACAAACTTATTTGTTCAATAAAGGGTTTTTAACCTTAATCTATGCATACACATTCAGATACAGAAGAGCAAAAAAACCAAAAGAAAACACTCAAAGGATGAAACAGAAACTACAGTCAGTTGTGACACAAATTGCTCTCGACAGCATGAAAAAGCTCAGATATCTTAGGTATTTATTGAACTAGCATGTAACAAAAATAGCACGTGCTTTACTTTGCTCAAGGTGATCTGTTAATCTAAAAGGGAGCATTCAATACTGAGAGCTTTAGGACTGTTATTGTTTCATATATAATTTATGATTTAGAAAAATGTTTGGAAGATTTAAAAGCCTCCTCTTAGTTAAAGAACACTTAAGCACATATTAGTGGATAATTGCTTGAAATTAGCTAAGCACTATAAATTACTTCAAGGATTTATGTATGCTTGTACATTCTAACAAGCTTTAATTAATGATGTGCTGCTAATGCCTTCCCAAAGAAATTACTTCCTAGGAGATAAATCGCCTTTCAATTTTATTGAAAAATGCATTGTTTAGCCAATACATTATCAATATGTAGCAGCTCAAAGTTACTTCCACATAAACTGTAGCAGATTTTTAAAAATTAATTATTTGCAACACAGAACTTCATGATCATCAGAAACCAACTCATACTCATTAGGAAGTGAAAATTAAATACATTAATTAAGAACCACAAATTCTTGGTACTTGGTCCAGTCAGAAAACACGCAAGGAAGGAATGTTAACCATGTTTAAAGAAGTATATACATTAAAAAGGAATTTATAATGAGGAAAAACTTTAGTGATCTAAAAAGGCTGTACCATAAAAATTAACTTTTTGCTTTAACTTTGGAGCACATTTCTCCTACACTACTGATTACAATTACTAGAAAATTTCAGTACTCCTGTGCTATTGAGTTTTAGTTTACTCACTCCTAGATATCTCTTGCTTCCATTATTAAAGGAAAAGAATTTTAAAATATGTACTTACAATCCTTAACAACCACGTCAGTGCAAAGCTTGCTGTTGAATAATGGGTGCCGTAGTGAAATTTTGGGACCTGATCATCTTCCCACGATTCATATCTCTCAGCAAAGAATGCTGCTCTCTTTGGGTTCAAAGCTCCAACCGGCTGCAAGATTGGTAAAAAAATAAAAAGCATATTAAGCAAATAAAATTACTGTGAATACTATCACATCATATTCCCATACTCTTGCCCTTTTTGGTAACCAGAATTATTGGCATGCACGGAGAAGACTGGGTTTGGTGCTTTGCACAAGCAGCTGTTGGTTTCTGTAAGCACCTGAGGAGATCTGTATACTTGGAACCAGAATTCCATGCACGCTCACATGGCTGGTTGGAAAAATCTCTTCTGCATTAATACAGCTCCATTTACTGCTGATTCAAGTCACTGACTCCATCCAATTCACAGTGGAATGTCTGGGACAAAGTGCTGTTTAACTTGGGGGCCTGTGGATAAGTGTGCATGTTGAATACACTATAAAGCAAGTAGTAAGCAACATTGAGAAACGTTTTTGGACTTTTTTTTGAGAAAAAAGTAGTGATTGATGGGGTGGTAGAATATTAACAGTGGACTCGGAATTTTGGTATTACTATTCTTGCTTCTATGCTTTCTATTTACCACCTCAAGATAAGTTTTACTTAATTTCTAAAATTTTAACCCTGGAAACAGACAAATGAAAGACCAGAATTTCTATATAAAAACATTTATATAAAAGAAACAACATAGGTATGCTAAAAATGTCTATCACACTTTCACCAATGCTATTCTTCTTTGTTCAGTGCTTACCTAGAATATAAACATTCAGGGATTTATTTAAAAGTAGGAAACACAATATTTTGTTATCTATAGCTGTGTATTTCCTCAGCAGACTTACACAAATGATTTGAAAAAAACATGAGTATAGGTCACACAAATCACTGAGAAAACCAAAAGTGAATTTAGCAATTCCATATGTAAAATGCTGGAAGAGTTCTAAAGTATCTTTGGATATACATGCAAAATATACATGCAATACAATTTTGTATACAGATTGAGCACACTGTATGTTATTAATGCAAATTATGTTCATTTGTACAGACAATGGGTGTATTCAAATATAAGCAAAGAATAAACACAAAAAAATATTTCCTTCTTTCTCTTCTTCAAGAATAAATATACTTAAGAATACATATACTTAAGGAAAATTTTAAAAGGGAAGTCCTTGAACAAAAGCATCAGTAACCTCAGCTTTAATTCAAGCAGAGTTCAAGTGAAAAACTATGTCTGTTATTGAGATTATGATTATTCAAATAACTGGTTCTTTGCCGCTCATGTGAAATTTGGCATACAAGCTTCAAAGTATTTTCTCTTCTAGGATAGATTAGATCTTTGAATGACCTAAAATCTAATCTTACATTTTTTGCTTAGAGCAGCTTTCACATTGCAGTAGGATAAAGAAAACATCTTAGGTTAATTACTATTTTTGCAGTTCACTAATTTGAAATATAAGCCTTTAAAAGAAGTTGCTCCTGTATAAAAGGATTTTTATCTGATTTAGCAAATTTATTCCAGGGAAGTATGAAACTGACTCCAAGAAGTCTCTTTGTTACAAGAATGATTTTGGAATCTCCATCTGTACTGATTTTCCCTAAAGACTCGGATATGCTTGAGGGAGAAAAAAGAAGAAAGAAGGTCATTGGTAGACAAATTATATAAATTAAAAATAGGAACAGTGTTGTGCTGTATGGTTCTGTAACATTTTATGTATTCTCTTTATCTGCCTCTATTATTACTCTCCAAATGAGTATAGCCCAAATCAATAGTTATAGAATTAGATTCCTTGAATATAAAGCTAAACCCAATTAGAATTGATTTCATTCTCCTTTCAAAAAATAAAAAAAAGGTATCATGCAGCGATCTATATAGCCAGAATACACAGTATTGATTTTAGCTGTTATTGTTACAGTTGGTTTCTGAAGCCTGCAACAGGACAACTATCAAGACATGTCACATTTATTTGCAAGCAAATAAAAAAAGTCCCCAAATGAAAAAAGCTTAGGAAAAAAAAAAAAAAGAACTGTGGAGCTGTGCACTGACAATGATACACTATCAGCTTACTCAGAGAAGTTACAGTGGGAATACACACATTGAATTATACATTACACGAATGCACTGATTTATTGTGGTAATAACATCCACCTCATTAAAAGATTCTGCTTTGCTGCAGTTGGAGGGCTACATATTGTTTACTGCTATAAATTAATGGCAGTGCACAGAAGACTGTAGAGCCCTTCTAACAATAGATCTGTAATGACAGTGCTGTATATCACAGCTTCCCCAGCAGCTTCATAATAAAATGGAGACAATGTATTGGGCTAATACATTCTACCAGGCAGGCCCATATTTTTCTGACAACTGCTTCTAAGGATGAGGTGATTCTACCGTGTTACACTGCACTGGGCACAGTTAACTACAGAATAAAGCAGAAAAAAAAATTAATTGAAATTTCCCAGTTCTTTCATACTGCAAAATTAACAGGGAATCATTATTACATACTGAATTCCCTCCCCTGTGGGTAAATGCCAAAGGAAAAAGAGTAACTCCAAACTAAGCTGTGCTAGATGTAGCTGTGAGACCACAAATTTACACAACTCAACACAGTTTCCCTATAGCTACAGACTTCTAAGGAAGAATGAGCTGAAAAGCTTTCATATCCTGAAATTCCACAACATATTTTATTTGCAGCACCTCTTTTCCCAGAGGAAAATCAGATATTAGTTCACCAATAAAAAATGTTTATTTAGATAGAGAGGGGAAAATGAAAAGTAGAGAGAGAAAAATTCCAATGAGAAAAAACAATGGATGAGATTACAGGAGTAAAAATGAAGAAAGAAATCACTTACAGCTGCTAAGTTTTCATATCATATTGAAAAATGAATCATGTGCATGGTTTTCAAGTCAGTGTTCATTCAAAAAGAGGATTCGAACTGGGGCAAGAACTGGGGCAAGGTAGTTTCTGTTTTCACTTTTTTAAAGGCATGATCACCTGTTTTTTGGCCCAAAGTGGTTGTTGTAACATGTGCTACAAATATGAAAGTTACAAGCCATTCTTAAAAGGAAAAAACCCAAAAAACTCATTTGATATTGATTTTTCAAGTACTCTCAAATATAGGAATACCTCAAAGTAAATAACCTCACATTTTTACCAAGAACTGAATATAGTAAATCTCAGTCTTTGGACCAAGCTTGCTTGCTTGCTTGCTTTGAAACATAACAAAGAAAAATGGTTTGCTGAAAAATAACTGAGAAAACACACTGACTCTTATCATCTACTGCTGTCAAATCTGTCCAGACACTATGGTGTGCAGTTTTATTTGTTAGTTCTTACTCTTACTCTGTGCCAGACATTGGAACAGTGACCACCTTGCCTCTGTTTCCAGAAGAGGCCCTGTTGCACCCAGAAGAAAGCAGAATGTTCACTGCTCCTCTACAGAGTGCAGAATCTCTCCTGGATTCTGCCAACCAAGGTCGAGAACACATATATTGGAAAATTGCTACTGATCTTAAAAAAACAGATTGAAGTCTTATAAAGAAAGAATTACAATATGACTAATTTTAGTTCTACATTTAAGAGGAAAAAGAGGTGCTTTTTATTCCTATCTAATGTGCTTTCATATTTTAAATAGTGTTACTCCAAATATTTTACAACTTTCTCACTTTAAAAAAAAAAAAGGAAGAAATTTAAAAAAAAAAGAAAGAATGAAAAAAAGAAAAAGTGTTTCTCCTTGTGATTTCTTACACTGTTTTCTTATCCACATACAACCAGGTACTCGAAGTCCTGTGAATACAATTATCTGTATTACTGAATCATGTTTAGTAGTATGCTTGCCAAGTATGATGTTTGTTTCCCATATATCTTATTTTCAAGATGACTATCTGGTTTTCATTACTGATATTTTTCATACTGGGCCTAAAGGACCAGGGGGACCCTTAGGTCATCTCATCTAGCCTTGAGCTTGTGTGACAAGAGGTTAAATGCCTTTGCATTACATGATTTTGAGCCCAACTATTTGTACTTGATTACATCACGAGCTGTATTTGGCCAACCTGCTTTCCAGAAAGACATCTGAATCCTGAGTACGTGGACAATCTGCTACTTTTTTTTGGAAGCTTTTTCTACAGACGATTCTCTTTCTAAAAAATGTATGTATTTCAGTTTGGTTATGAATTTACAGATGTGTTTGCAAAGACATCTTACTACACCTCTCTCGAGACACCATAGTCTCCACTTCCATCCAGTATATTCTGAATTTACTTACAGACTACAATTAGACTTTTTAAAACACATAAGAAATGGAACTCTTCCATTTTAAGGCATTTCTTCAACCCTTAGGATTTCTATGCAGCTTGCCCACCTACCAATGTACTCTAACATTCAGATAACTGAAATGTGTTCAGTGTTCCAGCGTCAGTCTCCTCACCACCATAAACATGCTGAGTGCTGAAAGCTCTGCTGCAGTGAAACCAGAACTGCACTTTCAGAGAATTGCTTGTTTAATTATTTCATATATTACCAGCACATAATTAACTCCCAGAACTAGCCAATACTTGTATTGTCAGTGGGACTTCCTGATCACTAAGTAAAACTTATTTTTCCCAAACAGAGATACAAAGAGAAGATGCAAGGGTTTAACCAAACCCAAACTTTATTCACTTAGGTCAGCTGGGAAATATCTGGGAATAAACTCATATAGTTTAGATCATCACTCTTTCATCTGTCCTTTTTGGGTTTGAGAACAGCCAAAAAATGCTATTCCCCCCTCTCAGTCTATTCTTACTCACAGCTAGGCCTCGCCATTCTTCCTCTCAAACAAGTAGCTATGGTTTTCTTAAAAATTAGGTCCCATCTTCTTTAGAGGGCATCTTACCTTTAAAGCATATCTAACTCAAATTCATTATAGAGCCATATCCCAAAGAAAACAACAGACACAATTATCTGCTGAACTGTTTGAACTGCCCTCATTGATCTACCAAAGTGTCCTTGAGCTGTAAGATTTAAAAATGGAAACAATTTATCAAGGAGGAAAGCAGTTCCTTACCAGTTCATTCACAAAACCCCACTGGTTTCACAGCAGATGCCTCCAAAATTCTCTATCAGCTAGGCTAGGAGGGGGAACTGTGAATTTGGATGTCAAAATTTATCTGAAGCCAAAGGGACAGAACTTGACAGAACCTTTGTATCCTTCCCCCACAAGCACTTCACTGATACACAATAATTCTAAACTGATGCACTGTTTTTTATTATTAATTGGAAATCATATATTAGTCACTTAAGAACACAAGTGAGTTGCTTGAATTTCATGTGTTTTCTTAGCGAAATACGGAATCTCATGGATGAACACCTTTTGTATGCACAACATTGAAACTGCAATAATCATGAATATTAGGGAGTGCCTACTTTGATATAAACACATCGTCACATTCTGCTCTAAAAAATTTTACATACTCCAATTTCTATTCTCATGAAACTGAGAATTCAATAAAGGGCTGGAGTATAAGCAGAAAATAGTCACTTGAATGCAAATTAAAAGTATTTGTACATATGGTTTGTATTTCAGATGTTTTTAAGAACACGCATATTCCTTTGAGACAGCAGGAACAGTCAGGAAAAACAGATCTAAAGATGGTCCAATAACTAGAATGTCTGAACATGTCAATATAAATAATACTTAATGGTGCAAAATACAGAAGATTCCCGAAGATCACAGTTAAAAAAGATGGGTCATAAGCTAATGTTAAGCATAAAATTTTTTTTTAAAAAACTCCTATTACGCAATATTAGTGATGTAGCAATATGTCAGCGACAGGATATGCCTCAGGTCACCAAAAATCTTGGAAGAATTTGAATTTTAATGAAAAATCTTCATGCCTTCACCTTACCAACAACAGTATCAAATGCTATTGCAACCACCTGTAGCAGATTGCAAAACAAAGCACTGCTGAATTGCAAACTCATTAAGCACACACTAATGAAGCACAATAATGTTTAATACACTGCAGAACAACCGAATGTGTCACACACTGTGTACCTGAGGTATTACTACACCTCAATACTGCTGGGAAGCCAAACTGAAGACAGTTGTTATGTGTTGTGCATTTCCAGGAGGCCAGGGAGAGAGGAAGCTGGATGTCCCTGGGAATTATGAGGGAAATCCAGCTGCTTGCAGGCAGTGAGAAGAGTATGGCCTTACTTAGAAAATAACCCTGCCAGCCAAAACCAGCCATTTGCATATACCCTCCACAACTCAACCTGGCAAGTGAAAGAACACCCTGCGCTGCTATTCACTTACTTAAAAGCAAACAAACAGAAAATCTTTTTATGGATATTGAGAAACAGGTTTAAGTGAGAAGCCATACAGACTTGAGGCATAGCAGGAGATGAAAACATTCTCTGCCTGCCTTCCTCTCACAGACCACATTCCTCTGCCAACACATCACACAAGGCACAGAAAAGAGCAGCCATTGTACCTAACACCAGGTCCACTTAAGGCAATCAGAAGTAAAAATTTTAAAAACATGATCGTTTTTGTTTGTACTAGGAGCACAGGACCTCAAGCCAAAAGCTGATATAGACTCACATTTTCAGTAGATTTCTGTCAAAGCACACATAATAAACATTATTTTGTATCATGTATAACCACCAAGCCTGAGAAAAGGAGCAGCAGAAAGCTAGAAAGGTGTACTTGGGAATGTATAAGGAGTTTTTTATTGTAATCTGTACTGTTTCATAAAACTATTCCAATCAGATTGTATCAATCCTGAATATAAATAGTCAGCTAAGAGCCCATCAAAGTATCTTGTTTCACACATGCATTACTTTGCTCCTAAGGTGAATTCATCCATCATCTTATTCTCTACTTCATAAGGTCTCCCGATTAGTCAGCCATCACCTTCAATACCATCAACAGATGAGCAGTGTCAGAAAGTTTTATCAGTTCCCTTTGCACCTTCTTTTTCAGATTAGCATATATGCTGAACAGTATTAAGTAGCAAAAACACTTTTGGAATGTCAGTGACCACCCCCCTTTGGAAACTAAACTTGTGTTTCTGATTCTGAGGCAGCTTCAAGTGATTGACTGGATATGTTACGTAAATTATTTTAAATAGTCTTGTTACACTATTTACGTCAAGATTTTAGGATCATACCATCTTCTCTTAGTAATCTTTTTCATTGATTTCCTTCATTTGATCCACATTTTCATCTGTTGATATCTGACTTTTAGAAATATCTTCTGATGTGTGCATCAAAGTATGTCCACAGCCTGAGAACCACACTAAACTCTTCCTTAAACAAAAATTATTATTATTTTATCATGATCTCATTTTCTGACCACTATTTTTAAATCTGGATTGTTGTTTGAGCCCAAGAGGCCTCCTGCTTCTAGAAGTTTGACCAACTCAGTTTTAGACAGCTCCAGTTAGGTGAGAAAAATCCCATATTCATTTCCCATATGAGTGCAATTTTCAACTTAGCCACCATCGTGCTTGTTCAGAAATCTGATTTACACAGATGTGTGCTGAAGCAGTGCATAATCTGCTGAGTTCAAATGTATGAATATAAAAAGGAAGAAAAGACCATATCAAGAGAGAAACACTCACTTTACATTAGGAAGACAGAAAACACACATTTAAAATGTCTATGGGCCAAGACATGTGTGTGAAATTATTTTGGTTGCTAGTAGATTTTATGACCAGAAATGTGCCCCATGGTTTCTTGTAATCTTCTAAAAGGTCATGAACTTGCCTCAGTTCATTTCAAATTAGAAGATAATATATGTTCAGGGCACCTAAGACTGAAACAAGAGCAGGATGGACAATAACAACAGATACAAACTTAGAATATAATTTTGAACATCCATGGTTAATTTTGAGCTACATTTTTCCGTATCTTTGAGAATTTCTGCATTCCAAACAATATTCCACCTTCAGAAAGATCAAGATTATTAGCTTATCACCAAAATGATTATTTTTGATTCTGTAAACTAGTCTTTTGCCCTAATACATAAATAAATCTAAAAAACCAAAAAACCCAAAAAAACCCCAAACAAAAAACCAAACAAACAAAAAAAAACCCAAAAAACAAAAAAAACAAGATTGTTTGAAGATAGCTAAGTGATCCTAGAAACTGACATATGCATCTGAAGTACAAATAGTATGCTTCTTGTGATTTCAGAAAATAAGCCCCCAGTGGGAAGAGAGGAGAACATGGAAGAGAAAGTAAGAATGGCAACAAGATGCATTCTATCATCACGTGTAATGTTCTCTAGAGGAGGAGGTGGTGAGGCACAGATAATAACAGACAATAACTAAAGACAAGGAAAAAACCCAAAGGTGATGCTATAAAAGGATGGTTATGACACTGTCATAGAACAACATAAGTTACCAGAAAAATTTTAAAAATTCTATCTACACTAAGAGTAGGATATCAGAAAACATGTTTTGATAAATCATCTCAGAGATATATTTGGCTCAAGTTTAAGCCTCAGCAAGTCTCCACAGGAGTTATGGAGAAACAGACCACAATGGAAATGACGTTTGTTAAAAAATACATGGAAATCACATGTTTATTACAAAAAAAGGTCCTGAGGCAGATGCTGCATGAAGCTCAAATCAACATCTTAACTCAAAAATCTGTGTCCTTAAAGCAAAACAAGAAATTAATGCTAAAATCCAAGCAGTTGAGTGTCTCTAAGGACCAGGTCTAGGTGGGCCTTGACAATCCAATAACTATTTAATTTAAACAACTCGCTCTGCCTCGTAGCCGCGTTCCCGCTTTGTTCCCGGGATGCCCCTGTCCGTGGTGCTGAATCCCAGGCACCGAGGCTGGCAGGACGAGGCTCGCTCCGGGAGTGTCCCTGACCGTGGTGCTGCTAACACGGGCTGGGGACAGAGGGACAGAGGGGCTGTGGCATGTCAGCCACAGACCCACGGGGCCCTTTGCAGCTTTGTCTCCCAGTTTTGGCAAATGTGCTTCTAGAAATGACACAACAAAATCGAGTCAGCTGTCAGAATAGATATTCGAGCCCTTTTACATAACACACTACTCAACACTTTAGTTTGTACTGTTTCTAATTACAAAACAGATTGTCTGATCTAAATAAAAAAAGCTCATAATAAAGTTCTAGCACTGTCATGGGATGTGAACAAGGGAACTTAATAAACTTGCACAGATTCCTTCAAATAAGTTCTTTACAATTCCCTTTCCAGCTCTCAGTGTATTCAAAGAAATCAGATCAGGAAAAAACGGTCTTCCTCCTCTCAGCTAGATTTTGCTCTTTTATCGTTTCCTAAATGGAGCCAACACAAGAAAGGTTCTGCTCAGAGTACGTCCTGTCTGTATTCTTTCCTTCTCCTAAAATTTCTCCCAACATGGTTATGCCAAATGTTTATGTCTGTCAACCTAGATTTTAGAGAGGACAGAGTGCTTCTGTCCTCCAAGAAGTGACTTGTGTTTCACATAGAAAGAATGAAAACTCGTTACCTGAAAATGGAGAGGATCTGATAAATATACTTAACACTAAAAATATCAAAATTCATACTGGACTAAAAAATGAATAATGAAAAATGTGTCTCCTTTTTAGATTTCACTGATATCCCAGGTATCAATAATGCTGGCCTTAATACCTGTAACACTGTTTCTTGAGATATCTAAAATTCTAGAAATATAATGGACCTTCTCATAAGTACCACAGATTACGATACAAGGTTTGAAATATTTGACTTCCTCTACTGTCCTGTTTTAAGCAGGGATTCATATCACTAACCCAAAAAGGAACAACATTTGTACCTTCCTCCCAAGATTATCCTGTCTGGCTTTGGAATTCTTTTTAACTAAGTGGTATCTTTTGTCACAGTACAGATGACAAATTTCCTGCCTGAAATACCAGCGACAAGGCAGCCAGGAAGGATATGTGCTGTGCCCAGCAGTGCCAAGCCTCAAAAGTTTTAGTGCCTAAATTCCAGATGGACTTGCCTATCAAAACAAATCACCATTGCAGCACCCACCACTGTTATTTCTCACACTGTTCCTCTCATCCTCCTTTAATGTCCAATTTTTGAATACACTTTATGCTTAGAAGGACATGGAGTCCTGGTGAGTTTCAGTTTTAACTGCACTCCTTCTGTGTCAGAGCATGAGCAGAACAAAATGTAACTTACATTTCCTACATGAAAGCACTTGTTCATAGAATATCATGTTTTAATACCTCTCTAGACAAAAAGATTTCTTTTAAAAATTTGCAAAACTCTAACAGGTGCACATCAAACCATTAGTTTCTATCGCTTTGCCAAGAGGTAGTAAGAGATAACAAAGCAAATTTCATGCCCATCCCACTCTGTTTCCTCCCAAGGGAAAATACACAGCAGAAGTTATAGATGCAGTGAATTTGTGCTCCTGAAATGAGCACCCTGCAAGAGAATTCAGGCTGGCAGGCTGAAGAACACTCAACAGCAAAGTTGACATAAGAGCAACAAAACTACTCTAATTTTTCATAGTAAAAAAAAAAAGAATCTATTACTTCTCTTCTGTCAAAGTGTATTTTATATTAGTGGCTCCCACACACCAATTAAACACCTCACTTCACTGAAGGTGAGAGCTATTTGTTGCTTTTGTACACTTGGCTGGAAAAGAAGTCATAACATACATAACAGCCCCTATAAAATTGATGATGATTTAGCAAATATTGCATGGAATAGATAAAAATAAGAATAAAAATATTATGATGTACACATGTAGCTATAGTGCAGACAAAAGAAGATTTAAGAGTAGCATAAATTTCTTCTTCCAGTAGTGTCACTTTATGATATTACAGAAATGTTGTGCCTTAGAAAAGGCAAATTATCAACAGCTCCTTGCATACAGTAACAAACTTTTGAGAGTATAAAATCATGCTTTCATATCTCAGTATTTTCCATGTATTTTTACTTCTATTTTCTTTCCTTATCCAAGTTGAGAAACACAATGCAATTTACTTCTTCCATTGAATAAGGAAAGAGAAAATGTGCTCATGAATAACATAAGTGATGCAGAAAAAAAGCACATGTTCTGGTGGGAAACTGTGTCTGTTGCATAAATAAAATATATACAGCTATAAATATCATATGTAATACTCATTCCAAACCATAGTCACCTCTTAAGGAATAAACACTTGAGTCAAAGCAGGGTAACAGGCTGGCAGTGCACTCCTGGCATTTGTCAGGAGCATTCATCAGGCTGACAGTAATATTAACCACAATCCATTTCAGTTGCTTTGGTTTATCATTGTGTGACTGATGTTCAAAACAGTGCCATAAGAAGCTGCTTAAATAAAGTGTTGGTTTAACCTAAACACTGCAGTTCTTTAAATCTGCACTAACTGTGGACTTCCAGCTGGCACATTAAAAAAAAATTGTTACTTGGATTTGACACTTTGTAATATTGATCTTAACTTGCAATTTTAAAATAATTTTTAAGTAAATTCTTCGTTGTCTTAGGCATCTAAAATCGTAAAAATATTGACCTGACTTCCTTTCCAGATCAAAATCAGTTTTCCTTTTCTTTGCAAAATGAAAGCACTAAATTGTGATGAGATTCTGGGCATGCATAGCAAAAGGAAATAAATGACTGTTAAAACCATGTAGATATTTAAGTGAAATATCTTTAAATATTTTAAAAACCTTTAGCAGTGCAAAAAGTACATAATTAGCACACATTTGGAAGAATTACCCCCAAGGTAACAATGCTACAACAAAAGTATCACAATATACATGACAGCCACAAATCTTCATAGTTTAATATTAACAAGGTCTTCCAGATACTTGTCATTAATTCACCATCTGACATAAAGTTTCAACATTTAAGCTACATGGAGTCAATGCTGCTAGAAATGCCAAAACAGTAACCAAAACTCTATCTGCTTTATTTGAAACAGGTATGGCATAAAGACTCTCATTGTATATATACATGCAGTAATTATTTGCTGTTAAAAATTCCCAGTTTTCAAAAAAGTGTCTGAGGAGGTCGAATATAGATATAGATGCAACCTAAGTAACATCCTCTCTCAGCAACAGCAATGGAAAGATTCCCTCAGAACTGAAAGCACACTCAGTAATCCTCCCCAAAGATTACTTTCATGAGCAGAGAAAGTCATAGGACCAGTCAACGTCAATAAAAAAACACATAGAAATAGAGCAGGCTTGCTATCCAGTCTTTCAAATGGAGGTAAGCACAGTACCTAACTTAAAATGAGGAAAACGTTCTATTTCAGGGAGGATAAAAGACCAGCACTGCAGTGATGATTGAACTGACTCTTTACAAATGAAAATACAATTAGAAGGAGACTCCTCAGAAGTACAGCACCTGGAGAATCCTTTTCCTTGTCTTGAATTATTTCAGCTGGAGATTTTCACAGACCTGTGTTTAGTTTAATCAACTGCAAACTGAAAGCAGTAACTTTTAAAGCTGCCATACTTCTTTGGGAATTTTTTTACTAGCAAATTGCCAACTTGCAGGAAAGAGTTTTGTAAAAAAGAAAGTTATAATCAAAACACATTCCTTACCTTTTTTGCTAATTAGCTATATTGCTCCATGTGCCAATCTTAAAATCTAACTTTTAGAAAAAGATCCTGCTTACTGATCAGTGCACCCAGTTATTGTAGAGAACATGAGAGATGCTTCTACTTTGTAAAATGAATTAATCCTTTATTGGAAAGAATTGAAAGAGAATAATAACATTCTATAAACAGGCTGTATATCGAATCTGCAAGTGGTGGGGGAACGGTTGAAAAAATCCCACAAGGCTACTCTGCCAGAAAGGAATTGTTTGGAAAAGTTATTAAATCTGCCAATGTCTGTCTGACAAAGGACAGTTGCATTACTCCACCATACCTGAAGGGGTACGTAGAGGAAGTGATAAAATGAAGTTTCTACTCTTTGGAATATGGGCAATGGTTTAAAAGTAACTAAAATATAATGGTATCACAGGGTTTGCTACAAAAAAAAGCACAACTCTCATTAAAAAAAAAAACAAGTCAAACAGAAAAAGGCTAAATTTTAATCTCTTAACAGCTTCAGCATTTCTAACTTCATTAGAATTTGAAACGAAATGTAATGTCTATGTTCCAACTAGGAGTACCTTCCAATAACGATTATTAAGTTATACAATCAGAAGAAATAAGAATACATTAATCATTCATTTTTACACAATCTGATCCCTGTCATCAGTACACACATGTAGAAATGAAACACTGTTAATAGTTGTGCATTTAATATTAATGTATTAAACACAACAGAAAATGTTTACAAGACTGCAAGCTACTATGATAGAAACACAAAGGTGTATTTGATGACAAATACCTTTGACAAATCCCTGAAGTTGCTAGGAAGTGTAAGGTCCAACTCCTCCGACTCATAGTTGGTGATAACCCAAGGGAAGACAGGGTACTGATTTAAATCATTGTAAGTTCGACCTGACAAACAACAGAAAAACCCCACCGTGAATACAGAGCTATACTTAACTAAAATACCAATCTCTAAAGATACAACAATATAACTTTATGAGCTGTTCAAAATAACTGTAGTTTATTTCAGATATTTTGTCATTGCAGTATTCTACTTTGCTTTATTGAAAGGATAATAGAAAAGCTGACAATTTGCTAGTATTTAATCTAAAATATTTCAGCCCATTTCACTTTAATTGTAAACTCCTTTGCATACAGTAAGATTGACAGTAAATTCATTCATTTTCTAGGCATTTTCCTTTCCTTGTTTATATAATCTTGTCTTCCATCTCTTTAAGATGAAACACTTAAAAAAAATGGAGGATCAAGGATTTTTTCTGTTGATAGTAAAATATCAAAGCACTCTTTTTACATGCTGTATTAAATACAATCTGTGGAAGAAGAATGAAGCAGCTCAGGAATTTAGACTGAGGAATTTTTCAATTAATAACTGTTTCATCTAGAGCATTCACTTTGAGGGGAATTCATCCTTGCCCATTGTCCATCTGTGAATATGCCAACATTTGCCAGGACAGAGAATTTTTTCTCTATACAGGTTCATGTGTACACCTTCATGCATCTAAGATGGAAATAATATACTTCTTCCAATAAAAACAAAATATTCAAGTAGAATAAACATATACTATAAACTTATATACACACAACAAAGCCTAGTTTCTAAGTTTGAAATTCATAGTTTTTACATGGATTCTGTTTCTTTTTATTATGTTGTTGCAGAAGCTCATTCATTCATTCATTCATATCATGTTCAATCAGTATGTTCTTGAGATTTTGTTCAGCTTTGTCTTAAAAGTCTCAAAGGACAGGTTTTAACTTCTTCCCCAGGAATATTATTTTACAATCCAATCCATAACATTGTCAGAAAACATTTTCTAGACCTCCACCAAAGTTTTTCTTCTTCCTGTTTTCTTACACCACTCAGTATTTTTCCATCTTGGTTTGCAGAGTTTTTAAATGGTAAAGTCAGTCTTTCCCTAATCTGTTGGTTTTGTTGCACATTATCTCTTATTCAGGATTAAGGCTACTTACATGACGCTGTGATAACTATCTTTCTTTTAACTCCCTATCATAGGCAACTCAACTTTCCCTCTTTCCACAATGTTATCTTTTTGCTTCTTTTAACCTCAAACACCAAGCAGATAAGAATTCAATTTATTATTTCAATAATATATTAAAGCTGAACAGGGTCATTCATTAAAGCCACAGAAAAGAGTGTCATGATTTGCCTCATTCAGCTTTAGCAGTAATGAGGCAAGCAGATTGACCCCTACTTTTAAAAAATCTGCCAGCATCCTGGCACCTCTGACTTGATGACTGATTACAGAAACTACCAAAACTGACCATTTGTATAAAATGCAATTAGTGCAAGCACAGGCATTTGTTATATCAATCCTGTTAGCAAGAGCCAAGCCTGAAAGGGAATTAACAGACCTTTCACCACTGTCAATACCACAGAAAAGAGCAGAAAATTGAGAAATTTTCTAAGTTGCTCAGAGGACAAAATAAGTTGGAAAATAAAAGGGATGTCATGAGACCAAACAATCAGCCTCCATTTAGCAAACTGAAGCCCAGCTGGTTAGATGCTGATGGGGTAAGAAGGGTTAAATGAAACAGAGGTTAGCATTTACAGAATGAGTGGTTAGGACAAAAAAACATGGACAAAAATCAGGGTTTGGGTTTCGATTAATGGTGTCCTAGAACAGCAGCGCTGGCAATCCAGGCACTGCACTCTTTTAAGACCAACCAAACATCTTGTAATTTATTGGCTCCGGGAATATCCTGCTCCCTTGCTGAGATTTCTCAGCCCTCCAGAGAACTTGTTGTATCTATGTTATTTAGGAAGGATAGTACTTATGGATATAAAACTTAGAATATTAAAGATAAAGAAGTTCCTATTTCTGACACTTTCCTAAATAGTAGACATTCTATGTAGATCCTGTCCCCCCAAAGCAGTCATGATAGTCTACTTTTAAGTGCAGTTCAGTACAGTATTATGAATGCATCTCTAGTCTTACAGAAACATAAATATAAACATGAATAAAGTAAATTTAGGAGGATTTTTATGAAGTTCTTCAGCAGAAAATCATACATAGAAAAAATTATTCACTAAAAGAGAAAAATTTAGTTGAGCCACGTGTCATGTTGAGACTGTGCCATGATTAACTCCTTCTCTGTGTAATTACAGTAATTTGGATGTATAGTAATTAGCAATACCTGCAATAGTGTTCAAAAACATCAGGTATTCGAAGTTGGAAATTTCTCGATGTTGCCATCGCTGGGTCATATTGGAAGCTTTGAAGATCTGTCGTGGACTAGCTAAAGAAATGCGTCTGAAAACAAAGAAAATTGGAAAAAAACGATGAGAAAACCTGCTGGGTCTTCCTTTTTTACATATCTGAATTTTAGTGGCAGTATTATGTATTGTTTCTACTACGTCTATGCAAGATTTCTCTAGAGATCGAACTGCCACTTGGATACTTGAAGTTCATTTTTAAAGTTTTATAATCTAATAAGAATAAAAAGAATTAAAGCATCTGACAGTTGGATATGTCAAGATTTGAAAAATTTCCAACAGAAACCTTTACAGCTGTGCAAATTCAGCTGCTCCATGACGGCTTGATGTATTACAGAAATATGTTAGTGAAGATTTAGAGAGATGGAATATCATTGAATAAGAAAATTGCAATACTTTTAGAATTTCACATAAGAATAAAGTCATCTTTTAAGAGAGGTTTTTTAAATCCCTCAAGAACAAAGGAAAACAACGATAAGATGATAGAATTTCATTATGAAGTCCATCCTCTTGAGATTTAAATTCTGGGCAGTGTTGGGGAGTTAGTCATAAATAACTCAAACTTTTAGAATTTCATGCCAGATTTCCTAATGTTTGTGAAAGAAGAGCGTAGAGTCATTCCTTGGAGTGATAAATCAAACAGAGAACAATTTATCATAAAATTCCCAAGACTGTTTTGTTCATAACAAAAACATCTGTAAATACCAAACCCACATCATGTAGAGAGGAAAAAAAAATCTATATCTAGTTTTAGCTCACAAATCTTTACAGGTATTGGTAAACAATTCAAGGAAACTGTAACTGATTTTTTTTTAATAATCTCCATTATGTTGCAAAAAAATTTGATTAGTATGAATCTGTTCAATTCGAATTCAGAAAAAATGGATGTGAAATTTTGAGCAAATGTGTCTTTAGCATACACGTAAAATTTTTTCACACATTATTTTTTTCTGTAAATAGAAATCCTGATGTTCTTAGAGTGGATATAACTGCAATCCAAGAGAATTTTTTTTCTGCACTAGATAAAAAAATTACAAAACACAGCAAAAAACATCCCAAACTATTTTAATCCCATTTCTATGTATGGAAATCTATTAAAAACAAAAATTTAAACTACCATCAAGATACACCCTAAGGGTTTCCTGCTGCATGTTCTGTGAACCAGTAGGTGTAAATGCTTCAAACCACATGGGCTGGTTTGATGAAAAAACAGAACTCTTAGAATTGACAGATAAAATTAACTGCAATTGTAAAATACCTGGTCTGAGGTAGTCCAAAGATGGTACCAATACCAACCCGAGGCAGACAGTTAACCACTTTCTTTACTGTTGCTTGGTCAGGGAAGTTGAACATGACACCCACTGTGAACACAAGAGTTGAAATATAGCATGACTTTGCACATTTTAGGCTTTCTCAACCAGTAAAATGTAACCCTAAGCTCAGGCGTTCAACAGGTAGAAGGTAAGACAAGTTTCCTTCCAGTTACTGTAGATACATTTTTTCATTTCCAGAACTCCTTCTATTTATTCGTAACAGGAATTTCAACAGAAGCTGTCACTGTCACAAATCTTACAAGGTCTATACTTGTTTTCCTTTATTAATAGAAATTAAACCTATATGCACAGACTGACTGTCTAGAACTAATTTAAAAAATGTATGTATTAACTGGTTTACGCATTTACTAACTTACTCTCTAGATATTTTCTAGACATAGTCTTCAAAATATTACCTTCATATTTTCTCTGAAATATGTGAATGACACTTATGAAACAGCAACCTAAAAATCTAAATAACACTCTAATTATGGTATCACCAGTGGCCATTTATGACTTCAGAGATAAACAATAAGTGTTTATGCATATAATTAATATTCTGTTGGACAATATCATCATGAAAACAATGTTCTACATTTTAAATAAAGCATGAAGGCACAGTCGTCACTGGTTTAATCCAGTATTGAAATTCTTTCATTCAGTTGTTCTTGGTGTGTACAGCTAACAACTATCAACCCTCCAAAGGGACACAAAAAATATTTCATGCATAACAGATCAGAGGTAGGAATGCCTTAAGCAGGAGTCCTCAGAGAATGCCAAATAAACACATGGATATAAATGAACGTGAGGCATTGATAATGCACAGTTTCCATGTTTGATCATAATTTCTCATTAAAAAAAAAATTGGAAGGAGAAACCAAACTACAAAAATATACTGACTTAAATACCAAGACCCTAAATCCAAGCCCTTCTTCTAGCTACACAAATCCATGCCAAAACAGACATGACTAACATCCAAGCAGAAAGCACATGTTCCCATATTCACACTTCTCATTTCTTTAAGCTCACCATACCTCTATTTGCCATGAATATCTCCAGTGCTGTATTTTGCAAAAGGTAACGTCTGGAAAAGATTGATCTAATCTCTGAGAAGAGCCATTTTCCATGGAGTCCTTCTGTATATGCAAGAATCTAGCAAAAAGAGACAGAGAGGATGTTTTAAATATGTTGGCTGTATAGGTAATACCTTGCAAAAGAGAAACTCTTTGACCCACAAACATGGATTCTACCAATTACATGCCAAACCTGCGGCAAAATTAAAATATGATCAAACTGTGCTATGAACGTCTAATGCATTTTTTGTACTCCTGAATTAAACTACTCAGATGTCAGATATTTTTAAAATTTGCTTCCATTTTTTCCTTTAAAGACAACTGTCTATTTTCCACAACAGTGCAAATGCATTTCTAGTAGCATTAGATGTATCT
Organism: Lichenostomus cassidix; assembly: GCF_008360975.1. Taxonomy (NCBI): domain Eukaryota; kingdom Metazoa; phylum Chordata; class Aves; order Passeriformes; family Meliphagidae; genus Lichenostomus; species Lichenostomus cassidix. The sequence goes on from NC_139484.1 coordinate 22,069,891, forward strand.
GCATTCCCTTCAGCATTGCAGTAACAGGCCTGTAGCAAATAATCAAGAAAAAAAATGTCTTTAAAGAAAAAAAATGTTCCTTAGGTTTATCGTTAAGGCAGCATTCATTAATTCTGGAACTAGAAAGGTTGGCTGTATAAGAGGTTAAGTATCATTTTGTCAGCTAAGGTTAAACACAAACCTGCAAATGAACTCAGCATAATCTCTCTATGGAGTAAGCGGTTGTCAAAGTAACTTGTTACAATTCCTGTCATCCCATCTGACAGACACAGATGCTTAGTCTGCCTTCACAATTCAAACTAATCCCATTTTCAGTCCTCAGCCACTTTGTTTCTTTGTGCTTCACTTTTTAATTTTCGTTTCAAAGCTCAATTATGTAAGTGTTAAGGGACAGAGAGACTGGACACTTCTCTACCCCAGATTTAACAAACTAGAGGAGAAGGAAAATCTGAGTTTTGTCAATTTTAGCAAACACAAAAGCACTTAACAGAAATCCATCACAGAAAAGGAGACTCAGATGCAATTCTTGTTAATATCACTCTTACCACAATTTCACTTGAGTGATATATTGTGCATAAAAAAGAAAAAGTGAAATTCAAGCCCTTAAGATAACAAGTGTTAAAGAAACCAGTAATTTGTTTACAGGTTTTAACAAAAGAGGATTTTGCTTCACATGTAGTGTATATTCACAAATAAAATCTGCATTTTTGTAGCACAAAGAGCAGATGCACCATTATAAAAGCACTACACAATACAGCATAAAATATTGTACCAGCTTGGTGAATTAAAAGCAAACAAGATTGGCAAACCAAAAAGCTGATAGCACAGATCAGAACATACAAAGCAAATTGTCTCCCACACCTTCTTTCTTTTTACTTAATCCCTCATCTTCACCTCAATACAAGTGCCACAGTCAACTTCTCTACCAGCAGACACACGCACATAGAGGGAAAAAACTACATAATTATTCAGTACAAAATTCTAGAAATGTGATGAAAGGACCAGGGATTGTCAATGGTTGCTAAACATTGCTGGAACTGGGGAACTAACAGACTTGGGCCATGCTGACACTTCCCATAGCACATCCATAACCCATCCACACTAACTGGCAGATCTGTATAATTCTGCGGTGCTATTCAGAACCACTGCAGTTGGCTTTTGTCACATGCATAGAAATATCCTCTAAGAACACAACATCAGAAGAGCTAATGGAGGAGACAAAGTTGCAGTGCTCATGTACAGCAATCTCTCAGTACTTTTTGCTGGTATTCATCCCTCTTATCATCTTGAAATTGGAGCTTATCATTTCAGTGATGTATTTTTTTGAGACAGGTAGCAATGAGGTAACCTCCATTTTCCCGTAACAATTAAAACACAACAGCTTGTCTGTTACCATTGCTTGTGCATGGCAAATTCAAACACCTAAGTGTGGACAGTGTGAGTAAAACCAGTATACTGTGAAGTGAGCATTTTCTGTGAGAGTGGGAACCCTGCACGTGGCCCAGAGCTTGCTGCCTGCGACCTCCTCAAACCTGGAAGGCAAAGCACCAACTTGAACAGAGCAGAGGTGCTTGCATTGTGCACGATGAAGTGACTGAACTCAGCCTGAGAGGATGCACAGCAGAAACTGGAACTGCACTGCAGCAGCCACCGCTGCAACAATTCTCTGAGCCACTCATTAACAAAACTTATCAGGAGACAGACGCAGCTGAGGCCGGGCTGGGCAAGGCCGTCACTGCGGGCTGGAGCAGCGCCTGCCTGCTCTGCAGCCTCACTTCAAAGTCTCTGGAGTTCAATTAAAACTGGATTAGGTGGAGGCAGACCTTCTTTGGGACGCTGTGCTCCCTGGAACTCCAGGAGCACTGACAGCACCCTAGACACAGGGCTAGCCCGCCAGTGAACCAGTTGCCATGGAAACTGCAGCATTGCCCCCGCTCATCACTGCACCTAGAGCAGATGAAAGGTCCTCAACACAAACACATCGCTTTCATCTGTATTGCTAAGTATTCCTTACGAAAATCCAACACAACCTTTTATTTCCTAACAAGTATCAGTGGAACCTCCTGGTTGCAGAAACTGACTCGCTCTTCAAATTGAATTCAGCATTTTTATTCTGGCAAATGGAATTTTTAATTTATTTTTTTAATTACTGTTATCACTTGTGACATCAGAATTACAACTTTCAAAAACTATTTTTGCATTTGCCTGTTTTCACCCATAAGCCACACAACACAGAGCTCCGCTTCAGAATTTAGGAACAACTATCTTCTTCAGACTATTGTACAACATATTTTGAGGTTAAAACCAATTCATTTCTGCATTTGTCACCACCAGTTTTGGAACAACTTGTGGAGCAGAGACTAATGAGAATGTACAATCTAATTTAATCTGCACAAATAGTACTGCCTTCTCCACGTGAGAAAGTATTTGTAGAATTTCAGTTGATTCAACACATCAGATTGAAGTTTAATCTACTGCACATTTCATTTGTTTCAAAAGAGACTGCACCTTACAGGACAAAAGTCAATTTATATAGTTTACCATTTCATTTAAAAACACATAAACAAATTAGCCAGTTGTAAAGTTCTACTGTTCCAAAAATCTCATCAGACAAATTGTTCTGTAATTAGACTTTGGCAACACGAGATGAACAGATGTTGGGAGAACATTACTAAAAATACAAAATTACTTCCACCTTTGCATGAAGTCCCTTCTTTTATTCCAAGTATCAGAAATAAAGGTCTAAACCTGCACTCAGTCCCTGCACTCATGCTGCAGGCCCTGACACTGGACAGCTGCAGGCAACTCCCCAAGAAATTCGTAAGTAAAGAACAGCCAGCTTCAAATTCTATTTGGAAAAGATTCTGAAATCAGAGTTGCATGAAAACTCAGGTAGTACAGTGCTGACACAATTTAACATTAAATAAGCCCTCTCATCACGATTTACAGTCATATATCAGCTAATTTCCCAACACTAAAACGCTCATTTACTTGGAAGATATTCTGTCATTTTTACATTTTATAATGCAAATGCCCCATCCTGCCTTTCCTTCAAAAGTCTCCTTGAATGTTAATCATAAGCAATGTCAGCTGTAAGAGATTTCATGCAATAGTTAAAACCAGCACCACAGCTGCCTCCCAAATTAGAAAAGTAGTATTTTACTGAAGACTAAGTGAACAGTTTGCTTTACCTGTTAAGCAAGCCAATCAGCTACTGTATATTTTATTTTATTTCAGAGAAAAGTACTATTGATCTTGAAAATGTGAATAGGCTAGAAGTAATTAAGTCTGCAAATGGGTTATAGAACTGAAGTAGTAATTGAATAATTATATTACTTTAATGTGCCAGCCAACTTAACTGCCATGACCAAAATAAAAGCTAAATAGCTTATTTAAAAAGTTGATGCACATTCGTATAATTTCAAAGGAGTTATAATGTAAGACAAAGAAAAATAACCCAACAAAGCACTCCATAAAAATATAGAGCATTTAATTTACATTCTAATTTGATTGTAGTTGAGAGATAAAATTTATAAAGGCATTCTTCTAGCAGCATTCCGGGTCATTTGGGGTCATTTTTATTCAGGAAGGCAAAATTACAGCACTCAAAGGCTACAAAATCAGACACTCAGTTCACAAGAAACCTGGATTTCTACCTTAACCTCAGCCTTGCAACTGAGGATCCTTGGATTCTACAGTCCAGGTATTATTTAGTTCCTGGCTGCAAGATTCACAGTGAAAGCCTCTTACTCTGCTCTTTGTTTAAATATGTCCAAATACAACTGAACTAGCAGGGAATTAGATCAGATTATTAATAATCTTAAACATCAACATGCTCTTAAATAAATCATAGTTGGTTATCTGTTTATTTTATTTTTCTCAAAGTAACAGCAGATGTTTCCTCTAAATCTCAGATATTTACAAAATCAGCCACTGAAATCCACAGGCAAATAGTAGCAGCCTCCCAACCAGTCTCCCCTGTGAGCATGCACAGTCTGTTACACAATCCTGTTCAGCATTTTCATGGGTGACAAACTCAATTAAACATATTCATTACTTTAATGTTCCACTAGACAGTTTTACCCGGCATAAAAAAAATTAAATAAATAAATAAATACTCTGTGACCTTTGTATTGATCAGAGCAAAATGGCTTATGCCTGGGTGTGGGTGGTGAAGGGATTGGGGAGGGGGGTGGTAAAGGACTCTTATGTTTTCTCTTCCAATTACTGAAGGAGATGATAAAACCACAGCAAATGATGTATCAGCTCATTTTATCTTATCGCTTTGGGGCTAGGTGACAATGAAGTTCATATTTCACTGGTTCCCATTGAAGATTGTGAAAATTACTTGCCCTTATGACCTGAAATTTCACTGGAAGACAGAAATTTCTCTTCTGCAAAGTAATGCAATTTTTCAGATGTCAACCTTTAGCCTAGCTTTAAAAATTAATTTCATTTATATTAACCAATGATATTGATATTTTCACAGAATGCTCTTTGATACATGAACCACCGACTAGCAAATTGATGTGCTCAAGAAGGATAGAATTATTTTATCTGAAGCTGCTGGGGACAGACAGATTTACCACAAACTGAAATTCCTATTTCACAGTATGCTGTTTACATTAGCCTGAAATACCTTAAGGCCTCTAGACCTGTAAATAGTTCAATCTTTTGTTAGGATTTAGTTCTGCTTCTAGAGCTATTCAGTTTTGAAATAATTTCTCTGTACACAATAAACAAATGAAAATACCACATGCTTGGAAATAAAAAGAATAGTAAGATAAAGTCTGTCACAGACCACAGATCAGTACCTATTTGATGGCATGAAAAATACTTTCCAGATTATTAAAACAGAGGAATGCACAACTATATATTCTCCCTTTATCCTGCCATTTGAACTATATTTCAGAGTGAAAGAAGTATGCAATACAAGTTTTCTGAAAGTGATCTTCTACTAACTACAGGTAACCTTCTCCCTGATTATCCCAATCTAACTTGGAAAAAAATTACTAGGGAAGCCTTTATTTCAGAACTTTTCTGATTTGACTATGTGATTCTAAACACCTCACATAGACTCATAAATCTGCATACAATGTTAGCAAATTTAGTACCAACTCTCTTACTCCCTTTTAATGGATGTCATAAACAAATTTTTCTCCTTCTTGATTAACACTGCTGACTCTAAGAGACCAAGGGTTCATTACCACTATCAGAAAACATTTAATTAACCCAGAGAACAAGAACATCTGATTGCTAAAGACAGCTATGCAAGTTAAACTGTGCAGCCTTAGATAGCGGAAGTTCAACAAGAAGAAAATGAATATAGGTTTGGGTGGCTGTCCAAGCCCTGCAAGGTTAAGGACATAAAGTTCCACAGAAAATACAACAGCAGGCTTTTTGATAAAAAGTAGTCAGAATTGCATGAATTCACAGATTCTTGTAGGAATTGACTACAAGATTAAACTAAACTAAATAAAACTAAATGAACTAAATCAAATATCTTGATTTAGTTACGTACATTCTGATTTAAGAGTTAGCTGGATCTAAAGAGGTAGATGGTGCTCATCAAGAGGGAGATACAAAAGGCTCATACAGATGTTTACACCACCTGGAGAAAGGCAACATTTTTTCCTCTATCAGGGTTACCTGTTTATGCCATTTGCTGTATCACTGGTGTTGATACATACACAGACTTCATATACCTGGTATGTAAAACGATCCAGACAACAAATCATAACCAAGAATCTTTCAATCATTTAGAAATAACTCAGAATAGTCTTTGTGAACTGCATTAAATCATACAACTTCATGATTTCATGTGTCAATGAATTCCATCAGTTTAACAGACACAGTGCAAATACTAAAAAAGCTCGTTTTGATTTCATTTTGTATACATTGAAAAAATGACATTACTTGCAAAAGCTCAAGAAGAGAGCTTAAGCATCAGTGAGCAGAATTCCATGAAATGATTTCTCACCGTGCTGAAGCTGTCAAAAGAAGCTGATCAAATTAAATAGCAAATTTGTATCAAAAATGCTGAAATAAAGTATTATTAGTATTAAGACTTTGTAGTAATGAATGGTGCAGTGGTCCATCCCATAATCATTACTCTGTGTGAGACAGAATTTTGGAAAACTAGGTATGGAAACTCCATTTGCCATCACTTTATCTATCCAACTCAGGAGCAGGTGTCCAGATGGCTTTAAAAAATCCCTCACAACTCTCTTATTTTGGTGCACAACTTTGTATCAGCACAAATGTTGCTACCTTGTTATTAAGCTCACCTTCAAATTCATTAATGCAGAAAACTAAAAGACAAAGATCAGGAAGCTTTAGATGTTCTAAATTTTCACTTTGTGAAAACTGATAAATTCGTTTGTCTTACTGTCTCCTTGTGAGCTAATGAAAAGAAGGAAATACAAATTCAGATTGAATTCATTATGGAAATGGTTTATTATTGGAAAGGAGTTTATAAAATAACACCCCTTTTGAAATTTAACCTCAAAATTTTTTAGCACGCTCCCTAAAATTTGGTATTGCCATTAAGAAAAAAATCCACATGTATGTTTTCAAGGTGGTAAGTATGACCATGACCCAAATTTTGAAAATACAAATCATACAGAAAGCTTCTTAGTAGAAGTAAGACAACGTAGGACTCATTCAGCTGCAGTTTATGAGGAAGACACTCAGGTGAATGTCCCTGAAACAAGTTAAAAACACCTTTGAAGAAAACCAGCAAGGACTGTTTTTAACCATTTTGTGTCTGGATCCTCTACTACATGATACCTTTCAAGGTTCTCAAAACCAGGTTTCTTCCTGGAAAGGTTTTACACAATGAAGGGTGCCAATTCTTTTTGTGCTTGTATAAGACAACTGAAGGGAATTTACAAAAAACAAGTTGTAGGGGTGCAGCCTCATCATCTATGATGAATCACTCATGCTGAGATCAGTCTGAGTTTTCATTCAGCCTGTTTTTCAGACAATCAAAACTGATTTGTGGGAATTACTCTCTCATTCTCTCCTACACTATCAGACCTGAGTCTCTTTGGACAGCCCCCCTCTTAATTGTAAGAATTTTTTTCTTTTCTTGCTTACATATCAAAGCACCTTCTAATATTTGAAAAACCTGTACAAATTAAAATTACAGCACCTAGCAGAGGGATTTGTTCTATTCCAATTCTGAACACATTATGCTGTTATGCTTTGCTCATCTAATTTTTACTAGTGGCCCAATACCGTGTCATGATGTTGTAATGCTACTGCAATTAAAAAAAAAAGTATTTCAAAACAAGCCCTAAAAAGCTTTGCCTTTGTCAAAGATCAATGTGACAGAGAAATTGTGAAAAGGAATGTAGAGACTTTTTTTTAAGACAAGAACGTTGTGGATTTGGGATTTCTTGAAGTTTAAAGTTCTGGTTGGTCCCTCTTCTTTTATAAAGTTCCTGGTGCAGAAAAGCCTTGGAGGATAATCTTTATCAGACTATTGGTTGGTCTTTAATGAGTACAGACTCTGAAAATTAGGACAACTGCCAAACTAGTAACTCACAGCAGTTCATATTCACAACAGTATAATTAGGTAAAAGGTAAAAAACAGGAGCATGCATCTGAAACACAGGGCACAGAAAAAATGAAGGAGCCACCTTTGTTTTGCTGTCTCTTAAATGAATTTAGACATTGAATTTCTATTTATTTTTTTTTTAATCATAGAATATCCTCAGTTGGAAGGGAACCATAAGAACCACTTAAGTCCATTTCCGAGCCCTGCACAGGATATCCCCAAGAGTCACACCATGTGCCTGAGAGTGATGTCTAAACACTTCCCAAGCTGTGTCAGGCTGGTGCCATGATCACTTCCCTGAGGAGCCTCTCTTTTACACAAATAAGGCTCATGTTTGCTGTAAATGTCTCTTCAAATTCCTATTTGGAAGAGCAAATGAGAATAGTCATGTCAGATTTCGACTGCTGTGCCCTACACCTGCCTATTTCACCACTTTCAGGATATGACATCTCCCATGGGCTGCATCTCCATGTATCCAGCCAAGGTCTCTCCAGTCAGACCACATGCAAGTGGAAGCAGCAACTACAACCAAGAAGGAACCAATACACCTGCAACACTGGCACCTGTCCAGTGTATGTTGTTTCCATCTGATCTTGCAGAAGGAGGAGCAGAAAGCAAATGGGCAATGAAAATATAAGTTTCAGTGCCAAAAAAGGATTTTTTTTTTAATCAATGACCTGTAAGCTGACCTTCATATCCCTTCATCAGAAACAAAACAAAAACTCCCCCACACATCTGGCAGGAAGCTAGAATACCAGTCATCAAGAAAGACTGCATCTGATCAGCTCATTAATGGGAACCAAGCCCATACATAGAAGAACAGATGTGCCTCTTGAAGGCAAGGAGAAAAGTCAGACTCCCGAGCTGGCAATCCAGCAGTTTACATCAGAATATTCTGCGCTGTGTTTCATGAAAAATGTGGCACAGAAGGTGCCCCTTGCAAAGGGATGTGGATGCAAAAAATGGCTTAATGTCATCTTTTTGCTGCAGACTCTCAACTGCTGCAGAAACCAAATCCTCTTCAAGTGAACTGGGGCAGCTGTAGGGGCTGACACACATTTGCCTCGTTTGGGATGCCCAAGGACTGTATATAATGCTAAAGAAATTTTCCCTCTTGCTCTCAGAAGCTGGGACAGAAGACAGCACAGAACTGCAATAAAACCCTTCACTGCTCAAGCCCTTCTCCACTCACTGCAAGTTCATTTACTGTAATACAAAGCAGAATACAGATATGACAACAAAATAGAAGAATTGTTCTTAGTTATTGAAAAATACATCTCCTACATGCACTTTTTTATAACAAAGACCCACATCAGTAGACTTCATGTTTGGTATTCATATTCTTACATTTGTCTTATATTCTTGCAGAAATAGTTTAATTTCTCAGATGACAGTACTGACTGAAATCAGCCACTGACCAAGGTTTTGTTATGGCCTCTGACTGCAAGGGAGAATCCCTTAAGAACACCCATAGAAATAATTTGTCCAATCAAAACTTTTCTCATGTTTGTAAAGAGCAAAAAGCCATGTGAAGAGGAGGTTTAATACAACAACTGCTGATATTCATCTTAGTACATGCTAAAGTAAAGTAATATAAATTCAGCTTTAAAGCATTCCTGCAAGCAAAGACCCTTTTCCAAGATTAAGCAAGCCAAGAGCACAGCTAATGTGAGGTCCACAACCACATCTCTGATTCTGGGGTAACAGAACAAGAACATAACCCTTATTTCAGTTTAAAAATGCAATAGAAAATTAAACTGCATTTCTAGTCCAAATGATTGATAAGAAAGGCTTGAAAATGTGATTCAAGTGTAACAGATCCACAGACAGCAGTCTGGGGATAGCTGAACAATTGATCCAACAACATGATTTGCCTTGCCATTCTCCCTGGGGTATTAAATCTAAAACTTGCTACTCCTGAGGGCCCAATAAAAAATAAGTCTATCAAAGAATTCTGCAGATGACAGGAGGAGAGAGGGTAGTAAGTCTATGTGAAAATATTAGCTCTTGTGAAGAATTGTAATCTAGGCTGTGTTATGCATTTATCTTTCAAACCCTCGATGCTGTTTTGCACAACTGGAAGTTTTCCTAAGAGCCAGAAAAAGTGACCTCTAATGTAGGAGTATTTACAAAGCCCTAGTTTCCAGCCAGTACATAACAGTGTTTCATAAATGCTGAAGTCAAGATGGAAAAGTATTCTCAACTGCTTCTTTTTAGAAAATACTAACCCTACAGCAAAATCCTATCCATCCTGCCCAAAATTCTGCCAAGAACTAAGTTCCTTGTAAAAATACAGCAATTTATCCTGCTTGTGCATGTTTCATTTACAAAACTAACTTACAGCAGCACTTTAATAGGCAACTCTTATCAAGTACATTTACCACATTTGGAAGAATGATGTGGGGGATTCATAAATCTTTTTTCAAGTGGGGAAAACACCCTAAGTGGATAGTAGTTCCCTTCCTAGTCAGCTCCACATTTTGAAAAAGGTGTAAGTTTTTTAAAAGGAAAAGGAAACTGAAGATATTAGAAAAATTGATTTTTCCAGAGGCATTTTCAGTTTTTAAGTGATTTGGAATGTAACTCAATGTTCTTTCGGGGGAAAAAAAAAAAAGAAAAAAAAAGGAAAAAAAGAAAGAAAAAAATTATTTTAAGATACATCTACCTTTAGGGTTTTCTCCAGCTGGAGTACTTACAAGTAATTTTAAGAATCTGGGATCTAGCATCAGTAAAACCCAAAAACACCTGTAATCAGTTCTTTCCACAACATGGTAGCATTATAGATACTCAACTGGGTAACAATTTTAAGATATATGTCAGAGGAAAGAAGATTTGAGATCTGAAGTACAAAATATCTCACCCTACACATTTACAGCTAGAAACTTCAGTAGATTTATCACTACAAGATAATCAATTTTCTATTTGAGGAGCTCGAAGTTGAAATCTTGTGAAGTTTAATGATTGAGACTTATTGCAGGGCAAGGAAAGCATTCCTCATTTTTCCTTGAGTGCATGAAAACCTGCTCCTGAAATGACTAGGATGCAAAACTTGAGGCAGTAGCACAGACTAAAAATAACTCATCCAGACACATCTAGGAGTGCCCCACCAATGAAGAACTGATAAATAACTAACTGTTCAATAAAACATCATTCCTCCTCGACAAAAGTTGTGTTTGCTTATCCTCCTTTAATAACTATATGGGAGGGGGTTTAACATGGATTTTAAATTTAACAATAGACCTAACAACTTTAATTTGTTATATTAATTGTTGAAGCTTCAAATATACAGTAATAATTGAGCCCACCAAAAAATAACTAAAATTGGCAAGTATCTGCTTCTTAGCATTCCACCCAAACAAAATGTCGGTGTTGATAAAATCCACTTTTAAAAACATGTATCCTTGCAAATCTTAAGTATTGTCATCTCATCACCCTGTTGGAGTTTGATTGATTACGCCTTTTCCTTATGTTCATTAATCTCATCACCTTATCTTTTACACCACTTCATTTTAGCAGAAAGGCAATAATAAAACCCTCATCCATTATCCTTTTATGCATCTAGTCAAGCGGAAATGGTTAATAACATGCTACAAATTGAACTTCAATCACCTCATTTTCTCCTTTGTCGAATGCACATTAAAGTATATTCCAAAAGTGCAATTTGTTTTACAGGGGAATTTGTGTTATATTGCTACAGACAACTAAAATTAAGTGTTTCTCAGTTTGGTTATTAAATATATCCAACTGTCCTTTTATCTCTGATACTAAAACATTAACTCATTTTATTAGGGTGTAATAATACAAGAGCCTTATCTCCCAGAACACAGGGACATCTAGTCTGCCTAATAGTAAGTGTTATGCAATGGGTCATTTATCTTTTTCTTTTTTTGAAAATATGCTTCTGATAGTTTATGAATTGGTATATTATTGCAGATGAAATGGCTCTCCATTTAAGAAAAGTTAATTTGTTTACATGCAGGCTTATCTTCAAATGCAAGCCCTATTAGAGAAACGGTCTATAACTGTCAGAGCAAGTGAAGAAGGAAAAGAGGTGGATGTAGAAAAATTTAGAGCCCAGTAATTTAACTGTGATCACCAGCCTCCTGTTTGAATATTATCTGTATTCCATATGCACTTTGCAAATATTCTAGGATATGATTCCACAGAAACAGTAATTGAAATAAGAGCCAAAGAACTTGTTTCTATAAATTCTCCCCATCATTCCAAACACAGGCATATATTAGCAAACTAAAATAAATGACATTTCTAAAAGAGCCCATCTAGTATAAGAAAGTTCCCAAATATGATGTGCTTGGAGCTGTTTCTTCCAAAAAAAAAAAAAAGGGTGGGTGAAATTCTAGCTCTATTCAATTCAGTGACGGTAATCTCTTTAACAAAAAGGACGCAAGATTTTATGCACTTTGGTCACCTTCTCAATGAAACAAGACTGGTCTGACTGACTCAGTAACACTGCATATCAAAATAAACAAATACTACCACAAATATTGTGCAACTGTTACAATGACAGGGTATTTTCCCCATGCTTTGTCTCATTTCAATTCTACAGAAACTTAGTGTGAACCTTACAAAAAGCTGAAGAAAATCATCGATCCTATCTTTAATCTTTACTCAAAAAAGATTGAACTGGGGAGACAGTAATTTTTGTTATCAAAAAAGCCAGTAATAGTTGGTGTTAGGGTATATACATGCACACTAATGATTTTTAAAAATGAAGTAATGACTATTCTTTACATTAAAGCAAAGCACAAACACAGCTTTAGTTAACTTATAATAAGTTGTCAAATCACTTTTACAGTTCCCTCAACGGCCTACCTTTTTTCCCAACTCTTGTCCATTAAAAGTTTGCCTTATTTCCCAAACAATTCAAACACTATTTCCTCTCTTCTGCTCCACCAACTTCCATTCAACCTGCAGTTTCACAAGGACTTTTGCAGGTGGCTGCCCTGATAATGCACCCAGTCTTATCCATCCCCAATCAGTTCCTGCTGATACCCCAAGCCCACCATTCTCCAAGGAGTATGCTTGAGGCCATGGGGTAAAGCTGGAGTTTGATAGGTGATTCAGCTAGAAAGGAACCTAGAGTAGGGAAAAGGAAAATAATGCAGGGGTGAAGGAGATGGAATGGTTTTAGTCTGACTCACTAACATAGATGGTTGCTAGTTTCATGTTGCAAATTTCTTCTTTAATCTTTGAAAGTGTACTGGTTTTTATTTCAGTTTGGCCAACAGGTAGTCATGAAGCCAACTGTTGCTTCTGGTCCTGCACTTAGAGAGGAAGATCTCTGGTTTGCAAAATACAGTTCTCCAATAGTCACACAGCCCAGAAGGAGGCTTGCTTTGCACCCCAGTGATAGAAAAAGCATTCTGCTTTCCCAAAACATAGAGCACCTTCACACCACTTTGTGTTCATGGCACATTCAGCCCTGGAATTGCAGATGCAATTCATACTGAAATAAAATATTTGGCCACTCAAGAATTCAGGCTTCTTCATAGTCACAAAGTTTTAAATACTCCACTATGTCTTGAGCTATCCCAAACTGAGTTTGATCTCAACTCAAAAATACATATTATGCTTGTCATTTGCTGAAATGCAGAGTCACTGAATTAAATGAAAGAAAGAATTATTATTTGCTAAACCCTGCATGCTTAGATTTTCTTTTCTAGTTTCACATATGAACACCAAAATAGCGACTGGCATTCAAAACCTGACATACAATCAGTACCTTAAAATATTAGAGGCATATCAACATATCAAACTGTAAAAATACAAATTTCTAAACTGTAAATACATGGAATTTGATCTAAACCATCAACTGATTTCTTCTTTCCATTTTGATCATATTTCTGAAAGCTATCTTTCAGAAAACTGCTTTAAGTATCCCTGCTTAATAACATCTCCCTCTTCTGAATGCATAACTGAAGAGGTTTTGTACTTGTTTCCCTTTTGTTATTTAATTTACTTTAAAACAGATGTTTGAAAGAGCTCTTTAGGTTCTCATGAGAAAGTCTAGTACCCAAGTGAAATAAGTAGGGAATTAGAGCAGGCTATAAACCTAAGAAGCTCCTAAACTGCTGTCTGTAGTTGACTGACAGAGGTGCAAGTTTACACAATGTAAGTCCAACCCTTCAGCTGATGACACACTTTTGCAAAATGTAAATCACTGCTGCTGTAGTCCTCGAATGCAGCAGTTTATTGCAGAAATGAATGAACAACTGAATGCTCAGCAAGTCAACGAGAGTCTTGATTCCAGTCTCTACCTACCATTCCTGTACCACATAACATGTCATCATCCATAAGTAAATGAGTTAATCAATTTAATGAGGATTCAGACAAATCGGCTGCCTAATGAGCACTCAAACTGATGTGGCAAGGGTTATGCTCCAGTGCTGACAAAATCGGTTTGATGAAACTGTGACAAAAGCAGCAAAGTACTGTTCCTTCAGCACATTTTCCTGCATCTTATTAACATGAAATTATAATCACTATTTGCAAACTGTATAGGGAGACCATCTATTGAGAAAGTCATGTAAGCTTATGCTTTATCTACTCCTCTCTCCAGCAAACCTGTGTGTATTGTTGGAATTCAGGATAGTAATTATTCAGTTCTTTTGAAAACAGCAATCAGATAGAGTTATTTAAAGTAATTTAGATTGAATATGCCAAGAGAATTTCCAGAGACATTACATTGTATGATTTTGTATTTTGCATGAACATGCCATTTGGCAATAAATATAAAATAAACAAAATAAATCAAAATATTATGCAGCTTTGAAAACAGTTCAGGAAATTAACACTAGAATCTCTTTTAAAAGCAAATAGAAAAAAATCTGGCTCCAATTTTCAGATGAATGATAATGCTTATATGCTGACTTCTAAACTCCATAATGCTTGGAAGCAAAAATCACAGGCCAAAGAAAGAAACTAGCATTTTAACTACTTTATCAACATCCTTTAATCAGGGCTCCTGTAAGACTTTTCTAGAAGTGTTTACTAAGTATGTCTAGGTTCAAAGTGCAGCGCTAAGGAAAGTCCAGAAGACTGGAATGCAAGACCTGAAAATAATTAAAAATGGAAATCTGAAAGTTAAAAAAATTCTCCATTATTTAAAAAAAGTAGAAATTAACTACTTTCCAAGCATTGTCTGTCTAGAACACTTTCTACAGGGAAAGGAAAGCACTTCTGCACTGGATTGCTTAAATACAAGAGATACAAAGCCACAAAATAAAAGTTTTCACATGTAATAGGCATAATTAAAATAATTTCTAAATAGCACTGGTGCACCTGCAGCCATGCAGATCATATAGCCCTTCACTAGGATTACAGGAATGAAGTTCTGGGTGCTATCACAGAGACAGTAACAATTTAATATTTACACACTAATGACCTCCCTTTCTCAAGAGGAAAGTGCCATACCTATAATATCTGATCATTGCCCTGTGAGCACTACAAGGAGAGGGCTGGGAAATGGTAGAAGACACAACTGTTGCCCAGGAACACAGGATGGAGCAGCTTTAACATTTCAGCATTAAGTTAGAAGAAACAAGTGACTTCTACATAAGGACACAATTTCAGATATCAATGAGCTTGTATTCTCCGGAGCAGGAATCCTTGGCTTTAGGATCTGTGTTTGAAAAGCAGTCCAGAGACAATGTAAATGATGTTGCATGCAACATATGCAGAAGGATGTCAAACTACCAAAAGAGTAATTAGGATCATTCCCTAAACAACAAATACATGTGTATTTTTTACAAAACCCACAAAAATAGTACATTAAAGCAGCAGCAGAAATCAGTGGCAGTTGACAATACTATATATATATATAACACACTATTTTAACAACAGACATTTTCTCCCCAAGGGACACTGTTCTTGATAGCAAGGTAGTTTATCTCTGAAAGGTTTGAACTCTCCACTTCCATGATTCTTGTCACCACGCACTCCACGTAAGTTTCCAACTAATTTAAAGGATTAAAATCCTAATTCACCAGTTAACATTTGACTACAGTTAGAGTTTATGGTTATGGTCAGGGTTTATGGCTCCACACCAGCTGGAAGCCCCCGGACACAGTACACCAGGTGGGGTCTCACAAGGGCAGAGCAGACAGGGATAATCCCCTCCCTCAACCTGCTGGTCACAAATTTTTGGATGCAGCCCAGAATGTTGGGGGAAAGGACTAAGGAGCCACAAATCGATTCTTCCTGTGTCAGATCCCATTGGCGTTAAAGGGGTGGTGGAGTCCTCCTTTCAGTTTCAGGAACCACTGAACCATTGTGCTTCTGTGCCTCTGAAAATATCTTGTCATTGCCACTGCACAGCTGTTTTCCAGCATAGCTGCTCCTTGCCAGGTATAGGAGCATCATATAGAAGAAACAACTCAGCTAGTAAGTTCTGCTTCATAATATTTTCCAAGAATCATCCAACTGTAAAGATTACACATCTCTGGGATAAAAAATACCCCAAATATGACAGATTCTAATGTAATAAAATTTGTACTCCAATATAGCTGTGTTCTTTAGTGAAAAAAGAATGTAAGTGGCAAATCCAAGTGCCTCTGGAACGTCTTTTACAAAATGGTTGCATCTACCAAAGCAGGCAACTTCTCTCATGTTAGCAGCAGAAAGCATCCATGATTTCATTCTAAGTCCATTCTAAGGTGCAAAGCTGTGTTTTTTAACAAGTTGCATGTGAGTTTTATATCTGCAGCAAATGGAATGACTGCAAATTGCTGAAAAGTCACAAATACTGCCAAAATCTTAGTTATTCAAATATTTTGGTTACAACTCCCTGAAGACAGATATCATGATGGCAGTTAACTCTATTACTCTTCAACATACTTAACTATTAAAGAAAAAGCACAAAACAGAAAAGAGAGATGTTTTACATGTGATGTTTGGAAAAAACTTTTGTCTCGTGACAAAACCAATTGAGACTGTTGGCCTAATTCCACAATACTAAGAGGAAGTACTCAAAACCAAAAGCACCAAAATTAAGCAAATGCTTAATTAAAAACAAGTTA